>NC_138883.1:83530837-84130837 GCF_965194825.1 Balaenoptera physalus | reverse complement strand
GTCTATTGATCTACCTTGCATTCTGAACGGCTCTTCTACCTATGCATGATTTTGTAACATCCTTTGGTCATTTGGAAAATATTGGTTCATTGAATTATACAGATCTTTCAAATATTGATACAAGTCATTATACAATACTAAAAATCATATTTGTTAGTATCATCAGAAAAAGTTTTAAGTATTGGGAATCTGTCAAGTTCATGATAGTGCATACAAGTTTCCTAAAATTCTAATTTTCATTTGAAAGCTCAAATTGTATCATTGGCAAAAAATACTATCAGTTGCTTTCCTCAAAGTCACAGGCCTACTTGGTTTGAATCTGAGAAAATATCTGCCAAATAACCAAGTCTGAATGACCATAGTTTACCTGTCAGTTATTTTGTCGAGTGAAAATGGTGTTCTATGAAAAAAATGGCTAGTTTAGCTCATACTTAATTGCACAATTGCTGTTTCTTGAGAGAACCATTATATTTCTGGGTGCAGTACGGTACTTTCTATTTAATTACAGAGAATATTAAAAAAACATGTTTTTAAGGGTTATGATTTAATAAAATTTAACAAACTTTATTGCTTCATTAAGGACATTCTTAAGTGAAACTGACTCTTTTCTTCCCTTCCTTCCTCCCTCCCTCCTTCCCTTTCTTCCTTCCTTCCTACCTTCCTGCCTTCCTTCCTTCCCCTTTCCTCCCTCCCTCCGTCCTTTCTTTTTTTCTTTTTCCTTCCTTCTTTTTTTACAATGAACTACCAGAACAGTTTAGTGCCACTGCCTTGGTTTGATAAGTTGCCAGAAATTTTATCCAACATTGTGTTTGCACCATCAGTGCAAAAGTCAACACAGTTAAAAAGGTATATAATGTCTTAGTATTATTATGCAAATATTTTGACCTTGTGAAATACCTGAAATGGTCTCAGGGACCCCCAGCGATCTGCAAACCACACACAGCTGTACAATGCTGAGCTGTACAATGAAAAGAAATCAGGAATGAAAGATCAGGAGGTTGGTGACAGTTGCTCCAATAAAGTCACGATACCTTGTCTGGTTTCCAGACCTGCCTCAATTTTCAGACCCAGAACGCTTTTTTTTTTTTTTAATTTACTTACTTTATTTTTATTTATTTTTGGCTGCGTTGGGTCTTTATTGCTGTGCACGGGCTTTCTCTAGTTGCAGCGAGCGGGGGCTACTCTTCATTGCGGTGCATTGGCTTCTCATTGTGGTGGCTTCTCTTGCTGTGGAGCACGGGCTCTAGGCACGTGGGCTTCAGTAGTTGTGGCACGCAGGCTCAGTAGTTGTGGCTCATGGGCTCTAGAGCACAGGCTCAGTAGTTGTGGTGCACAGGCTTAGTTGCTCCACGGCATGTGGGATCTTCCCAGACCAGGGCTCAAACCCATGTCCCCTGCATTGGCAGGTGGCAGATCCAGAACCCTTTGACTAAAGGAGAGGTTGGGTCTCCAGGAGGAAGTCTTCCGTAATACTATGGCAATACAGTAATGATTTTCTACTCCTTCTCCAAAGGGACCTATGGCCATTTACCTGGGTAACTGTACAGTGGGGAAAGTGGAATAGCCAAACATTTTAAGGTCATGCCGTGTCTGAGTTGACACTGATATCTGGAGACCTGAATCATCATCATGGCTGCCTGGTAGAGTGGCCTTACATAAAAATATGTACAGGCTCATGGGCTGTAGAAAACAGCTTGATGAGTTGGTTAGAGGCCTAGAAAGGGAAACAATGGAAAATTGGGAAGAAGAAGAGGCATGTGGATGTATCTATGGGAGTGGACACAAAGTGTGAAGATCTATACATTGCATGTTAATGTCCACCCGAGAGCATCCACCATGGAGGAGAGGCTAAATATCCAAGTAGATAGAATGACTTGGCTAGTTGACATTAGCCAGCCTCTGTCATCTACCTCTTGTGCTGGCCCAATAGGCACATGGAAAAGTGGTCATGTTGCCATAGATGGAGGCTACACATAGGCATATAGTGTATGGCGGCAGGGGTGCACCCAGCAGAATGGGCTCCCACTCACCAAGGCTGGCCTTTTTATTGTTGCTGCCAAATCTCCAACCTGCCAACATCTGATGTTACTTGGTAACAAGGTGACTACATTGCACCTGTTCTAATCGGGAAGGCTTGATGATTCATCTTGACTTGAATCAGCATGTATTCTGGACGGCTTTTTCTTTCCTGCTAAAGGCCTCAGCCAGCACCACTCTCTGAGAGCTTAAAGAGTGTTTGATTCACAGATATGGGATCTCATATAACATTACATCAGACCAAAAGTCCCACTTTACAGCAAAAGAATGGGCACACGGTCGTAGAATCTTCTGGGCCTATCACATTCATCGCTACCCACTGGTGAATAGAGATGATAGAGTGAAAGAAAAGCCTTTCAAAGGTGCAGCTGAAGCACTGTTTTAGAGATGATGGGACACCATGCTCCAGGATGAAGTATGTACCCTATTCAATAACTATAATATGGTGCTATGGACCAACAAGTAGGATATAAAAGCCTAATAAACAAGGGGTTGAAGTAGGAATAAGCCCACTCACCATCACTCCCAGTGATCCTTTGGGGGGAATTCGTGGTTCCTATTCCTACAGTTCTAGGATCTCTGGGTTTAGAGAATCTAGTTCCCAGAGGTAGAACACTTCCATGAGGGCACAGAAAAAGAATCCCATCAACTTTAAGTGTGGCTGCTTCCTGCCTTTTAGATTCCTTGTACCAAGACACCAGCAGCAAAAAAAAAAAAAAAAAAAGAGTCACTTCCTGCCAGGGGTACTTGACCCTGATCCTTGGGAAGAGATAGGGCTGCTGCTATATAATGGGGTCAGGGAAGAAGATGTTTGGCACCCAGGCGATCCTCTAGGGTGTCTCTTGGTACTCCCTTGCCCAATTTTGGTAGTAAGTAGACAAATTCAGCAGCATGGTTTGAAAAGGGCATGGTGGTTAGGAGCTCAGACTCCTTGGGGAATGAGGATCTGAGTCACCCCACCAGGTGAGCCACTTAGACCAGGAGAGGTACAAGCTGAAGGTAAAGAGAATCTAGAATGGGTAATGGAGGGATGCTGAATATCGGTGTGACACCAAGACAAGCTTCAGTAGTGAGGGCTACTTACCTTCCTAGAAGTTTCTCAGAGGAAACAATCACTAGAATTCTGGAGGGGCTATTCCTAGGCAGAGGGTGCTTACCATATGATGCAAAGAGTTCCAGGCTGTGCAAAGGGGGTGCTGTCATGGTTGCTATGGTGCACCACCCAGATCCTGCCTCTGGGACCAAGAAGCTTATCCCCAAGTTGCTAGGAGTGTTGGCTGCTGAATGCTCACAGCTGAGTCTCTCCCTGGGCATTTCCGTCAGCTGCCAAAGGGAGCTGCCTTGCCTGACTTCATGAGGGATAATCTGCCTAGTCAATGTTGCCGGGTGGGGGTGGGGCGTTCAACCTCAGTTGGGGCAGCTCTGAAGTGTCATCCCAACCCCCGAGCTCCCTGTGGAGGCGTCCTTTGTTGTGACTGCATCCTTGATCAATTTCTTCCTCTGCTCAGTCTTGATTCCTTCACTCCCTCAGATGTGTTGTTTCTGAGAGCACTTCCCAATAAACTTCCTACAAGAAGCAAATCTCTGTTTCATAATGTTTCACGAGAAACCTGACCTAAGACAGTCACCTCAGTCACCTAAGATTCCAACCTTTAGGACCCAGGTGAACAAGTCTCATCCATTTGAAGGTGGACCGCCTGACCACCTTTATGTCCGTGCTGTGGTTCCCTCCACCAGCCCTCACAGAATGTCAGGTGCCTCCTACATCCTGGCCACCTTCCACCAAATGCCCTCCAGCTTGTGCGTTTCCCCATGATAAAGCCACCGAGACTGAAGTCCCTAAGTGCATCAGATGTGGTCTGACATGCCAAGAATGAGAATGCAACCGACTCTTCCTTGGTTCCAGAGCCCTGGCTGCACATTGGAACCAAGACTGAAGCTCTTTGGAAATCCAAACGCCTCACTTCCTTCCCCTCTCCCCACCCACCCATCCCAGGTCCTGAATCAGAGGGTCTGGGAACAGTAAGGAGCATCCAGTGTTACCAGAGCTTCCCAGGTGATTCTGATTGATATCAAGATGGCAGTCACTGGGCTCAGTACTCCACTTTAATTCAGCAGCCTAAGAGTCTGTCCGTTTTTTTGGCAGCCTTCTCGTTTGACTCATATGAAGCTGGCTGTCGGTGAAAACCCTCAGTTTTATTCACACATGCTTCTGCTAAGCCGCTACTTCCCCACCCTGTCCTTGTACAGTCGGTGCCTTGGAGCCAAGCCCGGATCTCTCAGTTAAGCCCTGTTCATTTTACCTTGTGAGGTTCAGGCTGTTGCTCCAGCAGGTTAGGATGTTTTGGGATCCTGAGTCTGTCTCTCAACACCTCCCCTATCCTCACTGGCTTCCTGCTATTCACAAAGTTGAGGGGCCGGTTCACTGTGGCTTTGCCCAGGTCCTGATAAACAGATGGACCAGGACGGGAGTAAGGAGGGAAGCAATCAAACAATTCTGAGGGCACTCCTGACATGCAATGCACCATGCCCACCTGGAGAAGGATGTTGTCTAACTTATTTCCATCACACTTATGAAAATGGGTCCATTTCACAGACAGATAAACAGAGGCAGAGAAGACGAGTAATGTGTCCAAGAACACCCGGTGGGGGGAAGAGCCGATCCTTTTCCTGCCATCTTCAGCTCTCATCTCTAGGTTTGTCATCTCTCAGAGGAAAGTGACAAGGTTGGCCCTTCTGATGGGACAGAGATTTTTAGAGCTGGAAGCAATCTTGGAAATGATCAAAAACTTAACAGATCAGGGAGCTCAGGTAACTTGCCAAGATCTCACAGCTAACCTTTGCTCTGGTTGAGACTAAAATCTAGGTTTCTTGAGGATGGATCCAGTGTTCCCCTAGTTACACCTCCAGGTAAGTTTGATCCAAAATGATACTTCAGGGCTTCCCTGGTGGCGCAGTGGTTGAGAATCTGCCTGCCATTGCAGGGGACATGGGTTCGAGCCCTGGTCTGGGAAGATCCCACATGCCGCAGAGCAACTAGGCCTGTGAGCCACAACTACCGAGCCTGCGCATCTGGAGCTTGTGCTCCGCAACAAGAGAGGCCACGATAGTGAGAGGCCCACGCACCGCGATGAAGAGTGGCCCCCGCTTGCCGCAACTGGAGAAAGCCCTCGCACAGAAACGAAGACCCAACACAGCCAAAAATAAATAAATAAATAAATAAATAATAAAAAAAAAGGAACTCCTTTAAAAAAACAAAACAAAACAAAACAAAAACAAAATGATACTTCAAAGGGAAACACACATGGGACTGATTCTTTTCCACTTCCAAGTCCAGGATGGTTCCTGCTATGATTCTAGGAGGGGTTGGTATGGGAGGACAGGCCATGTCTTCCTCCTGGGTTTCTGCAGAGAACTCTTGATCGCCTGTCCTTTTTCCCTACGGGATTAGAGCCTCAGCACCTGCTACCCAGCCTTGTCCTTGCCTGCATTCACACTCAGCTCTCAGAGTGCAGAGGGTGGCTGGATCTGGAGCCAAAGCTGGACATACAGCCGGACTGATGGACACCTCCTGGTCTTCACTGTCACGCCTGCCTCATCAGCTGTGATGGCGTGGAGGTGGTGGGAGGTTGGCGTTTGCCCGTGATGTGACTTCACAAGTTCAGGCTGCTTGGGGGACAGCCTGCTTCACGAGCACCCCTAACTCAGCCTGCCCTGGGAAGGTGGGTCCAGGCCCTGATCCACACAAACTGTTGGAAGAAAAAACCACAAAAAACCCAAAGAGCAAGTCAGTGAAGATAGTTGTGGAAAGAATAGCAATATACACTGAGGAGGAAGTAATAAGAAACTGCTTTTCTCCTGTCAGCGTCTGCTAACAAGTAATAATAATAATAATAATAATAATAATATTGAGCTCATGTGCAGGCAGGGTATTAAGTACTTTACGTGCATTATATTATTTAATTCTTACAGAGTCCTGTGAGGCATAATTATCCCCATCTTACAGGTAAGAAAGTTGAGGCACAGGACTGTTACAAGATAAACCAGCTAGTAAGTGGCTGGGTTCATAGCGTAGTGAGCCCAGCCTGGCTCCCTGTGCCTGACTAGGAAACAGATCTTCGAGGATGCAACATCTGAGCCAACCTTCATTCCAGAAGTAAGCTAGCCACTGGCCCAAGACACTCAACAGGCCTCCGGGCTTCTGAACCCCGCTGCTTCATCAAGTAAGTCATGGCATCAGGTAAGAAACCCACCTAATCTGACTCTCTTGTTTGTCTGGTAACTGGGCCACTCAAAGATCTGAGTTCAACTTCCACCGCTAAACTTCTCTGATGAACAGGTTGAGAAACCAAAAAGCAAGAGGTCCCCACACAAAGCTGCCAAGTGAGCAAGTGACTTCGGGACCTGCCCCCGGGGCTCCAGGCCACCAGTATCTCCCTGGGAGACAGCACGACCTTCTATGGCCCAAAGTTCTCACAGCCTTCTATGGCCCAAAGCTCGGACATGCCAAACTCTCCAGCATACCCATCTTCACAACTGATCCAGACCTAGCAGCGACTTCCCTAAGGGTCTGCCTTCGGGGTTCCCAGCCTTTCCCCAGGAGGCACGTGCTCTCCAGTGTGCCCAGCAGGGGGCATCCTCGCCCTTCCACCTTCTGCCCTGGGGGGGATGAGATTGGCAGACTGTCTGAGGCGCCCTCTTCTCAGCTCAGCCCAGGAGCCAGTCTCCCAACCTGTGTATTCGTGTGACCTCTCTGATTTTCTCTATATCCAGTCTAGCATTATTTACACAATATTTTTGTCAATTCACATTTTAAAAAACCTAAATGTATTTTTAGAGGAAAAAAATCCCTCTTGGATGAAGGTTTTCCCAGCTCCCTTTGCTGCTTGGATTTCTTGCATTCTGAGGGCTGCTTTGCAGGATGTGGGCAGGCGAGGACAGACGAAGCTGCAGTTGGGGGTCTCAAGAAGTGGGTCCAGGCAGTGTCATCACTGGGTAAAGATGGGTGAGGCTTTATTCTGTGGATTCAGAGCCTCAAACTTCAGAGCCGGAGATAGAAAGGGTAAAAGAGTAAAGAGCCCTGAAATCCTTGCCTTCCTTGTGGCGCCCCCAATCCTGTGAAATGAGAGAGCCTCCACCTTCCCCATCCCCATGCCAAGGGAGAGAGAGGGGATTGTCTTTCCAGGCCCAAAGTAGAGAGAAGGCTGCAGGGTGGACCAGAGGGAGGGACTTGGGTACAGGAGCAGGGGTGGCTGCAGGTGACAGGTGCAGGGGCTTTGGGAAGGGACAGGGATTTCCCTTGCAAAATGCATTCAAACAGACAGAGAGGGAACCTGATCCCAGGGAGGGAATCGGAAGAGCAGGAGGCACCAGAGGGGCCCCCAGAGGGGTCCAAGGCTGGAGGGATGAGGGAGGAGAGATGAGAGACAGCAGGGCTTAGAGGGAGGGGAGGGAGGCTGAGTCCTGAGGGCACAGGGCATGGCAGCATGGAGGATTCCCAAGCTGTTTCCACAGGTTCAGTCAGGCCTTGCTCCAGGATCCACCCCAGTGGTCTTAGAATTATTTTTCCAGGGCTTATTTTTGTGCTAGGAACCCCCTCAGCTCCAACCCCTAGAGGCCCCCATCCTCCTGCCCTGGGCCGGACTGGCCATCAGAGGCAGTTCTAGGGCCTGGGTGAGGGTCCCGTTGTCGTCAGGGGGTGGCACAAATGTCCATGGTGGGGCCTGGAACAGAAAGCCGGGCCCTGAGAGGGGAAGGAAGTCCGGGGCAGAGCTCCCGGCTCCCCCAGCTGGGTTAAGAAGGGTGATGAGAGCAGATTAGGCAAGAGGAAGTGGGCTGGGCTGGACTGGGCCGTGACTGAGCTCCCCGGCCGGGCCCTGGGCCGGAGCAGAGTTACGGCCATGAGCCCTGAGCAGCACCCTGAGCTGAGGCCCCTGCAGTCAGCCCTCCTGCCCCAAGGTTCTCCTCCACAGGCCCCGGCACAGGGCAAAGGAGGGAGCCTGGCAGGAGAGCAAGGTGGAGGCTGGTGGCTGAGGGGTGCTTGAAGCAGCCGTGTGTGGAGTGGCGGCTGGTCAGTGAGGTTTCAGGCCTCATCCAGGTCCGGAGGGCCAAGAGGAGGGAGTCACGTGTGACGCGGGTGAGGGGCGCGATTGCCTCACTTGCACCTCATTTTCACGGGGAGGAAGCACCGAGAAGGAGGAGCTGGGTGGTCAGCAAACTTCGCTTATTCAAAACGCTCAGTCCCAGCTGGACCCCGCTCCTCCCTCAGCTCCCACCTCCAGGGTGGTCCCAGGCTCCTCGGCCTCTGAGAGTGACCCCTGTGCTCTGGGCCCCACCTCTGGGGGGGTCCCTTCCCCTCGTGAGCTCCTTGCTCGCCCCCCTCAGTGTCCACCTGGGCAGCGGTATCCCCAGCTGGCCCCTCCCCACATCTGACCAGGGATTACCCCTGGGGCGGAGAGGGCCCTGCTCCGAGGCGGCCAGGCCTCGGGACCTGCCTCTCGGTGCTGAGCAGCACAGAGAAGGAAGCCCTGAGCAGGAAGTGCTGAGGCACGGGGTGAGGGCGGGGGGCTTTGCGGAGGGGAGCCCGGCCTCCCTGCAGGAGCAGGGACCACAGCCCCCCACTGCGGGCGGGCGGGACGAGGCTGATTTAAAAGGCAGGTGGGCCTCTGGCCGGAGCACTCAGCTCTGCACCCAGCTACTGCCCCCCGCGGGCTGTAAGAGCGCCCAGACTTCCGGACTAGCTGGGGCGGGTGCTGTGTGAGCCCAGCTAGTCTCCCCCCACCCCGCCCGCCCTCCTTCCTCCCCTCCTCCTGCGCGCTGTGCCTGCCCAGCCTCTCCTAAGACGGACGCTTGGCACTATGTCTCTGCGTAACCCTGTCCTGCAACCCCCCGGGGTGAAGGCCTATCTGAGCCAAGGCGAGCGCTTCATCAGATGGGATGATGTGAGTGGGGCTGGGCGGAGGGCTGCAGGGGTGGCACCCGCACTGCCTGGGGCTTTGCGGGGCCGGGGGGGGGGGGGGTGCGGTTGCTGGCTTGGTTTATGTCTGCCAGGACTCAGGCGCCTGTGTGGCTTGGCCAGGCAGCTGACACAACTACCCAGATAAACAAACCTGGGCGGGAGGGTGTGTGCCACGAGCCTGTGTCCCTGGGCTGCTGGGGCTAAGGCTCTGTGTCTGGATGTGGGAAGACGATGGCTGCCTGGGTGGTCATAGGAGGAAATTGCTTTGGGTCTGGGTCTGTCTTTCCCTAAAGCCCCCAAGAAGAGAAGGGTGTGTTGCTCCCGGTCTCGGCAGTGGGAGGAAAGGTGTCCCAGAGCTGAGGCAGGGCCAGCAGCAGCGGTGAGCCAGGCCCCTGCTCCCAGCACAGACAGCCCATTCCAGCCCCAGCCGGGCGCCAGGACTGGAATCCTCGCCCCTCCCCACCTGGCCCCGGCCCTGATCCTGGGATGCCCTGCTCTCCCCCAGCTGCTGTGGGGTGGCCACGAAAGGCTCCTGGACCCCAAGTGAGAACCGGAGGCTCTCCTCCCAGGGGCCTGGGAGGGAACGGATAGACTTCTGCTTCCGCCAGCTGCTCTCAGCCTGGCTCCCTGACGCCGGCCCGTCTGCAGGGAAGGGGAAACCACACTTTGCCCTGCACCTCTGTCTCCACTGTGTCTGCTGCTTCCCAAACTGGGCCTGCTTCCCAGCCTCCGGTCCTCCCGGAGCCTGAAGATGTGTGTGTTGCCATAGGCCAGGGATTCTCCTGGGCGGCTGAGGGGAACAACTTGGGGCCCCTCCTTCAGGGAGGTAAGACTGCTGGGCTGGCCCAGCATGACAGTCAGCGCTGGCTGCTCCCAGGAAGGGAGCCTGAAGTCTCTGGACTGGCTGTGGGGGGAGGAAGGGCCCTTAGGGCTGGTTCCTCCTCCTTGCAGGTGGGATGAGGGGGCTCTGGGTCTGTGAGTTACGGCTCTCAGGCCTTTGGGGCTGGGCTAGGCTGAGTAATCTGGTTGCCATGACTATGGGGAGCGGGCCTGTGGTGAGAGGCTTTCTGCTTCCCCACGAGTGGTGTGGTCACTGTGGCATGGTGGAGCCATGTCCCAGGAGCCCATGGAATGAGGGAAGTGGCTCAGAATGAAAAGTGAAGCGGCCTCTCTCCGTTCCTCTGGGAAGTGTGTGTAACCTGACTGGGCAGAGGGTCATCAGGGATGGGGACGTGCTATGTGGCCTTCTCTGCAAGCCAGCATCCGTGTACCTGGCAGGCCCGCTGCCCTCCCCAAGGCAGGGCACTGCAGGGTCCTAGGTCCTGCCTCCCACGAGCAGGAATCTTCCCCGTCACGGGGCACACGCACCTGCCAGACGAGGCTCTGCTCTCAGACCGCCTTTGGCCCAGTAGGCAGATGACCTGGGTACAGGATAAGCACAATGCACAGGATGTAATCAACTCCCAGCTTACTTTTGTGTCCCACAGCCCGTTCACAGTGTATTCTGTGGGAGAAGCTCCCCTACGACCCATGGAAGGAAACTCAGCCAGTCATGAGATGTTCCATTTGCTCCTGGGGAATAGACAAGCCTAGGACACTTTTCCTCACAAAGCCCAGTCTTACTTCAGAAACTAGTTATAACTCAAAACTCCAGTCTTAATTTAGAATGACATCTTCTGCCCCACCTCCAAGAATGGTTTCAGGTGGGCTGCAGGCCCTGTGGAAAGGCCTGTGGGAGGATTCCCTGATCTTCCTCTATGCCCACTAGGGGTGGGGTGCAGTGAGGAAGGAGGGAAAGCGGTACCAAAGTTCTTAACTGAGCAGCTGCTATCACGAAGTGGGCCTGGTGGAAGTGTAAGGCTTCTTCTTTCTCTCATGCGCATTTTTGAGGATTCTTAGGAGACCCTCCCTCTGAGCTGGGGATCTCTTATTTAGGGTCCTCCTGCCATCTCTGTTTCAGGAGGTCACTCGAAATTACTTCTTTAGCCCCGCAGAATCCAGTTACCACCCTCAGCTTCGTGCACCTTCGGCTTTGCCCCTTTCTCCCACAGGCCCACTCTGGATCCAGAAAATACTCACGGGTTCGTTGCCCCACAGACTCTGGGGGGTCGGGCTCACCTAGCACACCAGCATCTCTCTCATCCGCTCAGTTTCCTGGGCAGGAGTCAGACCCCAGTTTGTCATGCACCACAACTGCAGGGGTGACGAAAGCTCTCTAAGTGCGAGCTTAAGGTGAGGGGTCAGGTACCCCAACCCTCCCTTCAGGAGGGAAGGGAAGGGAGTTCACAACACAGCTTTCTCCAGAATTAGGTTCCTCACACAGTATTCTCTTTTCCCCCATATCCTAACTGCCCCTGATCTGAGAACCTTTTTCTGGACCATTTCCTTTGTAAATTCTGCATTTGGTCTGGTTTGGTGTGCAGCAACTCTCATGCCTTGTTGGAAACTTCGATTTTAGTATCTTGTTATTTGTGCATACAAAGGCCATTAAAATAAAAGGTAGGCTGTGTGCTCTGTGAGTGGAGCAGGAACTCAGAAGCGAGTTCATCTTTCATTCACTTGCTCCTTCAGCAAACATGGCGCATGCAGCTCATGGTCTAGTACAGGCTTGTTTCCTGGGAGTCCGTGAGCCCCTTGGGGATTTCCTGGAGGGGCTTCTAGGTCTGAGAACCGGCCCCCGCCCTGTTGTTGCAGCATGCCTCAGGAAAGGCTTTGCAGAAGCTAGTCTTTGGTGGTATTTTAGGCAAGAGGGGCTGGGTGCTGAGGCTGGGAGGTGGGAAGGCACTTGGGACAGCTAGGGGGTGGGGCGGTGGGGTTCATGGATGGAAGGACTGGGCAGGCAGGAAGCTAGGCAGCTTTGCGGGAGTTGGGCTCTCAGCTCTCACCGTGTTCAGCACTCCTGGGGGTAGCATGGAGTCTTGGTGAGGGACATTCTACCTCTTTGGCTAAGCTGTGGGCTTTGAAAACAGGGTGAGGTGGGGGCCAAGACCCTGCTTGGGGTCTAGAGGGAGAACTTCTATTTGGGATTTAGAGGGGAAACCCTCTTCTCTTCCAGAAATGTCATCTCCAATCCTCTACCCCTCCCCACCCCTGGTTCAGAGCTTTTAAGGCTTATACCCAGCCCTTAGCTCTGGAGAACAAAGAGAAATGCCTGCAGATCCCTGGGACGGCCACCTCCTAGGCAGATGGTGAGCTCTGAAACCTCTGGCCTGGGCCAGGAAAGCTCGGCCTGAAGTCTCAGAGCAGGGAGCTGACTCCTTCTCTCTGCAGGAAACAACCATAGCCTCCCCGGTTATCCTCCGTGTGGATCCCAAGGGCTACTACTTGTACTGGACATATCAGAGTAAGGTGAGGCAGCCCCTACCTACCATGGCCCTGGCCTCCTGCTGATCCACTGAGTCCAAGCAGCCTCTCGATGACGCAGGGGTGGAGGTGTGGATGCCAGGAGTATAGAATGACCGGGAAGGGTGGCTCTGGGAGATCTCCTGTGGGCAGGGGCTATTTGCTTTGGGAGGGAGGATGCAGTCACTCCAACCATGGCTGCCTTGGGCCCACATGCTTCAGCTTTAGCATCCCTTGGAGAGAGATAGAGAAAGGAATTAGAGCTACTGCTGAAGGCTGCTTCCCTGCCTGTGGTTCTGGGTAAACTTGAGGGCTCAGAGAGATCAGAGAAGGTCCTCGGCACCTGCACGGAAGGAAGGGAGGGGGAACATGGGGAGAGTCTGGAATGGGGGAGGGGAGGCTGGAGGTCACAGCTCCCAAGTAACTCGAGTGGCCAGGGGAGGAGTGGCCAGAGAGGAAGGGAGGAGGGTCACCATGAGGAAGGAGAGCCCGATCGCTGAGAAGGGAAGGTTGGGGTCTGGGAAGCCCCCCAGTCTTGGCACCTAGAGAAAGCAGCTGGCCAAGACGTGAAGGGGTGTGAAGCTCCCTCCTCGCTGCCCTTCATTCTTGACCTGATGTCTTTGTCCACATCCTGTCTTTGCTCCTACCAGGAGATGGAGTTTCTGGATATCACCAGCATCCGGGACACCCGCTTTGGGAAGTTTGCCAAGATGCCCAAGGTAAGTGGGCCCAGTAGCGGCCCAGGCTCAGCACGGCCACCAGCTCCACGAGGCTGGGGCAGGAGTCCCTGTGGGGGCAGGGAGCCTGATCTCTGGAGCCAGGGGAAGGGTTTGTGGGCTGAGCAGAGGGTCTCTCCCTGAGCTGAGGAAGGGGCATGACTGCCCCCTGGCTCGCTGGGGCTTTGGTATCAGGGCACAGTGGATGGAGATGTTGCGTGGCCAGCTACTGCCCCTAGAGCACCCCAGGCCGTCTGGGAGGTGTTGCTTGCATCCTCTCCCCCTCCACCCCGACTGCTTTGCCTATATTTGCCTAATGCTGGTAGGAAAATTGGAGGAAGGGATTGGTGGGAAGCAGGATTCCCTGAGACCGGGGACTAAGAATCTGTCTTCAAATGAAAAATGGCAAACAAAATACACAGAACTCCCAGGCCCCAAAGTCTTGGTTAATCTCTTCCTGTGGGCCTCTCCCTCCCGTGGTTCCTAAGATGGGCATGGATGGGATGCCACCCCCGTGGGCCAGATTTCAAGTGGCTGAGAGGGAAAGACAGGGAGAGCCACAGTGGGCAGGGACGGGGGCACACACCTCTGATCCTAACCGTGTCACGACCTGCTGCAGAGCCAGAAGCTCCGGGATGTCTTCAACATGGACTTTCCTGACAACAACTTCCTGCTGAAGACGCTCACCGTGGTGTCTGGCCCCGACATGGTGGACCTCACCTTCCATAACTTCGTCTCCTACAAAGAGAACGTGGGCAAGGTGCACCGGGGGTGCCTGGCCTGGGGCTGGGCACCTGGGACAGCCTGAGAGACAGGCCTGGGCCACGGCGTGGGGCGGCACCTTTGTGGTCGGGGGCCTGACTGCTGTGCCCTGGGGTTCTGCAGGACTGGGCTGAAGATGTCCTGGCTCTGGCCAAACACCCGCTGACAGCCAACGCCTCCCGCAGCACCTTCCTGGACAAGAGGTAAGTGCCTGCCTGCCTGGCTTGAGCGCGTGGGGCTAAGTGTGTCAGCCCGGGCCTTGACGGGCTGCTTTCTGCCCACCAGCCTGGTGAAGCTCAAGATGCAGCTCAACCCTGAAGGGAAGATTCCTGTGAAGAAGTGAGTCTCCCCTCTTCCCTCCCCACATGTCCTCTGAGCTCCCCAAGGCCTTCCCTCTCCAGGCCTGACCCCTCTCTTGGCCTGGTGCTTTTCTCTGCTTCTTCAGTTTTTTCCAGATGTTTCCTGCTGACCGCAAGCGGGTGGAAGCTGCCCTCAGCGCCTGCCACCTCCCAAAAGGCAAGGTGAGTGGTTCCTCCCTCCCCAGCCCACCCCCAGCATTCTCCTTCTCACCTGAGTTGCCTTGGACTGGAGGGCACCCTGGGCAGGCCTGGTGGGGATGGGGAGGGCAGGAATGACAGTTCAGTCCCAGCCAACAGCCCGAAAAGTCAGTTCACTCTAGAGCCACCGGTTCCTGGTACAAGGCACAGTGACAGAACCGGGGCAGGGGGTTGAGGTGCCCGGGTTCAGAGCAGGTTGGTCTATACCCCTTCAGCTCCAATAGGAAAACATTTTTCCTTTCTTTTTACTTAAGTAATTTTTAATTACAAGTCGTATGCTGGGTCACCCCACGAGGTGCCTTATGTGACTTACAAAAAGGAGCCCTGTGCGCAGATGCAGCCCTGAGCCAGGGTTCCTGCCTGGCGGGGGTAGATCTCAGGCCCCTGTCCTCCCTTGGCCAGTGCCTTTGTGGATTCCATGGAGTCTTTTCTCCTGGTAAGAATTTGGAACGTTATAAATAAATAAAACTAAGTCCTCATAGATCACTTGTCCACCTGAATCCCAGGAGGAATACGTCCCCCCCACTCAACTCTACGGAGCTGGTGACCCCTTGGTGCAATGAGTCACAGGGGATGCAAGCTTGGGGTTGGGGAGAGGGTGGGAATGGGCTCCTGCTGAGGGCACCACTTGCTGCTGTCACATCCACCCTCCTTTTCTCCTGCCTCCTGAGTTCCCACCTTGGCTAAGTCCTCCTTATTTATCAGCTCTCCTGCATCCCGGTAGGAGCCATTGAGCCATCTTTGCTTGCAGCTGATGGGTCCAAGATTCGGTCTAGCTATCCTGCTCAGAGCCTCTGCTCCAAACTAAGACTGATGTTGGCTTTCCAGGGTGATCCTGGAAAACATCTGATGGGTTTTTCTGGAATGGAATGCAAAGGCACAGAATCCCTGAATGCCACCAAATCTACTTTCTGTTTCTGTTTCTATGGATTTGTCTATTCTGGACATTTCATGTAAATGGAATCAGACAATATGTGATCTTTGATGTCAGGCTTCATTCATTTAGCACAGTGTTTTCAAGCTTCATCCATGTTGTAGCATGTATCAGTAGTTCATTCCTTTTTATTGTGGAATACTATTCCATTGTGTGGATATACCACATTTTGTTTAACTGTTCAACAGTTGATGGACATTTGGGTTGTTTCCACTTTTGGGCTATTATGAATAATGCTGCTATGAACGATTCTGTCTGGACGTATGTTTTCAAGTCACTTGAGGACATACCTAGGGGTGGAATTCTTCGGTCATATGGTAACTCTATACTTAACATTTTGAGGAAATGCCACACTGTTTTCCAAAATGACTATACCATTTTACAATCCCACCAGCATTGTATGAGGGTTCCAATTTCTCCACATCTTCATCAACACTTGTTATTGTCTGTCTCTTTTTTCTTTTTTTTACTTTAGTCATCCTGTGAGTGTGATGTGGTATCTCATTGTGGTTTTATGTTATTTATTTATTTTTTTTGGCCGTGCCACCTATCTTGCGGGATTTTAGTCCCCCAGCAAGGGATCAAACCCGTGCCCCCTGCAGTGGAAGTTGAGCCCTAACCACTGGACCGCCAGGGAATTCCCCTCATTGTGGTTTTGATTTGCATTTCCCTAACGACTAATGATGCTGAGCACCTCTTCATGTGCTTATTGGTATTTGCATATCTTCTTTGGAGAAATATCTATTCAAATTCATTGCCCATCTTTCAATTGGGTTTTCTTTTAGTGTGAAGTCATCTACTACTGGATATCTGATTTGCAAATATTTTCTCCCATTCTTTTTACTTTATTGACAGTATCCTTTGGAACACCGTAATTTTTAATTTGGATGAAGTCCAATCTGTCTATTTTTTGTTATCGTTCCTTGTGCTTTTTGGTGCCTCCAACTATTGTTGTTGAATTGTCTATTTCTCCCTTTAATTCTGTCAGTTTTGCTTCGTGTATCTTGGGGTTCCGTTGTTAGGTGCATTGTTTGTATGCAAATTGCTTCTTTTTGAAAATGTATCCTCCATTTAAAAAGAAAAAGATAGCCCACAGCTCTGGCAAACAGCGTAGCTTGCTTCTGACCTCTTTTCTTCCCAGTTCTGGTCACTCTTAGTTTGAATCCTGTCCCAGCCAAGAGACTAGCCAGTATCAATTCAGGAGCAAAGCAAACCAGCTAAGATGCTCTCTGCTCAGCAACCAGGGCCTTGAAAAGTGGGGCCTCAGGGTGCCCTTGATGCTCTTCTGTCTGCCCTGAGCCCTCCCTCTCCCCAGGCCCCCTCGCGCAGGGCTGGGCCTAGTCTGTGGTTCTTAGTGCTGGAAGGTGGGGGCAGGAGTCGTCAGGTGACTCTCTATCCCCCCAGAATGATGCCATCAATCCCGAGGACTTCCCAGAATCCGTCTACAAGAGTTTCCTCATGAACCTTTGTCCTCGGCCAGAAATAGATGAGATCTTCACTTCCTAGTGAGCTTCTTGGGCTGGGCTGGTCTCGGGGAAGGGGTGGTGGCTAAAATTCCCACCTGCCATGCTGACAATTAGGTAGCGTCGCTGGAGAAGAGGGTTGTCCCAGCTCCCACCACACACAGCCCCGCGCCCAGCCCAGGGGATATAGAGGGGACCTGTGCTCCTCTCTTTGGCCTGCAGCCACGCCAAGGCCAAACCCTACATGACTAAGGAGCACCTGGCCAAATTCATCAACCAGAAACAGCGCGACTCCAGGCTCAACTCCCTGCTGTTCCCGCCTGTGCGGCCTGACCAGGTGCAGGGCCTCATCGACAAGTACGAGCCCAGAGGCGTCAACGTGCAGAGGGGTGAGGACAAGGGAACTTCTGACCCTCCACGGTCCTCTCCGGTCCTGGCAGCTGGGCTGCTGCCCTGACAACCACCCCTGTCCCCCAGGCCAGCTGTCCCCCGAGGGCATGGTATGGTTTCTCTGTGGGCCAGAGAACAGCGTGCTGGCCCAGGACAAGCTGCTGCTGCACCACGACATGACGCAGCCGCTCAACCATTACTTCATCAACTCCTCCCACAACACCTACCTGACAGGTGGGCCCTGGCGACCTCACTGCCAACCTCCCCTTTTACGGGGGCTGTTTCTGCTACCTGAATCCCCTGCAGGGGTTGCCCCCGGGCTGCCCACTATGGAGTGAGGCAGGGCAGAGCTGGACTGCCCTTGAGTGAAGCCCCCGTCCCTCGCCCCTCCTCTGGCTCAGCCGGCCAGTTCTCAGGCCTTTCCTCTGCGGAGATGTACCGCCAGGTGCTGCTGGCGGGCTGCCGCTGCGTGGAGCTGGACTGCTGGAAGGGGAAGCCCCCTGATGAGGAGCCCATTATCACCCACGGCTTCACCATGACCACAGACATCTATTTCAAGGTGAGACTCGTCGTGTGGGGGCTGGTGGCAGCGGCACTAGGGAAGGGCCCTGGGCCATGAGCTTTTTGGGGTTGGGGGGAGTGAGGCCAGAGAGGAGGGATGGCTGGGAGGCCTTGGACCAGTGTGGGTACTAGAGAGGACCAGAAGAGACACAGGGCCAAGAGTGGCCCTCCAATTCTATGTGTGTGTTGAAACTGGGGAGCGGGGAAGGGCGCCGCTGAGGGAGGGGAAGCCTGGAGGCACAGCACTGACCTCCCCACGGGGTCCCCTTCTCCTCCAGGAAGCAATTGAAGCTATTGCAGAAAGTGCCTTTAAGACCTCCCCTTATCCGGTCATCCTGTCGTTTGAAAACCACGTGGACTCGTGCGTATCCAGGCCATCCAGCCTCATTCTCTACCCTGTCCCCATCTCCCGCCTGCAGCTGCCCTCCCCACAACTGTCCCCAGCCTCTAGCCATGCCTTCTGGCTCTTTTCCCGGTCTCAACACAATCTCCTTGGGACCCCAGGCTCTCCTGCCTGCGTCCCTGCCTCCCCAACATCTTGAGCCCCTGATCTGGGTCATCAGGGGGCACAAAAAGATGGACAAGAGGGTGGAGTGGAGCCGCTGAACCACACCCACTTCTGCTCCCTGCAGACCCCGCCAACAGGCTAAGATGGCCGAGTACTGCCGAACGATATTTGGGGATATGCTGCTCACAGAGCCACTGGAAAAGTTCCCAGTGAGTGGACTTCACTGTGGGGCATCTGGGTCTGAGGGCTGGGGAGCCAGGGCAGGGTGCCAGGTTAAGGAGGCAGATCTCCCCAGAGGATGCTGGGGTTCATTTGGGAGGACGCGGGGCTGGGGTCCAATCATCTACCACGTGTTAGGCACTGTGCTGGGCTTGGGGGGTATGTCAGTGGCAGAGGGGCAGTCCCAGCCTTCAGATCACTTACCCTCTAGTCAGGAGGCAGACAAGTAACCAGGCCATTACAACCAGTGGCTGCTATGAGAGTACCTGGGGCTCCATATCTGGTCTTCAGGATCAGGGAAGGCTTCCTGGAGGAGGTGATAGCTAAGCTGAAACCTGAGGGAAAGAATGGATTTATCTTGGTGAGAGTGGGGAAGGGTGTTCTAGGCAGGCTGAGTAGTTGAGAAAAGATCACTGAGGATCTGGGATAAGTTGGGTCAGGCAGGGGTTTAGCGCACGAGGTGGGAGTGATGAGAGGAGAGACTGGAGAGGTAGGCCTGGGGCAGGTGGGGCGTAGCTTGCCATGCAGGAACTTGGGCTACATCCTGAAGGTGAGGAGATAGTGCTGAGGACCCTCTCTCCTCTCCCACAGCTGAAACCAGGCATCCCCCTGCCCAGCCCTGAGGATCTCCGAGGCAAGATCCTCATCAAGAACAAGAAGAAACAGTTTTCTGGTCCCGCAGGCCCCAGCCAGGAGCCGGGTGGGGAGGCTGAGGGGAGCGGCCCACCCAATGTCCCTGTGGGTGAGGACACAGGTGAGTCGGCCTGGGAGGAGTAGGGGTGGCCGTGGAGGAGCATCTGGAATGGGAGAGAGGGGCTGGGCCTGGAGGGGAGAGCCAGCCTGGTGCGGGGGTCTCACCCGCCCCCAGTGCTGATGGAGCTGTATGTGGCAGTGTGGGCTGGTGAGGAAGGGGCTGAGCTGGAGGAGGAGGAGGTGGAAGAGGAAGAGGAGGAGTCGGGAAGCCTGGATGAAGAAGAGATGAAGAAGATGCAGTCAGATGAGGTGTGTGGGGAGCCCCGAGGCCCTTCTGCCAGCTCCACTGCAGAGCCCTCCAGGCGGGGGCATGGAACCGGGTCCCTGGGCTCTGAACTGGCCTCTTCCCCATCCTTCCCCCTTCTCCCTAGGGCACAGCGGGCCTGGAGGTGACGGCTTACAAGGAGATGTCCAGCCTAGTCAATTACGTCCAGCCCACCAAGTTCATCTCCTTCGAGTCCTCTGCCCGTGAGTTAGCATGCGGTGGTGGTAAGCTGGAAGTTAGGCTAGATTCAGGAGAAGGCCCTTAGGAAGCATGTCCTGATGCCAGAGCAGCCTGATGGGCGGGGGTGAGAGCGAGGCGGGTCCTCCCTCTCCTTGGGCTGGGGGCCCTGCTTATAAATACCCAGCAGAGGAGCCAGGCAAAGGCATGTTTAAGTGGCAGTGGCTCCCAGTGTCCCATCACTGTACTGAGAACTTGGCACCAAGCAGAATGCTCTGGAGTGTGTCGGTGACAGGCATTTACCAAGGGCCACCTCGGCCGGGCGGCCTGGGGCTCCTGCAGCTTCCTTCTGTGGCTGCCTGGGCATGAGAACTCCTGGGAGGGGGAGGAAGGCAAAGAAACCAGCCAGCGCACATCTGCCCCTTGTTCCCTTCCCTTTCTGAGTGCGTCCATGCTGTTTACCTTTATCTTCTCCGGACATGCGCGCAATGAGTTCCTCTCACCCTCTGTGCACAGCCCCGACACGAACACCTTTTTCTGTGTGCACTCTGCAGCACTGGCTCCTCAACCCTGAAGCCCCAGCCTGCACCCCCTCCCGTGCACCACCCTTGCTGTGCGCCTCTCACCCCTGCACCCTGCTCCCTGTGCATCACAGCGTGCTCCTGACCCCCGGGCTCGTCGCTGCATGTTTCCCACACCCTCTGAATCCACCCAGGGCATGTACCCCACCCCTTAGGACTCTGGCACGCACACCCCATCCCTGTGCGTATGTATCCACTGTGCGTACCCTTTACCTCCAGCACACACTGCTATCCACACAGATCTGCACATTCCCCACCCCGGGGGTGGCCCCTCAACCCTCAGCCCTTGGTGGAAACGCTAGGTTGGAGGCATCTCTGTGCTGGAGGGAGCCACGCCACAGGGGAGGGCAGGTCTGTGGGAGGGGACGGGCTGACGCGGACTCTCCTTCCTCTTTCTCCCCTACACAGAGAAGAACCGAAGTTATGTCATTTCCTCCTTCACGGAGCTCAAGGCTTACGACCTGCTCTCCAAGTCCTCAGTGCAGTTTGTGGAGTATCCTTGAGACCTCAGTAGCCAGGGTCCCTGGTGGGGTGGAGGGAAGGGGGAGGCCTGGGACGGGGCTCGCAGGGGGTCTGTGGGTCTTCCCGGTGCAGGTGGCTTTGCCGGCTCCTATACCCTGCGGCAGCTACAACAAGCGGCAGATGAGCCGCATCTACCCCAAGGGCACCCGCATGGACTCCTCCAACTACATGCCCCAGATGTTCTGGAATGCTGGTTGCCAGATGGTTGCTCTCAACTTCCAGACGATGGGTGAGGGCATGCTCAGGCCCTTAAGAACCTTCCCCTGCCCCTCCCACCTTTACCCCTTCCCTGGGGATGGGGGGGGTCTTTGGAACAGACCTGGGGGCGGGGGGTGCTGATGTTTATTTAGACTCTGGGCGCATGTGCATGTGTGTGAGCGTTTAGTGCATCAGCTCATGCCTATGTGACTGCACGTATACGAGTATGTCTGTGATGATGCCAGGGTGCTACCATGGGTTCTGGCTGCTCGGCCTGAGTGGGTCTGTGGGAACACCTGCTCCACTGGCCTCAACTCCCACTGTGAGCTTGAGGTCCGGTTGTGGCTTTGCTCCTGCTGACTCCAGGTTGCGGGCCCTTCCTGAGAGATGAGACCCTAAGGAACCAGGCTGGGACATGAGAAACCCTCATCCTCACGGTCCACCCAACCTCCCCATTTGCGAGACGGGAAAGGCTGGGAACTGTGGAAAGAGAGGCTGCGTGCAGACCCAGAGCCGGGCCGCCCTTCCTGAGTGCCCTTGTCCCCCCAGACCTGCCCATGCAGCAGAACATGGCGCTCTTTGAGTTCAACGGGCAGAGTGGCTACCTCCTCAAGCATGAGTTCATGCGTCGGTTGGACAAGCAGTTCAACCCCTTCTCGGTGGACCGCATCGACGTGGTGGTAGCCACGACCCTTTCCATTACGGCAAGGCCCTGAGGTGGACAAGTGGCCGGGAGGGCGGGGGTCTTGAGGAGAAAGACACAGGAGCCCCACTCCTCCATTCCCAACCCCCTCCCCTGATATCCCGAAAACTTCAGCCCCAGCCACTTCGTGCAGTAGCAAGTTGCCTTGGAAACTGCCTCCTCCTCAGCACTGGAGGCTGCCTCTTGGTCCCCATGGAAACCAAGGGGAAGGGCTGAGGCTGGGGTGGGGGAAGGGGAGGAGAGTGGGGCAGCAGGAGCCCCAGGTCCCGGGGGGAGGGCCCTGTTCCTTCCTCGCTGGGGAGGGAGGTGGGGAGGCCCACACCTCTTCCCTAAATGCTGGAAGCACCCTGGGTGCCAGAGCTTAGCTGTAACCCTTAAGCCACACAGCCTCTACTCTGTGGCCAGAATTGAATGGGGCTCTTCACAGTACCCAAGAATGGATGTTTCAGCTAGGGGGGCTGGAGGCCCTAAGTTCTGGGGAATGGCCTGGGTGGGGGAGCTGATGCTGGTCTCCCATGGGCCGCAACCTCCAGGTGATCTCTGGGCAGTTCCTGTCAGAACGCAGTGTGCGCACCTATGTGGAAGTGGAGCTGTTTGGCCTTCCTGGGGACCCCAAGAGGCGCTATCGCACCAAGCTGTCACCCAGTACCAATTCCATCAATCCTGTCTGGAAGGAGGAGCCCTTTGTCTTTGAGAAGGTGGGGTGGCTAGATCAGGGCAGGGGCTGCGATCTGTCCCTAGTTCTTGGTCTCTACTTGTAGAAGAGAAAATACATAAAAGGATTTCCTTGATCCTCCTCCTCTCCCCACCCCTCATCTGTGCCCTCCTGAGTATCAAGAGTCCAAAAACCAAGTTTACAGAAATTTACTTCGTGGGCCAGTTTTGTATGTGTGTGTACATGTGTGTATGTGCATGCTTGTTCATGTTATGATTAGAGGCAGAAATGTGAACTCCCAGACCAGGGTGCAGGGACCCAAGGAATCACGGGGGCCTTTTGCTCCCATTGGATACTTGTTGACAAAGCTTCCAAGGGCTGTCTGCACCAGGCCCCCTGGAGCCCTGGGCTGCATATCCAGCTCTCTGCCCTGTGTGGACCAGCCATGATATGAGCCGTTAGGATGTCTACGTGCGTGGCTTAGCGTGGGCCCTCTGTCCTCACCAAATCCAGTAAAGCCTGCCATGTTCTCACACTGACCCTAGATTTCTGGAATCAGGGAAGGGGGGCAGCTTGGCCACTCTCTCCCCTCTCCAGCTTGTCCTGTCCTGAACTCTCCCCAGATCTTGATGCCTGAGCTGGCCTCCCTCAGGGTGGCTGTGATGGAGGATGGCAACAAGTTTCTTGGACACCGCATCCTCCCCATCAATGCCCTGAATTCTGGTAAGGATAGGGGTTCTTCTTTGCTGTTCCCAGTGGGTCTGAGACCAAGACCAGCATCAGGATCCCGTCCAGAGGGTGGGGCAGCTTCAGGGAGGTGGCCTTGTCATGTTATCAGCCCGGGAAAGTGGGGCAGGAATAGTACCTCTCCAGGACACTGACAGAGGTGGTGACTCTGCCCACCCAACAGAATGTCTCTAATTCTCTGGAACTACTGGGGCAGTTTCCCAAGTAGCTGACACTTATTGGGCACTTAAAATGCTTTACGGGCTTATAACACTTTCTCACTTAATCCTAACAATAACCACATGAGGTAGAACCAGACTAAAGCTGGAAGTGTCGAGTACTGGGCTGCTGGTGAGCAGGGCTGGGCAGCAGTGGGCTCTGGCTCACTGGCCACTGGTCATGTCCCACAGGATACCACCATCTGTGCCTGCACAGTGAGAGCAACATGCCGCTCACCATGCCTGCGCTCTTTGTCTTCCTGGAGATGAAGGACTATGTACCTGACACCTGGGCAGGTGGGAGGCCCGTGGAACGCTGGAAGCCCCAGGGTGTCCATCCCCCCTCCTCTCTCCGCAAGCCAGCCTTCAGAGGGGGGGCAAGACAGGGTATCCTGGGGTAGGTGAGGATAGGGGAGGCTCCCAGGTACATCTCCTTACCAGGCCCACCATGTCCCTGTGCACCCAGATCTCACGGTGGCCCTCGCCAATCCCATCAAGTTCTTCAGTGCCCATGATAAGAAGTCTGTGAAGCTCAAGGAAGCCATGGGAGGCCTGCCTGAGGTCTGTGTTGTCAGGTCCTCTGCCAGGGGCCCCCACAAGCTGCACCCTCTCTGTGGGAAGATGAGGGAGGGGGCAGAGTCCAGGGCACAGGGAGAGAGGCATCTTCCTAACACGCTCTCCCTACACAGAATCCCTTCCCTCTCGGGGGTCCAGTTGCCCGCCAGGTCAATGGGGCATCGGCTCCAACGAGCAACGGGTCAGCAGGTACGCACTGCGGGGTCCCCCCACCTACCGGAAGGGTCTCGACTTCTCCGCTGCACCGGTAGGCACATCCCAGACGGGCGGCAGTTCTTTATAAAAACAAAAACAACCCCGAAAACTTTCACCTGGGGAGGGAACGGCTGCATGTGAAGCCTCGGGTTGGGCAGTGCGCAGTATGGGGCCCGCACCGCCACCCGCGGGAGGCGGGGGAGCGGCCGAGCCGAGGGCACCGGAGAGCCTCTCCTTTGGCTCTTGCAGCAGACGGGGCCAAGGCCAGGGAGGAGGCCACGAAAGAAGCTGCGGGTAAGGCCTGCTGAGACCGAGTGACGTTGGGGTCGAGCCCGGGGAGGGTCCGGGACTCGGGGTGGGGGGCGGTTCCCGGGGGGCGCGCGCCTCACCCCTGCCGCAGCAGAGCCGCGGACCGCCAGCCTGGAGGAGCTGCGGGAGCTGAAGGGCGTCGTGAAGCTGCAGCGGCGGCACGAGAAGGAGCTGCGGGAGCTGGAGCGGCGCGGGGCGCGGCGCTGGGAGGAGCTGCTGCAGAGGGGCGCGGCGCAGCGGGCCGAGTTCGGGCCGCCGGGCGCTGGGGGCGGCGGCGAGGGCCGGGGCCGCAAGCTCGGCCCGGGGAAAGGCTCCCGCAAAAAGAGGTAAGGGCGGCGGAGGCATCCTGCCCCCCGCGGCTCGGGCTCGGGCGTCCTGGGGCTCACGGCTTGTCCCCACATGGCCTCCGCAGGACCCCGCCGGGCGAGGACCCCGCCGGGGCGGCGCCGGCCGAAGGCCCCGAGGGCGCGGACGCGCGTCTGCGAGAGCTGAGGGACAGGCTGGAGCTGGAGCTGCTGCAGCAGGGCGAGGAGCAGTGCGAGTGTGTCCTGAGGCGCAGGGAGCAGCAAGTGGCCGAGGTGCCAGCGTGGGGGAGGGGAGGGAGCGACGGCCCGACCGACCCCACACCCTCCGCACAGCCAAGGGCATCTCTTCCGTCTTAGCTTAGCCGCTCCTTCCTCTCCCTCAGCAAATGACCAAGATGATGGAGCTGGCCAGAGAGAGACAGGCTGCAGAGCTGAAGACCCTCAAGGAGACTTTGGAGACGTATGCCTCCCTCCCTTCTTCGCCTGACTCTTACCTCCCAGGAGGGCCCAAGCCGCAGGAAGCATCTTCCTGATGCCCGTTTCTCTGCAGTGACACCAAAGAGATGAAGAAAAAGCTGGAGGCCAAGAGGCTGGAGCGGATCCAGGCCATGATGAAGGTCACCACAGACAAGATGGCTCAGGAGAGGTGAGCCCTGGAGGGGAGGCGCAGGACTCAAACTCCAGGCCCAGTGCTGAGCAGGAACCACACTGGGTGGGAAGGGGCCTTCCTACAAGTGGGTCCTGACTTGCTTCCCAGAGATGTGCCTGTCTCCTGGTTCTGGAAAGTTAATTCTACTTCCGTCACCTCTGATCAGAGAATGTCCTCCTTAGGCAAAACACAGATGCCACCACTATTTGAGGACAGAGGAGAATTTAAGGGAAAATCAAGTGTGTAAAGAGGGAGGTGAAACCTTGGGAGAGCTGATTCCCACCTGCACTTTCCCATGCATGCCTTGAAGAACAGTGCGTTTTAGTGAGGAAGGCCTTCCCTCAAAGGGCCCCCAGGGCTCCCAATATCTCCTTAGATCCTCCTTGGGTCCCCATGCTTACCCCTCTGGCTGGGTCCCAGACCAGACATAGATGCATGCCAGCCACAGAGGGTGGATGTTCTCATGTTGCCTACACCCTGTGGAGACTTTGTCTCATCCAGCTCTTCCCAGGGGCCTCCTGCCCTCTCTGAAACTCTGATCACCCCAACAGGTTGAAGAGAGAGATTAACAACTCCCACATCCAGGAGGTGGTGCAGGTCATCAAGCAGGTGTGTAAGAGCTGTGCCCTTCCCAAACACACGCTCTCTCTCTGAGGGAAGGGGTGGCCCCAAGGCCTTTACTTTGCCCTTAGGAGATGCACTGTTTAGAGTGGCCCCCCAGCTAGGGATGGGGGGGAGAGGCAATAGAGGGGAGGGGCTTCCCCTAGGCCATCCAGGGTTCTGGCCTTTGTGCAGAGGTTGGGATACCAGCCTAAAGGAGTCTGTCTTTGGCCAGCTGCCCTCGATGGAAATGATATGGGCCAGCTGGCCAAGAGGAGGTGGGATTGGGGTGGGTGGGTAAGAGGGAGCAAGGGGGCTTCCAGAGTCAGGCTTCCAGGGAGTCAGAAGAGGAAGGAAAGCCCTGTGGAGAATGGCCCTAAAGCTCCCTGGGGATTACTAACAACAGTAACAGAGCTACCAGCTCCTGAGTCCTGACCTTGTGCAGGCACTAAGCCGGGTGCTTCACATGAACTGTCTCAGATAATCCTTCACAATCCAGCAAGACAGGTACTATTATCCTCATTTTACAAATTAAAAAACAAAACAAAACAAACAAAAACCCCAACTTTTCAAAGGTTAAGGAATTTGTCCAAAGGCTCACAGCTGGTTAACTGGGATTGTAGCTGGATTTCACCCCAGATTGCCTGCCTATGCTGTCCTGATTCTCTGTCTCTCACTCCTGCCCAGATGACGGACAACCTGGAGAGGCACCAGGAGAAGCTGGAAGAGAAGCAGGCAGCCTGCCTGGAACAGATCCGGGAGATGGAAAAGCAGGTGACGGGGGGACCACTACCCTGGCCCACAGCAGAGCTGGCCTGGCTCCAGGGTGTAAAGGGACCCAGCTCCGGGGAGCTGCCAGTCAAGAGGTGGGTGGTGGTGGGGGACTCGCCCCTCTCCAGGGGGTCAGGGCTCTGATTCCCAGGGGATCATGAGGCAGCTCTGCAGATCTCTTTGCTTGGTTGGCATTCCCTCTCCTGAAAGACCCCCTGATGGGCTCCACTACCCCCACCTCCCACCCTGATCTCCTGGGAGGTCTGAACAAACCAGGCATCTCCTGGTTCCACTGTTCAGGCGAGAAAGAGTGGGCAGGTGGCCCATCCTGAGCCAGGGGGTGGTCCTTGCTGTCCCCACAGTTCCAGCAGGAGGCGCTGGCAGAGTACGAGGCCAAGATGAAGGGCCTGGAGGTGGAAGTAAAGGAGTCGGTGAGGACCTGCCTCAGGGCCTGCTTGCCCTCTGCGGAGGAGGACAAGCCTGAGAGGACCTACAGGGTCTCCAGGGGGCTGTGTGAGCAGGATGCCCTCACAGAGAAGACAGACGCCCAGGAGAGCCTCCTCTGATGCCCCCATGCCCTTGGGACGTTCTGCAAGGACATTCACCCTTCTCTGGGATGTGGGTCCATTCCCCCTGGAGGAAAGGGCCCCAGCACTGTGAAGCTGCGGGAAGCTGGAGCTCCCTTGGACACTGGAGCCCCTTTCTCAACAGCCAGGCTAAGTAGGAGGCAGGAACCAGGCCATCTGGGGCCCATCTGGGGCCTGGAGGTCCTCTCCAAGCCAACATCCTGCTCCTCCTGCTTCCCCTTCCCCTCTGAATAAGTGTCTGTCACATGTTTGTTGAGGGCAAAAGAATATGAACTTGGAGGCAGGAAATGCGGTCCTGGCCCCACTCTGCATTTCCTAGTGTGCCACTCTGGACTCAGTTTCCTCACCTGGAGGGTTAGGCCTGGCCACCTGGAACCTCCACTCCATCACCTGTAGTTCAAGCAGGTCCAAACTCCAAACTCTCCTGCCATAAGGCGGGCAGCTCACCCTGGCTTCTAGGCCCCATCTCGGGCTTGCCCTGAGTTGGCCTCATTGTCAGCTCCCTGATACAGAGTCCAGCACTTCCTTCCAGCTCCCTGGGGACAGCTGCTCCCAGGATCCCAGGCTAAGGTGGCTTCCCTGCCTCCTGCCCTTGGGGGTTGGGAGGCTGATGTGGAAAAGCGGCCTCAGCTGTGTGGCCCTCAGGCCACTGAGACAACTGGGGCTGGGGGTGAGGGGAGAAGGATGGCCTTTTGTGCACTCTCCCACCCAGAGCCCAGCCACACCTTTTACTAGGCCTGGGGGGTACTTCCCAGCATGTGCCCCTGCTCAGACTGTCTGACAAGGTCAGCACCATTTTCTCTCCTGACTTTATGAGGTTTATTTATTTTTCTCTTTCTTACTCCTACTAAAGAACCCTGTCTCAAGATTTCCTGCCTAAGCCTGGCCTCTGTTCTACAGCTAAGAAAGGGGGGGCAGGGCTTCCCTGGTGACACAGTGGTTAAGAATCCGCCTGCCAGTGCAGGGGACACGGGTTCGAGCCTTGGTCCGGGAAGATCCCACAGGCCGCGGAACACCTAAGCCCGTGCGCCACAACTACTGAGCCTGCGCTCTAGAGCCCTCGAGTCACAACTACTGAAGCCCGAGCACCTCCAGCCCGTGCTCCGCAACAAGAGAAGCCACCGCAATGAGAAGCCCGCCCACCGCAACTAGAGAAAGCCCGCGCGCAGCAACGAAGACCCAACACAGCCAAAAATAAATAAAAGAAATGGGGGGGGGGCAGTGGAGTAGAGTGCCTCCCAAATGAAGTGGGCTGGGGAAAAAGTCCATGAGAGTTGACCTGGGCATGAGGTCCCTTCTAGAGCCCAGTGGAATGGCCCTGCCTCTGGGCTTGAAGAGGATTCACTTCCCCATCCGCCGGCCCTGATGCCACAACCACTGGAAAATGATGTCACCCTTCTGCACCACTCCTCACCAGATGTGGCCCTTCCTTGTCTCCACCCTCAGGGCTGGAGCAGAAGAGCCTCCTGCAGAGGTGCCCCCCACCCTCTTGGGGAGTCGCAAGCTGTCAGGCCACCTGGGCCCCTTTAGGCAGACTTAGAGCGGTGGGATTCTCAGGCTCCTGTGGCAGTTATGGTTGACCCAAACACAGGCTGTAGAGAGGCTTCTGGGCAGCTATTCACTGCACCTATTGACATAGCCCAAATCCCAAATGAAGACAGACACTGGCTTTGGAGAGGCGGGGTCCGGGTTGATTCTGGGAAGAGGTTGTTTTCTTATCAGAGAGTTGTAGCAAATGCCATTAGCCAACCACCCCCATCCCTTTGGGGGCTTGATCTCTGGGATGCTAGCAGTCCCTGGCTGCAGGGTGAGGCTAGGCGGCCTGCTCATTCACAGGAGTAAGGCCTGTCATTGGTCAGCCTGCATACACACTGGAGACAGCAGAGGTCGGGACACCTACACCCAAGGGCAGGGCCCTGTCTTCAGCACTCTAGCTGAGCACTCAGCTGCCCCATCTCCTCCCCAACCCAGGGGTAGAACCTCACAGGGATGAGGATCCCGGCCTAGAGGGACTCACTGACCTGGGCATGGGGCATAAGCCAGAGCCAGTGCCAAATAGGGCCCACTGGGCAGTCCCCAGCTTTGACCAATGACCGCTCAGGGGAAGAAGACTGCCTTCTCTTTGCCCCTCAGTCAGGCTGGGCAGAGTCTCTAGGCCTCCAGTCTGGGGCTGAAAAGCCCAGGAATGGGGAAGGGGATGCAATCCTCCCTCCTGGAGAGGCCTCTGCACAGCAGGCTGGGGGCTTCCCAGGAGGACAGGGCAAATACCCACCTCCCTGCTTTCCGTCCTCTGGAAAAAGGGCAGGGTGCCCCTGGGAAAATGCCATAGTCCTTGGGCCCTGGATGTGAATTAATCTCTGGCCTCAGGGGATGTGCAGAGGAAGAACTGATGCCCTCCCTCAGGGCTCTAGAGCAAGGGAAGAGCACCTGGCCTCCACTCCTGCTGCAGATCTGTGGGGCTGGGCCAGCTTCCCTGTCCACTTGGCATGCCTCAGTTTCACCTTTTGCGTAAAGAGAAGGGTCCCTACCCCCTTCCCAATCCCACTGCTGACTCAGACGCCAGAGTCCCCTGCTGACTCACCACCACCCCCCCACCAGCTCTCTGGATCTCCCAGCCACGTGCCACCAGGCCCAACCCTGCTGAGCTGGTGCAACGTGACAGGGTGAGGGGGCTGGTGACACTTGAGGAAGAAAGAAGGGGGCCTGGGAAGGGGGGCAGCTGCAGACAGAGTGACAGACTGCAGACCTGAGCCGCCTCTGGGAGGAAGCCCTTTTGCCAGCCTGGGGCCTGCAAGGGGGAGGCTCAGCAGGTGGGAGGGGAGGGGAGTGTGGCGTGCCTGCCTGCCCCCTGCCTGCCTCAGCTCCATCGCCTGTCAGCCTTCAGCTCCCTAAGCGACAGCTTCTAATTCCGGCTGTTGGTGCCTCTGTGCTCCGCAGCAGAGTCTCAGCTTTTTTTCATCGTTGCTATTTCTTTTCTGCTCAGAACATGCTGAGCCCACTGGGAAGTCAGAGCAAAGGCTTTAGGGCATGAGACGTGGCACTGCTCCCCCCACCCCATCCCACCACAGGCCTGGCTGGGTTGGTAGTACCAGCTGGGGCAATGGAACGGCCACTCCTTCCAGAGAGTACCCAGCACAGCACACCCTGACGGGCCAGGGTGAGGCCCTGATTCAGCTCCTCTTCTTCCCTGGAACTCTCCATCCACCACAGAGAAAAAGGACACAAATGAGGCTGAGCTGGCTCAGGGAGGAGGGGCAGGGCTCTTTGGGACCAGTGCCCCTTCTGTGTTCCTGCTGCTTCTCTCCTCCACCTGGGGTTATCACTGCCTGGCTTGTTGGGCTGGCCTGCCACACAGATTCCTGGGATACCCCCTCCCCTAACTCTGGAAACAGAGAAAGAAGAGAAGAAAGCAATTTCTTTCATGCTGCAGAAAAGGGAAATGGAGTCATGAAGAGAAGAAAACCTTTCTTCTGCTACCTGAGTAAACAGGGAGAGCATTCCTGCGTCCTTACTAGGGTTGGCGAGTCTATTCCTACTCCAGGTGATACCCCAGGTGGGGCCCGCAGGTCTGGGGGTGGGATTGGGCTTTCTGCACTCTGAATAACTGTGCAGCTCTTTCCCTGACACTCTCTAGCTTGCTGTTGCTTGCAGCAGGCAGGGTTGGTGTTCTTGGCTTCTTTTTGCAGATGAGAGTATGCAGGCCTGGAGCCACACTGCTAGTAAATACCTTCAAGCTGGGACTTAACTCTGCTGTCAAATACTGTGCCCTTTCTGTGACACCATGAGAGAAAAGTGGCAGATCCCAGAGTAGGGGGATTAAAAAATGCAAAAAGTAAGAAGGGGGGCTTCACGGTGTGCACAGGCATACATCACATGCTCTGCCTAGGAGAGAGGGAAGTGGGAGTCCCTGCTTCACGGCTGGCCCCGATGCCATGTGGGCATCCCTGAAGCCTGGGAGCTGGAGAGAGGTGAGAAGCTCAGGGTGCAGAGCCACGTGCCCACTTTGCCACGCCCCCATCTGGGCCCAAGGGCTTTTCCCAGAGGCAAATCCTCTCCTTGCCCATACCTTTCCCCAGGCAGAGCCTGCTGCAAAGCTTCTGGTCACTACTTTGCCCAGGCTGAGGACACTTGTGTTCTTCCCTTAATTTCCTGTCTTTCATATAAAGGGACCCCTTAAAGCAGCCCTCAACACTGTCCCCTAAAGGTGTTTTTCCTGCTTATATGCCCTTGCGTCTTAGCAGCCAGATCCCACACATCCTTGAAGACCATCTCAGAAGCCCTATTCTCAGAAGACCCTAGAGTCCGCCTTTCCCCACAACTCCGTTTTCTCCTCCAGGGACTGTCTCCGTTTTGTATTTAACATACGTATTCAACCCCCAGGCGATAAACTCGACTTTTTCTGTCCCGATCTTGTTTTCCCGCTTGAGAGGGGAGGTTTCTTCCATCCAGAACCGAATTTCCGCCTCTGTATTTCCCACGGCTGGGAACACACAATACCTGGCTCACAAAAAGTCTCAGTAAATTCTGTAGTCGATACCTGACTCACTCTTTCTTCACAAATATCCATTCCAACCCTACACACCCTCCCACCCTCTGCAGCTCTTAGGTGCTCTGACTCCCCTCCTCCGAGGCCTGCTCCCCCCGCCCCCCCAGGGCGGAGTAGCGGGCCGGAGGGAGAGGGGATGCGGTGGTTTTCTCACACTGTTGACTCGTGCTCTCTTCTTATCTCGGAAGGGCTCAGCTAGTGGTCAAGGTCAGAGCCCTGTGGTCTGGGGGTGGTTTTGTGCTCAAGAGGGAGACGGGGACCCTGGGGGACGTTTGCATGGCCCTCGCTCTTTCCGGGGTGGCGATGGGTCCTGAAACAGCGGGGAGGCGGCGCCGAGGAGTTGCTAACGCGGCTGCAGTACTCCCGGATCTTAAGGCGCCCGCTCCGGTCGCCGCGTCTCCGCACCGCCAGCTTCTCAGCCGCCGGGAGCTGGCAGGCGGGCGCGTTGTCTCGGTTGGAGACGTCCGAGATACGAGAGCGCACTCCCCCACCGCCACCCCCGCGCCGAATCAGCGTGTGCGGGAGGAACAATTGTGTGTGCGTGCGTGATTCGCTACACTTCCAGTGGCGGTTCCCAGCCAGACTGAGGGCCGCCAACTCCGCGCAGCGTAGGTACCCCCCTCCCCCGATTTGGGGAGTGATTTACTCCCCGCCCGCCTTTCGCCACCACCCCCAGCTCGCTTATGGTCCAGTTCTGCCCTCATGGGGTCCCATTTCCTTCCACCCGCACCGATGGGGGCAGCCGTCGTCTTCTCCGACGGGCTCAGGGTCCCGCCAGTTTCTAGGGAGACCCGGGCACCGACTCCGGTGGGGGCGGAGGGTGGGGAGAGAAGACTGTGACTTTGGGATTGGCCCGGTCGGGTGCATGTGGCCCCCTGCGAGCAGCCCCCGCCCCGCCCCCGCTGCCGCAGCCCCAGGGAAGCGCGGAGGAGAAGCTGCTCCCCGACGTCGTGGCCCACCGAGAGGTGGGTGAAGGTCAGGGGAGGTCTCCGCCGCCCCGTCAGTTTCGGCCCTGACGGCTCAGCCGGCTTCCTGAGTAGCCATTGCCATGCAGACCCCCGAGACTGTAAAACCAGGTATCTATGCGGGCGGCGACTCCCGCGCCGCCAAGCCCCCCAAGTAAGGAGCAAGCGCCCTGGCGTGGCCCGGCCCCCGCGAGAGGGGAGGAGGCGGAGGAGCGGCGCCAGCAGATTGAGGAGCGGCGCGCCCCGCCAGGGCTAGAGGCAGGCGCGCACGGCGGGCGCCACCGTCTCAGCAGGGGAGCGGTGCTGCCCCGGGTGCGGGTGAGTGGCGCGGCTCCCAGCCACTACGGACTGAGGGGCGCCGGACACTGGGAAAGCAGCGGGAGAGTCAGGAGGAGCCCGAGCTTCGGCTCCCATCGTCTTGTGGCGGGCCAGGCGCGGATCCCGGAGTAGCGAGCAACCTACACCTTCAGGCGGGAAGCCCAGGGAAGGAGCAGCGAGACGCCGGGCGTGCGGCCCAGGAGCGGCGGGGCAGCTGGAGGACAGAGTGGGAACCTCAGGACCCTCGGCCGCAGCCGCCCACGCGCGGAGGGAGCCATACCCGAGCGCCGGCGGGGGCCGGAGCCCGGCGGGGCTCAGGAACAGGGGCGCCCCCGTGCGGAGCTGCCGGGCCGCCTGGGCGCGGCGGCCGAGGCCATGCTCAAGCCCAAGGACCTGTGCCCCCGAGCGGGTACGCGTACCTTCCTGGAGGCCATGCAGGCGGGCAAAGTGCACCTGGCCCGCTTTGTGCTGGATGCGCTGGACCGCAGCATCATCGACTGCCGCGCGGAGCAGGGCCGCACGCCGCTCATGGTGGCCGTGGGCTTGCCAGACCCCGCGCTGCGCGCGCGCTTTGTGCGACTACTGCTGGAGCAGGGTGCAGCAGTGAACCTGCGGGACGAGCGCGGCCGCACGGCGCTCAGCCTGGCGTGCGAACGCGGCCACCTGGACGCCGTGCAACTGCTGGTGCAGTTCAGCGGCGACCCCGAGGCGGCCGACTCGGCGGGCAATAGCCCGGTGATGTGGGCGGCAGCGTGCGGCCACGGGGCGGTGCTCGAGTTCCTGGTGCGCTCTTTCCGCCGCCTCGGCCTGCGCCTCGACCGCACCAACCGGGCGGGCCTCACGGCGCTGCAACTGGCCGCTGCCCGCGGCCACGGGACCTGTGTGCAGGCCCTCACCGGGCCCTGGGGCCGCGCAGCCGCTGCCGCCGCGGCCCGGGGCTCCAACTCCGACAGCCCCCCTGGCCGTCCGGCTCCCGCGCCCAGCCCGGAGCGCCGAAGACCCAGCCCCCGCCGCCTACCGCGGCCTCTCCTGGCGCGCTTTGCTCGAGCGGCCGGTGGCCATGGTCACGGCGGCGAGGCTGGCTCAGGGGGTAAGGGCTTCGGTCGGCACCGGGCGCAGGGCAGCGAGCGGCCGGAGCTGGGCCGGAGCATGAGCCTGGCGTTGGGTGCCGTGACCGAGGAGGAGGCGGCTCGACTGCGGGCGGGAGCCCTGATGGCCCAACCACACTCGCCCCAGTCTTCAGGGGCTGGGCGGTGGCGTTCGCAGGAGGTGCTGGAGGGAGCGCCCCCAACCTTAGTGCAAGTCCCCGTCGGCCTTAGCCCCCACCCCGAGGGCGCCCCCGGCTCTGGCCGCTTGGGTTTGCGCCGACGCTCCACAGCTCCAGACATCCCCAGCCTGGTCGGGGAGGCACCTGGGCCCGAGAGCGGCCCAGAATTAGAGCCCAACGCTCTGCCCCATTCGGTGCCTGGGCCTCAGCCTTGGCAGGCGGGCACGGAGGCCGTGGTGCTGCACGCTCAGCGGTAAACAGCCTCGAGGCCGAGCCCTGCTCCCCCCACCTTCCCCCCTCTGCTCCACTGGGATTTCTTTTTCCCAGGTCCCTCACTTTCCTGGCAGTTTCCCACCCCCAGATAATAGAACCTGTCCCTACTGCCAAGGTGAGACCTCCCTCAGCCCTCTCTCCGAAAGGGACCCCTATCTTATTTCTTTTTTGTGCTTGTTGGTATTCCCTGCCCGAGTCTCTCACCTTTTCTAAAGGCCTGCCGTTCCTGTCATGGAAGCGAGGAGTAGAAGACTGGATCCATAGGCTACAGCTTTCCAGCTGGACCCCCTTCCCTGGGCGCTAAGGCGCACTCCTGCGTCCTTCAGGCTCCTGCCGGGTTTCCTTCCCCTTGCCGCGTTTTCCCACACCCTAGTCAGCCAGGCAGGCAGAAGAGTTGTCCTGTAGAACAAAGGCCTAGCCTCCCTAGCCCCACCCCCAACTCCCACTCCCCCACCCCCCAATCCCTGCCCCTCTACCCCAGTGATGCTGACAGTAATGCCCCACATGACCCAAGTATCCCTTCCCCTTGTGTTGGAGTGATGGAGAAGGGGAGCCTGGAGATGGGCCTCAGAGCTTTTCTGAACAGGAGGGAAGGAGTCTGGAGGTTAAATTTTTGGGAGGAGAAACTCCTGCCTCAAGACATTGAAAGCATAGTTTGGGGGTGGCAGGAATGCCAGTTGTACCTTGAACCAGCTTCTGGGTAATTCCGGCTCCTTCTGCCTCAGCCGGAGGCTGACCCAAGATTCAACTTCATCGACAATGTGGGGTCATTTCCCCCCCGCCCCGCTCACGCGCCCCCCTCGCACCCCTTACCCAGCCCAGCTCTGGGCTCTTGAGCCTATTTCCTCTCACTCTCAGAGGCCTGAAATGGAAAGGACTTAGCACTTCCCCCGCCCCCACCGCCTCGCAGCTCCCGGTCTTGCACGTGGGTGCTCCCGCAGGGGGGAACGGTTGCGAAGGCTTTGATTAATTGTATTTCTTCCAATCCTCAAAGAACTCGTGTTTTGAGTCTTTGTATGTGAAGCAGAAAGCAGCGGGTCTGATCCGAGGCTTAAGAACCTGACAATGTCTCTTTAAATAGAAGCTCCGCGAGGGGGATAATTGACTGAAGTGTTTGCCACGTTAAACGGCGGCGGCGCGCGGGAGTCTGAAGCCCACACGAGCCGCAGGTCCGGGTTTAAATTATATCAAACTCCTTTGAGAGCTGGAAGAGGGCTGTTAAACGGTTCCTGCTTCTCGCTGGGCCGTTAATGGAGGGCAGGGTGGATGATGGATGCTAGAGCTCGAGACCAAGGACCCCTGCCTCTGCCCCAAAGCGTGGGACGCAGGCCCGGCTCAGCTTCAGTACTGGGCAGATTAGTGAGTCAGAGGCAGCAGCGGAGAGGTGGTTAAAGGCCCTTTCCTAGCCTGGCCCTTCGTCCCCATCCCTCCCCGCCCCCGCCCTCATCTTTGTGCCGGCCAAGCGAGAGGGGTCTGGAGGGTCTGGCGAATCGCGTGCCCTAGGATCCCGCGGAAGCGCCAGCACACGAACCTGTGTGCCCAGCCCGTGGGGTGGCAGCGCGTGGGGAGATTTTTGTGAACCCCGAAGGTTGAGCGTGCAGCCCCTCAGCTGCCGGCCGTGGGGTCTTTTCAAGACGTCGATCTATTCATCTTTGCAGAACGGAAGTTTTCTCACCAATAACTCTAGGGGAACTGCCCAGAGCGAGAATGACCTGTGATGGGAAATTGGGCCTGGGGTGAGGGATGGGTGATCAGGGGCCGGCCTCGTGTAAGTGTCAGACACCTCCCCAGTGCTTCCACCGCTCCAGGGTCCGCGAGGCCGCGAGGGCCCAGACACTGGACGTGATCTCTGGTGCCCCCTGGTGGCAAAGTTGCGTTCTCGCTGCGCCCAGGCTTGGAGTTCAGCCCTGTGGTTTTATTTGGAGCCACCGCTGTGTACTTCTCCCTCCCTGGGCACTTACCCATGGAATCCTCTTCCTCTTGTGTATTAAATCCGGATACTTGAAGTCATTTCACAGCAGTGAAGTGAGGGACAATGAACAAAAAACTCGCATTTGGAGTAGCAGGAGCCCAGACCCTTTACTTAGGACACCAAGATCTTCCAGGTTAAGGCTCCATATAGAGAGCTCCTGCTGTCTTCTGAGAAACTGGAGCTTCCAACCCATCCCTTACGATTTCTGAACCTTGAGACCTGCTGATTATGCACTGTTTTCTTCTGATGCGATTTGCTTTCGTTTCTGGGGTGTTTTGCCCTTCCCCCGTTTTTCTCTCCCCAAATATCTGCCTCTCCTCAGTCCCACTGTCTGGGTGGCGGCTGAACTGAAAAGTTCTGAAAAACGCCTGAAAAGCCAGAAGGAGAGGATCTGGGGTGGGACGGGTGGTAATTGGACGCCCCAAGTGCAAACTCCTTTTTTCTGATCCTTGCTTGCTCACTTATCCAACTGTGTTTAATTTTTATGAAGTTTCATTTTAATGGTGTAAGAATACAAGTATTTTGGCTTCTTCAAAATACCACATTGAAGACGTGGGTCTGGGTTGCACATTGTGTTGAAGGTGCTGTCATGTTTCAAGTGTTGCTGACACGGGGCTTTCTGGTTGAACGTCACCTTGGGCCCTCTTTATTGGATAAACAACCATGAGGGCTCCTCTCTGGAATTGCCAAGGGTTTGGTGGTTGAAAGTGATGTTTCTAAAAAACCACAGCAGATCTTTCCTGTCTGAACTGAATTGTGTGTTTGACTGCCTTGCTGTTCTTGCAGATTTCTTACCAGGCCCAGCTCTGTGCAGAACTTAGATGTTTCACCACATTTCGCTATCCTGAACTTCCTCTTATTGTCAGCCCCAAGGCATTGAGGCTGGGGTCCCCTCGAGCTCAATCTGGTTTAGAAGAGACTTTTCTAAACATTTTGGTTTTCCAATTCTTGTTGCTTTCGTCACTGTGAAGTCACCTGTGCCACTGGAGCTGGTACTCTCGGGTCAAGCTCAGAACCGGTCTGTGTGTGAGGCTAAATGACATACGCACACGCTTTTGGAATGACACTGTGCAGTGGAAGGACTCTTAGAGCTCAAAAGAATAGTTAATAAATCCAGTGTTATTCAGTTGCAAGAACTGGCCTCTTTTTGCCTTGCCAACCACTCCTGACCATGGGCTTCGGTTGGGAGATGGAAGGTTCCGCCTTCCCTCAGCCTCCATCCCTGCCCAGCCCACTGTGGCTGCTTCCTGGAGGTAAGACTCAGGTGCTGCTTCTGGCTGAGCTGGTGGGACAGGGGCCCTTAGACCAGGGCAGCTGTCTAGGTGGGGAGCTGTGGGGGAGGAGGTCTGCAGGACTCCTTGCTCCTGGGTAGAAGGTTTCAGTGACCCTGACAGAGAGGGGGTAGAACAAGACCTCAGGAAGTAAGTGCTGGAATCAGTGTCAGAGCTAGAAGATTAAAGACCCAGGTTTCTTGGTTTCCAGTTGCGCTCTTTCACAGCTCCTCACGGTCGCCCTCTGTTCTGAGAACCGAAACAGAGACTGCTTTCTCACTGGAAGCAGTTCCAGGCCACTTGCTATGGACAGTTTGAGGAGAGCAGCCTCTGACTTTCCAGGGAGGTGGCAGGGGGGACGCAAACGGGGGAAGGGAGATGCTGCTGCAGAAAGTGGTCATCAGCCCTGGCGGCTGCCCCAGAGCCCCTGTGGAGCCAGCAAGCACAGCCCACGGCCCTGGCTTTCCAGGTTGGGTTCTTCTCCCCTGGGAAGGAGCCCTGTCTATTTCTCAGCTCTTTCAGTCCCAAGGACCTTTCACTTCCTGTTTCTCTTCTTCTCTGCCCTCATTTCAGGCCCACATGCCACCAGGGAGTAGGATTTTCTGCGGATCAGAATGACCGTCGGGGGGCTCACAGCAGGGAGGAGGGAGGGCCACCCTGGACACCCACTACAGCGTGTCCAGTTTGAAGACAGCCTGGCTCCACTCCCAGGGACAACAGGAAGGCCAGGGGTTTTGAACACTCAGTTTAATTTAAAACAGGCACAGTGCAAACAATTCACAAAAGGGACAATGCTTTTGTTTTTAAAACTCTGACCCTTAAAAAAAAGTCCTTGCAATTTTTTTTTTTTTTTTTTTTTTGCCCCAAAGCAGGCCACCTAGGGATAGAGGAATCTAAAAATATTATCTAGATAGGGTCCAGACACCTGGAGTTCTTCCCTGGGATTCCCTGTCTCACAACAGCCCTGAAGGTGGGCAGGGGAGGAGGACAAGGAGACAGGTGTCTGAGGAGGCAGCTAGGGGCAGGTTCGCACAAATGGGGTGCCCGTTCCAGTGACATGATGGAATCGGGAGCTGGTTCACCTCCCCCAGACCAGGATTTTGAAAAGAACAGGTCCCCCCAAGCACACAAAAGAAGAGCGGGTCCCCGAGGACCTGGTTGTTGAGATGAAGCTCACAGGTGAAACACGTTTGTTCCCTCACCATTCTGGTCCCTGGCTCTCAGATTCCACAGTACAGGAGAAACTCGGAAACTGGCCAGGCCCCCAGGATGTGTTCGACTCAGTACAGACCTCTTCACTGGTCAGGTAGAACCCCGGGACTTAAGAGGTGGGAAACCAGGCCAGGGAAGCAGGTCACCTTCAGAGCAGAGCTTAGTGGGAAAGAAGATGGAGAAGCCTAACCGAAGACAGCCGTGGGTGACCTTCCTCCACACCACACACACACACACACACACACACACACACACACACACACGTGCGCGCACACGCATCCTGTAAAGTGAGACCACTTTACCACCAGCTGCCTTCTTCCTCTTTCACCCAGAAAATTCCCCTCCCCCTCACGGCTTCTGAGCAGGCTGTTCACAGTTGGGCGCGGGCTGTGCAGGGAGTGTGTTGTCAGCACAGGTGGGTCGGGAAGCAGGTGCAGGTGGGACTGTGCCTTCAGGAAGTCAGACACAAGGGAGGAAGATGGAGTCAGGCAATCAACACCTTCCCTGTGGTCCTCTCAGACCCCAGGATTTGGAATTGGAGCTGAGAACAGCAAGCGTCCTGATGAAGACAGGCAGTCTGCCTCTTGGGTGACCTGGGATGCTCGTGTACTACTACTTTAAAATAAAAAACCACAGCAGCCTTTTCTGCTGTGTTGGCCACAGTGGCCAGAAGCACTGGTCTCCATGTTTCATAGAAATATCCCTGTGCAAATAACAAAGGGTCATCCTACAGAAGGGGTCTCCATCATCCTAAAGGCAACTGGGGACTCTTGGGAGGGAAAGTGACTGAGGGGCAGGTCCGGCCTGGCCCAGTGGGCTGAGGGGCAGGAGGGCAGGGTCGGGGCTTCACATTCAATCTTTGGAGAGAATACTGAGAGAATGAGGCAGGCAGCCAGGCCCTGTTGGCAAGTTGGTGGCCCAGTGTCCCCTGCCCGCGGGCACAGGTGGCAGGTGCATTCTGGGGCTGGGCTCAGCAGGTGGAGGCCTGCTTGCGGTAGAGCTGGATCAGGGGCACCAGGCACTCGGGCAGCCCCGTCTGCAGCAGGAAGGGGTGGTCCAGGAGCTCCTGGGCTGTGGCTCTCTCCTGGGGGTCTCGCACCAGCATCCGTTCCAGGAAGTCTCGCAGCACTGGGGAGACCTGTGGAGGCAGGGCAGTGAGAGGAAGCCACAGTTTTCAGCCACTTTGGGGTGACCCAATCTGCCTGGCCCCACTGTCATTTGAAAGTCTTAAATTATCTTGTTTCTTACTTCCTGGTTCCTCCCAGGCTCAGTACTTTCTGGACTATCAGGTAGGTAAAGAAAGTCAGCATCAGTCCAGGAAAGGTGGCCAGTTCACCTATAGGGGGTGCTGGTGAGCAATGGAATTAGGATACCAGGATTGCTGGGGAGCTGGGCTCCAAATACAGCCCATGCACCACGCTGCTTCTCAGGGCTCTCAGTGTTCAGGCTCTGTGGAAAGGGGCACGGGATTGGTACCCAGTGATCCAGTCCTGGGTCTATCCCTAATCTCCAGCAAGTTGTACTTTTCTCTAGAGCTCAGTTTTCTCATCTGTAAAATGGGCTAATGATAAAATGTGCTTTCCCTGTCTGCTGCATAGGGCTTTAGTGAAGATAAAAAAAGAGGTCAGGGAGGAAGGAGTGTTTTGAAAAATAGAAAAGGACAAAGTGGGACCTGAAAAAGGAAGATTCCTTTATTTCTCTAAGCCTTAGAGTCTAAGTCAAGGGCTTACCCTGGTTCATTTTGAGTCAATATTTTGGGATAAGGCTGAGTCTTGGGCTGTAACGGAAGGCTGCATCCTCTGGGGAATTAGCCAATTAGAAATATCTGCTAGTCTAGGGGGTCAGGAGTGCGGGTTCCAAGGACAAGCTGTCTCAGAAAGTGTTTCCTGTCTCTCCTCCCATCCAGCAGGGCTACAGAACTATCTTGCATTTAGAGACTGAGCTTCAACCCTCTGGGACATTTCTCACTCTGGCCACCAGATGGCAGTGCCATTCTGCAGCCCTGTGCTGAGCTGGCTGCCAGCAGGGGGTGCCCACAGGTAAGGGCTGTGGGTTTGGGTGGATTTGGCAGAAAAGCGTTACACACACACACACACACACACACATTGGTTTTAAGGGAAAAACTGGCTCAGATGTGCTTAGGATGTACATTGCTGGAGGGCAAGCCAATTCTCTGTGATGGACTGGGAACACTGTGCCTTGGTGTGCCTCCCCTTACAGATGGGGTAGAGGCGTTACCGCTCAGTTAACTTCTCTAGATTATTTCCCAGGACCTCAGGGACTTCCGCCGGCCTTGCTTTCCCTTCTTTCAGGCTCCTGTCAGTTGTCTGCAGGTGGAAACTTGTTGGAGTGAGCATGGGAGTTTGTGACTAGGCTCCACACCAAGGTGCGGGAATTGTGTGGAGAAAGAGGAGCCTTTTCCGGGAGCCCGGGCCCTCTGGTTTCTGTGGGAGGGAGAGGCTGGGCTTGACAGCCCAGACTCTGATCCTTGAAGCCTCAGCAAGAACGGGGCCTGCAGGGTCACACCTTGTGTACCGACTGACCTTGTGAGTGTTCTTCAGCTTGGGTGGGGGGCTGTCCCGGAGCCTCTTCATGGCTTGCACTGGGGAGTCACTGAAGTAGGGTGGCTCTCCATCTACCATCTCAATCACCATGATGCCCAGAGACCAGATATCTACCTGCAGGAGGAGAATGTCCCTGACTCCAATGGCCAGAGTCTGGCCCCTTGGTAGCAACATGCTGCAGCGGGAGGGGAGCAGCTGGTCCCGGGTTTCCTTGGTGAGTCGGCCTCCTTCCTGGTCACCTTCCCTGTGGTAGTTACTACCTGCGTGAGTGACCACTGACTGCAGGGGCACAGTTGTCAGCCACTCTCTTAGAAAGGCCACCACACATGGGGAAGCCTGGCCATACCCCAACCTACCCTTGAGCTTGGGGGAGAGTATTTTGGGGACCAGTTTGTGGCAGCAAAGTCACAGGCCAGAGAAGACCCAACCAAGAGTGGGAAGGGGGCAGTGGACATTGGGGTAGGGTATTGACTAAGTGGGAACCTGACAACCGGGGCTATTTTGGGTGGGGGGCTTTGGAGGAGACCACAAGTAGAAGAGCTATGTGTTCCCAAGCCTCTTCTGGGAGGACTGGGTGATGGAGGGAGCGGTTACCTCAGTCGCATACAGACACCTGGAGATCACTTCAGGAGCCATCCAGTAGGGGGTTCCCACCAGGGACTTCCTCTTAGGGACATCTTTGCTGATCTGTGCACAGAATCCAAAGTCCGAGAGTTTCACCTGGGGTTGGGGTGAGAGGGAGAAAGGGGAGTGAGTGGCGAACTAGGAGGAGGAGCCGTGAAGTGGGGTCGTGGGTGTGCCAGGTTGGGAAGGGCCCTACCCTGCCGTCGAGGGTCAGCAGGATGGAGTCGCTCTTGATGTCCCGGTGGATGACACCCTGGGCGTGCAGGTAAGCCAGGGCCTGCAGCACGGCCTCGCACACAGTGGCGATCTGCTCCTCATTCAGCCTGGACGGGGAAGGCAGGGCCACCAGTGGAAGAGCATGTTAGCTTTGGCGGGGCTGCAGGGCAGACGGGCTGGGCAGAGTAGGTGCCCCTGGTAGGGGGCCCCACAGCTCCTGGACGATGTGTGTGGGAGCCCAGTCAGGCCAGAGCCCTGATGGAAACGGGCCTGGGCCTAGGCTAGAGACCTAGTGTCTTCCCCACTGCCCTGAGACCCCTGGGTCTGTTAACCCGAACAGATGGGGGTGGGCAGGGTGGCTCAGGACCACGTGACGGGCACCCCAATCATCTGGGCCTGAGGCTGCCTAATATCCCTGCCAGGGCAGTGGCGGGAGCAGCCAGCGCTGGGTCCCAGCCCTCCCAGCTGCCCACCTGACTTGGGAGATGATGTCCGTGAGGGCCCCGCCCTGCAGGAACTCCATAAGCACCCACAGCTCCTCGCCCACCAGGTAGCTCTTGTACATCTCCACCACGTTGAGGTGCTGGTAGTCCCGCATGATCACCACCTGGGGGCAGGAGGGGACGCCTGAGTGCCGGGCACCCTCCCCACTGCCCCTGCTTGCAGACGTCCAGCCTGCCTCCGCCATCACTGCCCGTCCCACATGCCCCGCCACGCCCTCTCCTCCCACCTCGTTAAAGAGCAGCTCCCTGCGCTGCTGCTTCCTGAGGTCCATCATCTTGACGGCCACCTGGCGGCCCGAGTGCTTCTCCCGGGCCAGGCAGACGATGCCCGTGGAGCCCTCGCCGATCTTCACGTAGCTGTCCAGCAGTAGCCGGGGGTCACCCTGGTCCACCACCATCCTGAGTGCAGCCTTGAACTGCTCGTGTGTCACAACGCCCGTTTCCTCACCAGCCAGGGCACCCTTGGCCACTGTGGGGTCCTGGGGCAGGTACAGGTTGCTGGTGCTGATCTGGGCATGCCGGGTGCGGGGGGAGCCTGCCGGGGAAGACCGTCCTGGAGGAGGGCCGGCAGCTGGGGCTGTGCGGAGGGACTTCTGGGGGCTGCTGGTATCCGAGGTGGCCAGAGGGCTGAAGGTCCCCACGGGCTGGTCTGAGGGGAAGGACTGGGCCTTGGCCACCAGGCTTGGGGGGCGGTCTTTCTGCAGTGGTCTGGAAGAGGAGTTGGGCTGCAGGGAGAAAGGAAGAAACAGAAAGGGGTTTGGCTATGGGAGCATTTGGAGTACCCTTCCCAGAGGCAGGGGGTGGCTGCCGTGACCTCTGGACACGGGCAGGGTTGGGCAGAGCCGGGCTGGGCATCAGACTAACGTGGGAGGTGCCACAAGCGAAGATTTTCAAATGGAGCTGAAGCCAAACCATAGTCCTGCTTGAGAAGTCAACCCCCAGTGTTCCCAGGTGAGCAGACAAAACAACAGCTCTTTATAGCCACACTGACCAGGAGGCACTCTGGGTCAGAGGCGTTCACAACCGTGGCTACCCTACCCAAGGGCCCATGCGGGCAGAAGAGGCCCTGGGCATAGGGGCGGGGGCTGCAGCGAGGCAGCTGTGACTGACTCCCAGGACAGGGCAGGGAAGCCACGGCTGCCGTCTGATAGTCCTGCTTGTTCCTGACAATGGGGAGTCTGCGCGTCTGTGCAGTGAGATTAGGTCCCCAACAGAGGACCACAGAGCCATGTTACCATCTTGGGGGGTCCTCAGGTGTCTCCTGGGCTGGGGATCTGGTGCTAGAGAGATCTGGAATCAGGAGGGTAGGTCCAGCCAAACCCAAGCCTTGGGGCCAGGGGTGAGGGGGTTTCCTCAGGGCTCCCCCGAGCAGCTCCTCCACTAGCCACATGGAACTCCTGGCTGAGGACCCCCAAGAAGGAAGAGAAGGCAGGGGGCCTATCTTTCTGGTCTCTGGCAGGGAGGGAGGGAGGGAGGGAAGATGGAACTGAGCAGCAGGCTGGGCCCCCAGTGAGTCCTGCTCAGGCCCAGCCCTCCGAGCAGCCCCAGCAGGAAAGGGTCCCATCCCTGGGTTTCCCCAAGGAGCTGGCGAAGTGCAGCAGGACCCTTCCCAGGGATTATGTTTAAAAGGGCCACCTGGAGAGGGCCATATGCGACCTAACGGGCGACACCTGAGGAGCTGCAGAGAGGCCTTCCCGGAACATCTCAGAGCCCATCTCATAGGCGGTTGTCTAGGTGCCCAGAGGGTGCTGGTCCTCATCCTCAAAACTGAATCAGCTTCCAGGGAATCTACTCAAGCACTCAGCTTGGGCTGGGCTGCTTGAATCTGCGCCTTGGGCGTTACCAGGCTCAGCCAGAGTCCTTTCAACCTCTTCAGCACCCCTTCCCCCCTAGACTTCAGGGCCCTCACCCCAGTCCCTGGCCTTGCCTAGGATCTGGCATGTGCACGGTGCCTCTTCTGGCAGAGAGCCATGCTGTGGCAGGCTCTGCCACCCCCAGCCCCGCAGGCCCACTGAGTGTGCTCCAGCCTCTGCCAGGCCGTGCCTGGGCCATGCTCAGCCCTCGAGGTGAAGGAGCCAGGAAAACCTCCCGGGACTGCCGTGACTACTCCATCCCCGCCCGGCAAGCACATCTGTGCAGTAAATGGATTGTCCCCGCCAGCAGCGGCACCCGGCCGCACCCCCCTTTCCCTACTCTGTTGTGGTGGAGCAGTGGGAACTCCAGACTGGCGGGTCAGGACCTGGGCTCCAGTCCTGCTCCGCTCTGACTTGTCATGAATCTTAGGCCATTCCCCATCTCTGAGCCCCAGTCTCCTCTATGAAGGCACAGTGATCTGGGGAGCTGGATAAAATGCAGATTCCCTGGCCTTGGAAACGGCTTCAGTAGGTCCCTAGAGCAGGGACTCTGCAGTTTAACAAGGCCCCTGGCTTTTGATGTGAGAGGCACCTTGGACCACAATTTGAGCAGCTCTGTAATTCCATGGCCTTGGGGACCCTGTGGGAGGGCTGGGACTCGGGGTGGAGGGAGCATGGCCACCACCAAGGCTGTGAGGCCACAACCAGGAGCAGCAGGACCATGAGATGTCACCCGGTAGCAGCCTCCAAGGCTCTGTAAAAAGGCTGCCTGCTGGCCTGCGAGGCATGGACCTAACACAGAAAATGTGCTCTCTGAGCATCTGTGTGGGGCTGGGCAGAGACTGGGGATCCGAAAAGCTCCTAAAGCTGCTCTTGAGATTGCTCTCACGGCCCTTGACCTCTCTCCACTCTGGATTTCTAAGGAAGGCGGTAAAACAGTTTCCCTCTCCTTCTGGCCTCCCGGCCTCCTGCATGAGCTCTCTGCTCTGAGGATGATGGACACGGGGAGGGTGGGGACAAGTCATGCGGAGGGGCTGAGGAGGTGGGTTCGCTCCCCCTCTGCTGTCGAGGCCCCTGTGGAGACCCTGCCGCAGGTGCTGGCTGAGCTCAGGGGCCGAGGCTGCAGCAGGTGGATGGAAGCAGCAGACGGATCTGGGGGGGGCCAGCACTGACGTGGCCTGGGACATGGGACATAGGACACGGGGGTGGTCGGGCCAGGCTTGGTCTTCAGCTCAGCAGGGTCTGGTCCCAAATGCCCCTTTGTGGGCCTTGCTGCCTGTCTCCACAAGGAGGGAGATTTTACTTAACGTAACCACAAGAAAGGACCAGATGAAACGTGTTAAACCACTCCAAGAAAGGGAAAGGGGGACAAAAGGTGGAATTAATTGTTAGGGGCTCTGGATTAATTCTGGAGTTACTTGTGTGACTGAGGCCTCTTCTTGGGCAGGAAGCCACTGGAAAGAAGAGTTGTACATGGAGTTACAATGATGCCTCACGTTCCCTTCCCAGGCTAAGAAGACAGGGCCAGGCTCTCCAGCTGTGGGCTCGGGAGGCTGTTCTGTTAGTGCCGCCCAGGCAGAGGCCATTTCATAATATTTAAGAAATACTAAAGCCATTTTATTGAGGGCTTACCACCTTGACAAGGGCCTTAAATGCATTATCTCATTTAATTCTCATAGCCCTGTGGATTGTTTTATTAGCCCATGGGTAATATTATTATCTACATTGGTAGATGAGGAAACAGGCTCAGAGAGGCTAAGTAACTTGCCTAGAGTCACTAAGCAGTAAGGGACAAGGCCAGACTTCAGCCCTGGTCAGCTTAACCCCTGATCCCTATGCAGTGGTCCTACTGGGGATCCTTGGCATGTAACCGAGTACATGGTACACAGTAGGTGCTTAACCAAGGTTTGCTGATTGTTGAGGTCTTTCTGACGTGGCCTTTCTGCCGCTAAGTGGAACCACTTCTAAATCTCCCAAGCTCCTAACTGTCTTACCTCTTTGGCCTCTCTGTCCCCACTTGAGGTCTCCTTTTGCTCTTTAGCCAAAGCGAGTGACTGCAGGCCAAGCTGCCTGGGGCTGAGTACAAGAGCTCTAGGGTCACAGACCCTCCTGCAGCCACGCCTGGCATGCTGTGGCCATTGGTGGCCTGCCCTCCCAGAGCACTAGTGCATGGACTGCTGCTTTAGGAGTTGCTGTGAGTGTCCAGAGCCAGCCTCTGGGATGTGCTGAGTGCGGAGGGCTGGCTGCTGGCTTGGTCTGGGTTCCCAGGGCCCAGGCCTTGAGGGAGGAGGAGGAAACTGAATGCTTCCCAACCATAGGGTAATTTGCTGAGAGCAGTGGTTCTCAACTGGGGGTGATTTTTTTTCCCTCAAGGAACATTTGGCAATGTCTGGAGGGATCTGGGGTTGTCCCATCTGAGGGGTGCTACTAGCATCTAGTACGTAGAGGCCAGAGATGCTTCTAAATATCCTTCAACACCCAGAAGAGCCCCTGCAACAAAGGATTATCTGATCCAAACGTCAATAGTACAGGGTTGAGAAGCCCTGGCCCAGAGCGGTTGTGGGGCAGTCTCGGCCCCGCCTTTCAGAGGCCTGGCTTGAGAACATCCATCTAGAAAGGTGTGCCCAGGGGGCCGAGAAGGAAACTACTCCCCTGGATTTGGAACTGTGGTGTTTCTGAGCCCCGGGTGAGCACCACCTGCCTCCTCAGGTGCAGGGGAGACCTCGTACAGCCCGCAGCAGTGGCCCACAGCAGGTGCTTTGTGGGTGTGCAGGGATGGGGGGTTGGCCTGCCCCCTGCTGTGGGGTGCTGGCAGGAGCCCAGGACCGTGCATACCAGTTTCGACACCCCCTTTCTCCAAATCCCTGAAACCACCCCCCACCCCAGCAGGACTCTCGAAGTGCACTTCCTGGCAGGGTGCACTGTCCTGCTCCCACCTTAGTTTTCTGGGGAATGTCTCCCCAGGGGCACAGCCTTCCAGAGACCCCTCGGCTCACAGGCACTCATGTTTTCTCACGGGCATATCAAGCCACGTCTCATCTGTTCCTCCCTAAAGCCCCCGCCCCACAGGGGATCCCAGCCTACCATCCTTTGTTCCAGTGGGGACTAGAGGGCACAAAGCCCAGAACCTTCCCTGGGTGCCTTGGGCTGGCAGTGACTTAGATGGGGTTGAGGGTCCAGGCCACCCCTCAACCCCCCACCGCTCCTCCACGATTGGGCTGGACACACTGGCACCATCCCGGGAGGGGGGACTCCATTACTCATGCCGCTGTCGGTGGCGGTTTCTTAGGTGTGACTTACAACCCTTGTGCAGCCTAAGCTCATTTCTGCCCGACCCTCAGGGAGGAGCTAAAAGATGCCTTCATGGAAAAGCCTTCCCTCCCGCCTTCGGCTGACTCATTCGCGACACCAGGGGGTTGTCCCACGCTCTCTGAGTCAGTCTTCTCATCTGCCAAATGGGAAAGGATGTTACTGTCACCACGGACAGGATGTCATAGGGCACGTAAGAAGCAAAAATGTTCTCCTCGGCCTGCCAAAAAATGTCACCATTAGGGCTCCCTTCACTGTTTCCTTTTTTACAAGAAAAATATGTGCATTTGAGGCTGTCACACACGCCAAAAGTCAGCTCTCCTGTTGCTCCCAGACCCAGGCAAATTCAATGCTCTAGCTTTTCATATGGCACACAGTATGAGAATAAATAATTACAGGAATGTCAAACAAAGCAAGAACTACTAGAAAAAGGGAAGGAAGGAAGGGAGGAAGGAAGGGAGGAAGGGAGGAAGGGAGGGAAGAATCCTCACTAGAGAAGGGGTAACATAGCCTATGGGAGAAGCAGCACAGAGAGGCTGTGCATGACCTCAGGAGAGCACTGGGACAAGCTGGGGGTCCAGGCAGAAAAAAGATCAGAAAAGGGAGTCAGAGAGACCCTGCCCCTCCCCCCACCCCGGGGCTGGAGCACCTACTTCTGCTGGGGCCTGGGTGGGGTTGCTGGGCACTGGGGGCAAGGGGAGGGTCTGGGCTTGTGGTTAAAGGTGCTGCTTTTTCAGGGGTGCCTGCCTCCCTGTGTGGTCTGCCTAGACACACCCCAGAGGGCAGGAATGTCAGCTGAGGCGTACCATAGGCCCCCAGAGGCCCCCAGAAAACGACCTAGCTTGCAACATCTGACTCACACGTGCTAAGCCTTTGGAGCACGAGGGCTCAGCTGGTTCAGGGTAGCTGATGATCTGTTTACCTCACGCTTTCCCCAACCCGACCCTGTAAGTGGGGAAGGCCGGGCAGGGCCTGTGTTCCCAGTAGATGCTGCCGGGCCAGGCTCCCTGCCCTGTCAAGAGTGGTCCCAGAGGGGGCCGCAGCCTGACCTACCTTGCTCTGTGGTGGAGGGCCTGGCTTGTTGCTGCTTGGAGGCGCGGCGGCAGGAGCAGACAGGAACATGCTTCGGAACAGCCTGCGCTTCAGGCTGCTCTCCGGGGCCTTAGGGCTGGGGCTGCCCTCCCCACCCGGCCTGCCTGCAGCCGAGCCCACCAGGCAGGACTGTGGCCGGGCCTCCTCAGAGCCATGCCCGGCAGTCTTGGGCCCCCGCCTGCCCGCGGCCGTGGCGGCCGAGGTGCCGGTTGGGGAGCTCTGCAGGCAGCGCTGCGGGGCACCCTGGAACTCGGTGGGGCCCAGGGACTGTGCCTTGGTGGCCAGCCCACTGGGCAGGACCCGCGGGCTCTGTGGCTCGGGCCGTGGCACGTGCCTGCGCCCTGCTGGTGCGGCCCCGTTGCAGCTGAGGTAGAGGCCACGGGGGTCCCTGCGCTCAGACTGGGGTCTCTGCAAGTACATGTCCGGGTTGGCGGCCCACTGCTCATCCCCTAGCAGCCCCAGGGACTGTGCCCGCCGCCGGCTGGTGGGGCTGCGGCCACGCAGGGTGTTGGAACTGATGACTGACAACTTCTGGATATCGTTGAGCAGCCCCGAGATGTAGCCGTCCGTAGGCGCCGCGCTGCCCCGCACCACTGTCTGCAGGGGAGGGGGAAGAGCGTGGTGAGCCTCCTGTCATGGCAGGGAGGGGGCGCTGGGCGGGGACCAGGTCGGAGAGCCTCCCCGGGGGGCCTCGGGGAGGAGCGCCCGTGGACCTCGCTTGCTGTGTCATCCATCTATTCTTAATTTTTCAGCCCCTTCCCGGGGCCCACAGCGGGCCAGGCCTGTGCTGGCGGACGGATACAGGGAGAAGCCTCATTTTCACGGGCCCACAGTCTAGCAGGGCAGACAGGTGAGTAGCCATGGTGTTGAATCCAGCGTGCCTGATGGTGCGGGCAGCTGAGCTTGGGGAGCTGGGGAGACTGCAGGCCCTGCCTGGGGCCCGCTGCCGTTCTCCAGCTCTATCTGTGTGTGGCCTTCCAGGTGACACGCACCAGTCCAGGGCTCTCCTCCCCACGTACTGGCTTTGTGGCCTCCAAACCCTGACAGGGCCCTGACCCCAACCCCTATCAGGCTCTTGCATCAACCCCTCCTGACCCACACAACTTAATCCCCCGGGTCTGTGAGAGCCCGCAGCCCCACAGGGGCTGCAGGTCCAAATTTTGCATGGGACATACTTAAAGATTATTTGTTATCTGAAACTCACGTTGTATTGGGCATCCTGTATTTTTATTTGCTAAATCTGGCAACCCTACCACCCTGTGGAGAGGGACTCCCCAGGATCCTCCTCCCTGGGTCACCAGGGAGAGAACGAGAGGCTGATTAGCAGGGAATGCAGACATCCTGGCTAATTGATAGCTGGTAATCAGGTGGTTCTTCAGGTGCCTGCGTGGTCTTGCCAGCAGCCCTCTGTGAAGGGGGATGGTCTGAATCCTCCCCCTCCGCCATCCCTGATGCCCGCCTCACCTTCATGGGCTGGAGCTGCACCCGTGTGATGCGTGAAGGGTCCACCACGGGCTTGGGTCGCCGCAGTGTGTCCAGGATGTTCTGCCATTGTGGGGGGAGGCCCACGAACTTGCCTTCTTTGGGGTCGAAGGAGGTGTGGACGCGGTGCTGGAAATTCTGTGGGGCCGAGATCTCAGGGCGTTTCTTTTTCTTCTTGCGGAACATGGTGCCTGTGTGGGGAAGGTCAGACTGAGTTCCAGAGGGGGCGTCACAGGAGCCTGGCTCGGGGAAGGACAGGTGGCCGCAGCGGGTGCTGGGGCCCCAGGCTCCCTCCCCCGCTTCAACCCCCTGCACCGGCCCACCTCTCAGGCCTACTCCCTCAGGGAAATGGCTAGCTCCCCACAGAGCGGTCCCAGAAGCAGCAAAACCCCATAAATAAGCCAACACAGACTACAAAGGAGGAAAAGAGGTGTCTGTCTTCTCATCTGTGCCAAGTCCCCTGCTGAGGAGGCAGACCCTGGGGGTGTGTTTTTATAAGATCCAAAGCCCATGACAAATAACATTCCACCATCGAAGAATTAAAAGGGGGGTGGGGAAGAGGGAGGAAAGCTGGCAAACTCATTTTACGAAGTATGATCTTGATTCTTAAACCAGATAAGAATAGTACAAAGAAGCCCCCTGGTGGCGCAGTGGTTAAGAATCTGCCTGCCAATGCAGGGGACACGGGTTCGATCCCTGGCCCGGGAAGATCCCACATGCCGCGGAGCAACTAAGCCTGTGCGCCACAATTACTGAGCCTGTGCTCTAGAGCCCGCGAGCAACAACTACTGAAGCCTGCGCACCTAGAGCCCGTGCTCCGCAATAAGAGAAGCCGCTGCAATGAGAAGCCCGCGCACTGCAACAGAGTAGCCCCCGCTCGCTGCAACTAGAGAAAGCCCACGTGCAGCAACGAAGACCCAACGCAGCCAAAAATAAATAAATTAAATAAATTTTAAAAAAATAGTGAAAGGAAAATTTGAACCTATTTCACTTCTGAACATAAATGAAAATCCTAAACAAAATTAGCAAATTGAATCCAATTGTTCGTTAAAGGGTTTTTTTTGTTTGTTTGTTTGTTTCTTTTATATCACAGTCAGCTCGGGTTTGTCCCAGGATGGTTCAAAAACAAAAACTGTTAATGTGACATACAACTTCATAAAAAGTCAAGCTGCTGATTCAGAGACATGTTGCCCCATCAGGGACCAAACTAAAAGGGCCCTCATGGTCCCCAGGTGCTCGGCCCTAATGCTGGAAAGGCCCTGAGCTAAGGGCACTGCTGGGGTGGGTAAGGGCAGCTATCTTAGGGGAAAAGCTCTCCAGGAAGAGAGAGCCCACCTCCCTCTGGGTCCCCTTCTCTCTGGTCTCAGAACTCTGATTGTACAAAACATCACCTGCAGTCAAACCTCCATCCCTCGCCTTGCTGGTCTGGGTTTGCCTTAGGCCCTATTAAGCTCTAACAACAGCTCTGTGTGACACCAGCATTCAGATCTGAGAGAGGGAGACTGGAGACCCAGGAGGCAAAGTGACTCTTCCAAAGTGCTGCTCTGGCCTCACCTTCAGGGAGCCCTGGGCTGGGACCACATGGAAGACAGGGTTGGGGGTACCCACTAGAATGCTATTGTATTTGAAGTGGCTCAGAATAGCTCAGTGCATTTGTGTGGGGCAATGGGTGCTAAGGACACTCAGTGGGCTCTTGTGTCAGCTGGAAAAGTCACTTCTAGGTTTGTTTCAACAAGACATGTTTGTTTCTTGAATTGAATGCTTGGATCATTCATCTATCTACAGAACTGGATAGATCTGTGCCATGGCACTCTCTTTTTGTTCCTGCTCCGGAGAGAGAATTTTCCTGGTCACTTTCACAGGTTCTGGAGCAGGTCACAGATCTGGGAGGCAGCTGGTGCCACTCGGGAAGGCAGGGGGCTCAAACAGCCAAATCTCTCCACTAGGCATTCACCAAGCATGAATCAATCTGAATCCATGTCATACCTCTTGGAATGGCAGCCACTTTTTGGGACCTTGAGGTTCAGGAAATCTACCAAACATACCCACCAGGCAAAGCCACGTGTGCAGGAGCCCCAAGGACCAAGGACTTTGGAATGAAATATAACTGTTTGAGTTACAGGTGAGTTGCAGGGAGACTTCCACTAATTTGGGGAGACTTTGAGCGAGCTATCTAAACGACTTGAGCCTCAGCGTTCTTCATCTATAGAATGGGGTTAATAAAAAATAACGCACAGAGTTTAGGGAGTGTTAAGTGAGCGAATTCCCAGGAAAAAGGGGCTGTTCCTCTTGCTATGTTACCTCTCCGTGCATCCCGTCTCTCACCTCAGGTCCCTGCAGACATCAGAACGTGAGCAGATCCAAGTCTGGGAGTGATGCCCAACTCCTTTCCTCTCGGAGTCACCTGGCAGGGGTCATGCCGGATTTCTCGTTCTGGGGCCCTCGTCACCTCTCCATGACATAGACTCTTCATGGCTTGGTAAAGCTTGACCTCCTCCCTGTAGTCTTTGGCTACAGAAGAGTCTCAGTTCTGCAATTCTGTCCTGACAGACCCTCTATCTCTGGATTAGCTCAGCTGATGGTTTCACTCTCCTCCCCACTCTGTAAACCCTTCTGGAGGTGTAGGGACACAGCCTAGAGTTGCAAAAGAGGTGGCTAATACTTCCCTCTCCCCCCACCAGAACATCCCTGGCCCCAACTCCCCGGCCTCACCCAAAGGCCCAGCGTTTGCTGCAGGAATGCACGGGGAAAGCATCTTGGTTTTTTTTTTTTGGTTTTTTGTTTTTGGCTGCACCGCAGCACGCGGGATCTTAGTTCCCCGACCAGGGATCGGTGGAACCCTCGCCCCCTGCAGTGGAAGCATGGAATCTTAACCATTGGATGGCCGGGGAAGTTCCTGGAAAGCATCCTTAGCAAATGGTCTACATGACTCTGGGATGCCCCTCCTGAGTCCACCCTAATAGCAATTCCAGAATAAGTTCTTCCCACAGGCAGCAGGAGGGGCCTGAGGAGAAAGGACAGTGCAGAGTCCTAGGATCCAGGGGTTACAGGGGAGGTGGGGAGCTGACAGAAGCAATGAACTGAGCTCAGGCTTTGGGGGAGGGGGAGTAGAGATTTAGAAATCAGAGCCAGCCACTTAGCTAGCGGGAAATCCACGCCTAAAGGGAGGCTGCCAGGACTTGCCCAAAACCATGGTGAGGCCAACACTACCTGGGACAATATGATTGTGTACGTAGAAAAATCTACATACAAACTTTTGGGATTAAATGTGAATTTTAGACGTCCCCAAGTCAAGGTCAATATAAAAAAAAAAATTGTATTTTTGCATACCAGCAACAAACAAATAGAAAATGAAATTTAAAAAAAGATCCTGTGATACAATGGGAAATAGACGATTGGTCTTTGTACACCCCACAGCCTGCCCCCCATTCCTGGCACAGAGCTCTTAAAACTCTTGGAATCCCCAGAGTGACAAGAATGTTGGAACTTTCAGCCTCCCCATTCCCACCTCTGGGGAGGGAAGAGGGGCTGGAGATTGAGTTAATTATCAATAACCAATGATTTAATCAATTGTGCCTACTTAATGAAACCTCCATAAAAACCCCTCAGAGACAGGATTCAGGGCTGGTGAACGCCTCAAGGTCCTGAGAGGGTGAGGCGTCTGGGGAAGGCATGGAAGCTCTGCACCCTTCCCCCATACCCTGCCCTATGCGATATGCATCTCCTCCATTTGGCTGTTCCTAAGTTGCATCTTAATGAACTGGTCAAAGTAAAGTGCCTTCCTGACTTCCACCAGCCATCCTAGCAAATTATCAAATGTGAGGAGGGGGTCGTGGGAACCTCAGTTATTAGCCAGCTGGTCAGAGGTACGGGGACCTGGGCCGTGGAACCCGAGTGCAAAGTGGGGGGCAGTGTGTGGGGCTGAGCCTGAGGAGTCTGTGCTAATCCAGGTAGTTAGTGTCAGAATCAGATGGAATTGTTGAACACCCAGTTGGTGTCAGAGAGTTGGAGAGATGATCTCAGGAGGAGAAAAACCCTCTCCTTTGCTGTCCAAAGTGTTATTAGGTAAAAACCCCTCAGACACCCTTTCCCACTTTACATTAAAAATATCAGACACCTAGGAATAAATCTAATCAAAGATGCGCAAGGTCTCCACATTGAAAAATATCAAACATTAAAGATAATAAAGAATGTTCATAGATTGGAAGCCTCAATATTATAAAGATATCCATTATTCCCAAATTAACCTACAGAGTTATTGCAATCTCAGTCAAAATCCCAGCATACTTCTTTTGGTAGAAATTGACAAACTGATTCTAAAATGTACAGAGAAACATAAAGAATCAGGAATAGTCAAAACAATCTTGAAGAACGAAGTTGGAGGGTTACACTACTAGATATCAAGATTTATTACAAAGCAACCACAATTAATACAGTGTGAAATTGGCACAAAGACTGATGAGTAGGCCAGTGGAACAGAAGAGAGAATCCAGAAATAGACCCACTCACATAAGGTCACTTAATTTATGACAAAGGTGACACTTCAATATGGTAGGGAACAGATGATCTTTTCCATAAATGTACCTGAAGCAATTAGATATCCATATGAAAAAAAAAGGAGTCTGGAAAAATGAATTCATATCATATCCCCAAACTAATTGGATCTAAATGTGAAAGGTAAGAATAATAAAGCTGGTGGGAGTGATGGTGGGGGGCAGGAGAGAGGGTAACCCCTAGTCTGGCCATCCCCTGCCCCAGGTCTGGTGTGAGTGCCTATGGGGAGCCCGAATTTGACGGGCTCTCCTGGAGCCCCTGACCTGCTGGGGCCCAAACCTATCCACACCCATGGGTGCCGAGGACAAATTAAACTATCAAGGTTTTCTTTGTCCAAAGCAGGCCTAGGTTAGGAGTAGGAAATTCTTTCTAAAGATTTCACCTAGACTAATTTGTAAATGCAGTATGAATATAATGAATATTTGAAGGAAATACAGCAAAATATTCATTGTTGTTGTGTTTGACTGGTGGGGTTCCAGGTGACTTCCTCCTACCCCATCTTTCTACTCTTCTGAATTTTCCTTAAAGAGGATGGGCTGCCTTTCTAAAGAAAACAAAATACTTTTAAATAAAGAAAAGAGTGATCCACGAGCACTGAGTTTCCTAAGAGATACTCACCCACTTAAGTATCCGATGTTGCCAGGTCACTGGGTGTCAATCACCTGAGACCCAAGCATCCCCTGCATCTCTCCAGCTCCATGTCCTGGACACACACGAATGCCCAGACAGGGGCCCCCACTTGCCATTCCTAGGTCTCCCTCTTCCACCCAGTTTCCCGCCTTCTGACAAGCCCAAGGACCTCGGGGCTGAGGGAGAGGGGGTGCTGAGTCAGCCGTGAGGTTAAATCAAATCAGGCCATGCCCGCCTTTAAAATTGCCATCCGAGAAGCACCACCTCTTTGCATCCACACTCCACTCACCTAGTGGTAGAGCTTTCCCTAAAGAAGGTACTCTGGAGGAGGAAGGAGGATGCTGTTCCCTCAGCGAGCCAGTCCTGCCTTTCCTTCTGCCTAGCCTGACAGAAATGATGTGGGCCTCGGCCACTGAAGTAGAAATGGGTAGAGGCAGGGCGCCAGTTCTGGCTCAGGGTGACCTCCGCTGCCCGAGCCCCTCCCATCTGGTCTGACACCTCACCCCAACGCAGTGCGGGGAGGTGCTGAGGAGTCTTTCTCAGGCTGGGATGCACCTTTGAACACTCCTCTTCTGAGAATGGCTAGGACATCACCTTCCAGCCAGCAGGCTGGCCCATGACTGGACCAGAGAAGGATGCCCATCACTGGGGAGGGGAGGGGAGGGGAGAGCCCTGCCCCAACCAGCTTTAGAAGGAAGCTCCCCTGGCACAGCTCCTGCTGAGGCTGCTTCCTCCAGCCAGAGCCTGGCAGATGGGGAGCAGGTCAGTTCCTGGCAGAGCCTTCTGGAGGAAATGCTGCCACACCCAGTAAAACTGAGGGTGGAGCTGGTGGGAGAGTTCAGGGAGCCACAGGCCTGGGGTCACTGAGGGGTGAGACTATCATGTCAGAGGAGCAGGAGACTCCAGAGAGAAAGGGAAGTAACTTTTCTTGAGCACCTACTACGTGCTAGGCCCTTTCTAAGCACCAACTAATTTAATCCTCACAACGAGCCTGGGAGGTAGGAGCTATTATTATTATCCACAAATCCAGATGAGGCTCAGGGAGGTTGAATAACTTGCCCAGGGTCACAGCACCAGGAAATGACCGAGTTGGTGTTTAAACCCAGATCTGGCTCCAAAGCCCTGCTCCGTCCACCATGCCCACTCAGAGGGACTCGGGCTGTTGTTAATCTCCTTCCCAGGGGTCTCTGTGAACAGGAAGGGGGCTGGGCAGTCCGTGTAGAAGCGGATGGGCCAGGGCCGGCTCCCTCAACCAAGATTACTAGTTCTGTCCTGGGCTGATCTGTGAGTCAGAGGCCAAGGGAGACTGGTGCTGTCTTGACTTGCAGGCTGACCCTTACTTTGTTTGGAACCAGGGCTTGTTTGTCTGTTTTTTTTTTGCCCTGCAGTGGTGGTGGTGGGGTGTTCTAAAGAGATTGCCTTGGCAGCTGTGATGTCAGGGCCTGGCATACACGGAAAGAGCCGCAGAAACAGCAGGAGAGTATTTTCTCCAGCACAGGTCCACGTCCCCTCCGTAGGGTCTCAGCCTCAAGTCAGGCAACCAGCATGCCTGGCTTGAGGAGCGGTGGGCAGAGCTTTGTGGCTGATGTTAGTGTTCCACGGTGCCATGGGGTCTGGGTGGTGAGGGCCCCCAGCCCAGGCTCTGTGGCTCAGCTGGTCCAGGGTCTACAACAGGGACAGCAGACAGCTGTGCTGGGTGGGTCACCCCCTCAAACTGCTTTTCCTCTTGGGGAGGAGACATCCGTCTGCCAGGGCCTGGGGCTCCAGGGCCACCAAGCTGTTGGTTCCCCAACCAGAACCATGCAGAAATGAGTCTGCACTTAAACCTCAAACCAGAGCACAGACTTTCCAACGAGCACTGCCATTTGAGGCAGACCCTTGGGAGTGAAACTGCCTGTTGCAGACGTGCTCCAGGACTTCCAGAAGTCCTCTTGGGAATCAACTTTGGGGCCCATCTTGGGCCAGCATCAAGTGTCTTCCTAACCTGTGGCCCCTGCTTTTCACCAGAAGAGCTGGTGTCTGACGTGGTTGCCTTGCCGCCCGGCTTCCAGTGAGTTTTGGCTGTTCCCACACATCGAATTCCTTTCAAGGAAAGGACACTCAGCCCACTGAAGGGATCCACGAGAACGCACTACAGGCTGGGAAGGTGGTTTCCAGAAAGCGAGTCTGAAGGAGATTGCAGCCACTCTGGGGGGAGCAGGATTTGGTTGGCTGTGTGAGTTCTGGGATGTAAACTGTCTGTTAGGATGAGGCTGGTGGGATTCCCCTCCATTTCCAGACGAGTGGGAAGAGCGAAGGCAGCTGCACCTGGGGCCCTGTTCCCTCTGAGGGCCAGAGAGTGAGAGTGGGGTGCACGCCTAGGCTCCCCTTGAGGGAGGCATGGTCGGCTTGTCAGGGCTGAGTGCGGGCTCAGCGTGGACCTGGGGCGTGGCGTTCCTAAGTTCCGCTTGTGATCCTGGCCCACTCTTCCTCTCTAAGCCTCAGCATTTCCGGGGCCAACAGGGGCATGGACTTATTCACTTCTGCCAGCTTCTCCAGGTACACTGAGGAAAGAAACAGCATCTGTCCTAGTTGGAGGGGCTGTTTTGGGTATTTTTAGTAATTGTCACTCAGGGAGTGCCTAGTATAAGCACCAGGCTCTGGGCTGAGCATTTCACACACACAATCCTCGCCACGAGCCGGTGAGGTGGGCCTATTATTGTACCCGTTATGCAGATGAGGAAACCCTTGTTCAGAGAGATTAAGTGACTTGCCCAAGTGGAGCAGCAAAGAAGGGGAAGACCCCTGTCTATCTGATCCAGATGTGAATAAGGCTGCAGTTAGCTGTCACCTCCCACCACCCCAGCCTGTCATTCTCAGTCCCACGCAAGACGCTCTGTGACATCGAGATAGAGGTAAGCCCCTGAGTCCTAGAGCACTTACAAAGGTACCCCCACTACTGCCACCATCCAGTCACAGAGGGGCTGATGGAGGACCCTGCCACCTCCAGAGTTGGGCCCTTTCACCCCGAGGTCTGCTGCCCAACCTCTTCATAACGCCCTTTGGGAACTGTCATCCCACACCCTTCCGTGAAGAGGAATATGCCTCGAAGGCCTCTGGTTGAGAATATCCTGGACAGAAGCCAATCTTTCATTGGAGTATTCTCATCAGCCAGGAAGATCTTTCTCAAATTTTAGTTTCTGGAGTTTGTTTAAATATGAAATTATACTATTCATTCACTTATTTGATAAATTCATTTGTTGTGCATCCGCTCTGCTCCAGGCTCTGGGGACCATGGTGAACAAAACAAAATCCTTGCTCTCGTGCAGTTTAGCTGGCTTTTCTAAATAGATGTTGCCAGACCCCACCCTGACCTGCGCCACCCACCTGTGGGACTTACTGACGGGGTCTGGCCTCCCCTTCGCCCCTGCCCAATTTTCAATCCCTCGGTGGCATTCAGGAGCGGGTCCACGCCCTGCTCGCCTTGCTCCAATGAATTCAGTGATGGGGGGCTCCTCCCCCTTTCGGAGGCCCCTGCCCTCCGTCTCTCTGTCCCCTCACAGCTCATCCTTCGTGTGGCGCTGAGCTCTGTCCTCCCTCAGCTTCCACCAGGGGTCCAGGCCTGCCATCCGCCCTCTTCACGTGACATGAGAGGTGGCACCCCAGCACTCTTCCTGTCCCCTAGAAATACACCAGGGGAAGGGCCTGAAGAGAATTTCATTTGCTCTTCTGCCCAGTTGTCCCCTGTAGGGTGGATGGGTCCTAGACCCAGACTGTGGCCCTTACTGCCACTGCCCACAGGCACTAGTTAAGATCTGCCCAGGGCCGCTGTGTGGAAGTCTGGAGCATCCCCGGGATGTAGAGCAGTATGCTGAGGTTCTTCTGACGCACTGGAGTGGCCCAGAGAGAAGCTGAGTGTGCAGGGCAGGGGGCACTGTGCACAGAACACGCCAAAATGTCTGGGCTCCCCACCCTTGTTGTCATTCCCACACTACAGGTCCCAGTGAATCCCCAGGGGAAAGATAATGGGGCTGTTGTTGAAAAGAATATGATAATAAGTCTCATTCAATCACTTGTGTCAACACTCCAGCTGAATGAGAGGCCGAAGAGCTAGGCTGGCCAGCCAGGGAAGGTCAATGTTGACTCAGGCCTGACTTTTGGGCCCAGCTCCAGCCTGCAAGTGCTGTGCTGTTGCCGCCGTCCAGCAGCAGCTCAAGCCGGAGCAGCCCTCTGACCTCTGTTCACTGCACTTGGAATCCTAACTGCTTCCCCAGTCCGCAGCACTGGGGTTTCCTGGGCATGGCATAATCTCCAAGGGAGGAGTGAAGACTGGGAGAGCTGCAGGCCAGGCACCTCTTCACTACCCCCGATTTTCATCAGCTTCCACATATAGAGGCTCGAGACCTCATCACAGAGTCCTCAGTGCCTAGCCAGAAAGAATCTCCAGAGTCTCCAAGTCACAGGATTAAGTCCCCTAGTCACAAAAAGATTATGTTTTTACAGCCCTTAACTTTCTGTATCACTATATTGTTTCCCTCCTCACTCTAAGTTCACAATACTGCAGTGACATGGGCCAAACCTGTTTTACTGGGTGCCTCTTAAGAATGGCAAGTGACTGGGGAGAGGAAGGAGGGGCCGAGAAAGGGAACCTACACATACACGTGTATAAAGTGCCTAGCACGTGTCAGACACTGTGCTAGGTGCTTTTCACTAGTGCATTTAATGGTCACGACTCTACGAGGTAGGTTTTGTGAGCTTAATTTTACAGGTGAAGAAACTGAGGCTGAGAGAGAAGTAATTGTCTGATATGGTGAGTGTGTAGCTGGGAATCAAATCCAAGCTCCAAGCTCTTGCACCATGCCTAGTGCACCCAGAGAAGTCAAATGACCTGCCCCAGATCACACAACTACTCTGGGCAGAGATAGGACTGGAAGCCTCAAGCCAGAGTCTCTCTCTCTGCCCCCAGGTTGCGCAGGTGGTAACAGTGTGTCACCTATGGACAGGTGAAGCCGTGTGATGTGTACAGAGCACGCTGCTGTTTCTGCTTCCAAAGCGCAATTCCCTTCCAGAAACGGCCCCTTCTCTGGGGCCACCTTACTACCCACCCTGCACGGACCCTCTGCCGTTACTTTATTCCCATTGCTTTGCTCTAATGTCCTCCACAATCTCTTGCCACACAGCCAGACCATTCTCAAAGTTCTCCAAGAGAGGAGGGCTCGGGGAGCTTAACCTTTCCCAAAACTGGAGGCTAGGCAGGTAGCCTCCTGCTGGGGCTGTTCTCCTTTATCAGTTATCATTGTGACTTCTCACAATTGCCCTGTGAGGAAGGCATGATCACTCCCATGTTATAGATAAGGACATTATAGTTGGGAGAGAAGTCAAGCAACTTGCTTAAGGAATCAAAGGCAAAATGCCAGAATTCGAACCCAGCTCTTTCTGGTTCCAAAGGTGTTCTCTACCACTGTCCTATATATGGCCTGAGAAGAACTCACAGCAGAGCTCGCACCAGAATGGGGCAAGATACAGAAAACGCAGCCTGCACCCTGGGAACTCCTCATGTCTTAGCCCTTGGTGCTCCCAGCAGCATCTCCCTCCCAGGGTGGATGCCACTCACTGGGTGTGGGCAAAGCTGGAGAGATTTTAGCAGGTTGGAGAGCTGGGGAATGAGCGGGCGGCAGGCTGGGATCTGCCCAGCAGCACCTCTGGCTGGGGCTGCCTCCCGGCCTGCTCAGCACGGACGCTGGGCCTGCTTCTGCCCTTCCTGTTTGGGAGCCTCTTTCCCAAACAAGAATTTAAGTGCACTGGCCTTGGTGACATTGCCTCGCCCCTGACCGGCGGCAGCAGACGGGAGGACAGGCGGAGGCTGGGCCAGGAGCCAGGGCGGGGCATTTGAAGCCGTGCGCGCCTCCAGCGGGACGAGGCGGGTGAAGTAACAAGGCACATCCACTAAGGACTGAGAAATGGCACCTAGTAGGGACCACTGCCTAACAGTACCGAGAACGGGCCAGCCCAGGAGGGCCACCTGCCCGCCCACTGTCCCAGCCTGTCCCTCACGGAGGTCCCGAGAGGGCCCCTGGACACCCTCCCAGGGCTACTCACCTCCGGGCCGCCTTCCCTGCCTCCTCTTTCTCCGGACTCCTCACTCCTCAGTGGGCAGCGCTCTCAGGCACCGAGGAGAGGGAACTGGGGACCTTCGCGGGCCAGTCCTCCGAGGCCTGGGTGGAAACAGTTCAGAAATTCATTGTGACCAATGTAGTAAGTGTCCCCGCGGATTTCGCGACTGGCCGGAATCCAGAGCATTCGGAACCGTCGCCCCCCGCCCCCGCGGCCGCCCGCCTCCCGCTGAGACACCTTCTCAGGTGCGAGCGAGCGGAGGCGGCGGGCTCCCCGCAGGGCGCACGGGGACGAGGGGACAGCGGGCTCAGCGCTTCCGGCCCCTCTGCTCTCCTAGCTCCGACCCAGCGCGGCCACCGGCCCCGCCTCGGCCGCCCGAGTGAGGCGCCCTGTGGGACGAAGGCCCCCGCCAGCCTGGGCGCGAGGGCCGGGCGCCCACGCGGAGCGAGGTCCGCTGCCGGCGCCGCCGAGTCCCCTCGGCCCGCGCCGGCGGCCCCGCACTTCGGGGAATGAACACCCGAGAACCGGGAGCCACGCGTGCGGGGAGGCCTGTCCCCCGTCCCGGCCCCTACCCGGGCAGGGCTCGCAGCACCCCGGTGGTCGGGGCACCCACCTGCCGAGCGGGAAGCCCCTGGAGCTCTGGGAGAGGCCGCGGGAGCCCGGCCCGCCCTCCGCCGGGAGGCGCCGGGAACAACGAGGGGAGGCCGCGCTTACATGTTTGTGCAGCGCCGGCTTCACCTGCCGCGAGTTTGATTTCGGGGTGTGGCCTCAGGTAGGACGCCGCGAACGCAGAGCCCGGGAAAAGCCGCCGAGGGGCGCAGGGGCCGCGGCCAGGAGCCTCTCTGCCCGAGGGGAGCCCCTTTTCTCAACCCTTTTCCCCCTACCCGCTCGGCTCCGGCTCCCGCCGGCCCTTTGCCTTCCGGTGCTGGCCCCGGCCGCCCGCTGTGACGTACACGTGGCCCCTCGGACCCTGGGCTGCGGCCTAGAGGCCTGACCTGGACTGTCCGCCGAGCGCCTCTGTGTAATTAACTCCTTAATTTGCACTGCAGACGCACACTCGGGCGGCGCGTCCCACCCGCCCACCCTGGAGAGCCCGGCTGGAATCCTGAAACCTACCACCTTGGCCTGTCCCGTCCCATCGCGCGACAAGGCCCTACGGCTGTCTTGGGGTAGCCCCCTTGTGCAGGCAGGAAAGTGGGATTTAAAGAGATTCCAATTCCCTTGTCAGACCCTGCTCAGTTCTGAGAGCCCTCGGGCCTCAGGATTGTAAGGGACCTCTAGGGAAAGAAAACTTCCAGGAGCCCCGCACCCCCAAACAGAGGCTAAGGCACGGTTCCAGAGTCAGCATCTCCTAGCTGTCCCCAGCAGTGTCCTGGCCTAGGATTAGGATGGCTGTCCCAAGTGGCTCACTGGGCTGCCCTTTGCCCTGCTGCTTCTGGATTGGAGGGTGGTTTCTCCTGTGTTTATATGTTGTGGAGGAGGGCAGGGGCCATCTGTCTCTTCCCCAAACAAGGAAGTGGGAAGACTTCCAGGTCCCCAGGGAGGGCTGTGTCCACCCGAGTGCTGAGGGGAGTCTGGCATGGAAATTCAGTATATCTAGACCCCAAATGGCTGCCCCGAAGGAGGAAGTGGAGGAATTTTTGTCATTGTTGGGCACCTCAAACTTTAGTTACTGAGGTCACTATTGCCATGTATTGTTTTTATTCACTGATTCTTTAGACATATCAGTGCAATTTATGGATAAAGAATTTGCATTATAGGCTCAATTGCTTATGTACAGTTTACTCTAGGCTCCCACCAAACAGAGCTGAGGTGGCCGGTGGGAATTCACTACCCCAAACAGGCCTGCACCCTGTCTGGCTGCATCCAAAGCCCTGATGTCCTCAGCCTCCCGGGGAAGGCGTGGTGATGCCAGGTGGAGACGCTGGCTATGGGAAGGAGGCTGTGCTGGGTTCCGGGGTGGGTATGGGAATTGGTTGCTGAGGATTTGAAATGAACCAAGAACCAAAGCTAGAATGAAATGCATTACTTTATTGAACCTAGAATCAACACCCTAAATTATTTTTTACTGACACACATGAATTATTTCCTTTCGATACAAATACCTTATATACCAAAACCACGGCTCCAAGCAGTACTTTTGAACTGTTAAACTACAATAAAGTGTGAACATTAAAATATTATCAGATATGAACTGGTATTTAATTTGGTTTAATTCAGGCTTGGGTATCCCCAAAAGGCTACACACCCAGTCCCCTCCTTACCACAAAGGGAGAGATTCTAGGGTACCTTGGGGGGCCTCTCACCTTTGAGAGCTGCAGTGGTGTTTGGCGCCTTGAGAGAGACAGGACTCCCAAATAAGACTGAGGAGGTAATGAATCCCCCATCACTGAACGTATTCAAGAAGCAGATAACTATCAGTCAGATATGCTAGAGAAAAGGTTCCCATAGTGGATACCAGACTAGACTAGGGGGCCTCTTGGGCGCATCACAACCCCACATTTCTGCCCTTCCAGGTGGGTCTACGGCGGGTCGGCTGCAGAGGGTTGGATGACCCTCTGCATATTGGAATGGCTGGGATGTGCAGAATGGGTCCTGAGTGATTAATTTCTGTGTGTGACTCTCCCCCCCGTCTCCATCTTCCTCCGGTCCACACCCAACTCGGCCCTGCCCAGGAGGAGGGGGCAGAACAACAGTTCAGGAAGTGGCAGGGACAGTCTAGAGACAGCTTCTCCTCCAGCATCCACATGCCTCTTTCTGGCCTATTCCCAGGTTGCCGTGCCAAGCACAGGGAGAGGGACCAGGCACACCCTCCTTTGAAGAACCTTGGCAGCTGCCATAGGCCTTCTGGTCAAGGGTGTTGTCCACGCACTGCCATTGCACAAATTGGGCAGGAGTGCTGGACAGGGGCACTGAGAAGTGGCATTTCACGATGGGCAGTGGCTCTCGGAGCTCCGCCAGCTCTGGGGCATTGGTCAACCAGCCTGGTCTGGGAGGGTGTCAGGGAGGGCACATGGGCAGGGCAGGCACTTCCTGGCTCTCAGCCTGTGGCTCTTGGGGCCTGTTGTAACATCTGAGTACCTACAGCCAGGGCTGAGAACCCGGGTGAGGGCCAAAGAGGAAAGATACACATCAACTTGTGGTTTAGAAACACAAACGCATTATCCTTTCCTGGCACCTTTCTGCTCTGTGACTTGAAAAGCTTCCTCAGGGTCCTTTCTCTGAATGACTGCCCTTCTCTAATAATAGTAATAATAATGCCTGCCGATTATTGAATGCTTCAGGTGGGCCAGGCCCCATGCTAAGCTATTTACACATGTCATCACTCAAGTCTTCACAACCACCCTGGGACAGAAGTACTCTACTGTTATTATTCTCATTTTACAGATGAGGAAACAGATGAGGCTCAGACTGCTTAAGGAATCAGCTCAGGGTCTTGTAGCTTTTGAGCGGTGGAGCCAGAATTTCAACCCAAGGGTATCTGTCCCCAGTCCGTTCTCTTAACTCTGTACTGCTCAGAGGTCCCTGGTGCCAGAGCCTGTCTGATATGACTTGACCGTGTGGGGTCAGGTCCCTGGGAGCAGCTGGTGGGGGAGGTGCTGGTAATTTGCCTCTTTGTGCCACATCTGACTGCCACCCAGGACGGGTATGTCATGTGACACAGAGAAGTCGGGGGGTTGAGTGGGGATATCCCTCCTCCATTTCTGATGAGGGCATGAGGACGCCCACATGGCACTGGGTATGAGGGGCAGAGGGGGGCCTCAGTTTCCACCACCCTCTCACTGAGTCATGAGCCAGCACCCTGCCTGAAGTCCCTGAATCAAGCCATCTGTCCTTCACAGACCCAGAATGGGCCAGGCGCCATCAGGCCCACCTGCAGGCACTGCTGGGGAAGTGGGGCTGTACACCTGCTTGCTACCTGCTTGGAGGAGCCCCTTGGGGCCTGGGCTCCAGGGGGGTAGCTGCCCACTCACCCTGAGCCCCCAGCCCTAGGAGAGAGGCACTCTTTGGAGAAGATGCCTTCCTCCCCCTCTCTTTTGGGCTGTCCCACACCTGTCCCTTCCTGCTATTGGGGTGGCCTGGGCCAGTGCCCCTCACCCTGATGGGACCATCCATCTCTCTGCTGATGGGGCTGGGAGGCAGGTGTGAACCTCTGAGGGTCTGGGAGCGTGAATTGAGAAAGTTGAGGTTGCCAAGCCCTTGGGGTCCTTAGGCAGGAAGGAGGTAGAATCTAGCTGCAGAGACCATGGGTTCCTGCAGGACTGGAGCCCTTCTGCCTTTCTAGACTTCCAGCATGTCTCAGCCTTAGTTTCTTGATGTGTATAACGGGGGAGAGGGTGCCCCTCTCCCTTGGGAAGGTGGTGGAATGATGAGGTCTAGAGCACTGGGGTACAGGGGCCCCAAGGACCAGCACCCCCAAACAGGGTGAGAGTTCTTGGCCCTCGGCTCTCACAGCTGCTGAAGGGACCAAGGAGGAAACTCCCCTCCCCCACGCCATGCGTGCACACAGCTGCCACAGGGAGCAATGGAGTCCAGTTTAGTGTGCCATGGGGGCAGAATCCCAGGGTTCTTCCAGGAGAACTTGCTATTAAATCAACCCAACAGGTCTATCCACTCCAGATCCTGGAGAGAGAACCCCAGCTCCAGCTGGCAGCACCATCTGGGCCCAGTGGGAAAAGTCCACTGGACTGTCCTGCCTGGCCGCTGGACAGATGTGTCCCTCTGCCACCCTGAACTTCAGCAGAAGGAAATGACCACACCCAGAAGCCTCCAGCCTCTTTCTGCCTTTTTCTCAAGTGTATATATGTACTAGGCTTCCTGTGCCAATGAGAATATATAGGCCTGTCTCCCCTAAATGAAAACTGACACTGGCGGCTGAACTTGCCTGATAGTCCCAAAGGGACCTGGTGACCTTGGGTGAGCCACCCAGATGCAGAAGCCACCGTCCACCCACCTCAAGGAGCTAAAGCAGGGGCAGGGCAAGCTGTGGCACCCTTCCCGGGTGCATGGGGGCATGAGCTATGCTGGGGAGGGTGGCAACAGAAAGAGCTACCTCTGTGCTAAGGACACTCGTTTTAGAGACATGATGAATTCCTTTAATATCTTCTCACTATGATCACTTTGCAGCCCCTGCTCTTAATGGGCTCCAAAGTTCCATCCAACTGTCTGTTGCTGGCAATTTAGCTCTCTGGCTGGCATTTCTGCTGGCAGAACTGACAGCTGCGAAGCTTCCTGAATCGATACCCTTCATTGTCCTTTCCTCTCTGCTCTGAGCCTCCAGCAGCTGCCCCCAGTCTAAGGCCAGGGCAGGGTTGTGACTGGCACCCACGCCCTGGAGCCCAGGGCCTGACTTTCAGGAAGGACAGGTGAGTTGGGGGAGTGGAAGGCTTGTGCCAGACCAGGTAAGAGCTCCAGCCAGAGCCCAGGGAAGGAAGGGGTCTCAGGAAGCAGGATGTTGGCTGCCCAAGCCCCATCCACAGCCGTCTGGGGGGAACACCTTAGCTCTAAATGCACGACGTTCACAGCCTCTGGGCCATGTGGCCTCTTGGGAACTTGCTGCAGAGCTTGTGGAACTCCACCTTCTGCGTCTGCCCTGGCTTAGAAGGCATGACCTAACTGCCACTTGGCTGGGCTGGGCTATGCTTAGAGGGTCCTAGGGTAGGGGGTGGGGCAGGCAGCTACTGCCATCCCTTCTCAGGATCTTTCCTTCTTTAATCTCTGGACCACACCCTGACTGCCCTGGGGTGGGCCTGTGGGAACTTCATGTGAACACTGACGCAAAGGGTCCTGGTGTGCACTGCCCCGCCCTCCCCAGTGGCTCTTGCTGGGATGAGGGACCGTCTGAGGCAGCCCCTCCTCCTGTCTGACCATCCTCTCCTCTACAGAAGCCCTGCATCCTTGCTAACTCCTGGCCTTGCATTCTTGCCCCTGGGTCTAGCTCCATCCCTCCCCAGGGTCTGAGACCTCTACCTTTCTCCACCTTGCCTGATCCCTGACACACCATCTTCCAGCAAAACCCACTATAGTGGAATATAAAAGACTTCTTGTCCAGCTCGTGCCTGGGGTCAGGGAGACAAATGACAGACAACAGGCCACCTGCTTCTGGGATCTGACCTCTGATGGTGGGTGTTTAAATTCCTGCCTGGGGTCATGGTATATAACTGGTGAAAAGACCACTTGAGGTAAAGGGTCTCCTGCGTTCCTCCTGCTCACAGAGTCTGCCCCAGAATCTCTTTCATTCCTAGATACTATCATCATTACCCCCTCCTTTGGCTTAAGACATTAACAGGCTTATGTTTAAAATGTACAATGCTTCCTGGGACAAGAAATTGAGTCTATCCATTTACAAATTAGCTGGATCTGTTTATCAGAGAGTGGCCGGGTCCCAGGAGTGGGCCGAGCCTCTCCTTGGGGGGCGCTGGTGAATAAGTGTGGGCTGAGCTGGGGCTCCAGGTCCATCGAGATGCAGGGGCTGGGGGTGGGCAGGAGGCACAGAGGAGTAAGGGGACCTGTCCTCCTACTGTGTTAGGTCAGGCCGCCTCTCTCAAGCCATCTTGTTACCTGGCAGCTCTCACCTGTTCCTGCTTGGGGGTGCGTTTGCTGATGCTGCTGAAGGAAAGGCAACCTAGACTGGGAGGCGAGGACCCCCAGGCCTGAAGCTGACTCTGTCACCAGTTAGTTCTGTGATCTTAGGACCCCACTTTCCTTCTCTGGGTTCTGTTTTCCTCTGTGAAATTATGAAGGCTGCATTAAACATTCTTTGGGCCTCCCTTTGGCTTGAATGTACTACAGCAATCCAAGGCGGCTAGCTCCTTTCTGGGGCAGCCCTTTCCTCCTCTGCGCTCCTCCCCACTGACCCGAGACTGTGCTCTGGAGGCACAGTTGGTCCCCGGCTCCCTGCACTCTCTGTGCCTTCTTGCACAATTCCATATGGAGCCTCATTCGAAGCTGGAAGAAAGAAAATGGAGGCTGGACGCTCCAGGCCAGGACTGAACCAGAGAACCAGTCCTCCCGGTTTTAATCTCGCTGCCACCGCTGCAGCACTCAGGAGCCTCAGGAGCCGGGCGGACAGGCAAGCAGCAGGGGCCTTGAGCAAGGTGACTGGTTCGTTGCTATTTGCCCTGGGGTGAGTGGGCTGGGTTCCGGGTGCAGGGGGGTCAGAGACCAGAACAACGAACCAGCTGACCTGAGCTTCCTGGGCCTGCTTCTCTGAGCGTGCAGAGGCCGCCCCCGGGTCCTGGGCAGCCTGAGTGTGCAAGAGAACACAGCCCTGCCTTCACCCCGTTAGCCAGAGGCCCGGGGCCCAAGTGCTTGGCATACTCAGGCAAACCAGAGCCAGGCCGAAAGGTGCCAGTGTTTGCTGACTGAGGCAGCACTTCGAGGGGGAAAGCTTACCACAGAGAAACCACAGGTGTAAAAAAAGGTCATCACTGTCCCCCTGTAAAGTCTCTGCACTGCCTGGTGGGTCATAGTGAGGTTTTATAGAAAACGCTGGCCAGTGTAAGTGTCCCTTTGCTGGGGCTGATGTGGCCCCTTGCAGTTGCGAGGGAGCGGTCCCTGCCTCCACGCTAAATCCCCCCAGGGTATGAAAGTCTGTCCTGTTCAGCTTTCCTTTCCACTGCTCTGCTGAAGGCTGTAAGCTCCCCTGGGGCAAGGGCTCCAGCACTCCACCCCACCCCTGCCCCCATCCTGCCCCCAGTGTTTGGGACTCCGTAGTCAGGCCATAGCTCTTCCCTGCCTGCAAGCGAGTGAGCCAGAACAAGGTGCCAATGGCCACCGTCTAGTGCTGCCTAGAGCCCGCACCCTGCCCAGAAAAGACAAGTCCCCCTTTATCCCACACCTCACACCTCTCACCTTAGCCCCCAGTGGGCCCTCGGGCTGAGCTCGGAAGGAGCAGCTTCCCAGGACCAGTCGGCCTGTTCACCCCGGGCAGGAGGGCCAGCCCCGCTTCAGGAAGTGGAGGGCTCTTCCGAAGCTTCCATTTTCCATGCTCTACTCCAACCTGTTGGCTAGTCCACTTCGCTTAGGGGACAGGCTGCAGAAGGCCTGCTAGTGAGGTTTGCTAGCACCCTTCCTACTGCCCGAGTCTCCTTCCCACTCAGGTGTGGAAGGCATCCTACAGGAAGGGCTCCACTTCCAGCCACAGGTCAGCTTCCCATGAGTCCTTGCTGCCTTCTGCGCCCAGGACACAGTGCGCAGAGGCGCCTCTGAGGCCATTTGGGTGAGGAATGAGGTCTCTCAGCGTCTCCGCCTCCGCCCTGCCCGGCCCTCCCACCGAGGCGGTAGGTCTAAGAAAGCCCTCGTCCTGAGCCCTCCCTGAGCTTTTCCTCTCCTCCTGGCCCAGCCAGCTGCCACCCTGCTGGCCTGCTGTTTGTCCGGTGCTCCCCAGCCTCTGCCACTCTGCCCCCAGCTGGGCACCAGCTGCTGCTCAGCTCTGCATACACGGGGCACCACCAGGCTTGAGTGGCCTTTTTCCAGGAGCCGGGAATACGCCCATAGCTGGTAACCCCACGGCTAGTAAATACCCCCATTTTCCTCTTCCTGGAGCCAAGTATGGGGATTAATTGAGTGGGAGACACTTGGGTTCATCCTGACTCTGGTCCCATGGGCTCTTCCAGGACAGGAGGCATTCCTGGTCATTCTTGGGAATTATGCACAGAGTGGGTTTGCCGTGGCTGGAGGCCCCAGACCTGCCTGCACATTTCCCTGTGCCTGGCACATCCCAGGGGGCTCTGCTCACCAAGAATGTCTGTCCTTGGGGGACTGAACGGTCCATGCAGCCGCCATACTCTCCCCTTGTGGCCACTCTCAGGTGCACAGAGCTTTCCACCCAAATCAGGGGCTCCCAGAAAGCTTGCTCCTGGTGCCGACCCCTCTTGACTAGGCACACTGGTCACCAGGGCTCCCAGGTTTGTCACTCCTGAGCTGCAGACAGGAGCCCTTGCTTGGCCCAAAGGCCTTATTCTCAGCTAGATGAGCTTCTGTGAGGCCGAGTCCCAGGCCCACCGGGGCTCATGCAGCCCAGAGCTCATCCTCTACTTCAGGAACCCGGTTCCTACCAAAACCACTCAGGGAAAGACCCCAAGCAGGACCCTCCAACCTTGGTGTGTGATGCCAGGGAAAGAGCAAACTACACTGTATGAGCCTTGCTTCTTGGTGGGGCCCCAGTGCTTTAGAAACCCGAGCTCACTGGGCCTGACGTCCCTGGAGCCACCCAGGTCATTAACGCTGCAGGGGAGTCTGAGGTCTGGGAGGAAACATGGTGCTCTCAGCCAGGCAGCCCCCTGAATCCGGCCTGAGGCTGAGTTTCAGAGTCAGAATCTGTGCCAAGTCAAGCTCAGCATAGGGGCGTGACTTGGATCCCAGGACCCAGCGGATGCGCCATAAATATCTGAGGGATGCACACATGAGGGGGGTGTCCCAGAGGTGGCGGGGCCTCCTGGAGGGGCGTCCTGGTGGCACTGGCACGGCCCAGCAGGAAGGGGAGTTAAAGACAGGAATAGCAGAAATAAGCATTTCTCTGGCCAGGGAGCCAGAGGCCAGCTTGGACAGGGGTGCTTCAAAATCCATCTGGGAAGGGAGTGGCAGTTTGGGCGGGGCGTGGGGCTCCTTAGCCTGGGAACCCACAGCTGCCCGCCCTGTCCCAGGTGGTGGGCAACCTGGACACCTTGGCACCCCACCCCGCCAGGGAGGCCCGCGCCGCCGTGGCAGCAGGGACCTTACCTTGGCTGTCCTCTGGGCCCCGAGCTCCCTGATGCAGGCCGGTGCTTGCCTCTAGCCCAGGAAGCGGCACTCCCTTCGGGCAAAAAAGAAAAAAAAAAGAACAGAAAAAGAAAACCTCAGTGCTTTTCTCGCCCAGCTGCTTCTCCCGAAGGCTCCTGGTTGGTGTCGTCTTGCCTCTGTGGGCACATAGCCTTCTCCCTCTAGCAGCTTACTCACTGGTGTGGAGGCGGGGCACCCACACCAGAGCACGTCCTGTGGGGTCAGGGGTCCGAGGCGCTGGCTTGAGCACCAGCCTGATCAGCGGCCCCGCTATGTCCTGAGTAAGGGGGAGCGGAGCCCTGGGCACCATCCTTCCCAGGGATGCACCCGTGAGAGCTCGGCGGAGGACACACGTAGGTGCTGACGGGCACTGCACCGAGAGGGACAGAATTCCTGGTAGGAAGCTGTTTCCTTAGTGCCTTAGTGATTAGGGCTGTCAGAAGAGGAGGCAGCCCAAGCACCGTCTGGTGTCCCCGGCGGGTTGGCTTCCATCCTTGGACCACCCCCTACCCGGGCACCCTGCCGTATCTCTGTCCCGTGGACTCAGTGGGGCCTGGGTCTGTCTGAGCTGGAGCTGCCCCTCACCTGCTCAGGCCAGGCGCCTGGTGTCCTTTTCCACAGCACCCATCTAGGGGTCTGGGCGGGCCCAGTATCAGTCAGGATGAACTGCTGCCAAATTCCCCATCCCCAGCCTCTGCCAGCTCCCCTGCGGTCCGCTCTCACACACACACCTGCTCCTCTCACACACACATGGGGCCACACCCGGCGCAGAGGCACCTACCTGCCCAGGCCAGCCTAAGCCAATCCAGCCTCGTTCTCCAAATGCCACTCTGACCCTAGGAGCTGCTCATTTACAGAAATAGCCCGTAGGAGGTGAGTTCAAAGCCAGCCCGGGAGGACGCCAGTCAGCATGGACCAGACTCCCCTTCTCCCGACACCTCCAGAGGACAGGCAGCCTCATCACCATATCTGCTGTTGCACTTTGCTGACCGACATCTCTCCCCGGCCCCTCAGGCCCCCACAGCGTCTTCCATATCCTTAGCGGGGGGGCGGCAGACTCGTGGCAGGTCCCATCTTCCTTGGAGCCCCAGGTAGGGAGGGGAGAGCTAGAAGGGGCGGGACTCAGGTGCAGCTCCAAGTTTCCAGTTCCCAAAATAATCAGATGCAAAAGGGAAGGAAGAAACCTCCAGGCCAGCGGTGACTCAGTGCCCGTGGGCCGGCTTAGTCACCTGGATGGCTGCTCCTGGCTCCTGGCACATCAGGCAGGGAGCGATGCCCTCCCCGCTGCTGCCGGCAGCAGGCTGTCAAAGGGAGCATGGCCAAGGAGCCCCAGCTGGCCCAGGGCTCCTGGCAGGCGGCGCTGGCGGGCTCTGGCCTCCACCCCAGCCGCACCCCCCTCCTCCACGGAACACCTCGGCTCACTTTGGGATTTCTCCATTAAATCCTCAGGCATCAACCCGCTCTCGTTTGGGGCGCCGAGCTGCTCCAACGTTGCTTGGCAATTTTGATATCGTCGGAGGTTGCCATGGGGAGGAGGGTGATGTCACTGACACAAAAAACCCACTGAATTTACAAATCAGCTGGGGCTGGAGCTATTTATAAAAACACGTTTTTTTCCTGCCTGCCTTTACGGAGGGGGAGGTGGGAGGAAGGGCTGCCTGCCCAGCTCAGTGCAAGCCTCCCTCAGCCCCTGGGAAGCCAGACCTCCCAGGCTCCCCACCCCCAGAGCTGCAGGATTCGGAATTTGGGGTTGGGATCTGGCTGCCCGGCCACATCTGGCTGAGCTCGCCTTTAGGGGTCTCGGCTGGTTTTGCTGTGAAGGGTGAGAGAGCGGCACGCAGGGGGTGGCGGGCAGCATGGGTACCGGCTTCTGGGGTCGGCAGGGACCCATTGTTTCCCAGACCCTGATCAGAAACAGGGGCCTTTACAGGTGGAACTTGAGCTCCCCAGGGGCCAGGCAGAGCTCAGCCTTCTACAGTGCCCTCCCGGTCCCTGGACCCACCTGTCCCCTCACTGGCTCCTTTTCTTCTCCCAGTGCCCAAGCCCAGTCTCGGCCCCTGCTCCTCTCTCCTACACTTGCCCACACTCCCGCTGGAACACCATCCTCTCCATGGCTTTGACCATCGACCTGGAAATGCTCACTCCAGAGCCCAAGTCACAGCTGCCCCAGTGTAGGCACCACCCTGACCTGCCAGTTCCCGCACCAGTGCCCACTGCTGCTGAAGATGGAAACCCACCGTTCCCCTTGACGCTTCTCACCCCCAGCCCAAGGTGGCACTAAGCTGTTTGCATTATTTTTGAAAACTCTTTCATGAATTTTCTTCCATAGAGAAACAATGTGGCGTTTGGTTAAAAGCCCAGGTTCTGAGTTTTTCCTCCTGAGTTTACATCCCAGCTTTACCGTTCATCAGCTGAGTTACCTTTAGCATGTTATTTAACCACCTGGACCTCAATTTCCTCATCCATAAAATGGGGATGATTTCACCTGCCTATAGGGTTGTGGGAAATAAATGAACGAAGCTCCTGGCACAGGAACTGCTCATCCTGAGAGCTCAGAAAACATCAATCTTCTTCTCAGCTTTCAGCTCCATGGCTGTGCTGCTTGTGGCTCATTCTTATCCACACACCAAACAGCAGCAGGTCAATCTTCCAAACCATGACTCCAGTCACCTCCCATGTAACAGTCTCAGGCTGCACACATAGACATTTTGATTGAGCTGCACAGCGCTGGACCATGTGGCATTAATCATAAAAACTCAGTTAGGTTTTCTAATGACCAGCCATCTTGAGCAGGAAAGGGACTTTTTGACAGCCATCAGGTAACTAACTCCCAGCACTGATGAGAAGTCTGGAGAATCAAGTCCAGGACAGAAGCCGGGCAGCCCTGAGGTCTCTAGACATCGGACCTAACTCCACAGTCTCCACGCTTCCCCCACCTGGACGGAAGGTGCTCCCACCACGCGCTCCACCTGATGCACCTGGGCACCTGGTCCAAGAGCAGGGGGAGGGGGAATCTGGTTGGAGGCTCAGGTCACGTGTCCACCCCTGGCCTGGCGGAGGGGAGGGTAGCCTGGTCAAGTGTTCCCATTACCCACATGAGGTGGGGAAGAAGATTAGGGTGCTGGAGGTCAAAAACCAGCCAAGGGTCACCATGGGTCTTGGCTACTTTTTCTCATCCTTTAAAATTCCTGAGCATGATAATCCGTCATTGTCGATTCTGTTTGTCTTGTCTTCAGGGACTTCTGAAAGCTGATGCCTGCCCAGACTGGAACTCGTTCCTCTACCATCATGTTGCATGGCTTCTTGATTTGGTGGACACCTGACAACCTAGATCCCTTTCCTCACAGGTTGTAGAAAAGGGGGATCTGCCAGCCAATGGAAGAAATCCTGCAAAGGCTTGGCCGCCTGTTGTAGGAGGCAGTTGGCCAGATGCCTGTGTTCTTGGGCCAGTGGTATGCCCTGTGCCCTTCCTTATCCCAGCAGAGTCACCTCTGCTAACCCCAGCAGGCTGCGTTCTCGAGGGCAGGAAACCCAGCATGGTGCCCGGTACATAGTAGATGCCCTCGCAAACTTTGTTGAATGAGTGAATGCATGAAGCGGTTCTGTGCTCTGGCCACCCTTACTTGGAATACAGTGAATCACAGCTGAAAGGGACTCTAGAATCGTCAGCCCTGCCCCGCCTTCTGCAGGTGAGAAAACTGCAGACCCCAGAGATTAAGTGACTCAGCAAACCACAGAGGAAATTAGAGGCAGAGTCGGACTGCAACTCTGCTTTCCTCCTCACAGGCCCGTTGTTCCCTTTGCGGCCCACGCAGCCCGTTCTAGGTCAAGCCCCGAGTGTGACGTATCTGTAATTGAGTCCAAGGCAGCAGCGGTGCTGTCACTGTGGGCATTTCTGCCTTTTACTCTTGGCTCCCAGGAAGTGGCAGCATGTGAATCAGCCAAAATGGTGTTTTTACAATTACTTAAAGTCTTTCACTTTACTCTCCATTTTGCTTTTGAAAATAGAGATATACTTAAAGCCTCAAAAGCAACTTGCCTCATTGGTACCATTTTGGTGAGTCAGGTTCCGTTGGATTGACTGCTTATACCGAAATGTCCCACTGCATGGCTTTAAACAAATCGTCTGGGGATGGGTTTGGAAAGGCCCTCTAACAGCGAAGTCCTCACATTTTCATAGAGGAATACTTCCCCGGCTTTCCCTAAGAATAACAAGTTTCAGAAACAAAGTCTAGGGTTCCAGTGTGTGGGAAAAATGCCTTTTTACTGCCAACTTTTTCTCGATCTTTAGATTCTTCCCCACACTTCCCGCCCCCCTTGTGCTGTGTGTATAGAGGGTGCTTCACACGGGCCTTTCTGATGGCTGTGTGGGCCTGTCTCCACCTGCCTACACTCGTCAGCATCTCTCGCCGCAGGGCCAGGAAGGGAGGAACAGATCTGCCTGCCTTCACCCCCTACCACCCCAAGCTGGGGCAGGCTCCAGAAAGGAAGGGCTGGTATTAAGGAGCAGGTATTGTCACTGGGGCCTGTGACCTGCATTCCAGGGCTGGTATTACCTCAGAGGTGCCCCTCAGCCCTGGGCCTCCAGGTAAGAGGCAGGGGCCCCACCTTCAAGAGGTTTTCCCAAATGGCTTCCAGCAGGGCAGGTGGGGCTCCCAGGGAGCAGATGCCTCCAGAGAACCCACCCACCCTTCAAGGTGTTGGTAGCAAAAGGGAGAGTGACCAATCGAGTCCTGGGGGTGGTCCTCAGTGGGAAGGAAGCATCAGGACCTTGTCAGACAGGGATGCTTGGGCCCCTTCTGTGCCTCTCCTCCTGCCCTGCTCCTTCTCCCTCCTGTGGGTGTGGAGGGGGGCAGGGAGGCCAGGGTAATGGGGTATTCTGGTAGCGGGGCAAGGTGTGTGCAAGACAGCTGGCAGGGGGCCGAGAGTGTGACTGGCAGAATTCTCTCCACCACGCTCCATGGAGTAGGAGTGCCTGCCGGGCTGTGTATTAGGGAATTTCTCCAGGAACTCTTCTTCAACAAAAGCAAATTGGAAAAGCCCCGGAGGAGTTACTACTGCTGCCGGCCAACGGCCTTGCTGCCCTGCCACTGTCCCTCTGGCCTTGATCAGAAGGCCCAATGCTGGCCCTCTGCCTAGAAGCAAAGAGGGAATGACGAGGCCTTCCGGTAGCCCAGGCTGGGCGGCAGAACCTGCCTGCACGCTGATGGGCAGGGGAGGTGGGGAGGAAGCCAAGGGGCCGCGGCACAGACTGAGGGAAGACAGGGATTGTTCCCTGAGAAGCTGGTCTAGCGTCCCCCATGCTTCCACCCCACAGTGCCCTGGCTTCTGGGGCAACTGGGGGAAGCAAGAAGAAAGGGTAATAGGGTCGTGGCCAACGGGGAGACAGACCCAGAGAAGATGGCAGTGTTAGCAGATGGCCTGGGAAGCAGAAGGTGGGCACCGCTTCGTATGGTCTTCCCTTCTTGCCCCGTTTGTCACAACGCTGCTGGGGACGTGAGGGAGGGAAGTGTAGAACTGAATCTCATCAGGATTCAGAGTGACCCTGGCTAGGGTGTCTGCTGTTAACCTCCAGGGTTTCCTCTCTGGAGAAACAACAGGATTTTTCAAGTAAGTGAATAGGGAATGGAATTCTTTTTCCAGAATCAGGTCTATGGAATTGTGAAACTTCCTGGTTTCGTGAGATGGAGGTGGCCGCAGAAGAAAACATTTTTATCAAGTACTCACCATGTTCCTGGCACCATGTTCCTGGCATAGGACGGCTAGGCTCTTTCCACCTGTTAGTTCACTGAATCCTCAAAACACCAAGGTTTTTTTTTTTTTTTTTTTTTTTTTTTTAATCCCAGTCCGTACAGATGAGGAGTCTGAGGCTCAGAGTGTTTAAATAACTTTCCCCAGATCAGCTAGAAAGTGGCAAAGCCAGGATCTGTGCCGAGGCAGGAACTCCCTGGGGAGCTTTGGCATGACTGTTTCTGGGAGACACTGCACAGATGGCTGAAGGGAGCCACTCAGTTGGGGTCTGGCCACAGCATGCTCTGACGGGGCTGAGTGCTGCCTCTGGCTGGCTTTCACTGCTGTGCCACAAGGACAAGGCCTTTAGACTTCAGGGGGGAGTCAGCCCTCAACGCCCAGTTCAGCTGCTGGCAGCAGGCCCAGCAGCGACATTTCCCATAGATAAGCCTTCCTGGGAGCTGCCTCAATGGGAGGGGCTGGCCCCCCTCTGTCAGAGCAGGGAAAAGGAGGGACGAGCAGAAACTGGCTGGGACAGTTCAAACTTCACGTGAGACACAGTGAAAAAGAAAAGCCTTCTGTCAGGGAAATGGGTGCCCCCTCTTCACTGTGGCACATATAGCCTTAGAAGTGAATTCGGCTGGTCTCCGGGGGGCTTTAGGGGGTTGACCCTGAGGGGTTAATGGTAACATGAGGGCTGGCTCAGAAACTGGTCAGAGCAGAGTTACAAACTGCAGGGTCCCAAGTACACAGGCCTTTGCAAGTCCAGGCCCAGTCCCCCAGGAGCAGAGCCTTCCTGCCACACCTGAGCTTCAGCTGCAATGAGCAAGGGCTAGTGATAAATCTGGCAGCACAAGTGATGGCAAAGCAGCAAAAGGACATATATGGAGGATTCCCACTGTGTCAAAGACTGGCTAAAAACTCATTTTCTTGAGCACATATTATAGGCTATGCACTGTGCTAAGCCTATGCCACACAATAACTCATTTAGTCCTCACAACAATCCAATTAATGAATCCATTCAATAAATATCTACTGAGTGCTTGCTGGGTACGAAGCTCTGTGCTAGGTGCTGGGGATAACTTCATGAAAAAGACAAGTCTCTGTCCTCATGAAATTTACAATCTATGTGAGAATTATTACTATCCCATTTCAGAGGTGAAGAAACGAAGACCTCCTGAAGTTAACTTACTTGCTCAGGTCACTAAGTGACAGGGCAGGGGTCTGAACCCAGGCAATCTGTTTCAGAGTCCAGGATGCTATTTTCCTATCAAGTTATGCCTTTTTTCTTCCCAGCACCACCCATGCAGCAGACACTACTGGTTGCCTCTCTAAATCCATCTCATGTCCCTTCTTACTTGCTGGAAGAAACCCAACTTATTTGGATGTGTACTCTTCTCCTTCCTGTATGCTCAGGGAAGGGCCCCTCCCCAGCACCAGCCCTAGGGGTGAATCTTGATTAGTTTAAACCCATCTTGCTAATTCCCTTCCTTTTGCCAGGGATTGGTTTAGGCTCTAGGCATGTGACAACCGAGACAGGAGTGCAAGTTTGCTGTGAGAATTTTTGGGAAAAATTTCCTTGTGCTGCTCCAAGTTGTTGAGCTTGCTGTGGTAGCCAACTGGGTTCTAGAAGGGGACCAGCCTGAGGACAAAAGCCAACATGCTGAGGATGGCAGAATAGGTGGAAACAACGTGGGTCTTCCATGAATTGCTGGGTTCAGGCTGTTATGTGAGATAACAGATATTCTTACCCTTTACGCTAGTTTTGATTTTCTGATTTTTGCAGCTGAAAACTACCCGATACGGACCAGCTCCAATCCCTGCCATGCCCTGATGGCTCCCAGGACACCCTAACCCATGCTGACCCTCACTTCTTCAGTGTCCTAACACATCTACTCCATCTGCTTTACCTTGAGATGTCCTTTGATTTATTTCTCTCTATATTCTCTTGGCTTTTAACCTGTAATATCCTGTTCTGTTAACTAAATTATAAACTCCCTGAAGGGAGAGGGCATGCCTTACATTTCTTTATATCCTTCATGGTGCCTGTCATTAAATGTGGAGCCCTAATAGAGTTTAAAAACATTCATTGGCTAAACATCTTTGCTACATTCCAAGAGATTATTTGCTGTCCTGAGGGGGTAAATGAACATGTATCAACAGAGTAAAACAGGAGTCAACAGGTTGCAGCTGGAGGCCTGAGTGAATGTCAGGCATCTCCACTGTAGCTTAGATTCCACAATGGATTACACCAGCTCCGGCTGCCTCCTGTGCCCGGCTCTGGGCTGGCTGCTGGGCAGACAGAGACAAATCCACTGCTTGCCAGGAGCCATGAAATTTTCATGTTTAGCAAATATACTGTGTTATTAATTCTCACAACAGCCCTTTGGGGTAGAAGCCTCAGCACTAATTTATAGATGGCAGACTGACTTGCCCTGATCAAGAAGCCAGTATGGAGCAGAACTGGGGTTGGAGCCCAGGTTTTCCAGTTCATGAATCGAATTTATAGGGCTTCCTATGTTCTGTCTTTCCTTTTTCCTATTAAGCAAGTGGTCACTCTTTATCCACTGGCTCAGGAGAGGGATGTAGCAGAGGGTAATATAGAAATAGTTCTGAAAGCCTAAGCTCTAGCAGCAAGAGTCTCAGGAAGAGACTAAATGTCTTGGCCTTAAATGGGGTGAGTAGACCCTGCTCCCTAAGCCAGAAAGTGCTTCCCCTGGTGGGGGGAGGAGTGAGATGCATCTGCAGGTGGCTAGAGGGAAGGGATCTGCATCTTGCTTCCCACTAATGTGGGCAGCAAGACCTGCCTATTACGTACTGTCAGAGCAAACAGGACCAGAGGCAGCATTTAAGATTCCTGTGCTCTGAACATGGCACAGAAGCAGCAGAGAGCTGCGAGCCAGAGACCACCTTTGGACTGAAACAGACTTGTGGGCTGAAGACAGGACTAGACGGACCTTCCTGATAGCTTGGTACCTGGCTTATCTTGAGACCGTCTTCTTGAAGTACAAATACTTGGTTCCCTGAAGGTCACTCCCAGTAGAAACTCATTTCCCCTTTAGATTAGAGAACATCATGTTTCTTTCACCTACCTTTATTATATTATAGATTTAGCCGTACTCTGTACTGTAAATTAACTCAAACGACAGTAAGGCTCCAATCTAGCTGGGATTCTAATCTACTCGAGAGGTTTCTAGAGAACTTTAGACCACATTAGAACTAAATCAATACAAACATCTACAAGCACTGTACTAAAAGCTTTATTTAGTTCTCAAAACTTTGTAAAGTAGGCACTCAGGTTATCCTCATTTCATAGAGGACAATACTGGCTCAGAGACGGTAAGTAACTTGTTCATTGTCGCGCAGCCAGGATTCAAACCCAGGCATTCTGGCTGTAGAGGCAGCATCTCTAACCATGTTATTAGCATTTGGTTTGGCACCATAGGCAAGGGGCCATATCAATACTGAGGAGGTTCTAGCAGGCCCTGGGCCTGTGAAGTTGACCCCCTATAATGTGAGCACCACGTGCAAGATGTAACTAGAGTATAAAAAGACACAGTTCGGGCTTCCCTGGTGGCGCAGTGGTTGAGGGTCTGCCTGTCAATGCAGGGGACGCCGGTTCGAGCCCTGGTCTGGGAGGATCCCACATGCCGCGGAGTAACCAGGCCTGTGAGCCACAATTAAAAAAAAAAAAAAAAAAAGAAAAAGAAAAAAAAAAAAAGACACAGTACAGGGCTTCCCTGGTGGCGCAGTGGTTGAGAATCTGCCTGCCAATACAGGGGACACGGGTTCGAGCCCTGGTCTGGGAGGATCCCACATGCCGCGGAGCAACTAGGCCCGTGAGCCACAATTACTGAGCCTGCGCATCTGGAGCCTGCGCTCCGCAACAAGAGAGGCTGCGATAGTGAGAGGCCCGCGCACCGCGATGAAGAGTGGCCCCCGCTTGCCGCAACTAGAGAAAGCCCTCGCACAGAAACGAAGACCCAACACAGTCATACAATTAAAATAAACAAATAAATAAATAAGCAAATATGGTTAAGAAAAATATATTAAAATTCACTTTCTCTGGAAAACTTAAAAAAAAAAAAAAAAAAAAAGACACAGTTCTTGTCCCAAAGAGCTCAACTGTATTAGAGAGGTAAGGCATGTACATGTACCTGTCCAAGGCAACTGATGATACAATGCAGGCAGGCGCTATGGGGCTGCCCCAGTGGCCTACACCACTGGTCCACAAGCTAGGTAGGGTTCTGGATGTGTCTGCTTGGGCGAGTCCTGAGCAAGTGGCTTCCTTACCTGTTTAGTGGCAGGGTAGTTGATCAGGAAGGTCTCTCCCAGCAATGCTAGTTAACGTCTGTCTGCTCTGCCTAGCTCCTATTTCTGTCTGCCTGATCCCCTAGATTCACTGGGACTCCTTGACTTGCTGTACCACACATGTACTCACCCTTAGCTGTCTCATTTCCTGGAACGAGCCAGTCTCACTGAACCTTCATGTGTCATCCTTGTCAATATTTTTATCACTTTATTCTAGCATTACCAGGTTTCTTTTTCAATTTTACTTTAAAATGCAAAAGCCAATGTATGTTCGTCTTTTTGTTCACAGATTTTAATGGGTATTTGTTTTTATGAAATGCCATCCTCACTTTGGTAATTGCAGGACTGAAGCAATTAAATAAAACGCATCACATGACCAGGCCAGTAAGATTAAACTACTTTGAAATTGCAGCATACACTGACTCACGTACTGTTTCGAATGAATGAGAGGCTGAATTATACACACACGGAAAATAAAGTACACATTTTGATGGAATAAACATACCTGTGAAAATAACATTTAATTTTGAAAAGAGTAAACAGTACAATGAAGTGTATCGTGATGTAAGGTCAGCAGTCGATTACAAGAGAAGGTTAAAGAAACATACACAAAGTGACACACTAGAAATGAAAGTGAGATTATGATTCCAGGCATATCTACAGCCTAGGATAGATTTTTTCCCCCCCTCACCAAGACTCTAATATAGCTAGTTTTTGAACTTGTGGCCGCTATTTTCCAACATTTTAATTCACTACTTATTTTTCTTAACTCACTACGTATTTAATTCACTACTAATTTCTAGGGCTATATAAAGTTAATAGACACACAGCCCTTTGCTCACAAGGGGTTTGAGAACTAGCAGCATGACTGGGCAACTACTGCTCCCCATGGAGAAGCCAATTTGCATTTAGTGGACAACACTGCTAGGTGGCTGCAAGTCTGACGCAGGAGCCTCTAAAGCGCAAGACTATTGGGAGTAGTATGCTTTGACGGGAAGAAAGTATGTCTATACACATTTAGCCTGAGTTCATCATTGTTTGTTCCTTTCTTAATCATACAGTGTCAGTTTGTGGAAACTCAAGTTTTTATACGAAAGCCATAAAATGTATTTTGTTTTGAAAAAAGTCAAGTTTTATGTAATTCAATCCCTTGTTCCCAGACATCGGAACTTGTAACAGTAGGAAGATGATAATTTTAGAAAGCGTACCTTGAATAGACACATTATAAAACATTTGAACATGTATGAATTTTTAGCGTACTAAAAACAGAAGTTTAGATATATTATCCTCAATAATTTAAAACTGTTTTCATGCTCTCATTTTAATTCCAAATTAATCTTGCTTTTATATTTGGATGATAAAGTCTCCCAAATTTCCCACTAAAAAAAAAGCCTAACACATATTAGGCTTTTTGTTTTTTTAATGTAGAGAGAGAAGGGAAAAGATGACAAAACCATAGCCCATAATTTCTTAGCCTAGATTATCCCATAGACATAAAAAAAAGTAATCAGGATGTTCAAAATGCTCAGAAATGCACAAATTGAAAAGTAAAAGCCTTTATTTGTTCCTCTCTCCACCCTACTCTCCTCAAAGGCAACCACTTTTTCCCCTCAGCTTTTTTTTTTTTTTCTAAACATAAGCTGAAATGTCTGGAATTCAACTTTCAAAGCCTAACTCAGGTTCTGCCATCTCTACAGGCTCATGCCAAATTGGAAGATTGGGCACCAATCTTCTTGGCACCAATGTCAAGGCATCCCTGCCATCTACAGAAATTGTCTGACTTCACCTCTGCAGTAGTTCCAGGACTCCTCTTTTCCCAGGGTCTGTCACATGGATTATCCCTCTGGGACTAATGAGCCTTGGAAGCAGGGAGGACAACTGTTACAAACAGTGCTTTATCTTTGAGCATCTGTGCCAATGCTTCTTTAAGATAAATTCTTAGGAAAAATTTCTCAGCTGAAGGGAATGAATATTTAAATTAAATAAACATTGCCAAATCACCTCCTAATAGTGTGCCAATTTGCACTCCCACTAATAACACGAGTGCTTATTTCCCCTCACCCTCACAAACACAATTTTCAACCATTTACTATCTGAATGATGAAAATTTCAGGTTTATTTTGCATTTTATTTAAATAGGAATGACAGTGAACAACTCACATGCTGGCCATCAAAATGTTTTTAGTGGATTGTTCATGCCCTTTGTCTATTTCTACTGGTTTTCAATTTTTTAAGAAAGTTCTTTGTACCTTAGGTAAAATAGTGCTTTGACAGTGCTCTAGGCACTGGGGTTAAAACAAGACACAAAGTAAATCCCTGCCCTTAAGGAGCTTAAATTCTAGTAGTGGGATACAGGGGAGAAGAACAAAGTATATATATATATGCTATGGAAAAAATAGGTGATAGGTGCTATGGAAGACATAAAGCAGGGTAAGAGGGACAGAGAGCAACAGCAGAACAGCAGTGTGTGTGTGGGACGCTACTTTGTACAGAACAGCCAGGGAAGGCCTCTGATAAGGTGGAGATCTGAGAAGACATCTAAAGGGGAGTAGGGGAGTAATCCATGTGAAGTTATGGGAAAGAACATTCCAGACAGAAGAAACAAAGCAAAAAGTTCATAAAGAGGGAAACTAGTTGGCATGTTTAAGGAACAGAAAGGAGGCAGGCAGGCTAAAGTGGAGTGAGCAAGGGAAAGAGGAGTCAGGGAAGAGGTGAGGGAATAGCAGGGTTAGACCTGGTAGGGTCTTGCAGGCTGTGAGAAGTTTTCCGATTTTGTGCTGTGTGAGATGGGAAGCCATTGGAGGGTTCTGATTTGACTGGAGGTGGGTAGGGGAAGCAGAGAGACTAGTTATGAGACCTTGAGATAATGCAAGTGAAAAATGATGCAAACGTGTGGCAAGTAATTTTTCCTAGTTTGCGTTTAGGGTTTTTTTTGGGGGGGGAGGGGAGAGACAGGTGACTATGTCAGGTTTTATTTTTTATCTATTATAGTAATAAATAGCAATCTTCCTGGATAAATCTTGGTGTTATGTCACAGACAAAAAATTACAAAGTCATCTACTATTTTATATTTTCAGTTTTTTACATTAACATTTTTGATCTATCTAGAATTTTTTTTGCAGGTAAGCTGTGAAACGGGAAAGATCACTGCATATGGCTGTGCAATTTATTTACAAGGGTACCAGGTTGAGAGGGTAAGTGGGGACTGAAATCCAGTCAAGCTATGGTGCACAGGGAGGTACTGAACCTGCTAGAGGAAGGGGCCTTTTTCTAATTTGCACAAAGGTGCTGTATGAACTAGTGGTGGCGCTGGTGATAGAGTTCAAACTCTAATCCATTATTTCAACACCAGTTTTCTGAAATGCCACCTTTATCCTATTAAATATTCATAGCTTCTTGTGTCTTTGGTGGAAACAAGAACCTCATTAAGGTCGAAGTTTGCCATATTAAAAATTTTTTTAAAAACACATCTTCCTCACTAGGGAAATCTTACTTTTATGAGCCAGATTGGAAGTGAATTTGGTATGAGTTCGTGCAGCTGGAGGAAGAATTCCTCTTTTCCAAATGCAACAGACAAAAAGCATTTCTTTGCTGTCTTTGCCTAAAGATTTTAGCCTAACACAAGAGTCATTTCAAAGTGCTTTGTGCTAACCCTCTGAAAGGCTTTCTTATCTACCTTGAGATAATAGCCCAACTAATAGTCTAAAGTCCTAATGCTAAAGGAAATCTTTTTATTTCCAGATTCAGGTTTGGCATCAGTTAGAGCACTCTGACTTGGGTGGAAGGCTTCTTGTACAGCTGTCACAGGGGGATGAAGGTTCTAACAGTGGTAGAAGATTAGTGGATGTACACTTTGTGAATGGTGAGGCACTATATATTCCATGGTCTCTTTTCAAACAAAAGTGAAGATCCTGTCTTTTCAGCTATGTTTTCTTTCTCAGGTCTATCGTTATGATATTTCTGCCTTAGTGAGACAAGAAATAAGAACTATTTGAAGCTTCAGCCAACAAATAGAGGCTTCCGCTTCCTTCTCCCAAGACAAACAACATAAAACATAAGGAAAGCGGAAATGTGCCTGCTTTGTGGTTTTATGCTCAAAGAGAAAACGAAGACATCATAGGTCCTAATTGGTCAGGTTATTATTTTCTCCCCTCTACAAAGAAAGGTCAGGATTGGAGGGGATGGGGAAAGGAGGAAGAGGTAGCAAAATAGTTGCAAGTTCTCTAATAAATTAGCTTCCTCAGATTTTCCTCCCTCTCCTCAGAGTGGACTTTCAGAATCAAAGCTTTATCCATAAAGCAGTGGTTTGTCAGTCTTGCTGTCAAGGTTGCTGAAAAATTCACTAGATGGTAGCTAAGCCTATGTTGAGAAAGAATCTAAATTTACCATCCAGCCTCAAATGACTTTGTGTGTCAAAGAGGTGGATTGAGAAATGAGGAGAGCAGAGGGGTAGATGGGTTCGATTACATAAAAGATACAGATATATAATTTCATATCCTTAGTTGTATGAGAAGCAAACATGAAAATGTTTGAAAAATCATATTTTGGTTAAGAGCAAAAAATTTCTAAGTTGATTATCCTTCAGAGCCAAATCATGTTTCAGTGCTTCAACTATATATGCTTAAATATTTTTAGCTGAGATATACTTAGAATCTTCTGCTTTCCAGCAATCTTAGAGCAGTAACAGTGACAACTAGAGTGAAAAAAAAAAATCAGGCACCAGCATAGAGGCACATTTGATAATTTTGATATTTAGATATGAAATAGTTAATTTTCATTGCCCTTTTCTACCAGTTTCCTTCCCTATACCCAAGACCTGGTGTAATTCATGCTTCTGTTTAGCAGTCTAATACTTCATTTAGACCTATTCTCTCCCAAATGATTCCATGCTTCAAAGTCATCTTTTTATTCTAAAATTCTGCCTCTTCAAATCTTCCAAACAACAAAATCTCCTTCTATTCCTTCATTAACCGTGCCCCCGCCAAGTCATTTTGCATGTAACAGAATGGTAATTATTCCATTCCTGAAAGGTTGCTAAAGCCCATTCAAAACCTTTTCTTTCCTAACTCGCACAGCCCTAATCAAGACACCGAGCAGCAGCAGCACTGCTAGATTATATAAGTAGACCAAGGGGCTTGGTGGATAAAAAATGAAAACATTAAAATATAATAAAAACAAACAATTTTGCCCCTTGAAATTTAAGAAAATTTGGCCTTGTGTAAACCATTTTATCTACTTTTCAATCTAGACCATTTAGTGGAAGGTCAGGAACACCTAAAGGAATGGTTGGCTATTCTGTCTCGTTACCATCCTATCATAACAGTTCCAAGTCTAGAATATATACATTTCCATGGTAAAGTAGCTCCTGTCTGCAAAATCAGGCCATTTATTACCTTAGTTAGCAAAAAGTAGATGAGATGTTAGAAGCGCAAATTTAACAGATACTATTTTATTATTTACAAAATACATAGTGATCATAAGGGTACAGGTCACAAATTACAAACGGGAAAAGCACAGGGAAAAGTTGAGACAAATGCGTTAAATGACAACAAGGTACCCATTAATATGGAATCCATTTAGAATAAAACAGTTCTTAAAGTTAGACAAGGCCAAGAGGAGGTACCTTGTTGAGTAGAAAATGCCAGTTACCTAGAAATATACTTCTACCAAAAAGCAGAAAAGTGTTAGTAGTGTACCTAAATTAAATCATAGCATATACAGGTCCAGTGTTCCACAGTACCACCATTGGTTTTAGGCAGGAATCTGCGAGAGACTTGACTGCCTATCTTGTTGGAAGAGGAAAGCCCCAGGACTGATTAACTTCCCTACCTTCCATAAAGCTTTGTTCAGGTGACTTTGGAATGTGGTGTCAAACATCCCATTCATTTCTGCTGCAAGTTCCCTCAGAACAGACACTGTGGACTCGTCACTGGCATTCAGAATCCGCACAAAGAATTTATTCCACAGTTCACCACCTTTTAGCCTAAAAATATATAAAACCATTTTCATCAAGATTAGGCATATAGGAGTTAGAATTCTTTCTGTGTTTAACTCAGTGGTACATTTATGCACCAACATGATTTAAGGTAATACCTAACTCTAGGGTTAGAGATCATTCAAGTAGTGTCCTTTGAAAACCCAAGGTGAAACTACAAAAAAAAAAAAAAAGAAAAAAGACTACCATAGTGGGAAAAGCCATAATATAATGCACATAAAGGGAAAGAAAATCTTTCATCTGAATCTATAAATTTCCTCCATGTACTAAGATGCAGCATTTCTCTTCTACAAACAGAAGAAAGACGAATTTTGTCTCCTCTCTTCTAACTTTCCTAAAGTCTAGGTCATTAGAAAGACTACAGCTTCCTCTCTCCCCCCGCCCAGTGGTTTATTATCTTCACAACCTTCTCAGAATCCTAAGCTCAACTGAAGTAACTACTGCTTAAGTCTATGATGTTTGCACCTTTTTTTTTAAAGATCAGAGAAGCTTCTATTATTGTATAAGGCAAGGCTGTTAGGAAACCCCACCTGACCCCACTTGCTTCTGTTTGTGTAAGACCCACCTAGGACCATAACCAACTGGAGATAACCTGAATCTATCCTATATGCCTTACATTATATTTCAAACCTATTTTGAAAGTACATGTTAGAGACAAATAAGACTGGCCAAATTCTGAATTAAATAAAGAAAAAAATACAATTCAATTGTTGGGAGGGGAAAATGGAGGTGAAGGGGTGTTAAATTTTCAACACTGACTTTTCTTTTAACCAAAGAATGTATCAGTAAGTTTTAGATTGGTAAGCTTATTCTGCGAAGTTAATAGCTATGATAAGGTAAGGGAGAACATGGGATATTTAATAAGTATTATGAGTAGGCTTGAGGGAATACTAAGGTTCTGAGACCAAGCAGCTGTTATTAAGAGAGCATTTACTTCCTCACCAAGGAGATTCAGTTCTCTGCTTTGGTTTCACCCATTCATTAAATAAATAATAGCCTAAAATTAGTAGGTAATTTAGAAATTTGACTTTCTTCAAGAGATGCTTATTAACTTTTGACAAAAGCTATTAAAAAGGGCCATAAGACTAACACCAATTGGTTAGAAAATTATTCTCATAAAATGTTTCTATTAAGCCTTCTAAATTGAGAAGCTTCCATACTCTAGTCATGGTTTATGTCTATGATACATCTATACATCTAGGTCCAGAAAGATGTCCTGAAGTCCGAATAGCTTGATTCCCATTTTTTTTTTTTAAACTTATTATCTGGCTCTTTTTTTTTTTCTTTTTTTTTTTTAATTTAAATTATTTATTTATTTATTTATTTATTTTTGGCTGTGTTGGGTCTTCGTTTCTGTGTGAGGGCTTTCTCTAGTTGCGGCGAGTGGGGGCCACTCTTCATCGCGGTGAGAGTGGGGGCCACTCTTCATCGCGGTGCGCGGGCCTCTTACTATCGCGGCCTCTCTTGTTGCGGAGCACAGGCTCCAGACACGCAGGCTCAGCAATTGTGGCTCACGGGCCTAGTTGCTCTGCGGCATGTGGGATCTTCCCAGACCAGGGCTCGAACCCGTGTCCCCTGCATTGGCAGGCAGATTCTCAACCACTGCGCCACCAGGGAAGCCCAGATTCCCATTTTTAATTAACAATTCCTTTGTCCTGCACAAGGTGCTCCACTGATACTCTAATGAAAACTGGTTAAAATTAATGAAATCATGGCATTTGGACTAAGAAACCAAGGCTGTCAAAGCAGAGAGAGCACTCAAGATAAAGAGAACATTATTTGGACAGTCAAAGACCCTGAAATCACCAATACTTACTCAGAAATATTTTGGCTAAGTCTCCAGAGGGACCCATCCCAGAAGACCTGCAGGTGTTCCTTGAACAACAGTAAATGTGCTAAATCTGCTATACCAAACAGATCTACCTGAAATCACAAAAAGCACCATCAGCTAAAATCATTCTCTGCTACTGTCATGGCAATTTATTTATGTAGGAAGTTGACATAAATATAGTGCTTAGCTAAGTTTATTTTATGATATACATTTTAGTAGACTGTTACTTATCATTACAGTAAAGAGAGAAACTCCCCAAAGAAGTGATCAGTAGAGCCAGCTCTAGGAATTATCCTAGAACAAAAGATGACAAATATATCTGGACTGTCAAATTCAAATTTGTACACCTACTAAATTTGCATGGACTCCAGCTGTGATCTAAATGTGTTCTACATGACTAGTTCAGGGCTATGCCACATATTCTATCAGCAAAATGCCATATATCCAGAGCTGAGTCAGAAGGGATTTCTGCATATAATGCCACCATATAAAACACTTTATATTTGTCCTAATGTCCTTTTTATATACATTATTTCATTTAATCCTCACAAGAATTCTGATGTAAACAGAGCTGATTATTATCTTTATTTTACAGAGAAGATCACAGAAAATGATCTACAAAAGACCACACAGATAAGTGGTAGAAATGGCCCTGACACTTAGGTTACTGAGTTAGTCATGTGTCTGCACGTGTATGTATAAATTCCTCAGTGTTGTGACAGAAAAATGGTACATTTTGTTTGACTTGGTGATATTTGAAAACTAGGTCATCTGTTCCAGGAGAGACAATATCATTAAACACTAGCTTTCATGGCTTATCTAGGTAAGAAAGAGATTAAGAAACCCTCTCCGTATTTGCTCAAGCTTGTTTTACACTTACCTGGTAGGGAGAAGAACAGTTAGCCAGGATCTTTTGTCCTTCCAGGATCTGTACAGTCCGAAAGCCGCTGAGGTTAAAAACATCTAGCTGTGCCCTAAGGTCAACACTGTAGGAAAAGTCCACTATCTTCAAAGCTTGATTGTTCTTATTACAATCATAGGGATCGTGGATTCTAAGCCCAGATGTAAGAGAAGGAGATAATAAAAATAGGCCATGAAAGAAGCTGCATAGCTGGTCTTTAAAAAAAAAAAAGAAAGAAAAAAAAGGAGGTACTGCAGGTGTGCCTTAGCTATGCCAATAGCTCCCTCCAGTGGTTAGTTATGAAAATGCACCTGTAAGAGCAGTGGCAGTATCCACCCAACTGGGGAATGTTAAGATTAGTTTAGTGACCCAAGCTATATCTAAGCCACTGTGCATGGCCACCACAGAACATTTATCAAGTTTCCATATTATATAAACTAAATACTGGAAGTAGACTGCAGGCCTCTGTCTTGCACTGTACATATTAACATATGTAACAGCAATGGTTTATACACTGACAAGAATTATGATGGAGGAAATTAAGCTTTTATAGATGTCACAGTCTTTCTTGTTTACTATTAGATTAGGCTTTCCGAGTGTCATTCAGATCCCTCCTTCCCAGAGTTTAACTGAAAACAACATAAGGCTGTTTTTTGGTAAAGTGATACCTTTACAAAATACTGTAAACCATCCTGTTTATATTAAATTAATACCATACTCTGTCTTCCTCTCATATGTAATTCCAATCCTGTTTCCTTATAAAAAAAAAAAAAACAGAAAAGAACTTTATAGCACTAATTCACTATTGATTTTCCTCAGGCGTATCTATTCCATGTAATAAAGCTATTCTCCAAAGAGATATAGGAACTATTTATGTGAGGAAAAAATGGATTATTTTTATGTGTTCCTTCTGTTTCTCTGCTTTCTCAGTTGGTTTTTTCAAATCCCTGATTGATATCAGTGGCAGGGCTTATATTCCTAAATACAGGCTTTGATTAATCCTATCACATATACCTCCACAGCACAGAATGATCTATTTTACTTGAAAATTTATGATTCCTTACTACAACTTGTTTTTGGCCATCATAAAACTATAATTCCCAAATATTTTCAAAACTTGGGAGAGGTAGGAAAAATGTTTCTGAGAATAATAAAAAGAAGCAGGAAGGTCTCCTAGCTCTCTAATCATCCATTCACTGTTACCCTGGGCAAGACATTCCACTTTTTTGGATCTCATTTTACACACACACACACGCACAATGTAGAAACTGCATTAAATGATTTCAAAAGGCTCTTTCACACAGACATAGAGAATAGACTTGAGGACACGGGGAGGGGGAAGGGTAAGCTGGGATGAAGTGAGAGAGTAACATTGACATATATATACTACCAAATGTAAAATAGATGGCTAGTGGGAAGCAGCCGCATAGCACAGGGAGATCAGCTCAGTGCTTTGCGACCACCTAGAGGGGTGGGATAAGGAGGGTGGGAGGGAGACGCAAGAGGGAGGGGATATGGGGATATATGTATACATGTAGCTGATTCACTTTGTTATACAGCAGAAACTAACACAACACTGTAAAGCAATTATACTCCAATAGAGATGTTAAAAAAAAAAAAAGGCTCTTTCAAGTCCTTGTGAATCTATATGAAATTTCCTATCAAATTTGAAAAGTTGTGACAAAGTAAAAGGCAATGTCCCTTCAACACTATGTGGTTTCCTGGAGTCCTCTAGTGACTGAGAGAAGGATATCTGAATACACAGCATACAAATGCCTAATCCCGAAAAGGCTTAGAAAATCTCTTTGCTTACAATTTCCATGAAAAGTCCTGAGAACTCTAGCACTATCCTCTGAAATTTCAGTGCCGTGAAATAGAACGAAAATAAAAACTATACCAGGGGTTCTCACATTTGGAAACATATGGGGAGATTTTTGGTGATCACAATGGCTGGGGGATTGTAATTTGTATTTAATTGGGTGAGAGGTAGTTACAGGGAAATAGATATAAAACATCCTGGCATGCTTGGACCAGACCTGCACAAAGAATTATCTCATCCAAAGTACCTATGGTGCCCTGGATGAGAAATGCTGCTGTATTATGCCTGGGGAAGCCTTTAGGACTCTGCCATCTCAGGGGAGAAAGTAGGATGCTCTAATTCTTTTGGTTATAATTGCAGAAATACATTGAAGGTTCTTTTAATTTCCATGCCAACTATGATTTAGAGTCTAATTCAGTTTCTTCTTATAGAATAAGTAGTCAGGGGGCTTCCCTGGTGGCGCAGTGGTTGAGAATCTGCCTGCCAATGCAGGGGACACGGGTTCGAGCCCTGGTCTGGGAAGATCCCACATGCCGCGGAGCGACTAAGCCCGTGAGCCGCAATTGCTGAGCCTGCGCGTCTGGAGCCTGTGCTCCGCAACGGGAGAGGCCACGATAGTGAGAGGCCGCGCGCACCGCGATGAAGAGTGGCCCCCGCTTGCCGCAACTAGAGAAAGCCCTCACACAGAAACGAAGACCCAACACAGCCAAAAATAAATAAATAAATAAATAAATAAATAAAAACAGCAAAAGAAACTTATTAAAAAAAAAAAAAAAAAAGAAAGAATAAGTAGTCAGGAGAAATGTAAAGAATGATTCCAGCTTTTAGTGTACACCAATGACCTCAGAGAGAAAGTTAACTGCTTACCCAAGTCATAGGCTTGGGGCAGACAAAGCATCTTTAAACCAGACTGCTTCACTCAAATACCATGAGATCAATGCCCATTATTAGAAGGGTGTGTTGGTCCTCTAGTCCTTTCCATAAAACAAAAATTGTTGAGCATCTTTGCCTTGTTTATGCCTCAATGTTGTCTGTATTTTCTCAGTTCTTAGTATTTGGGCTTCATTTCTTATTTCCTGCTCTGTGCTCACCCCTTGAACCTGATGGCTAAACTGGATTTAATTGGAACACTAAGCCCCTTTCCTTGGCATGGTTTGCATTTGCACTCTGGTTTTACCTGCTTCTCTTGGCAATTACCTCAATCTGGTGTGACTTAAGCTTTGGTCTTTGAAACTGAGCAGTGCCTCAGTTCTGCTAGCATCCTTGCTAGCTCCGCACTGGCCCCACACAAAGAAAGACTAGACAGTCTACTTCACATTTCCCCAAATATCAATATTTTACATCTCTTCTTGACAGGAATCATCACAATAGAGTTGTTAATTCTTTTTTTCTGAATTTTTTCCTCAATGTGTTGTTTTGTTTGAATTCTTTTAAACTATTCCCAGTGACTATTGACTTTTAGGTAGCAAATATTCTCTTACCACACTGTGTTCATTAATATGGCATTTATCAAAAGGCAAAAGAGAATGGTAACTATCCATGTTTACGACAAAGCTGATAGAATTATAAGAGAATGAAAAGGACCAACCTGTTTCTAAGAATCAGACTCCTTGGACTCAAGTCACCATGGACTATTTCTGCTTTGTGTAGTTTCTCCATCATTGTCAAGAGGTTATAAATAATCAACACTGTCATTTCATGGGTAATAAATTCACTGTATTGAAGAAGATCCTGGAAATAGAAGGATAGAAAACTATCTCTTAATTTGGGGTGACTTATACTCAATACCTTGTTTACTGTTGCCCTGTACTCTTCCTTGTTGTTCTCTATTAGAATGTCGGCTCCTTTGTATGTTGGGTTTTTGTCCCATTTTTAATAATGCTGCTCTCCAATAAGATTGTTTATAAGGATTTAATAAAATAATGGATGAAGAGCATCAGGGGTGAGCCTGGCCCATAATAGGTGCTCTATAAATGGTAGTTTTAAAATACCATCATTCCAACCATTTTGGAGAATTTGTATTACCATCAAAATTGCAGCAAAACCATCACTATGTTGTACACCTGAAACTAATATAACATTGTTTATCAACTATACTTCAATTTAAAAAGAGAGATGAGAAATAAAAACCTCGGAAACACTAAACTAAAAAAAGGCAGTAAAACTTTCTTAAGAACATTCCAAAGAATAAAATGATATATTGTGGGGAGTTCCCTGGTGGCCTAGTGGTTAGGATTCTGGGCTTTCACTGCCAAGGGCCTGGGTTCAATCCCTGGTTGGGGTACTGAGATCCCGCAAGCCGTGTGGTGTGGCCAAAAAAGATATATTGTGTTTGGGTTCCAAAAATGATCCAGGGGGATAGTATAGATAAAATAAGAGTGGCAAAAATAGACCTCTGGTTTCCATACCTCACTTAAGGAGCTTGGAAGTTGCCACTGTCCTAACATGTAAAAAGCTGAGCCAACTGAAAAATCGACGACTCTTTTAGGATCTGTAAGCACAGGGGGGCCCCACATTTTTGTGAACTTTACCTCTAGGAGCCAGACCAGGTTCTCACAGTAAATATCATAGAAAAATTCCCTGCTTCCAGCAGCGGGAGGGGAAAAAAGAACCATTTGAAACAGGCCACAGCACTCTGTTCTTTTTAACAAGGCCTGCTTTCAGGGGAAACTAGTTAACCAGAGCCTAACCTGCTGGGGCATTATCAGAGCCTACCTAACCTGGGGAAGGGAAATACACAATTCCAGCCCACTCCAACCATCTGGTCCTACCTAAGCCGGGTGGTAGGGGGTGTGGGGGTAGGAAACTGAGAAACTTGTCAAGTTCACAGTCCAAAGGCATAGGCTCGCTGCAAAAGACGATGAATCATAGCACCGTACAACACCTTCCCTCCCCTCACACCTTATCATCATATTACTAAAGGCCTATTTACAGTAGTTCCTTTTACCCAGTACATCATGCCTGGCTATCAAGAAAAAATTACAAGGCATACCAAACAGCAAAAAATGCAATTTGAACAAGCATCAAAACCAGACATGGCAGGGATGTTGGAATTATCAGACCAGGAATTTAAAACAAAAGTGGACATGAGCTGGTGATGATCACAGTTAGATGACCAGGTCATTACACAATTCTGTCTACTTTTATACGTTTGAAAATTGACATAATAAAAAGTTAAAGGAAGTTCTTGGTCAAAATAACTTGGAAAAAGAAAACAATGCTTTTAACTCATTATTTAATTGGTCTATTTCTAGAAGATTAACAGGAATTCTGTACTAAATTCCTTTGCTAAATAGAGCACAAATCTCTCTACTTGAGGACTTTAAATGATATGTTTTCATATTATTGCAAACCTGAAGGGTGAAGCAGTTTATATATTGGTGCCAAACAATACAGCCATCTTGGTATTGATAACAGATACACAAATTATCACACTCCTCATTTAAACGTTCCTTTAATTTGAAGTTGATATAAAAGTCCCATGGGACAGGTTGAGAAGATACCTGTAAGAAAATATATTTTAAAAATAAGAGTCATTAGAATCTATGGTTATAGTTGGCAGAATGAAAACATTCCCTCCAGCCCTTCCTATATCCCAACAGAAATAACAGTAACAGGATATTTTAAAAGGTAGAAATCTATAATAAAGGACGGAGCAGCAGGAAATTCTGAAAGCTGGAAAGAAAATAGTAAGAGGTAACAATCCACTTAACAGACCCAAGAAAGCTGATTCTAGCAGTGGAGAAAGCTGAGAGCAACCAAATTTATACAAGACCATCTCCCTATAATATAAAACTGGTGGTACTAATTACCTCTAGAAGTAAGGGTGAAGGTGGAGCTAAAACAGGAGTGGTTGAACTCTGTTAAAGAGAACATCAGTCCCCAGATTCCCTTCCTGCTCCTGTAGCCCAGCCTAGCAACTGCCTCTCTCTCATTCTTGAAGACCAGAAGTTTATTCCTAGAGAATATAAAACAGAAGGGCTCTGGACTAGAGGACACCATGCATTGTTGAGGGTGGGAATACCATATGGAGAAGAGGAAAAAGTTTATTATATGTCAAATGGAAAAAATTTATTATATGTCAAATGGAAAAAGTTTATTATATGTCAAATGTTAAGATGCACCTTCCTGCCCCTCTACTCTCCAGACTAACTTCCCCATGCAACTTTCAGGAGGCTAGCAGCCAGGATTACATGCTTTAGGCGGGAAACCAGAAGCTTTCTCTGAGGAATCTGATAAGCTCAAAAGACCCAAAGATTGGGGATTTTCCAACAAAATGGCCAAGTGAGATCACTGTACAGTGAAGCCTACAGCTGTCAAGGTCCCACCATATAACAGAACTTTCAACTGGCTTTCTAGCATCCCACACTTAAATATGAAGAGAGAGCCAAAGACCTGAAGAAAGCCTCTAATATGAAAGACAGAGATCAAAACAAACAAAAGGAAATAGATGATGCAGGGAGAAAAAAAGAAAATTAAAGTATCATTAGTACACTCAGAGAGATAAGGAATATTTCATCTTTGAAATGAAGAACAGAATGCTACAAAGAAAGAACTCTTACACATTAAATACATGATAAAAGAAATGAAAAACCCAGTAAAAAGACTGAAAATAAAGTTGACAAAACATTCAGAAAGTAAAGCAAAAAGACAAAGAGAAAATAGGAGAAAAAAAGATAAGGTTTTTAAAGAATCTGTCCAGGAGACCCCAAATCCTAATAAAAGGAATTCTAGAATAAGAGAACAGAAAAGACTGGGGAGAAGAAATAATTTTTTCTTTGAAGATAATTTCTCAGAACTGAAGGAGTCTCCAGATTGAAATGGCCATCAAGGGCCTAGCATATGGGTGAAAATACACTTTTACCAAAGCATGTAATTGTGAAATTTCAGAATGCTGGGAACAAACATAAGATCTTACAAGGATCCAGAGAGAGGGGGAAAAAAGAAAATCACACAGAGAATGGCAAAAGATTTTAAAAGCAAGGTTAGAAGCCAAAAGCTAATGGAGCTTATCTTCAAAATTCTAAAGAAAAAAAGTTTTGAACCTAGAATTCTAATATCTAGCCAACCTACCAATCAAACAAAGATGTGGAATAAGAAATTTTCTGACATGCAAGGTTTCAAAAAATTTACATCCTATGCATCCTTTCTCAGGAAGCTACTAAAATATGAGGACTTAAACCAAGAAAGAAGAAGAAAATGGGATCCAATGTAACTAGGCATTCAATATAAAAAAGAGGTCATTTGAATCCCTGGGATGATGGTGAATGGAAATTTCAAGGTAATATAGTGTGTGTGTGTGTGTGTGTGTGTGTGTGTGTGTGTACGTGTCAAGCCTAGAATGTAATTTGTCCAGATTGGAGCGAGCCATAAAATTTCAGATGTCCTCAAAAAGATAAAATTGATGGAACACCTGACATGTTTGGACACATTGAGAGATTTACACAATACCCTCTCATTTTTGATATCTGATCTTGGCATATAATGGTGAGTGATTTCTTTATGCATCACTGACTTTCCTATAAGGAAGCTTATAGACTATGAAAAGGATCTGATGGTACCATGGGGCCACAGTTACTGCTTCAACCAACATTATTTACAAAGAAATTGAAATGACAAAGAATCAGTCCCACCTTTATTATGGTTAACTCTGCAGAGTTTCTTGGTGTCACCCAGAATAATTTGTAGTCTTCACATATCAGGTATTGTTGTTTAATGCAATAATCCTCATTATCTGTTGAGAAGGTTTGATTCCATTTCAAAATCACTGTGAATAGGTATAGCTCCCTAGCTTTTACTTCCTGGCTTAAGGGCTAAAGGCACTCACTTTATATTTGCCAGTTAGTAGCATCTAGAATACTTTTCAAAATCATTTTTTAAAAACTGAAAGAGGGGATAAAAAAATTGAAAGAGGGGAAGACAGAATTCCTATTGTTACTGGGACATGAACTTATCAATGTGTCAACTTCTATAATGTTGTTTCTTACATTCTAGAAATATTGATTGTACTTAAGCATCAAATTCAAGTACAAATAATCACTTATTTGTATACTGTCATACACAAAAGGACATGCATTCAACGATACTTACCTAATTCAATTTCCTTCTCTATTTCCAAATTAGGCATTGGTCTATCTTCTACAAAAAACTCTGTAGAGGTACTCAGCTCTGGTAGGGATTTTAGTAGTTGTCTGCGATACTGTGAACACCAGGGTGACTGAGTAGGGCTGTCTGGGGGAAAAAAAACGTTGAAAAAAAATTATCCCAAAACTTAAAATGGGTATTATAACAGAGGAGGGGGACAAAAAACCATGACTGCATGATCAATACTGCTAACCTAACAACACTCATCTATCTCAGGTCTTTATGATACCGAACTCAGTTAGTACTCACTTATTCTAGAGATTTCACAATTTATGGCAACTTTTCTAGAGAAGAAATACTTATACCTCGGTTTGCTCTGATAAATAAGTGTTCACTGGACATGGATATAGATATTTGTTTACAAATAGTATATATGAACCTACCTGCAGTCTCACTAGTGAGCTCCAGTTTCTCAGGAATTTGAAGACATTTGATGGAGGAGGTGCTTGTAACCGAGGCAGAAGATCCAGAGAACCCAGAGGAGTGTGTGGCTTCACCGCTGTCTTCAATAATTGGGCTGAAAGAACCACAGATGAGTCAATCCTCAAGGGGGTAATTTACATCAACTTTATTATACTTTTATTTGCTATTCAATAGTCTCAATTTTAAAGTCCATTATTTTCCTGAAAAAAAAAAAGATTCATAATCAGAATCTAGGTAACTTTATCTACTCTGGTTGAAAAGCAATGCCAAGCATTAAATTTATGTTTTATTAACCTAATCTATAGGAAATGCCTTATTCTACATCTATTCTAAACTGACTGAGAAAAACTAAGACACTAACTTCCTTCCTCTTTATCCCTTCTTTGGACTTTATAACTCTTCAATAAGCAAAGGTCAAGAAAGAAAACGGGAAATTATTCAAGGTGAATACATGCTAGAAAATGTGAAAAAAGTTTGAAAATACAGTTTTAAAAGCACAAAGTGGCAAATTAAAGAATATTCCTGGGCTTCCCTGGTGGCACAGTGGTTAAGAATTTGCCTGCCAATGCAGGGGACATAGGTTCGAGCCCTGGTCTGGGAAGATCTCACATGCCACAGAGCAACTAAGTCTGTGCGCCACAACTACTGAGCCTGCGCTCTAGAGCCCGCAAGCCACAACTACTGATCCCACGTGCCACAACTACTGAAGCCCACCCTAGAGCCCATGCTCTGCAACAAGAGAAGCCACTGCAATGAGAAGCCACGCACCGCAACGAAGAGTACCCCCACTCGCCACAACTAGAGAAAGCCCACGCACAGCAACAAAGACCCAATGCAGCCAAAAATAAATAAATAAAATAAAATTTAAAAAAAAAGCAGCTTGCTCCTTAAAAAAAAAAAAAAAAAGAATATTCCTAAAACTGGAATAAGTTTGTTTAAATCAGGTGACTTTTAAATATGGAGAGATCACAAGGCTTAGTCCCTGGCTCTCTATGCCATTCCCCCCTCTTCTTTATTCATTTCCATCTCTCTATCAAAAGATACTTTAAAAAAACAAGTCTCCAGTGGAGTCAAGATGGCTACCAGGAGGATGCGGAATTCGTGTCTCCTCACAACTAGGGCACCTACCAGGCACTGGTGGGGGACCACAGACATCTAAGGGGATGGGAGGAAGCCCCAGCCACCAGGTAGGACGTGGGGCGTGGGGGGAGTGAAGGGGGAAGAGAAGTGGAGGGGGGACCGGACTGGCGTCCCTCAGGGGCGCCTGAGGGAGGTTAAGGGATCCCATGCCAAAAGGGGGAAATTGGGGAACCATTAGGAGGGCAGAGGATCAAAAGGGAGAGTGGCCAGGTTTCCACTGCCCACTTGGACCCCCAGGAACCTGCTGAGATCCTGGGCCTGATCCTCTGCCCACTGAGGCCCTCTCCAGACGTGCGGGTCCTGAGGGAGTGGGAGGGAGGGAAGGGGGAGCAAAAGTAAAGGTTGGACCTCAGTGACCAGCACCCCTGAGGGGTGTCTGGGGGAGGGAAGGAGTTCCTACACCCAGCGGGACCCACCCATGGTTAGGGGTCCAGTGGCCCAGTGGGGGTAAGGTGGGGGAGACCCTGCCAGAGACCGTCGGGGAGGGGCATGAAGGAACGGAAGGTAACACGGCCAGTGCCTTCCATGTCCAGTCAGGCACTGGGAAGCCTGTTGGGCTCCAGGGCCTAATCCTCTGCCCTCGGAGTCTCCCTCCTGCCCTGCAGAGCCCAAGCCCCGCCCCTACACCCTCACTCAAGGCCCTACCTCCAAACTCCAAACGCCACACTCTAGAGGTCCTTCTTTCCATGTGCTGCCTCTCCCCTTCTGTGCAGGTCCTAAGCAGAGGCCCCGCCCTACGCTCAAACTGCACCCCCACGCCCTAGGTCCTGCCCCACCCTAAACCCCGCCCCTGCCTAAACTCTGCCCCCATAGTCAAGGCTTTTTTTCTTTTCTTTTCTCCTCTTTTAAGATTGGGTTCTGTTTTACCTTGTTGATTCACTGTTGTTGATTCTTTTATATTTTTATTTTTCCTAATCTTTTATTATTCTAATTTTATTTTATTCTTTATACTTTGTTAGTAATCTCTCCTTTTGGCTTCTTCCCCACCCCACACTCCTTTTTTCCCCTTTTTTCTGCTGTGGTTTTATTTTACCTTGTTGCAGTTGCTTCAATTATAGTTTATTTTTCCTAATATATTTTTTATCTTTCTAATTTTATTTTGTTTTTTATTCTTTGATATTGTACTGCTCTTTTTCTTCTTTCTTTCTTCCTTTTTTTATTACCATGCCACAAAGCTTGCGGGATTTTGGTTCCCAGGCTGGATGTCGGGCCTGAGCTCCTGTGATGGGAGCTCCGAGTCCAAACCGCTGGACTAACAGAGAACCTCAGACCCCAGGGAATATCAATCAGAGTGAGGCCTCCCGGAGGTCCTCATCTCAGCACCAAGACCCGGCTCTATCCAACTGCCTGCAAACTCCAGTGCTGGACGCCTCAGGCCAAATGACCAGTAAGACAGGAATACAGCACCATTCATCAAAAAAAAAAGAAAAAGAAACGACAGAAAAACTTGTTACAGACGAAGGAGCAAGGTAAAAACCTACAAGACCAAATTAATGAAGATGAAATAGGCAACCTACCTGAAAAAGAATTCAGAGTAATGATAGTAAAGATGATACAAAACCTCAGAAACAGAATGGAGAAAATACAAGAAACATTTAACAAGGATCTAGAAGAACTAAAGAGCAAACAAACAGTGATGAACAACACAATTACTGAAATTAAAAATACTCTAGAAGGAATCAATAACAGAATAACTGAGACAGAAGAACGGATAAGTGAGCTGGAAGATAAAATGGTGGAAATAACTGCCAGGGAGCAGAATAAAGAAAAAAGAATGAAAAGAATTGAGGACACTCTCAGAGACTCTAGGACAACATTAAATGCACCAACATTCAAATTATAGGGGTCCCAGAAAAAGAAGAGAAAAAGAAAGGGTCTGAGAAAATATTTGAAGAGATTATAGTTGAAAACTTCCCTATCACGGGAAAGGAAATAGTCAATCAAGTCCAGGAAGCACAGAGAGTACCATACAGGATAAACCCAAAGAGAAACACACCCACACACATATTAATCAAACTATCAAAAATTAAATACAAAGAAAAAATATTGAAAGCAGCAAGGGAAAAGCAACAAATAACATACAAGGGAATCCCCATAAGGTTAACAGCTGATTTTTCAGCAGAAACTCTGCAAGCCAGAAGCGAGTGGCAGGACATATTTAAAGTGATGAAAGGGGAAAACCTACAACCAAGATTACTCTCCCCAGCAAGGACCTCATTCAGATTTGACGGAGAAATTAAAACCTTCACAGACAAGCAAAAGTTAAGAGAATTCAGCACCACCAAACCAGCTTTACAACAAATGCTAAAGGAACTTCTCTAGGCAGGAAACACAAGAGAAGGAAAAGACCTACAATAACAAACCCAAAACAATTAAGAAAATGGTAATAGGAACATACATATCGATAATTACCTTAAATGTAAATGGGTTAAATGCTCCAACCAAAAGACATAGACTGGCTGAATGGATACAAAAACAAGACCCGTACATATGCTGCCTACAAGAGACCCACTTCAGACCTAGGGACACATACAGACTGAAAGTGAGGGGATGGAAAAAGATATTCCATGCAAATGGACATCAAAAGAAAGCTGGAGTAGCAATTTTCATATCAGACAAAATAGACTTTAAAATAAAGACTATTACAAGAGACAAAGAAGGACACTACATAATGATCAAGGGATCAATCCAAGAAGAAGCTATAACAATTGTAAATATTTATGCACCCAACATAGGAGCACCTCAATACAGAAGGCAAATGCTAACAGCCACAAAAGGGGAAATCAACAGTAACACAATCATAGTAGGGGACTTAAACACCCCACTTTCACCCATGGACAGATCACCCAAAATGAAAATAAATAAGGAAACACAAGCTCTAAATGACACATTAAACAAGATGGACTTAATTGATATTTATAGGGCATGCCATCCAAAAACAACAGAATACACTTTCTTCTCAAGTGCTCATGGAACATTCTCCAGGATAGACCATATCTTGGGTCACAAATCAAGCCTTGGTAAATTTAAGAAAATTGAAATCATGTCAAGTATCTTTTCTGACCACAACGTTATGAGACTAGATATCAATTACAGGAAAAAAACTGTACAAAATACAAACACAGGGCGGCTAAACAATACGCTACTAAATAACCAAGAGATCACTGAAGAAATCAAAGAGGAAATCAAAAAATACCTAGAAACAAATGACAATGAAAACATGACGACCCAAAACCTATGGGATGCAGCAAAAGAAGTTCTAAAAGGGAAATTTATAGCAATACAATACTACCTCAAGAAACAAGAAAAATCTCAAATAAACAACCTAACGTTACACCTAAAGCAATTAGAGAAAGAAGAGCCAAAAAACCCCAAAGTTAGCAGAAGGAAAGAAATCATAACGACCAGATCAGAAATAAATGAAAAAGAAATGAAAGTAACAATAGCAAAGATTAATAAAACTAAAAGCTGGTTCTCTGAGAAGATAAACAAAATCGATAAACCATTAGCCAGACTCATCAAGAAAAAAAGGGAGAAGACTCAAATCAACAGAATTAGGAATGAAAAAGGAGAAGTAAAAACTGACACTGCAGAAATACAAAGGATCATGAGAGAGTACTACAAGCAACTCTATGCCAATAAAATGGACAACCTGGAAGAAACGGACAAATTCTTAGAAAAGCACAACCTCCTGAGACTGAACCAGGAAGAAATAGGAAATATAAACAGACCAATCACAAGCACTGAAATTGAAACTGTGATTTAAAATCTTGCAATAAACAAAAGCCCAGGACCAGATGGCTTCACAGGCAAATTCTATCAAACATTTAGAGAAGAGCTAACACCTATCCTTCTCAAACTCTTCCAAAATATAGCAGAGGGAGGAACACTCCCAAACTCATTCTATGAGGCCACCATCACCCTGATACCAAAACCAGACAAAGATGTCACAAAAACAGAAAACTACAGGGCAATATCTCTGGTGAACATAGACGCAAAAATCCTCAACAAAACACTAGCAAACAGAATCCAACAGCACAGTAGAAGGATCATACACCATGATCAAGTGGGGTTTATTCCAGGAATGCAAGGATTCTTCAATATACGCAAATCAATCAACGTGATACACCATATTAACAAACTGAAGGAGAAAAACCATATGATAATCTCAGCAGATGCAGAAAAAGCTTCTGACAAAATTCAACACCCATTTATGATAAAAACTCTCCAGAAAGTAGGCATAGAGGGAACCTTCCTCTACACAATAAAGGCCATATATGACAAACCCACAGCCAACATCATCCTCAATGGTGAAAAACTGAAACCATTTCCACTAGGATCAGGAACAAGACAAGGTTGCCCACTCTCACCACTATTATTCAACATAGTTTTGGAAGTTTTAGCCACAGCAACCAGAGAAGAACAAGAAATAACAGGAATCCAAATCGAAAAAGAAGAAGTAAAACTGTCACTGTTTGCAGATGACATGATACTATACATAGAGAATCCTAAAAATGCTACCAGAAAACGACTAGAGCTAATCAATGAATTTGGTAGAGTAGCAGGATACAAAATTAATGCACAGAAATCTCTTGCATTCTTATACACTAATGATGAAAAATCTGAAAGAGAAATTAAGGAAACACTCCCATTTACCACTGCAACAAAAAGAATAAAATACCTAGGAATAAACCTACCTAAGGAGACAAAGACCTGTATGCAGAAAAGTATAAGACACTGATGAAAGAAATTAAAGATGATACGAACAGATGGAGAGATATACTATGTTCTTGGATTGGAAGAATCAACTTTGTGAAAATGACTATACTACCCAAAGCAATCTACAGATTCAGTGTAATCCCTATCAAACTACCAATGGCAGTTTTCACAGAACTAGAACAAAAAAAATCTCACAATTTGTGTGGAAACACAAAAGACCCCGAATAGCCAAAACAATCTTGCGAAAGAAAAACGGAGCTGGAGGAATTAGGCTTCCGGACTTCAGACTATACTACAAAGCTACAGTAATCAAGACAGTATGGTACTGGCATAAAAACAGAAATATAGATCAATGAAACAGGATAGAAAGCCCAGAGATAAACCCACGCACATATGGTCACCTTATCTTTGATAAAGGAGGCAAGAGTGTACAATGGAGAAAAGACAGCCTCTTCAATAAGTGGTGCTGGGAAAACTGGACAGCTACATGTAAAAGAATGAAATTAGAACTCTTCCTAACACCATACACAAAAATAAACTCAAAATGGATTAAAGACCTAAATGTAAGGCCAGACACTATCAAACTCATAGAGGAAAACATAGGCAGAACACTCTATGACATACATCACAGCAAGATCCTTTTTGACCCACCTCCTAGAGAAATGGAAATAAAAACAAAAATAAATAAATGGGACCTAATGAAACTTAAAAGCTTTTGCACAGCAAAGGAAACCATAAACAAAGCGAAAAGACAACCCTCAGAATGGGAGAAAATATTTGCAAACAAAGCAACTGACAAAGGATTAATCTCCAAAATACACAAGCAGCTCATGCAACTTAATATCAAAAAAACAGACAACCCAATTCAAAAATGGGCAGAAGACCTAAATAGATATTTCTCCAAAGAAGATATACAGAATGCCCACAAACACATGAAAAGATGCTCAACATCACTAATCATTAGAGAAATGCAAACCAAAACTACAATGAGGTATCACCTCACACCGGTCAGAATGGCCATCATCAAAAAATCTACACACAGTAAATGCTGGAGAGGGTATGGAGAAATGGGAACCCTCTTGCACTGTGGGTAGGAATGTAAATTGGTACAGCCTCTATGGAGAACAATACAGAGGTTCCTTAAAAAACTAAAAATAGAACTACCATATGACCCAGCAATCCCACTATTGGGCATATACCCTGAGAAAACCATAATTCAAAAAAAGTCATGTACCACAATGTTCACTGTAGCACTATTTACAATAGCCAGGACATGGAAGCAACCTAAGTGTCCATTGACAGATGAATGGATAAAGAAGATGTGGCACATACATACAATGGAATATTACTCAGCCATAAAAAGAAACGAAATTGAGTTATTTGTAGTGAGGTGGATGGACCTAGAGTCTGTCATACAGAGTGAAGCAAGTCAGAAAGAGAAAAATAGATACCGTATGCTAACACATATATATGGAATCTAAAAAAAAAAGTGGTTCTGATGAACCTAGGGGCAGGACAGGAACAAAGTCACAGATGTGGAGAGTGGACCTGGGGACACGGGGAGGGGGAAGGGTGGGCTGGGACGAGGTGGGAGAGTAGCACTGACAGGTATACACTACCAAATGTAAAATAGATAGCTAGTGGGAAGCAGCTTCATGGCACAGGGAGATCAGCTTGGTGCTTTGCGACCACCTGGAGCGGTGGGATGGGGAGGGTGGGAGGGAGACACAGGAGGGAAGGGATATGGGGCTATACGTGTGCATGTAGCTGAGTCACTTTGCTGTACAGCAGAAACTAACACAACACTGTAAAGCAATTATACTCCAATAAAGATGTTAAAAAAAGAACAAAAACATGTCTCTAATTGCCTATTTGAAATTAGCATCAACCTACTCTACCATTATTTTAACCTCAATATTAAAGGAAAAATAAATGCCTCGTCTCTACCAGTCAGGTACACTTTGCTGAGTTTTCTCAAAGATACCATAACCAGAAAAATTTACTTTTAACCCTTAAAATCAAATCAGTTACTAAATCCCATTAACACTTTATCTGGAGGAGCCCAGCTGTCAGGTAAAGCACTTAGCACAGTACCCAGCAGGTAGTAAAAGCTTCATAATTGATTGTTATAACTGACAAGCACACACAGAATAAGAGAGCCTTCAAACAACCTGATTTGTACAACCTATAATCACCAGTCACCTCAGCTTCTTGATGCTGAGAGTTGGATTGTAGATAGTGCCACAAGCAGTTTGCTGGTCCTCAGAAGTCTTCACATCTAGGTCCTCTTCCTGCAACAGTCTCTCAGGATCAGAAGGGAGATCCTTCAAGGATATTACCTCATGAAAAGGAGTGGATGCAAAACGAGCTGCTCTAGCGAAGTCACAAGTGTCTTCTGGGTTAGGACAAATAGTTACATTCCTGAAACCTGTGATAATAGCATCCTCACTCAAGGGCTCAATTCCTGTAAATTCATCCTGAAAAACCACAAAAAATTTAGCTCATACATTTCAGTGAGCATATGAATGGCCTATCTTTTTTAGTGAAAGAGATACATATTTAGATAAGTGATTTTTAACACAGGGTGCAAAAGTATCATATCAGAATCTCTAGAGAAAGACAAATTTAAAAAGCACATCATTACATTTGAGGAAAAAGGTTTTGTATTATGAAAACAGCAAATTATATTTCATCAAAAAATACACTGTGAGGATTCTCCATACAAAGGAAAAATACTGGACAATGTTTTTTTCCCAACCAATTTCACCTAGGAACTAGAGGACTAATACTATTTTTCTTCTGGCTTTGGCCTACAATATGTTCCAATAATCTGCTGTCCTCCTAGCTTTTAAGTCTTTTTCTTTGACAAATGTTTAATTTCTCTTTTATTTCTTAAAGGTAATTCATGACCATGGTAGAAAATATGGGAAAAAAAGTATAAAATAATGGAAAACATTTAAAATACGCCTTTGTCTTTAAAAGTAATGCAGGTATATAGTTTTAAAAAGTCAACTAGTTTAAAAGGATATATAGTGAAAAAGTCTCCCTTCCACACTTGATTCCCCCTGACGTCTCCACTCCAGTTACTACTCCCCAGAGGCAACTGCTGTGACCATGTACATCTGGTAGGATACATGCACAAGCATATTCTATGCATTTAAAAAAGAGGTTTTAAAACAAGTGAAATTATAGCATCTATGCTAGTCTATATTATTCCTTCTCATTATATTTTTTAGTATATTTTTCTGTGCTATTAAAAATTCTTTAGAAACATGATGGTAACATTGTGGGTCTATCAGAAGTTGACCAAATGTTTTAGGTTATCCCCTGTTTTTCACTGTCATAAAACTATTTTAAATATTCTTGTAGATTTAAATCTTTAAGAATATGTTAACTTTCTTAGGAATAATTCATAAAAGTAGAACTATCAGGTCAAAAAGGTAATTGAACACTAAGGGTCTTTATACATACCGCCTAACTGCCCTCGGAGGGATTGTACCACTTTATACATTTACCTGAAGTACACAAAAGTGCCTATTTCATTTAACCCTTATAGATACTAGATATTAATTTTCTAGATCATTACCAATATGATATATACTCTGAATTTCTGACTCAACGTTATTTAGTAGAGGTGAGATACATCTAGAAGAAACAATAAGTGAAACTAAAAAATGTAAGATTAGAGTAAAATAGATGTCTGCATTCTAAGAATAAATTTTATGCAAATTCTACTTATGGCCCTATTAGTTTAGACACTTTAAATTTTTTTTTTTTGTAGGGGAAAGAATCCTGGTAGGTATCTATTAACAAAATTCAAGTAAAAGGTTTAAGACAAAAAAACTAGATTGAGATTTACCCCTTTAATAATTTAGTCCATCCTTGAACAGCTGAACCTAGAACCACTACCTCCAAACCCAGCCTATCCATCTATTCTCTGGTGGTATTCTCCAGAACACAGTATGTAAAACTTATTCTTCCACATCATTATCTTTTCATAGCAGTCAGTGGATTACCTATATTAGAATTACCTGGGAAACTATTTAAAACCAATAAAAATACATGCTTGGGTTTTATCCCTGGAAATTCCAATTCAGTATAGTTGGAATGGGGCCTGAGCACTTTTAGTCATAAATGGCTCCCGAGGTTCCTCTGGGTTGCTGGAAATCTTCTGTATCTTGACATGGGTGAAGACCACGTGGATATTCACATATATAAAAATTAATATTTGTCCAGTTTATGAATATAAAATATACCTCAATAAATAAGTAAATAAAAACATGTTTGAGTCATTCCCTAGGATGTAGAGAATATACTGTTTTAAATCACTATAGCTACTGATCATGTCTCCCTTTAAAAGTCTTCAGATTAAACATACTTAGTTCCCTTCAATCTCAAGACAAGCTTCCAGATGCTGGTTTGAGACTTCAATGAAATGTCACTGATAAAGTTTATTTACTTTGTCTTGAATGTCTACAAGGGTCTTTTTTTATCCTAAGTACTATTATGTCACTAGTCCACAGTGGTTAAAACATTACTACAAAAAAAAAAAAGGTTGGTTCACATAACTCTTTCATTGCCAATGTTTCGTAAACATTTTATATAAAAAGAACAAAGATCCTTAGCTTTCAAGGCAGTGATTTTTCCCCACTTTAAAAAATTGAGATATAATTAACATACCAAAAACTTCACCCTTTAAAAGTGTGCATTTCAGTGGTTTTTAGTATATTCACAGGGCTTTGCAACCATCACCACTATCTAACTCCAGAACATCTTTATCACCTCAAAAAGAAACACCATACCCATCTGTAGTCACTTTCCAACCCACTCTCTCCCTAATCCCCTGGAAATCCCTAATCTACTTTCTGTCTTTATGGATTTGCCTATTCTGGACATTTCATATAAATGGAATCATACAATATGTGTTCTTTTGTGTGTGGCTTCATTTTAGCAGTGTTTTCAAGGTTCATTCATGTTGTAAGATATATCAGTACTTCATTCCTTCTTATGGCTGAATAATATTCCATCGTATGGCTACACAACATTTTGTTTATCCATGCGTCAGTTGACGAACACTGGGTTGTTTCCAGTTTTTGGCTATTATGAACAATGCTGCTATGAACATTCATGTAAAGTTTTTTGTGTGAAGATATGTTTTAAATTCTTTTGGATATATACCTAGGAGGGAATTGCTGGATCATATGGTAACTCTATGTTCAACATTTTGAAGAACTGCCAAACTGTTTTCCAAAGAGGATGCATCATTTCACATTCTCACCAGCAAAGTATGAGGGTTCTAGTTACTTCCCATCCTCACCAACACTTGTTATTTTGTCTTTTTGATTATAGCCATCCTAGAGCATGTATGCAATATTTCACTGTGGTTTTGATTTTCATTTTCTGATAACAGATGGTGTTGAGTGTCTTTTCACGTGCTTATTTCAAGCCAGTGATTTTCATTTTAACCCTAAACTTTTGTGATAATTGAATGAAACTATCCACTAGTCCATTTATATAAACTTAGGGATATTGCTCCTTACACAAACATCTGGAGATACATCCTCATTTGAGGTGATGCTTTCTGAAGTTTTGAGAATTGCAAGGGGTCTTCGTTGGGCTAAAACCCGTGAGGGATCTGCAGAAGGACTGGAAAAAGACATATTTCATTTAGCAATTTTTCTCTTAACATAGATAACAGTAACCCCCTATTTCATCCTCATTTATGATAACAGAAAACTTTTAATTGTCAAAACAAAATAAAACCAAAAAACCCCTCAAACCTGATAGTCTTTTTTTCTGAAAGAAGAAATTCATCAAAAATGGAGAAAGGTACACTGGAACCTATAGAAAGAGAGACTAAATTTACACTCTTAAGAGTAAATGCCCTACTCTTCAAGACAACTAGGTCAATTAACATTTTTGCTGTTTGAAAGCAGAAAGACAATTTTGTTTATCTTTTATAATAAATAATTTCAAATATATAAAAGTAGACATCATTTAATAACAATTACCTAAACATGGATGATCTTGTTTCATCTTTATTTCCCACCACTACTCCCCCAAACCTAACCCAATTCTGGATTATTTTGAAGCAAATACAAAACACCATATCATTGCATATGTAAATATTTTAGTACACATTTCTTAAAGAGATAGCCTCTTTTTAAAAAGCATAATCTCAAAACATTATCATACTTATAGAATTAAAAATTTCTGTATTCAAATATCCAGTCAGAGTTTTCACATTTTACCAAAACTTTTTAGAAAGTTTGAATTAGGAATGCAAAGTAGATTCATACACTGTGACTAGTTGAAATGCCTCTTAAATTGCTTTTATTTTATAGGGTTTTTGTTTTTGCTATTAATTTTTTATTTTAGAAACTGCGTTGTTTGCCCCATAATGCTGGATTTTTTGCCAATTATATTCTGTTTCACATGTTCTTCTATGCTTTGCATTTCCTATAAATTAATGGTTAGAATTAGAGGTTTAATCAGATTCTACTGAATTTTTTAACTATTTATAGATGGATATTCATGTTTCTACCACTTTTAACATGTTTCTGAAAATACAACAAATTTGAATATAAAATAGCTTTAGTTGTAAGCTTTCCCCCCTCATTCTTCCAAAAAACCACTTTCCACTCTTGGCTGCTGGGTACTACTGATATGCTTAGCTAGAGTACACTAAGTAAAGTGGAAGATTATTTTGTAGTTAGTATAAATTTAAATTACATTTAAACCAAATATTTGAAAGCAATGAGTTATTTTATAAAAATATTCTTTCAAATGTCTAACCTATCTTGAATCATATGCTTATAACTGAATTCCATGATTCAAAGATAACAGTACCTTAGTCCCTCTCTCTGCTTTCTTTCAAAACCTTTTACCACAATCAAGAAAAGTGTTTACACTTATTACATAATGCATTTGTATCAGTAAGGTCTTCAAGAGATTGTCAAATAAAACTCACTTTTAGAATGAGGCTGTTCTTGCCAAATGTTTTCTGCAAGTGAAGTTTCCCTGTGAAGAATTTTGTTTTAAAACATGTGCTTAGTACCCACAGAAAGAATTATTTAATTCTTAAATGTCCAAGAGGTCTTTTTATTAAATATAATCTTCTTCACTCTAAGATAAAGAAAATATTCTAGTACCATTAAACCAAATTCTTTAAGAGAGAACCTTCAGTCATTAAAATTGTCATAGAATTATATTTGATAACAGATGTTAAGTTACATTAAGTTACATTAACAGTATAAGCAGATTACAAAATGGTAAGCTTTCATTTTTATAAAACAAAACCAAAACAACAAATAAGAAGAAATATACCAATGTTAATACTAGTCATCTCTTGGTAGTAGAAATGGGTGGTATTATCATTTAAAAAATTATTTGATTGTTTTTATAAGAAACATGTATTTTTTTTAACAGAAAAGAGCCAGCACCCAGACCTCTCTCATCAGCATCACAGCTTATGTTGTGACAAAGACTTGCAAAAATCATGTCTCAATACTATAAAAGTTAAGGAGACTTCAAGTCACTAGAGAGTCAAAGGTCGGTTCTAGATGCCCTCCTATAAGCATCATCCCTCCCACCAATGCGGTCCTACCTGGCACAAGAGTTTACTGGGCAAACAGAATTGCATAGAGCCATTCCTGGTATTTCCTGAGACTCTGAAACAATTTGCAGTTCAGCTGTCTCCTTTGTAGACATCTTCTCTTCTTGCTATTTGCATTAAATAAACAAAGTCAATGTGTCCCTCCTATATAGAAAATGCTACCTATTCTCAAGTTTTAGTGCCAAAATTAACTTTACTATACTCTTCCCCTAGACATCTACTAACCATATAAAATGTCTGTACCACAAAAGTTCTTCCCAATAATTCATGTTCCCAGTATAAACTGGTACTGTTGTACTCAACTGAGTAGTGGCAAGGAAATAACACACTAAATTTCTTTAGCTAATCTCATTTTAATTGAACATAACTAGAATAAAAATCTAAAGTCAGAAGTAACAGAGTAGTGCTTTAGAGTATAACTAAGAAGTCAATAGTCAATAAATTGCATCACTTAAATGCCCCAAATTCCATTTGAAGTCACCTGTTAAATTACTTTCATGCTCAACTTTACTGATATTAATAGCGAAGAAACTATCAGAAACTGAGTGGGTCTGACAGGACTTTTTACCTTCTATATTTTTATATTGTTTAAATTTGTTTCAATAAGCATTAATTGTATGTATTGAAAAAGAGAATGACCTGATCACTTGCTCTTTCTTGCTGAGTAGTTTGGATTTCTTTTAGCTTCTTCTCCATCTCTTCAATCTGCTTCTGCATTTCTGCTCTCTTCTCTGCACTGGTCAGTAGCTCAGCTAGAAACAGTGAAGTTGGCTGAGGCATTACTCCTCATAGCAATTTATCCTGTCAAAAACTGTCTTTGGGGCTCATGTCCTCAACATATGTTAATATTACAGATGAGAATGATACAAATGGAGCAAAGCCCTCAACCTGAGGTCTAGGTCTCTATTATTTATTCATTCAATCAATAAAAAATAGAATATCTATTATGTGCCAAGCACAACTTTAAGAATTTAGGTTTTAGTGGTACATAATACAAAGTCCTTGGTCATGTGATGCTAACATTCAATTTGGGAGAGACAAACACAGAAATTAACAAGAAAAATCAGTTTTAAAAATAAAACTAAATAGGTGATGTGAGAATGTGTCACTGGGTAGGGGGATGGAGGTCAGGGGCTACTTAAGACCAGAGATCAGGGAAGATCATCTAAGAAAGTTACATTAGAAAGCTGTAACCTGGATGACAAGGGGCCAGTCATATAAAGATCTGGGGAAAGATTTTAGGCCAAAGGACTAGCTGGCACAAAGGTCCTAATGCAGGAACAAGATTATTGTGTTCAAGGATCCAAAAGAAGGCCAACATGGTTGTAGCACAGATAGAGGGAACAAAGTAAAAGATGAGGTTGGAGAGGTAGGCAATAGCTAAATCATGTAGGAGTAAAGACTCTACTGCATTCTAAGACAATGAAAAAACACTGGAGAATTTTAAATAAAGGAGTGACATGATCTGACTTTTTAAAAAAGATAATTTGCTGTGAATAAAATGGACTGTGTTAAGGCCAGAATGAGGGCAGAAAGTCTAAATGCAGTAGTCCAGCTAAAAGACTGTGGTTTCGATTGAGGTAACAATGGGAATGGTGATAAATGAAAGATTTATGAAATTTTTTGGTGGTAAAGTTGATAGGCTTATTCATTAGATGTGGGGGAACGGTAAAGAAAGAGGGATCAAAGATGACTTCTGGACTTTTTTTTGGCTTGAACCAGTTGCGTGCATGGGGATGCCTTTTATTGAGATAGGGAAGCCTGTGGTACATTTGCATATTGGGGTGTGGTTTGTGACAGAAATCACTAACTTTGTTTTTCTTTAAAATATTTATTTATTTGGCTGCACCACGTCTTAGTTGCGGCATGCAGGATCTTCCTTGCGGCATGCAGGATCTTTTAGTTGAGGCATGTAGGATATTTAGTTGCAGCATGCAAACTCTTAGTTGCAGCACGTGGGATCTAGTTCCCCGACCAGAGATCGAACCAGGGCCCCCAGCATTGGGAGTGCAGAGTGTTAGTCACTGGATCACCAGGGAAGTCCCAGTAACTATTTTTGGTTAGGTTGAGTTTAAAATGTCTATTAGGATAGCCAATAGATGCACGCAACTAAATGTGAGTCTGCGGTTCAGGTGAAATGTCAGGGATGGGGATATGAATTTGAGACTCCATGGCTTGCAAACAGTATTTAATCTATCACCTAAAGATAGCTGTTGAAAGAAAAGATAATTGGGATACTTCAGAACTCTCCCCTGGGCCTCAGGAAGAGGTCCTGAATGAGAAGAACAGTAGTAAAGGAAACTGAGTGGGAATACACATCAAGGAAGAAGCCAAGAGAAGCATTTCATAAAGTAGTATTTCATCAACTATGCCAAATGAAGCCAAGAGGTCAATAAAGATCAGGACTGAGAAAGAGCCATAAGATTTGGCAAAAAGGAGGTTTCTGGTCACCGTGATCACTGGAATAGAAGGGATGCTTGAGGAAATAACAGGCAGCAAAAGAAGATTACAATTCCCCCAAAATTTTGCTGTGAAAGAGAGTATAAAAATGGGGTAGTAGCTGGAGAAGAATATGAGGATAATGGAGATTTTTTTTTTTTTTTAAAAGAATGGAGACATTAGAGTATATATGTATAAATTAGTGAGAATGGTTTAGTAAAAAGGGAAAATGCTGGAAGGGGAAGAAAAAAGGGCCACTCCTTTGATAGGAACAGAGAAACATTAATTTTTTTCTTAAATTTAATTAATTAATTTATTTATTGGCCATGTTGGGTCTTCATTGCTGCCCACGGGCTTTCTCTAGTTGTGAGCGGGGCTACTCTTTGTTGCGGTGCACAGACTTCTCATGCGGTAGCTTCTCTTGTTGCGGAGCATGGGCTCTAGGCGCGCAGGCTCAGTAGTTGTGGCACACGGGCTTAGCTGCTCCGCGGCATGTGGGATCTTCCCAGACCGGGGCTCAAACCCGTGTCCCCTGCATCGGCAGGCGGATTCTTTTTTTTTTTTTTTTTTTTTTTAAATTTATGTATGTATGTATTTATTTATTTATTTATTTATGGCTGTGTTGGGTCCTCGTCTCTGTGTGAGGGCTTTCTCTAGCTGCGGCAAGTGGGGGCCACTCTTCATCGCGGTGCGCGGGCCTCTCACTATCGTGGCCTCTCCCGTTGCGGAGCACAGGCTCCAGACGCGCAGGCTCAGCAATTGTGGCTCACGGGCTTAGTCGCTCCGCGGCATGTGGGATCTTCCCAGACCAGGGCTCGAACCCGTGTCCCCTGCATTGGCAGGCGGATTCTTAACCACTGCACCACCAGGGAAGCCCCAGAAACGTTAATTTTAACCGAAAGAATGAGTGTATAGGTATAGATTGCAGATATGGCAGATTTGGTGGAAGAAAATGGAGTTACTATTACATTCCTTCTATTTTCTCAATGAAATTAGAAACGAGTTTATAGGTGAGGAGGGACAGGGATGCAGATTTGAAAATATGAAAGAAAATTAAATTAGTTGTTTAGCAGAAAGAAGAAATTCACCTACCAGGAAACTAGGATGATTGTTAGGCACTGGTAAATGCTCATTTGAGATTTGTGGTCAAGAATTTAAAATGACTGGACAGCTGCATGTAAAAGAACGAAATTAGAACACTCCCTAACACTATACACAAAAATAAAGTCAAAATGGATTAGAGACCTAAATGTAAGACTGGACACTATAAAACTCTTAGAGGAAAACGAAGGAAGAACACTCTTTGACATATATCACAGCAAGATCCTTTTTGACTCACCTCCTAGAGAAATGGAAATAAAAACAAAAATAAACAAATGGGACCTAAGGAAACTTAAAAGCTTTTGCACAGCAAAGGAAATCATAAGCAAGACGAAAAGACAACCCTCAGAATGGGAGAAAATATTTGCAAACGAAGCAATGGACAAAGGGTTAATCTCCAAAATATACAAACAGCTCATGCAGCTCAATATCAAAAAAACAAACAACCCAATCAAAAAATGGGTGGAAGACCTAAATAGACATTTCTCCAAAGAAGACATACAGATGGCCAAGAGGCACATGAAAAGATGCTCAACATCAATAATTATTAGAGAAATACAAATCAAAACTACAATGAGGTATCACTTCATACCGGTTAGAATGGGCATCATCAGAAAATCTACAAACAATAAATGCTGGAGAGGGTGCACTGTTGGTGGGAATGTAAATTGATAGAGCTGCTATGGAGAACAGTATGGAGGTTCCTTAAAAAACTAAAACTAGAACTACCATATGACCCAGCAATCCCACTACTGGGCATATACCCAGAAAAAACCATAATTCAAAAAGACACATGCACCCCAATGTTCATTGCAGCACTATTTACAATAGCCAGGTCATGGAAGCAACCTAAATGTCCATCAACAGATGAATGGATAAAGAAGATGTGGTACAGGCTTCCCTGGTGGCACAGTGATTAAGAATCCGCCTGCCAATGCAGGGGACACAGGTTCAAGCCCTGGTCTGGGAAGATCTCACATGCCGTGGAGCAGCTAAGCCCGTGTGCCACAGCTACTGAGCCTGTGCTCTAGAGTCTGTGAGCCACAACTACTGAGCCTGCATGTCACAACTATTGAAGCCCGCATGCCTAGAGCCTGTGCACCACAACAAGAAAAGCCACAGCGATGAGAAGCCCGTGCACCACAACGAAGAGTAGCCCCTGCTCGCCGCAACTAGAGAAAGCCCGCGCACAGCAACAAAGACCCAATGCAGCCAAAAATAAATAAATGTATATATTAAAAAAAAGATGTGGTACATATATACAATGGAATATTACTCAGCCATAAAAAGGAACGAAATTGGGTCATTTGTAGAGATGTGGATGGACCTAGAGACTGTCATACAGAGTGAAGTAAGTCAGAAAGAGAAAAACAAATATCGTATATTAACGCATATATGTGGAATCTGGGAAAATGGTACAGATGAACTGGTTTGCAAGGCAGAAATAGAGACACAGATGCAGAGAACAAATGTATGGTTACCAAGGGGGGAAAGTGTGGGGTGGGATGAATTGGGAGATTGGGATTGACATATATACACTAATATGTATAAAATAGATAACTAATGAGAACCTGCTGTATAGCACAGGGAACTCCACTTCGCTGCACAGTAGAAACCAATACAGCATTGTAAAACAACTATACCCCAATTAAAAAAAAAAAAAAAAGAATTTAAAATGAGACCGATACACACAGTTGCATTTTTCTCCAGCTACATTTAAACTATCAATACTTGGATGCAGGTACAGAGTGTGAGCAGAGAGCTGGATTTAACCAGGGTTGAGGTTCTGCCAGGTGAATACAATATAGTGGATGATGTAGGGAGTAGAAAGTAAGATATGAGCCAGGTGCTTAGTCAGTTAATGAGTGACAGGGAGTGACGAAAAAGTCTGAGGTGAGAACACGAAGGAGGCTCAAGAGGTAGAAAAAAAATATTGGAAGACATGAATCCGAAAGAAGCTTTTTGAAGGAGGAGGGGGAAAATGGTGTGGAAGTAGCAATGGGAAGAAAGGATAACAGCCTTGTCTTTAGGCCTAACCTGTGGCTTCCTCATTTCTCATATCCCTACCTGAGAGTGAAAGTCTGCAACAATCTTTGAAGCTAGTTTTCAATATAAGAAGAAACCTCTTTCTTATAGGCATAAGGATTTATAAGAGTACAAACTAGATTCAGAGACAAGGTTAGGAAACGAGTATTAAAGTATCCTCAAAGGTCAATACTTCTTTTTATCGACTCAAATCCCAACTAACCCTAGCTCAGGTCCTTCTTTGGCTAGTTGAGAATAAAATGTACTATTTTACTTTTATATACTTGGTTTAGCTAGAGCCTTCCCTTCAGGAAACAGTAGTTTTAATCTAAGTACCTAGTTCCTTTCCCAGCTCCTATTTGGCTACTCTGCTAGCCTACTTCTTTGTTGTGGTGGTTCCCACTTCTAAAAGCTTTACACAACCAGCTCCTTGCTTTTTAACCATTCCCTGTCTCCTACCTAGACACGTAGATTCCATTTTTCAATGTATTATTTGAGCCCAGAGCACTTCTGTCAACCTTGGAAGGCACCAGTTGATATAACAAATAAGGCAATTCCAAACGTACAGTCTACTTTACAGACGTTTGCTTCTAACTTGTCACCTGGAACTCTGAAATATTTTTTTCTCTAACAAATTATAAGTGAGGGTTAAGTTTCCCAGCTAGCCTTATGAATGCCACATCTCCTTAAGTGAGCTGAGCTGCAATAGTAGGTTACTCTGGATGCCTGTGTTTAAAAAAAAAAAATTTCTTCTTTCTTGGTATAGATCCTTGTCAAAATGTCTAAATGAATGAAATTTATTTTTGGACTCTCCCCTACCTCCTTTTCTGTACTCTCAGGCATCTTCTAATGCCTTAAGCTCCAAATGCTATACTTCCCTACTTTCAGCCTATTCTACACGCCTCTTACCCCCAAGTACTTCTAGGCTTCAGAATCAGAACCACTTCCCACTTCCCCCAAATTCCCAGTTTTTCAATTTATAGTGAAGTTTCCCTTACCTTAGAAAGAACATAATGTCTTTAATAAACAGTACACATAACTATCATCTAAATGAGTGAGTATGTTAACCTGAATAAGCCCTGGGAGAAATTTCAGTCGAAGTATCAAAAGTAAAGTGAAATATTTAGGAAATGTTAGGAAAAGCACTTTTCTGTCTGCCGATTACAGGGAAATTATGAATTGGTCATGCAGTTCCTTTACTTTTGAACACAAACTTAGTTGCTTAATATTTTTCCTCAGGGGTCTCATGGAAAGCAACAGTGGAAATTCAGCCTAAATGGAGAAACATAGAAACCATAGAAGCATCACATAAAGGTACACACAATGGGGTAATTTTCCTCAGACTTAACATATCAACTCAATCTTCCTACAACTAAGTTATTTTTACAAACTTGAACTAGATCAATACACATACCTTCTCTTTGCTCTTTTAATTTCTTCCGGAAAACCTCAGCCCGGATCTCTTCAAAGGAGAACTCCCCTACTCCTGCATAAATCTTCTCCTTACAATACATCATTTTCTCTTTCTTCTCCTCAGACTCTTGCTGAAGGCTTTGAACTCTTTGCAGGAGATCTCCTTCTTCCTTTCCAGGCTTTCTTGTGCTTAGAATGTGGTTTATACTGGGTTCAATTTTACATGGTGTCCTAAAAGAAGCAAGATAATTATTATTCACCATACAGATCAAATGAGTTATTTCTTACGTTTTGACAGAACACAGGGACAATGTCAGTAGTGAGGCTATATGTGATCGATTCCAAAAAAACAAAAACAAAAAAGACTGAGAAAACAGGCTAAAAATAATTTACATGGTCCATCAACAATTATGTTCTGAGTACTACTATGATGAAGAAGGAAATTAGGTGTAAGTTAGGGTCATCATATAGCTTTTATTACTTATAGGTAAAAATAAATCTGAATATCATATCTTTTTTTTTTAAAGGAGGTAATATTTTTATTTTTATTAAAAAATTTTTTTTATTGAAGTATAGTTGATTTGTGTGTTAGTTTCAGATGTACAGCAAAGTGATTCAGTTATACATATATATATATTTATATATATATTCTTTTTCAGATTCTTTTCCCTTATAGGTAATTACAAAATATTGAGTATAGTTCCCTGTGCTATACAGTAGGTCCTTGTTGGTTATCTATTTTATATATAGTAGTGTGTATATGTTAATCCCAACCTCCTAACTTATCTCTCCCCCCATCTTTCCCCTTTGGTAACCATAAGTTTGCTTTCTATGTCTGTGGAAATATCTAAATCAAAGCCAGTGTATGAAATGAAGTCAACTTATGCAATACAGCCCATTTTCCATTGTTTAGCACCCCAAAGAATTAGAGTCAGGAATATAGCATTTAGGGAACTGATGATGTGAAATCCAACGTTCTCAGCTGAGGGGGAAGAATGAGAGTGGTAATATAGGTTTGAAAAGAATGAAGCATAAAGTACCTCTATCGGGATAGGGCAGATGTTCTCAATCTGGACAATGGATCAGAATCACTTATATATCTTTTATTTTCTTATGTACCTTTTTACAACTAAAGATACCTGGTCTTCACCTCAGATACACTGGATCAGAACCTTTAATGGCCCAAGCATCTACATGCTTAAAAGCCTTCCTCAACTTGCTCAACTGATAAAAGACTCTATGAAAATCCCACACAAACATCATACCTAGCATATACGAAGGGTTATAGCTTAGTTATGAGGAAACTCTTGCAATGGGGCGCAAAATACGACCTAATATTAGAACTCCACAATGTTACATATTAGACTGAATCTCAGACTGCCTGATTATTTAATCATCATCTATCACATTTTTTCTTATAAACAGAAATGCCAAGGGTTAGGAAGAAAAAGACATCCAGAAAGAAAAAGCAGGTTACGAGGAAAAACTGCCATAATTTCTCATTACTGTCAATAACAAAGGTAGAACACCTCATTTAAATCACAGAGACTGTTTTTGACTACAGCAATGTAAACATAAACCTACTGAGTTTATTCCTTAATAATACTAACAAATAGTCTTTTAGCCCTAACATACTCAAAAAAATACAGATGTAAAGGAAATAAAACTTTGGTTTACCTTCATCCCCACAAAGAAGAAAATGCCTTTGGGAACTAGGATAGGTGCCCCTGCCCACTCTTAATAATTCCCACCTCAAAATATCTGGAAACCAAACTCACATAACTGGCTGTTGTGCAGTCTCTTCCACATATGGAGTAAAACTGGGAAGCATAGAGGGTATAGCTGTCATAGAAGCTGTACTGCCACGAGGCTGGCGATGAAGAAGAAAATTAAAATTACCATGGTTTTACATTCTGACACAACATATGCAGACCATGCCTAATTATTCAAGAGGAATTAGAAGAGATGCTAAAAATACTCCTCTACTCTAACTCTGAAGTCTTTGTTATGTCAGCAAATAAACTGGATCTAAGAGTCCTTACCCTGTATTCCAAAGGCCTGCCTGTGTTCCAAGGGCCAGCTTGCAGCTCATTCTCTTTGGCCCTGGACACAGGAGGTGCTATCCATGGCTGCCCTGTAGTCCTAGATGACTCTGCTCTAGAAGGTTCATCAGCATTTTCATCAAAAACAGTAATTCTAGAATTACTTTGCATCTGTTGAGGAACTGGATTTTGGAGTCCTCTGTTCTGTCTTGGAGCTAAGAGAAAAATATTAAAACTTGATGTAAAATCTTTAATTATCAATTTAGATGCCCAAGAAGGTATACCTAATTCTTTCCCAAATCAAGGAGATTACTTCTACTACCATAGAATCAGAGATTTTTTAAAATAATAATTTTAAAAACCTTAATGGATCAAATTAGTAATTTTTAAGTCCATTCTGTATGTTACTTATACCCTACCTCTTTTCCCTCACCTGTAATCTTTTATGCATAGATATCCAAAAAACAAATTCTACATCTTCCTTCAGTCATCATTCTAACATTGCCTAATTTTACCAGACTAACCTAATCTTAATCTTCATTTTTCAGTTTAAAACTTTCTCTCAGTGGAAATCAGCTGAAATGTACTGAATCTAGAAAAAACGAATTAGCCCACTTATTAGTGGTAGTCTCTTTAGTGGGGCTGCTTATTAGAATCAAGCTTCATCATGCTCTGGATGAAATATTCTTTAAGACTATATTCCTTATACCCTAATTCTCAGATCTCCAAGGAACATTCTGAGTATTAATTTTTATTTATTTTTGGCAGCGTTGGGTCTTTGTTGCTGCGCATGGACTTCTCACTGCAGTGGCTTCTCTTGCTGGGGAGCACGGGCTCTAGGGCGCACGGGCTTCAATGGTTGTGGTGCACAGGGTCTAGAGCGCAGGCTCAGTAGTTGTGGTGCATGGGCTTAGCTGCTCTGCGGCATGTGGGATCTTCCCAGACCAGGGCTCAAACCCATGTCCCCTGCATTGGCAGGCAGATTCTTAACCACTGTGCCACCAGGGAAGTCCCCATTCTGAGTATTAAAAGTTGATATCAGGAAAGGGATAAGATTTTCTTTTAAAAATCTGGTCTACATGTCTAACTGCTATAAATTTGGTTAATAATTATTTATCCTTGTACCTTCCACTCAATTTTGCTGTAAACCTAAATTTCCCTAAAAAATAGTGAATTTTTAAAAAAGCTATTACTGATCATCTTTAGGTATACAAAGAGAGCCCAATTTCTGACCCCCCAAAAGCTGAAGACCAAGTTAAAACATTCTTTGAGGATTTGGTACACGTAAGCTTTACTTTGATAATACTTGCTATATTATTGCATATATTCTTTCAACTAACAACTAAAACTGAGAAACTCTAGATGCTCCCTGTATATTAGGTTAGGTTTTTCTTTTCCTCTCTCTCTTTTTTTTTTGCATTATAAGGGCCTCAGAATGGGTTTTTCTTAATTAAGACACAAAATGCTGACATGTTTTAGTGTTACTGCACACTGTGATCTCAGTTCTCCTTAGACTTTTCTTTTTTGCTACCTAGTACTCAGAACAGAAGGACAATGTCCACATATATATTTATACATGATCTCCTTACATAATTTGCCTACCACCTGAGACTAAGAGCTTCCCATAATAACACTTAACAAACTTACCCTTGAGAGCACCTCCTACACGGCTGATTGGAGCTCTTGCTGTCTTTTTCCCTTTGCTTTTTAGTTCAGCCAGTGTGCTTCGCTGTGGTACAGAAGATCCAAAAACTTCCTCCTCCTCTTCTTTCTCAAGTGCCAACAGAGTTTGCCGAGACACTCGAGCTTGGAATTGTCTAAAGTAAGAGAATGGACAATTAACATTTGGTGAGATGAACACTACTCACCAAATACAAATTTCTTAATTTGTTAAACAAGGGCGAAAAGTGGGATAGGGGAAGAAATATATAGAAATAGCCAAAAGCAAGTGTTTATTCTCTCAGGAATAAAGAAAGCCACCTTGAAATCAGAAAAGGTTTTGGCTAGAATGATTTAGCTCCCCCTCTGTATGTCCAAATCTGACCAATTAAAAATACTCTGAAGAGTACCAGTAGGTTGATCTCAGGATCAGATCAGGGTGTCTAAGATTAAGATCATAGAATTTATTAAGATCAGAGTTTCCCATCAACTTTTTAAACTCACAAAATTGTTGAAAGAGTAAATAAGCACCCATATACCCTTTACCTAGATTCACTAATTGTTAACATCTTGCCACGTCTATTTTTATCGCTGCGTGTCTTTCTCTCTCTACATAGAATCCCCACCCTACCCCCTACCCCACCATTTTTCCTGAATCAGATGAAATGAAGTTGCATCCAACAGGACATTTTACTTTAGCAAAGCTGGCAGAAGTTTGAAGACTAAACTTCCTGTGCTGCTGCCCAAGTTTTAAGCATTATCAAAAGGGTAAAAAAACTGAATAAACTGCAAATACTGGCCAAGATGGAACAAGCTCATGATAGCTTCTCTCTCTCTCACTGATTATAATTAAAAACTCTAGACAAATACAAAAAAGCAACTGAGGTCTCTGAAACGTAAACAAAAGCAAGTGGACTGTGGAGAGGAGTCAAACTTGAAGAAACAACCCACACAGGGCTGCTTCCTGGTTTTTTTGTTTTGTTTTTTCCTTCATCTCTTTTCCTCACTTTGAATTGTTACACTGGTTGTGTAGGAAGCTAAAACTCCTAGAGAAACCTCATCTTCCTGGCCAGAGGACTGGGAAAACGGGACTCTGAGGGCCAATGAGTATGAAAGAAACACTGGAGAGGATGAGCTGAAGAAAGGGATCTCCTAATTCTATACATGAATGGGCACAAGCTCTGGACTCACCCCTGAGCTATGCATACACAGGGCAGACCCAAAGCAGCAGAGAAAAGGCTTTGAGAATTGAACTATAGTATAAACCACAGCCCAAGTCCTAGACTAACCCCAGAGCAACAGACACATGGGATAGACCCAAAGGTCTTAGAAAATTGAACTGACACTGGAACCAGTACCCACATAAGATGAAAAAGAAATTATGATATCTGAAGGTTAGTTACCTAATAAGACAACAACATCAATATTCTCCAGAGAACATCAACCAACAGGACCTAGAGTCGAATAATTCAGGATAAATGTCCAGGATATAATCCAAAATTACCTCACACATGAAGAACTGGGAAAATGTGACTGATTCTCAAAGGAAAAAAAATCAACAGATACAAACATCAAATGACCCAGGTGTTAGTTTTCAGACAGAGATTTTAAAGCAGCTATTATAATGATGCTCCATAAGATAAAGGTAAAAACATTTGAAATGAATGGAAAGATAGTAGTTCTCAGCAGACACACAGAAAGTATGAAAAAGAATCAAATGGAAATTTTAGACCTGAAAAACACAGTATCTGAAATAAAAAATTTACTGGATATACTCATTATCAGAATGGAGAAGACTGAGAAAAGAGTAAATGAACCTGAAGACAAATCAATAAAAATTGGTCACCCTAAAGAACAGAAAGAATAAAGGTTAAAAATTTTTTTTAAATGAAGAGCTTCAGGGACCTGTGGGACAATATCAGAAAGTCTAACATATGTGTAACTGAAGTCCCAGAAGAAAAGGTATAGACACGTATTTTTAAAATAATGGCTGAAAACTTCTCAAATTTTGTGAAAGGCATGCATTTACAAATTCAAAAAGTGCAGTAATCCCCAAATGGATTAAACATAAAGGAAATCACACCTAGACACATCATGATCAAACTGCTGAAAAGCAATGTTAAAGAAAAAAATCTTAGACATACCCAGAGAAAATCAACACATTACAAAAAATGGGGAAGAACCATTCAAATGACTACAGATTTCCCATCAGAAATCATGGAGTCCAGAAGACAGAAACATGTTAAAAGAACTGTTACCCAGAATTCTACATCCAGTGAAAATATCCTTCAGGAATGAAGATGAATAAAGACATTCTCAGATGAAAACAAAACTAAGATAATTTTTTGACAAAAGACTCACTCTAAATGAATGGCTAAAAAAAACCTCACTGGGCTGAAAGGAAATGATACCAGAGGAGAACCTGGAATTTCAGGAATAAAGAAAGAACAAAAATGGTAAATATAAAATATTATTTTTCTCCTAAGTTCTTTAAAATATGTATGGTTGATGAAAGCAAAAATTATAACATTGTCTGATGGGGTTTTCTTTTTTTTTTTTAATTTATTTATTTAATTTATTTATTTTTGGCTGTGTTGGGTCTTTGTTGCTGCACATGGGCTTTCTCTACTTGCAGCGAGCGGGGACTACTCTTCCTTGCGGTGTGCAGGCTTCTCATTGCAGTGGCTTCTCTTGTTGTGGAGCACAGGCTCTAGGTGCGTGGGCTTCAGTAGCTGTGGCACGTGGGCTCAGTAGTTGTGGCTCGCGGGCTCTAGAGCGCAGGCTCAGCAACTGTTGCGCACCGGCTTAGCTGCTCCGGGGCATGTGGGATCTTCCCGGACCAGGGATCGAACCTGTGTCCTCTGCATTGGCAGGCAGATTCTTAACCACTGTGCCACCAGGGAAGTCCCTGATGGGGTTTTCAATGTATGTAAATATAATACATACAACCAGTGTATCAAAAAAGTAGGGAAGATAAAGAACCTATATGGTTATAAAGCTTCTATATTTTACTTGAAGTGGTAAAATATTAACTCTAAGTAGACTGTGAAAGGTTAGATATATGTATAATATACCCTAGAGCAACCACTAAAAAAGTAACAGACAAAAAGCCAATAAAATAAATTAAAATGAAATAATAAAAAAAAAATTCAAATAATCCAAAAGAAGACAGGAAACGGGCAAGAGAGGAACAAAAGACAGAGAACAAACTGAAAACAAATAATAACAGATCTAAATCCCCCAAAATTGATAATTCCATTAAAATGTTCTAAATATACCACATAAAAGATACTGCGAGAACTGAGAAAAACACAACACCCAACTCTTTAGTGTGTAAGAACCACTTTAAATATAAAGACATTGACAGGTTAAAAGCGAAAGGAGCAACCTGATTAAAAAATGGGCAGAAGACCTTAAAAGGCTTTTTTCCAAAGAGGAAATGCAGATGGCCAGAAGGCACATGAAAAGATGCTTAACATCGCTAATCATCAGGGAAATGAAAACCAAAACCACAATGAGGTATCACCTCACACCTGTCAGAATGGCTATCATCAAAAAGAACACAAATCACAAATGTTGGCAAGGATGTGGAGAAAAGGGAACCCTTGTACACTGTTGTAGGAATGTAAATTGCTACAGCCACTATGGAAAAGAGTACGGAGGTTTCTCAAAAAACTAAAAACAGAACTACCATATGACCCAGCAATTCCACTCCTGGGTATATATCCGAAAAAACCAAAAACACTAATTTGAAAAGATAAATGCACCCCAGTGTTCAGAATAGTGTTATTTTCAATTGCCAAGGTACGCTAACACATATATATGGAATCTAAGGGGGAAAAAAAAAAAGGTCATGAAGAACCTAGTGGTAAGACGGGAATAAAGACACAGACCTACTAGAGAATGGACTTGAGCATATGTGGAGGGGGAAGGGTAAGCTGTGACAAAGTGAGAGAGTGGCATCATATATACACTACCAAACATAAAATAGATAGCTAGTGGGAAGCAGACGCATAGCACAGGGAGATCAGCTCAGTGCTTTGTGATCACCTAGAGGGGTGGGATAGGGAGGGTAGGAGGGAGGGAGATGCAAGAGGGAAGAGATATGGGAATATGTGTATATGTATAACTGATTCACTTTGTTATAAAGCAGAAACTAACACACCATTGTAAAGCAATTATACTCCAATAAAGATGTTAAAAAAAACCCAAAAAACAAAAGAAAACAAACAAAACAAAAAAACAAAACAAAACAAAAAAGATATGGAAGCAACCTAAGTGCCCACCAACAGATGAATGGATAAACAAGATGTGGTATATATATACAGTGGAATACTACTCAGTCATAAAAAAGAATGAAATCTTGTCATTTGCAACAACATGGATGAACTTGGAGGGGATTATGCAAAGTGAAATAAGTCAGAGAGAGCGACAAATACTGTATGATATCACTTATATGTGGCATCTAAGAAATACAACAAACTAGTGAACAAAATAAAAAAGAAACAGACTCACAGACATAGAGAACAAACTAGTGGTTACCAGTGGGGAGAGGGAAGGGGGAAGGGCAACAGAGGGGTAAGGAATTGGAAGGTACAAACTATTAGGTATAAAATAACCTACAAGGACATATTATACAACACAGGGAATACAGCCAATATTTTATAATAACTATAAATGGAGTATAACCTTTAAAAATTGTGGATCACTACATTGTACGCCTGTAACTTTTATTTATAATACTATACATCAACTATACTTCAATAAAAAAAAGAACTCCCTTTGTTAAAAAGAAAAAAGTAAAAGGGAATCCACACAAAAACCTGTAATGTGAATGTTTATAGCAGCATTATTTCATAATTGCCAAAAAATAAAAACCTAAATGCCCAATAACTGATGAATGGATAAACAAAATGTGGTATGTCCATAGAATGACAAATTCTTCAGCAATAAACAGGAATGAAATACTGATATATGCCACAACTATGTTCATCTATGATGAACCTTGAAAACATGCTAAGTGAAAGAAGCCAGTCACAAAAGACCACATAATGTAGGATTCCATTTACGTGCAATGTCCAGAAGAGGCAAATGCAGAGAGAGAAAGCAGATTAGTGGTTGCCTGGAACTGGGGTGAGTGGGAATGGGGAGTGACTGCTAATAAGTATGGAATTCATTCTGGAGTGTTAAAAATGTTGTAAAATTAGATTGTGGCAATGGCTGCACAACTCTAAAACTGTTAAAAAAAAAAAAAAAGTAGGGCTTCCTTGGTGGCGCAGTGGTTGAGAGTCTGCCTGCCATTGCAGGGGACACGGGTTCGAGCCCTGGTCTGGGAAGATCCCACATGCCACAGAGCAGCTAGGCCCGTGAGCCACAACTACTGAGCATGCGCGTCTGGAGCCTGTGCTCCGCAACAAGAGAGGCCGCTACAGTGAGAGGCCCGCGCACCGCGATGAAGAGTGGCCCCCACTTGCCGCAACTACAGAAAGCCCTCGCACAGAAACGAAGACCCAACACAGCCATAAATGAATGAATAAATAAATAAATGAATAAAAATTAAAAAAAAAAAAAGAATAACTAGCATCACAGGCCCACATGACAATACCAGAAAACTTTATTAAAAAAAAAAAAAAAAAAAAAAGTAAAGAAAGGAAAAAGATGTACCGTGCAAACTAAAGAAAGTTGGACTGGCTGTATCAATATCAGATTAAGCTGACTTCAGAATGAGTATGATCAGGGATAAAGATGAACATTATATAATGATAAAGGGATCAATTCTAAATGTGTATACACCTAACAACAGAACTTCAAAATATATGTAGCAATATTGATATGAACTCAAAGAAGAAACAAATTCACAATAAAAGAGGGAATTCCCTGGTAGTCCAGTGGTTAGGATTCTGCAATCTCATTGGCGAGGGCCCAGGTTCAATCCCTGGTCGGGGAACTAAGATCTCACAAGCCATGCGGCAAGAAAAACGAACAAACAACCAAACAAACAAAACACAATAAAAGAAACTTCGAAATTCCTCTCTCAGTAATTGATAGAACAAGTAGACAGAAAATCAGCAAGGATACAGAATACCAGAACAGATTACCAATCAACTTGACCTAAATGACATTTACACAACATTTTATTCCAGAACAGCAGAAAAGACATATTTTTCAGGTATACACAAAACATTCACCATGATAGACCATATTCTGGGCCATAAAATGAACCTTAATAAATTCAAAAGAATTGAAATCATACAAATTATGTTCTCTGATCATAATGGAATTAAACTAGAAATCAGTAACAGGGAGATATCTGAAAAATCTCCAAACACGTCCTAATTAAACAATACACTTCTATATAACCCATGGATCAAAAGGAAGACATAAAGAAAATTAAAAAATATTTTGAACTGAATGAAAATGAAAACATAATATTATATCAAAATTTGTGGGATATGGCTAAAGCAGTGCTTAGACAGAAATTTTTTATATTAGAAAAGAAAGTTCTAGAAATCAGTACTCTAAGTGTCACCTTAAATTAGGAAAAGAAGGGCAAGTTAAACCCAAAGCAAGCACAGAGAAGGAAATAATGAAGAGCAGAAATTAATAAAATTAAGAGCAGAATATCAATTAAGAGAAAAATCAATGGAACCAAAAGCTGATTCCCTAAAAAGATCAAGAGAAATCAATAAACTTCTACCCAGACTGACAGAGGAAAAAGAGAAGACCAATATCAGGATTACCAATATGAAAAACGAAAGAAGAAGGGTTACTACATAACCTACAGACATTAAAAGGATAATAAAGGAATACTAGGAACAATTCTATGTCCATAAACTCATCAGTTAGATGAAATGGACCAATTCCTTGAAAGACAAAAACTACCAAAGCCCACTAAGAGAAATCAAAGATCTAAATAAATGGAGAAATATACCTTGTTCATGCACAATATTCATCAAAATCCCAGGAAGCTGATTCTAGAATTTATACACAAAGTCAAAGGAACTAGAAGACTTAAAAAGAACAGCTAGAAGACTCATATTACCTGATTTCCAGACTTACTATAAAACTCCAGCAATCTAGATAGTGTGATATATACCAATGATAGACACAAAGATCAATAGAAGAAAAGAGAGTAACAGAGATAAACCTATACAAATATGATCACTTGCTTTTTGACAAAGATACAAAGGTAATTCAATGGAGAAAGTCTTTTCAACAAGTGGCACAGGAATAAATGGAGGCTCATATGCAAAATTTAAAAAAAAACAGCCTCGATACCTCCTACAAAAATTAACTCAAAATGCATCACAGATTTAAATGTAAAAAGTAAACTATAAAACTTCAGGATAAAAACATAGGAGTGACCTCTGTGACCTTCAGCTAGATGGAATTCTCAGATATACCAGAAGCACGATCCATATAAGAAATAATTGTAAGTTAAACTTCTTCAAAATTAAAAACTTTTGTTCTATAAAAAACACTCCCAGGGCTTCCCTGGTGGCGCAGTGGTTGGGAGTCTGCCTGCCAATGCAGAGGACACGGGTTCGAGCCCTGGTTTGGGAAGATCCCACATGCCGCGGAGCGACTAAGCCCGTGAGCCACAATTACTGAGCCTGCGCGTCTGGAGCCTGTGCTCCGCAACAAGAGAGGCCGCGATAATGAGAGGCCCGCGCACCGCAATGAAGAGTGGCCCCCGCTTGCCACAACTAGAGAAAGCCCTCGCGCAGAAACGAAGACCCAACACAGCCAAAAATAAATAAATAAAATAAATAAATTATATATATAAAAAAAAAAAAAAACACTCCCAGACTTAAGCTGGGAGAAAAGATTTACAAATCACTCATCTGACAAAAGACTTGTTTTCAGAATATATAAAGAACTCTTACAACTCAAATGCATTATGCTAAATGAAAGCAGCCAGAATCAAGACTGTATACTGTATGATTCCATTTATATGACATTATGGAAAAGGCAAAACTATAGGGCTGGAGAATACATCAGTGGCTGCTAGAGGTTGGGATTGTGAGTAGGTGTTGACCACAAAGGGATAACATGAGGGAATTCTATGGAGTGATGAGATTATTCTATATCTTGATTATGGTAATGGTTACATGTCTCTACTCACTTGTGAAAATGTATAGAACTGTACACCAAAGAGTACATTTTACAGACTGTTAAATGGAAAATATTTAAATATGTCTTTTAAAAAACTGAATAGCAATGAAGTTAACTTGCCAATCCATAGAGAGCACTTTATTCAGATGCAAAACGACTGTTATTAGTTTTAACGAGTTAAGACAAGCTCCAGAGAAGCAGTTTACCGGTGCTGGGACTGCAGTTTTTCCAGTGGTTCAGCCTTCTGTTGAATCCCTTCCTGAAATATCACATCTGCTTTCTTAAAGTTTTCTCTAGCTTCATATTCTTCAGCCCATGAGATATAGAACTGAGCAAGTGAAATGCCAATTCCTTGGTTATGTAAATAACTGTACATATCCAAAGGTTCATTGCATAAATGCCCCTGTAACAAAAGAAAAGCGTTAGCAGTTAACCAATTTCTCTTCACTTACTGAGTGTCTATTATGTGCCAAACAATCATTGGAGATACTATATGTAATTTCTGCACTGAAAAAAAATATCTATTATAATACAATGTTATAAGGAATATATTGGGAGGACCTAAAACATAGACAAAAGTAAGAAATTAATTTGTAAGAAAAAGAGATAGGGAGGAAAGACTTTAAAAAGGTATGACATTTGAGTGTGGCGCTTAAGGAAGAATAGACTTACATAAGGTAGAGAATGGAAAACGAAGGGCATTCTAGGCAGAGAAAATAGTATAAGCAAAGACACTGAAGACTAGAAATTTGTAGAGGTGTAGGCAAGACAGGACTTTGGGAAAAAAAGGTCTGAACAGTCTTGAAAGTCAAGCTAATCAATTTTAAATATACTTGATAGTGAATGTTATATGTGTTGGGGTAGGAGAGCTATAAGCAAAGAAATGACCTGGTCAAATCTATATTTTAGAAGGGACCTTATAAGACCAGATACAATGTAGATAATTCTAGTAGCAAGAAGGGGAGGAGAGAGGGATCACTAAAAATTCCACACCACTAACAGTTTTATGTATTTTCTTCAGTCTTTGTTTTTCCCTTAGGGAAAAAAAGGAACATATATCATTTTACCCAGGATAAAAGGATTTTTGTCATTTTACAGCTTTAATCATAATTAAATGTTTTTATTCCATTTGACAGTGCATCATTCATTTTTCCATGTGGCTACTTACTCTTCATTACTATTTTTAAATGGGTGAAAAATGTTCCATCTAGTAGATCTTCCATCATTTAATTATTCCCCTATTTTTTTGGATAAACCACTTCTAATTTTGCCTAATGTAAATAACTGTATAATAAATATCTTTAAGCATACTGCCTTTCACAATTTACATTATTCCCTTAAGATAAATTCCTGTAAGTAGAACTATGTTAAAAAGTAAATTGCTTTCTAAGATGGTTGTACAAATTTAAAATGTTAGCAGTTATTCCCAAATATAATTTCACAGATAATACTTATTTTTAAAAGTTTCTCCTTTCATATAGAAAGTAGCATTTCAGTGTTCTAGTTAGGAGTTCTTTTACTACTGCAGAGGATAACATTTTCTCCTGTTCATTTACCATCTGTCTTCCCCAAAAAAGTAAACTCCACGAAGGCAGAAAACATTGCTATCTACTATATTCAGATCCCTACCCAGGGTCTGGTAGAAAAAGGCTGAAAAAATGAAATGCTCCATTTATATCTTTGACAAAAACAATTAGTATTTTATAGTTTAATTTTGCAGTAATTTAATAAATGCAGTTTTTCTGCTTATCCAAATTAGAGATGTTTTCCCATATGTGATGGTGTTTCAAGCAAAGTTATAATTCTCAATGTGTTATCAGTATAAGATCCAGTCCTCGATATCTATTACTACATAAATAAAGCTTAAAATTGACTGCACTTTGTTAACGGCTTTCTGAATAGCTGTGGTACAGCATGGGATAGCCAATACAGATCAGGTTATTCCAGACTGCTGAATGAGGTCACTTAAGAAATAACATAAATATCAATAGAAGGATAAGATGGTGAGATTAATAGATTCAAAAGTTAAACATATCTTTTTGGTAACCTAAAAAAGCCAAATTAAAACAATTTTACACTCTTAACTAAAAATACTGGATATTTTCTAAGAACAAATTTTTCCTTAGCTAGATTGTAGTTATCCTTTATAAAAATAACTCTGGGGCTTCCCTGGTGGCCAATGAAGGAGACACGGATTCGAGCCCTGGTCCGGGAAGATCCCACATGCCGCATAGCAACTAAGCCCGTGCGCCACAACTACTGAGCCTGCGTGCCACAACTACTGAAGCCCAAGCGCCTAGAGCCCGTGCTCCACAGCAAGAGAAGCCACCACAATGAGAAGCCAGAGCGCTGCAACAAAGAGTAGCCCCCGCTGGCAGCAACTAGAGAAAGCCGGCGTGCAGCAACAAAGACCCAACACAGCCAAAAATAAAAATAAATAAAATAAAATAAATTTAAAAAAAAAACAAAAAAACCCTCTGACTGCAGAAATCTTTCTGCAAAGCAAAAGAGTAGTGTCAGAAACCCAACTTTACTCCTCTTGACTAAGAAAGACAGCAAAATAGTTTCATATGGACCTTATTTTCCAGGTGCAAAGTTTAAATTGCTGCTGATCACTCTAGGGCTGATAATTTGAATTTGACGGTTATCTAGACCAGTCCTTCTCAGATTACCTGTGATGAAGGAGACAGGTGTGTGTGTGTGTGTGTGTGTGTGTGTGTGTGTGTGTGTGTGTGTAAAAGTTTCCATTCCATCGCTAATTTTTTTTTTCCCATTGCATTCATCTATTGGTGTATCATAAATTACCACAAATTTAGTAGCATAAAACAGTTCAAGTTTACTGTCTTACAGTTTTTTGAGTCAGATCAGTTGGGTTCCCTGTTCAAGGTTTCACCCCACTGAAATCAAGGTATTGACTGATATTTTTAAAAAATACAATAAAAAGAGAAGTTACCAGAAAAATGAGGATGTGCTTAGATGTTGTGCCAATGTTAAACTGTTAACAAAATTTCTAAACGCTTACTCTCAATTTTTGTACTTATCTTGAACAGTCTACAGACCATTCTTTCAGGAGTACTGGTTTAGACTATGTCTTTTACTCTATGATAATCACTGCTTTTCAGTACAAGCACCAGGTTAACACAAGTGAACAGAGAAATTATTCCAATGGTTACTTTTAATAGCTCCAACTAAATATAGTCATAGAAACCTGGGATTAAAAGTCACTTTAGAGGTTTATTTAGTTCAACCTTCTAATAAATCACACATAAGAAAATTATATAGAATAGAATGAAGAACAAAATCCATTAGTATACCACCAGGAACCACAGTCTCCATACTAACAAATCTGTTTAGCATTCTTTGTGCACCATCCTTTCTTATAAATTCCCCTAACTACTATCCCTAAGGTAATTTCATCAACTTGTATAAGGATGCCAAGATATGTCAAATGTCCTGCAGAAATCAGATAATTATGTCTTCAGGATTCACCTAACTTCCTGTATTAGTAACTATTTGAAGTTGAAGTTAAGTCCTCCCCAAGAGATATATTTTAGCCAGAAATCTTATTAATTTCCAATGTCAGTATTTTATCATATTACAATGGTTGTAAATATTCTGTTATTTAGAATTATCTAATTACTTATTTTTAATAAATTTTTAATTTTTAAAAATGTATTTTTAATTTTTTAATATATTTTATTTAAAATTATTTTATCCAATATCTAATTCTATCATCTAAAATTCTATTCTAAATATTTATCACTTGCTTTATTTCTAATCTCTTTTAGGATAAAAGCAATGAAATTAATGTCTAAGAAACCCTGGCCATAATTTTTACAAAGACATTTTCATAAAAGAATCCTCAAGCGTGTTCCTAATTGGACTACATGTCAAGTAAGATAGTACAAAGTGGTCAGGTCAATATTTTTAATTGTAGCAACATACTAGGTGAAAGAAACCCAAAGACAGATGAAAAATAAACATCACTTTTTTTTTATGGTGAAGATTCAAAAAATGGGAGAAAGGGATACCAGAATCACCTACAAAAGCTTTTCCCCAAACAATCGTACTACTGCCATGTGTTGGCTCCTACACATCCTCCCCCAGTACAGTTGCATGGCCCAATGATATTTAAAATCAATAAATAACCCACTCCTACAGAGAAATAGACAGGCCTTATGATCACTTTTAAAGGGATAAAAAAACCTTATAGTAAAATCCACCTCTAAAGTAGAAACAATTTAACAAATATTGAATATTTATTAAATGTTTAGTATCTACTGAACGGCTCAGTTTTTTGGTGTACAAGATACCTCTAGAGAAAACCTCTTGGTTTAATATTTTAAACTCAGATGGCACTTGAGAAAGACTTACCAGCTTAAGCCAGAGACTGAGAAATCGAGGATCATTATAATATCGTTTTTCTCCTTGTAGTGCTTCTACAGCTCTTTCTAATAATGTTGACATATTACTCTCCTTCCCGCCCTGTGGATAGTTCTGCTCTGTCCAGTTAATATACCTGAATGAGAAGACAGGAAAAGAATATTTTTCAAGTTTAACATTATCTTGCTCCAAGACCCATTCTGGACTTTTTAAAGCAGAAATATCTAATATACTGAAAATGTTTATTTAGAGGTCCTCAATGACATGCCCTAAACCTGTATACCTCAAACTTTTCCAAATATTGCTAACATGTACCTGTGGGAAATAATGGGGATGGTGATAGACAGGTATAGCTCAGTCACACCTCAGAAAGATATACTATGATTATTCTGCTTATCTGTGTCTGCAAAACACTACTCTCTACTCTAACACACTGCTCCACACACCCCAGTATGAGATGCATGGCCATAAGGACTCACCTGTTAAGTTTCTATGGCCCTTGTTAAATAAAAAGACTCACCTATCCCAAACATCCAGAGGGTCATTTCCAGCATAAAATCGAATTTCAGATTCAAATGCCCTGAAATTTAAACAGAAAATGTGAGCATAAGCAATAGTGATAAGAGCCAAATGAACAAGTATCACCTTCATTTTTATTCACTATTAAGTGTTTAATATCAACCTAGATAACTGCACTGGAGTTTGAGGGTTTATTAAACAGAAAGAAAAAGAATAGAAACAATCAGGATTCTGCCGGATAATATAACAGGAGAGAGAAAATATACAGAAATTAGAGAAATTCCAAGACAACATATAGAAAAGAAGTATTACACAGCAGTTTAAATCTCTGGAACAAGACTCCCTAGGTTCCAATGCAGCTCCAGTAATCACTAGCTGAGTAACATTAGAAAAGCTATTTAAACTGCTTTCAGTTTCCTCATCTATAAAATGGGGATAATAATACTATCTATCTTGTTAGGTTGACTAGTCTTAAGTGTAGTGTTGAGACATAGTAAGTACTCAATAAATGACAGCTATTATTTTATATGTATCTGATAGTACTGAAGAAAAACTAAACACACACACATACAGATATATATAGAAATCAGAATCTTAAAGTTAAAAAAAAATTCCATGGGTAACATTAGTCAGAAAAGAATTAGACCATATATAAATTGGAGGAATGCTTCAGAGAAAGTGTGAAATATGACTTTGTAAAGAGCTGGGAAAGCAGAGGGCTAAGACTAAGTTAAGACCGACCAGTTAGAATAGAGGGGAAATATTGGGTAGTAAACCACAATTTAGATAAATGCTTAATCAATAAAAACTGTATAAGGGGTTATGTTTGACATAAAGAATAGTCCCTGACACAAAGGAATTTATGCCCTAATAAGAAAGACAATACATAAATGAAAAATTAATAATACAGAGCAGTATATTACAATTGCCAAGAATGGATAGTAAAGACTTTATGAAGTCGAAAGGAGGTATCATAGAAGCAATCTTAGAAGGTGGGACTCTGAAGGAACCATAAGATTTGAAAGAAAAAGGGAATTTTCCAAGAGAGAGGGAAATCAGTATTGAATAAAGTTGTCAAAATGGGAGAGTGAACCCAGAGGGAATTAAGCTATAACATAAAGTCAGTATTGGGAATACATGGAGATATCTGGAGAGGTAAGAAGGGAATGCTTTAAATGTAAATTTAAAGAGTTTGGATTCTACCTGTTAAAGCCAATAGTGGTTCTTCAATTGGAGAGTATCTTGAATATGGTAAGCAAAGATTTCAAAAAGACTAATCAGGTAACACTGAGACAGGCTGGGACCTGGGACCCTTTGTTGCAGTGCTGGCACCTGGACAAAAGTCTCCTTGTGCAACAGAATACAAAGAAACTACAAGGGACTAAAAATAACTGTGTACATTTGCAGTTGGGGCAAATTATGAACAACAAGATCCAAAAAGACCAAAAACCCACCACTTCTGAGGTTTCAGGAACAAAAGCAGAGTACTACTAATGATCCCTGCACACAGCACCACCAAGGGGGTGGGCAGATCACCCAAGTCACCCCTCTGGCCCAACCCCTGGACCCGGTCCTACTCTCACCTCATTTAAGAAACCAGCTCGCCCCAGCTCAGGGGAACCTGTTATTTGTTTTTGCTCCCTGCAGCACGAGTCCCAGTAAAGCCTTGCCTGAATTTCTGGTCTGGCCCCTTATCAATTTCTACTGATTAAAGAGTCCAAGAACCCTGGGTGGTAACAACACTATAAGAAAAGGAAAAATTAGAAAAGGGGACACAATTATGTACACTACTGATAAAAATCAGCAATCCTCCAAATTTATCTATGGATTCAATGCAATCTAACCCAAATCCCAGCAGTCTCTTTTCTAGAAACTGACAAGATGATTTTAAAATTTGGAAAGGCAAAGGACCAAGAATAGCCAAAACAATTTTGAAAAAGAACAAGAGTTGGAGAACTCACGTTACCTGACTTCTAGTCTTTACTATATAAAGCTAATCAAGACAATATATAATTGGTGAAAAGAAAGACAATTAGATCAATGGAACAGAACAGAGAGCTCAGAAATGATCCACACATATACAAAAAAATGATTTTTGACAAGAGTCCCAAAGCAATTCAATGGGGAAAGAAAAAAAAAATCTCTTCAACAAATGGAGGCAGAACAACTAGATATTCACGTGGGGGTGGGGGTGGATGTGGAAGACCTTTTACTCCAACCTCACACCATACTCAAGGATAAATTTAAACATAAAAGCTAAAACAATAAAGTTAGAAGAAATCACAGGAGAATATCTTTGCACCTTTGGGGCAGGAAAAGATTTCCTAGAGAAGATTAAAAAAAGCACTAAAAGAAAGACACTAATTAATTAAACTTCATCAAAACTAAAAACTTCTGGACTTCCCTGGTGGCACAGTGGTAAAGAATCCACCTGCCAATGCAGGGGACATGGGTTCAAGCCCTGCTCTGGGAAGATCCCACTTGCTGCGGAGCAACAGAGCCCCTGCACCACAACTACTGAGCCTGTGCTCTAGAGCTCGCGAGCCACAACTACTGAGCCCGCATGCCTAGAGCCCGTGCTCTGCAACAAGGGAGGCCACTGCAATGAGAAGCCTGCGCACCACAACGCAGAGTAGTCACCGCTCTCCGCAACTAGAGGAAGTCCGCGCACAGCAACAAAGACCAAATGCAGCCAAAAAAAAAAAAAAAATTAAAAACTTCTGCTTGTCGTATGGTACTGACACAAAAACAGAAATATAGATCAATGGAACAGGATAGAAAGCCCAGAGATAAACTCACGCACCTATGGTCAACTAATCTATGACAAAGGAGGCAAGGATATACAATGGAGAAAAGACAGTTTCTTCAATAAGTGCTGCTGGGAAAACTGGACAGCTACATGTAAAAGAATGAAAATAGAACACTCCCTAACACCATACACAAAAATAAACTCAAAATGGATTAGAGACCTAAATGTAAGACTGGACACTATAAAACTCTTAGAGGAAAACATAGGAAGAACACTCTTTGACATAAATCACAGCAAGATCTTTTTTGACCCACCTCCTAGAGTAATGGAAATAAAAACAAAAATAAACAAATGGGACCTAAGGAAACTTAAAAGCTTCTGCAAAGCAAAGGAAACTACAAACAAGACGAAAAGACAACCCTCAGAATGGGAGAAAATATTTGCAAATGAATCAACAGACAAAGGATTAGTCTCCAAAATATATAAACAGCACATGCAGCTCAATATTAAAAAAACAAACAACCCAATCAAAAAATGGGCAGAAGACCTAAATAGACACTTCTCCAAAGAAGATATACAGATGGCCAAGAAGCACATGAAAAGCTGCTCAACATCACTAATTATTAGAGAAATGCAAACCAAAACTACAATGAGATATCACCTCACACCAGTTAGAATGGGCATCATCAGAAAATCTACAAACAACAAATGCTGGAGAGGGTGTGGAGAAAAGGGAACCCTCCTGCACTGTTGGTGGGAATGTAAATTGATACAGCCACTATGGAGAACAGTATGGAGGTTCCTTAAAAAACTAAAAACAGAATTACCATATGACCCAGCAACCCCACTACTGGGCATATACCCAGAGAAAACCATAATTCAAAAAGACACATGCACCCCAATGTTCATTGCAGCACTATTTACAACAGTCAGGTCATGGAAGCAACCTAAATGCCCTTCGACAGACGAATGGATAAAGAAGATGTGGTACATATATACAATGGAATATTACTCAGCAATAAAAAGGAACAAAATTGGGTCATTTGTAGAGGTGTGGATGGATCTAGACACTGTCATACAGAGTGAAGTAAGTCAGAAAGAGAAAAACAAATATCGTATAGTAACACATATATGTAGAACCTAGAAAAATGGTACAGATGAACCGGTTTGCAAGGCAGAAATAGAGACACAGGTATAGAGAACAAACGTATGGACACCAAGGGGGAAGTGGTGGTGGGGGTGGTGGTGGTGGGATGAGATTGGGATGGACATATATACACTAATATGTATAAAATGGATAACTAATAAGAACCTGCTGTATAAAAAAATAAATAAAATTCAAAAATAAAACAAAAACAAAAAACTTTTGCTTGTCAAAAAATACCACCAAGAAAATAGATAGCCATGGACTGGGAGAAAATATTTGTAACACATATATTTGATAAGGGATTTGTATACAGACCATATAAAGAACTCCTGCAATCCAATTTTAAGACTAGGCCAAATATCTAAACAAATGTACCACAAAAGAAGATACATAAAAAGCCAACAAGCAAGCAAAAAAGTGCTCACCATCATTAGTCACCTGGGAGATGGGAAGCAAAACCATAATGAGATACTATTATACACCCACCAGAATGGTTAAAATGAAAAAAAATGACCACATCAAATATGGGAGTGGATTTGGCGCAAATAGATTCTCATACATGGCTGATAGGAGTGTAAAATGTTACAACCTCCTTGGAAAACCAGCAGTTTCTTAAAAAATTAAACATACATTTATTCTATGACCTAGCAATTCTATTCCAAGAGAAATGAAAATTTATGTCCACAGAAAGCCTTATGCAAGAATGTCCATAGCAGCTTTATTCATAAAGCACGTAATTGGAAAGAATCTACTTGTCCATCAACTGATGAATGGATAAACAAATGGAATACTACTCAGTAATAAAAAGGAAAAATCTACTGATACATGCAACATGAAAAAGGCTAAAAAACATACTGAAAGAACTGTAGGATTCCATTTATATAAAATTCTAGAATAAACAAAAGTAACCTATGGTGATAGAAATCTAATCACTGGTTGCTTCATGAGGGAGAGGAAGATTGATTGGGAAGGGGCATGAGAGAACTTTCTGAGGTAATAAAAATGTTCTGTGTCTTGAAATGTCTTAAAACTAACTAAAAATCTGAGCATTTCACTGCATGTAAATTATTCTTTAAAAATAAAAATCACAGGGCTTCCCTGGTGGCGCAGTGGTTGAGAATCCGCCTGCCGGTGCAGGGGACACGGGTTCGAGCCCTGGTCTGGGAAGATCCCACGTGCCGCGGAGCAACTGGGCCCGTGAGCCACAATTACTGAGCCTGCGCGTCTGGAGCCTGTGCTCCGCAACAAGAGAGGCCGCGATAGTGAGAGGCCCGCGCACCGCGATGAAGAGTGGCCCCCGCTTGCCGCAACTAGAGAAAGCCCTCGCACAGAAACGAAGACCCAACACAGCCAAAAATAAATAAGTAAAATTAAAAAAAAAAAAAAATTAAAAAAATAAAAAATAAAAATAAAAATCACAAATCCTTAGTAATTGACTAAATAAAATTAGAGTGAGAGGGCAGTGAGGTAAGATCATTCAGATGAGTTTTGGTACCATTAATCAAAATGGAGTAGAAAAAGGTAGGTCATTTATAAGAGAAGAGATTCAGTATTTAATACATTAGTGAAACATTTATCTAATTATATGTTACAGGTAGATAAAAAGACATTTATCGACAGAAGGCAAGTAAGAGATGTAAACAGTAGTTAAACAATCCTGGAAAATTTGAATATGGAGTGAGAACGGAGGACAAAGAACAGAGACTTAGGTAAAATGCAGTAGGAAGCCAACAAGAAAAAAGGAAGAGTAGTTAGTGAAGTGGAAAAACTAGTACAACGTCACAGAACCAAGAAGATTTAAGAATAGAACACCATCTGTGAAACAAAACCATAAAATTCAATGCTTTTAAAGATCCAAAGAGATGAACAAGGATATTCATCACATCCTATCAAAGTTATGATAATTTGGGGACTTCCCTGGCCATCCCGTGGTTAAGACTCCGCGCTTACACCGCAGGGGGTGTGGGGTGGATCCCTGGTCAGGGAACTAACATCCCACATGCCGCGTGGCGCATCCAAAAAATTAACAAAATAAATAAAGTAAGTATTAAAAAATTATGATAATTTGCCTATAATGTCAGAATTTTGTCACGAGATTGAAGGTAGAAACTGATACTTTACTTTTCTGAAAAAAGTATATTTATCAAAACATTTGTCAGAGGAAAACAAGTTCCATAGGTCCATTTGAATAATGTAGTGGTATTTTTCAGCTTTTCATTATCCTGAGTTTGTTAAATTCGGTTTCTCTGAGGTTTACATTTTCTTTGGAGACCACTATTTCATTTTGGCACATTCTCGAAAATACTTTCCTACAAAGTTAATAATTGAGTACACATAAAAGATAGCAGATTCACTCTCCCTCAGTACTCAGAATCCAAAGAAGCAATTTCATTAACTGATTACTCTCGAAGAGTTCATTCTGTTTAGGGATCCAGAATGACATAATACTTTTGTGAAATACTGTAACATGATACTTGCTTTACTTATCAGTTCCCCCTGTATGAGAAATATTTCTATTGATACAAGAGTTTGGCTGCTCCACAATGAAATGAAATCCTATAGCTCTTGTTCTTAAGTGCACTTGAGGAGATCTTTAGACAGCTGTTGTGTGATGAGAAAGCAGGAGGAGAACAGATGCTCATCCTACCAGCTTTTGAAGAGTAGTTTAGTACTCCTCATGCCATACTGCACGGGTCCACACCCACATTACCTAGCAAACTGGGGATGAATGATGACAGGGTGAGCCCCAACCATTCTACATACCGTTTCTGTTGCTGAAGAGTAGTGTTACAGGCAGATTCTTGCTGTGCCAGTGCTCCCTGAAGTGTGGACATGATCCGCCCCTGCCTTAAAGGTTGGACATTTTCTTTACTCAGCTCCCATTCATCTCCCTCCAAGGACATGACTTCACTGCGAAGAGGGAAACAAAAGTAAATCTCATACCAACACTGAGTTATTATAACACTAGATTATTGTAAATGTTTTCAGAAAAGTGATCATCATCTTTGGGTCGAATATAGTGGGTTGGCACATTAGTAGTGTTATTATACTCCTAAGCTTCTGAGCCTTTCTGTGACCTGGTTTCCAAGTTTACGGCTGTAGTATTGCCTAATGGAAGAGAGAATATGGCTAGGGTATTGTGAACAATATTATAAGAAGAAAGTTTATGGCAGGAAGAAAAAAAGGGAAAAAAGTATTATAAATTTGGCAAAGTAGACAAAAAGCAGTTCGATGCTTACCACTGAATGCATCATCTAGTTTAATTTAAAATTAGCAACGTGTTTATCAGACTAACACCCCATGTTTCAACTGATGACTTAAAACTGAAGTTTATGTGTACGGGTAGCCAAGAGCAGAAGCAGACAAAAGTACAGTTTACTGGTCACAAATGGCTCCCCCAATTCTATCAATTCTATGGGGGGAATCCCCAAAAGTTTTCTGGAGGTAATCACCACAAAGGGTATGTACTCTGAACTTCAGAGCTCTGCAATGGTCGAAGAGAAGCTTACTTCTGGCTGAGAGACACTATTTCTGGGTTTAAAACAGATAGGCACTATTCTTCAAAACAAAGTGAAAGTTATGTGAGACCTCAGTCTAGATGAGAGCTGAAAACTTCCTTCAAGAAAGTAAACTGTAAGTGATTAATAATAATTTAGGTTGTAACTACTCATATCTTTTTAACTATTTTGTGTGAATCCTGTAAATGTAAGGGCCATGTCATTTATTTTTATTTTCTCATGCTCTAATATAGGATCTAACACTAGTAAGCACTGAATAAGTTCAACTCAATAATGAGTTCATCTAAATTTCTTCTCCTGCTCTTAAAATAGCAATTAAACTATCTCTATTAAATAGTATCCAAAACTGAGCTGGGATTGCTTCCTCCATCCCTCCTCCTCCTCCTCTTGCCTCCTCAAAGACCTGGTCCTTCCCTCATCTCAAATAAATGGCAATTTCATTTTTCCAGTTGCTCAAGTCAAAATTCTTAATGCTAACCTTGCCACTCCACTCACCCACCCCCCACCCCGCCAGTCACTCAGCAAGTCCTGTTGGTTCTACCTTCAAAACATATCCAGAAATTAATCTCTTCTCACCATCTCCACTGTTTCCAGCCTGGCTCAAGCCACCATCTTCTCTTGCCTGGAATATTTCAATAACCTCTAAACTGGTCTCCCTGCTTCCAGCCTTTTCTACCTTTAGTCTTTTCAACACTGCAGCCAAAGTGATCTCATTTAAACACATGTCAGATCATGCCTTTCCTCTGCTCAAAGCCTTCCAATAACTTTCAACTACAGAGTAAAAGCCAAGTCCTTACAATGCCTGCATCATCACCTTTTTTACTTCACTTCCTTTTACTCTCTGGTTCATTCCGCTCCAGCTACTGGCCCAGTGCGCCTGCCTCCCGCAACTCACCCTCCAGCCTTTGTACTTCCCCGCCCCCGCCCCCAGATCTATGCAGGACTAGCTCTTGAGTTTCCTTCAAGTCTTGACCCAAATGACACCTTCTCAGTGAGGCTCTCTGTTCAAAACTATCGAAAATTGCACCCCCCAACTGTTTTATTTATTTATTTATTTAGTACCGACCACCATCTAACTTTTAGTTTATTTATCTTGTTTATTGTCCGTTGCCCCTACCCTCATCCCACCCCAGAACTTAAGCTTCAGGAGGGTAGGAGTAAGAGCTTATATACGTATAAATAAGGAAGAGCAGCCAGCATGCAGACAAGGGCTTTTTAGATTTCTAACTACGCTACTAGCTTAATGCTAGCACCTACCATGTGCTGAGCACTTATTTGGAGGCAGTTACTTTACAGATACTCTGAATTCTCCCAGAACCCGGCATGGTAGCGTTAATAGCAGCGTTTTCCATATTAAGACGTGTCCAAGGTCTAAGAGCTAGCAAACGTCGGGGCTGAGGCACCAACACAGACCACACGACAAATTCCAAGCTCTTTGGACCCCTGGCGTCCCACAGCCTCCTTGGCTTTGAAGCTGGATGCGGCATGATTCTCAGGCGCCCTCACCCCGAGGTCGGTGCTAACCCGGCTCTGCGCCTTCACCTCCACCACTTGCGTCCGACGCCAGCAGGGAGGAGGATCCGGCCGGGCCTGCTCTTCTCCTGACCGTGCCGGTCCTCTCCAGGGCTACTCTGAGCGAAGCCTCTGTCACCTGCCAGGCACCCTCGGGGCTCGCAGGCCCAGCTCCCGGCCGCCCTTCTCCGGTACCTACCTCGGAGCACCCCTTTCCTTCTGCATCGCCGCCATCCTGCATTCCCGGCTCAGGACCTCGTCCTGCCGCGGGCCTTTCTTCAGGGCCGCAGACCGCCTGGGCCTCCTTCTGGAACCTGCCCTTCGAGGTACTGAAGCGACCGGAGGGCGATCCCGAAAAAACCACGCACCTGACTCCCTCGCGAACCAGGCACCTCAAGCCCTCACGCCCAGCCGCCAAGTTTCAAATTTAACGGTCCCGCGCCGACAACGTGCTACGCCCCTCCGCTCCTCCGCGCTCGCGCCTCCCACCCAAGGAATTCTGGGACTTGTAGTTTATCCCAGGTTTAGTCCACGCTGTCGCGGGGCATAGTGGGAGTGGTAGTTTCCGGAGGACTGTGGCTGTCCAGGTGCTGCAGATTTAGGCGGTGTAAATTCTCTCCAGGTGCTCTCTGCGTCCAGGCTCTAGAGCTAATCTTTGAGCCTAGCGAGGGACGTTTTGAGCACCAGGATTCTCTGATGTCATGAGCATAGTGAGATATCTTTGAGTGCTTGCGCTTGGCCTGACTCTTTTCTGGGGTGGCTGGCCTGGCTATGACCACCCCTCTGCCCCAAGTCTCACACATGTCCTGAGCTCTTAGGCGGCTCTGACCCAGCTGTTTCCTGCCCCACGCTTGAACTGTGAAAAGCCGGATTCTAGTTCTGTAAGAATCGTACCAAATGTGCAACCTTAGGCAAGCCGCATAATCTCTCTGACCTTCGATTTTCCTCGTCTATAATGCGGTGATATTGCGTTGCTTTCTCTGCTGCAAGTCCCAGACAGAAAATGCAGCTATTCCACAGCTCCCTAGGTTTTACCTCTTTTCCCCTTCAGCAGACCAGCCTCCACTGTTCTGATTTCCTAAGGAAGAAACTATGGTAGCCTCAGATGTGGCTGGGAAGCTGAACAAGCCCAGCTACACTGGAGTCCTGAAAGGCTCTCTGTAGCCCTTAATAGCTAAAGCACACCATGAATCTCTGAGGGAGGGGGTGTACTCCATCTTCTAATGCTGCTCTAACAAACTACCCTAAACTTAGCAGCTTAAAACATCACAAATTTATTACTTTGCAATTTGCTGAGTCAGAAATTAGACTCGAGTTTCACACTAAACAAGGTGTTGGCAGGACTTTGTTTCTGGAAGCCCTTCAGGAGAATTTGTTTCTTTTTTTTCCAGTTTTTAGAGACATTCATGGGTATTCCTTAGCTTGTGGCCCCCATCCTCCATCTTCAAAGCCAACAGCATAGCATCTCTCTGACCCAGTGCCTGTCATCACATCTCTTTCCCTGACCACAGTCAGGAAAATCTCTCTGCTTTGAAGGGCTCATGTAATTATATGAGGCCCATGCATATAAACTGTCTCAGGGTCCTGAACCTTAATCACATCTGCTAAGTTTCTTTTGTCATGTAAGTTGACACATTCACAGGTTCCGTGGATTAGGAATGCACGTCTTTGGGGGCCATCATTCTGCCTGCCACAGGGAGTGCTAAAATATGTTGACATCTCTAAACTTATTTGACCATAAACCTTTTCATACATCTTTCAGAACAGATTTTGGGCTCTTTGTGTTTTAACAGTAGGTCCCAGGAGAAGAAAATTCATAACGGAATAAATCTTAATGGTGGAATTTCAGGTACAGTGGGAACTGGTAGCAGTTGGGGACTAGCAAGCCTCTCATTTTCACCCATTTATATGCAAAGCCATACCTAGGTGCATCAGTGGCTGTTAGAGGGATTTAGGTGTCAGAAAATCTATGATCTCTTGCTTGGTCTTCTGGAGATGTGTGTGTTCTTGATTGTCAAAGGCTGATTTTCCCCAACTTTGCCTTCATGGGTTATGCAAAGTCCTACTTTAGCAGGCTAAACGCTACAAAGATGAAAACCTCTGGGTCTCCAGGGAACCCTTGGAGGAACTGCTTGTTTACTGTTCAACCACGGGAGGAGAGAGGGACTATCTGGGGGTGGGAGGAAGGTCAAGAGAGACCGAATGAGGGTGTGTGTGTTCAGGGCCTGAAGGAGACCACATCTGGCAAAGCAGCATCACCAAGCTGGCCTTTACCCCAGCAACAGATCAGCCAATCAGAGCAGCAGCTGAGTCTTTTATTTACCAGTGATGAGGTAGAAGAACCAATGAGAAGGAGGCATAATAATCCAAACCATCTTGTGTTGCCAGGAGGAAGGGAGGTGAAGGGTGAAAAGATGCATTAGCCCCAAGGCTGGAGGCTACTGGCTGCTGCCTAGTTGCATCTCACAGTAGCTGTTATTACAGGGTATTAGGGAATCTCCTAGGAGCTGGGTCTCTCCAGTTCCATGGAAACTTCTTTCTGAACTCTGTTTTTGCTTTTCTGCAGAACCACCCTACTTTTCATGGGTCTTCCCAAATCATTGGAAATTGCCTGACCCAGAATTTCCACACTGATAGGTGTAAAAAATATACATACTGAACAAGAAGATACCAGTTATCAACTTTTCTGCATCTGGCAGAAAAGGACCAAAAGGTCAGAATGGACCACAAGCTGAGAACAGAAGCAGTCATATGGCAGGGCTGTTAAGATACAAGTTAAGATGTAGAGCTAAATAAGCTATGTTGCTAATAAGAAGTACAAAATTAGGCTGTTTTGCCCTGGAATTAGCCCGACCAGAGTTTTGTGCTCCAGGAAGGTCTTGGAGAATCTAGAGTGTTCCCAAATATTCATCATTGTGCTCAATTTGCACATGAGCTGATTCAACCTCAAGGAAGTAAAGTGTCGATGAGAGTCAGCTATTAAGGAAGAACAGAGTAGGATCTGAATGCTGCCAGCTTCTTACTTCAAGTGCAGTACTCTGGGCGCCACAAACCTAAGCTCTAAATTAAGGGATTCAACCTTAATTTATGTTTAATTCATTCAACCCAAGTTTATGTTTAATAAACGTCAGCTTCTTGGTGCCAAATTCTGGGGGAGGAAACCAGCATCATACGGAGTGGGAGCCTCCACTTACCCTAACATGTTAGATATTTCCAAAAAACTATGGGTGGGGCCTCTGGCAGGCAATTTTGTGTGCTTTTGAGGAAGAAGAACGGTGGAACTGCAGACTTGGGGAGAACTGGAATGGGGAGGGCCACTTAATATCTGTCTTGAGCAGCGACCCTTCCTTGGCCTGGCCCCTAGGACCCCTGGCCTTGTAGAGAGAGGGCTGGTAGGCAGAGGCTCTAGAAGTTGGTACTGTGTGATGCTGGGCTCCACCAGCACTGTCTTCGTGCCCAGGTGCCAAGGATACAGCTCAGCTCCAGCATCTCAAGTTCTGGCCATTCTGAGAGCACTGGGAGGCCACTCCTGGACCCAGACATCAGCACCCTCACAGCAGGATGCAGTAGAGGGGAGATACCCTCCAGTGGCCTCAGAGGTAGAGGCCATCAGCCAGGAAGCTAGAGCAGGAAAGGAAGAGCATGGCAGAGACTGGGTGGTGACAGTGGGGAATGGACTGGTTTGTGAGCACCAGAGCTCTGGAAAACACCCAGATGACCTGGGGGAGGCTTTGAAAGGGAGGCTGATTCAGGGCTGCATGTATAGTTGTTCAAATTATGCCACACCCAAGAGTGCCCCGCCAGAGGCATGAAATGGAGACACTTTCTCCTGCTTCATTCACTCAGAGTAGGCACTTTAAAAAATTCATCTGCCCAGAGGGGCCTCCTTTTCCTGATTCACACAAAGCACTGTGTGTGCTAACCATGACCCTGGGCCTGGAGATCCTATGGAAGAGCCAGTGGAATTTTCATTACTCATGTTCATGTGGCTCCATAACATTGAGGCTTGAGGAATGAGTTACGTGCTGGTCTGTCCTTATTCGAGGAGGTATTGATGCCACGACAGGGAGACAACAACTGGGATGGCACTTGGCAGAGCCAACCAATATGGGAAACTGACAGGAAGATGGAGTGTGTAGGCGTGGGTACCCCACCTCCCATTGCTTGTCCACCTGGCAAGCTTCCTGCCTCCCTCTCTCAGACGTTGCCTCCTGGGGCCTGGTGCAGACCGTGGAAAGTTTGCTTCTGACATTCTGAGGGGCCCAGCTGTGGGAGACATTCTGCGGATCTGGGCTATGCGCTGCTTTTCCAAGAAATGGTCAGAGGTCAGAGGCCCCCAGGCTGAGACAGGGTGAGATGAGTGGAAACAACTTAGTTTGGCTGAAAGTGGGAGCCAAGCATGGAAATGTTTGGACTGTACAGTGAGAAGTGGCCATGGCTAGATGTGAGGTGATTCAGAGAATTAAGTGAGGTGACAAACTATCTGGCCTCTGCCCCCACCTCCACCTTTTCCCCTGAAGGCTGTCCTTTTTTGGTCCTTGCTTGGAGGTGTGGGTCCTCTCAGGACCGGTCAACATTCTTCCTTTCTTAAAACAATTCTGAGACTGAGGGCCAGTGGGAAACCTGAATTTGGGCCACTTCTAGAGGAACGTTAGAGGAACTCTTCACATTTCAGAATCCCAGGCTCACTCCTGGGCTTGAACATGCCAGTGATAAGAACCCCAGGCTCTTGAGCCAGATCAAAAACCACACAAGCTTCCTTGCTCCACAGAGGTCTTCAGGACGTGTTGCCTCTGGGAAGTTTCAATGTCTTTCTTGCAACACAGGCTCCCAAACTGAAGGAGAGAGAAGAGAATCCAGGGACAGGCAGAGTTAGAAAAACATCATCTCTTAACAGCTAAAGACAAAAGTGACAGCTAAAGACAATCTGATCCTGTTTCTGATTTTCTAACCAGCCCCTTTGTAAGGAGTTAGAGAAGGCAGTGGGCATGCCAAGAAAAGTGGCAGGGACGTTTGCCAGCTATGGTCCTTGTGATTTCACCAGGGGAGCTGTGATATTCGAAAGGCTGGCTTCTGCCAACTGCGAGACGTGTGTCTGGAACAGACAGACCCTGGGCATGTACTACCTATGGCGGCTGTCATGGGGAAGACCCCGCCTCACAGTCAGGTATGAGAGAGGCTCAGGCCCCCCATCTGTGGGCGGCAGTTTCTTCCGTAACTGCCAACAGATATTGGACCTGCTGGCTCCTCCGAGCAGCCAAAGGCTCTGCGTTCCTGTGTGTCCTTCATTGGAGTGTAAGAGCCATGAGGCAGGGTGTGGCAGTTCTGGCTCTTCATTGAATTCCCAGGACCTGGCCCGAGGCAGGTGCTCAATCAACACTGGTTGACTGACTGACAGAAGCGAACAAACGAGAAGAGCTTTTTTTTGTTTGTATGTTCGTTTGTTTTAACATCTTTATTGGAGTATAATTGCTTTACAATGGTGTGTTAGTTTCTGCTGTATAACAAGGTGAATCAGCTATACATATACATATATCCCCATATCTCCTCCCTCTTGCGTCTCCCTCCCACCCTCCGTATCCCACCCCTCTAGGTGGTCACAAAGCACCGAGCTGATCTCCCTGTGCTATGCGGCTGCTTCCCACTAGCTATCTATTTTACATTTGGTGGCGTATATATGTCCATGCCACTCTCTCACTTCCTCTCAGCTTACCCTTCCCCCTCCCCGCGTCCTCAAGTCCATTCTCTACTTCTGCGGCATGACCTTGGTAGACCGAGTACTCCAGGATGTCCTTCATTCACTCAACAAACACTTTATAAATATTTCCTGTCAGGTGCTGTACCTGACAGGTATAGACACATTTTCATATAAATATGAAAAATAACACAAGTCCTATGCTTGAAAAAACAATCTATAACATGGCAGCTTATGAGCTAAAACCCGGCGTGTGCCTAGAGTTAGGGGAACTCAAAAGAGGATGCAGTTCTTTCCTCTGCTTGGGGGCTGGGAGAAGGGGAGGTCAGAAAGAACTACCCGAGAGGGGTGTTGGAAAATGAATAGGAGATACTGGAAGGAGAGGACGTGCCTTCTAGGCAGAAGGAACAGCACAGCTAACGTGCTTGCCTAATAAAGAGAGAGTGTGGGGGTGTCTGGGGGGCCCGCAGGTAGTCATAATGGCACGAGCTTAGGAGGGGTGTGCGGACCTGGCTGAGGATGCCCCCACTCACTGCACCTGGCAAACGGCAAGGTTGGAGGGCAAACCCAGCCCTTTCTGCTCCAGTCTAGGGCAGGCGTCCAGCTGCAGTCTGGAAGCTGGATCTCTTCCACAGAGCTCTCAGGTTTCCCACCTACTGAGCCGCCTATTCCTCCCGGCTCTGGGAAGGGCCTGAGGATTCCTCTCCCCCATCCCAGGTGAGAAGGGGGCAGGGCAGGGCACAGAATGGGCACCTCGCCCACCTGGATGCATTCCTTTCCTCACCTCAGACAGCTCAGACGGGCCTTTCGGATGCCCACCTGTTGTCATTTATTTGCTTTATCTCGACTAGGCCACTGAAGCTGCCAGGACCAGGGGGGACTGCCCCAGCTGGTCTGACTGGTTGGGCTGCAGTCGCAGCTCTGTCTCTTGCAGAGAGCTTCTGTGTCTCCCCTGCTCCCCTCCTCTGCTCCGCCCCCCCAGCTCTGCCGTGTTCCCATTGGCTGGGGTGGCTCCTCCAGGGCCAGCGCTCCTCAGCTGGTACCCTCCACCCCTTGGGGATGTGGTGAAAAGCACTGCGATGTTTTAACTTCTGCATCTTTCCTTGCCTCCTGGACCCATCTGTAGACTGAGGCAGCCCGCAGTCGGGCAAACTGTCCACAGTGCAAGAAACACTCCCCTCCAGGGGTTTGTACCCTGAGGTGGTTCTGCTCCTCAGAGGGCATCTGGAGGGTGAGGGTAGCTCTGACTGCCTTGGAGACCAAGGAGCACTGTGTGGGCATTTAATGGGGATGGGGCAGGGATGCCCTGTAAAGCAGGGGACAACCCAACAGAACAATGGATTGTCCCCCCCAAAAGGCAGTAACTTCCCTTGTTGGGAGACACCGCATCGGGCCCCACCTTATTCACAGGGTGCAGTTTGTGTAATCTCTGCAGCAGGGCTCGTCACACTTCATAGCGCATGAATCACCTGCGGATCTTGTTACAATGCAGATCCTGACTCAGTAGGCCTGGGTCGGGGCCTGAGAATCTGTATTTCATATGAGCTCCCAGGTGTTTTTCACGCTGCTGGTTCAAGACCACACTTTTCAAAGCAAGGCTTTACAGCACAAATGTGCATGTCTTTTCTTTTAAGGGGGGCATTTTATCTGCAGAATTTGTTGAACTGGATATTGCTAAATGTTTGTTTAGATTAGTGGTTTTCAATGGGGAGTGATTTTTGCCTCCTCCCTGAGGGGACATTTTTGACTGTCACAACCAGAGGAGCGGGGGCACAGGTGCTATGGCATCTAGTGGGTGGAGGCCAGGTATACTGCTGAACATCCAACAGTGGACAGGACAGTTCTGCACAACAAAGAATGATCCAGCCCAAAATGTCAGTATTGCCAAGGCTGAGAAACCCTGGCTTAGATAAAATGTTAAAACAATGGGAAATATATTTGTGGGTGATCTGACTTCATAGCAAGTTGGTGACTACAGCCACGATGCTGTGAATACGTGTCATCCACTGAGTCTGGGGCCCCTCTGAGCATAAGCACATCCAGCCAGTTGGAAATCAGAAGCACTGGGTTGTGGTCCTGGTGAGTAAACTCTGGTAGTAGGTGTAATAATTCATCAGCCTTGGAGAGCCAATTTTTATTTTTTTAAATAAATTTATTTATTTTATTATTTATTTATTTATTTTTGGCTGCGTTGGGTCTTCATTGCTGCGTGCGGGCTTTCTCTGGTTGCGGTGAGCGGGGGCTACTCTTCATTGCAGTGCGTGGGCTTCTCACTGCGGTGGCTTCTCTTGTTGCGGAGCACGGGCTCTAGGCGCGTGGGCTTCAGTAGTTGTGGCTCGCGGGCTCAGTACTTGTGGCGCCCGGGCTTAGTTGCTCCGTGGCATGTGGGATCTTCCCAGACCAGGGCTCGAACTCCTGTCCCCTGCATTGGCAGGCAGATTCTTAACCACTGCGCCACCAGGGAAGCCCTGGAGAGCAAATTTTAAAAAAATCTATGGAGGGTAGTGGGTGGTGGGGAGAGGGATAGGATGAAGGAGGAGCACATATGTAGAGGTGGCTGTGGTCCATATTTTAGTTCTAGCACTGGGTGTTCATGGGTGTTTTTTATATTATTTTGAAATAAACAATTTATTAAACAGAAATAAACACAAAGGTGGGCCACGCCCAGATCGGTGAAGAAAGAGAGCTATAGACAAAGGATTGTGATTAATCCAATGTACCTGGGGTTAAAAAAAAAAGGTGAACTTGCAGGGTCAGTGACTAATAATAAAGTGATACCATTATATTCATGGCAAAAATATCCGCAAGGGGGAGAGAATGTGACAGGTTAAGCAAAAAGACAAAAGTAGGCACCCTGGGAAGATGCCGCTTGCCTTGGATCTGACTCTTTCCCTGCACTGGCAGAGCAGAGGGGGTTCTGGAAGGCGCGGGAGACAGACTCTTTCCTCTTCTGCTCAGTTTTAGCCATGCAAGGACTGTCCCATGGAGTATCACAGTGGAAGGTCAATGCCTCCAGGCCACATCCTGACAACCTGCTGCCCAGAGGTGCCTTCCATCAGGTGCCCTGGTCTGCCCTCCGGGAGCAAGGTATCCGTCCCTGCCCCAACCCGACTCTGAGATCCACAGCCTGGCTGGTCATGCTCAGCTATTCTGCTAGACAGACATAGGCAGCTGATGGTGTTTTCTCTGGCAACTTTCTGTGCCCCACAATTCCCCAGTGTCTTTATGTCCCCTGTGTTCCAGTTACCCAGACTCCTAGCTTCCTTTCTATTTCTTGCAGAATCTCAATTAGTCCCAGAATACACAATTCACCTTGCTTCAGACTTTCTTTCCTATCCACGTCAATACTGACCTCTCCTTTGCCCCCTCCCTCCAGACACCTCTCTCTGAGGCCCGCTGTTTATAAACACCAGAGAATTTTTCTCAGTGATGCTGATGGATTTTTTATTATGATAACCTCCCCATGTGGTTGTATGCACATTTTAACAGGAGATATCTGAATAGCTAACACCTCAATCCAAAGAAACAACTCCAGAAGTGGGAGTTCTTTGGTCTGTGATGGGAATTAAAAATCACCGAGTGTCAGAATGAGAAGAGGTCTTGGAGATCTTCTAGTGCAACTCTCTCAATTGACGGACGGGGGAACCAAGGTTCAGAGAAGTTATTTGCTAGAAGGTCACACAGTATAATGGGGGCAAAAGTGAGAGCACAACCCAACTCGCATTCCTTTATTCAGTCACTCGCTTAGTCACTCAGTCAGCAAATCCTTATTGAGCATTTGCTACTACATGCCAGGCACCAACTGCGCGATGGGGTCACAAATAAGATGCGATCCTTGTCCCAAGTCACCCCGAGCCTAGCAGGTGACGACAGCCTAGGGGGAAAGAAAATTGCAATACAGTGGGGTCAATGATTCAGCAGAAGTATCATATTCGGCTTGGACACCTGGAGGAGGGAGAGAGTAATTCTGAGGAAGACTTGGCAGGGCAATCTTCTGACCTTGTCTAGGGTTTCTCTCCATAACTCTCACCAAAGGGGGGACCTGGACAACAGAGAGAAACTTGGAGCTACTCCACGGTGACCAGAGAAATGATTGTCTAAAATAATAGTAGTGATGTGTAATGAAAGGGGGCACTTTTAATAATTATGCTTGGGTAGCAGTTGTATATTATGTGTTGAGATTGTCCTAGGCAAACCCGGACACAAGGCCTTCCTAACTCTAGGGTGGTACCCACTGGACCCCACTCCTGCCGGCCCTCCATCATGCTGGGGAATTGCAGTCTAGGATAACTTCTACCGTTCTCAGCAGCCAAGTGGTTCTGCTTCTTGAGATTGAATCACCAGGCACACAGTCCTCCCTACTGGCCTCTGAGGATGGCCCAAAAGCTGATAAACCAATCCTTCTCGCCCCTCACCTTCCACCCCAGGCAGAGGATCTGCCTCTCTTCTCTTTGTCCCTCATACCTTGCCGAGGGAGTACAGGGATGATTCTATGAGGACTGTGGAGATGTCCTTGTTCAGGATCTCAGCTCCAGGGAAAGGGAAGCACCGTGGGCTCTTCCCGAGAACACTGGGCCTGGGTTTGAGTCTGGTGTTTTCATACCTTAAAGGGAAGGTGTTTGGATCCTCTACAGCCTTGCTAATCAAAGTGTGGTTTACATTGTAATTAGATCTCCAGGTGATTCAGTAAGGTTTGAGCACACTGTCCTAGGCATTCAGCATAACACTCTGTAAATGTTGGCTTGAGCCAGGAAGTGGGTATACAGTATGCATGGTTAGAGGCAATGCATTTTTGAAATGACATGCTTTGTGAGTCTGTTTTACTGTCCCCATTAAACGTAAGCTCTTCAGGGTAGGGATTATGTAGATTTCACACATTCTTCCCCAGCTCGTATTCCATTGCCATTGCCCAGGAAGGACAGAGCCTGGTGTGTTGCCTTGGGAACCTGTTTGTTTCCAGTCACCTCCTCTTCTGCCTCTGATGAGTAAATGCCAGCAGAGGAGGAGAGAGATCAGGTGATACGGAGGGTTAGCAGCCACCAGCGGTAGGGGGACCTGGGCACAGAAAGAGTGTTTATGATAATAACTTATGGCAATGGTAGCTCTTTCTCCTCCCCTTCCTAGCCCCTGTCCATCAGCTGCCTTCTCCTCTTGCACCTTCCAGCCCTCCTGGCTGCATGGTCAAGTCCTCAGGGACACCTGGAGCCCCTTATTACACATTCTACATCAGCTGTGAATTTTTAGTAATAGAAAGGGCCATGATAAGGCATCTGGTGCCTGGTTTTGTTACTGCTCACGACAAGCTGCAGTGTTTGGGCAATGCCCTTTCAGAGGTCTCAGGCCTTAGGCTCAAGCCAGGGAAGAGTGAGCATATCCCAGATCTGGCACTCCATGGATAGCCATCAATCGTCTTTAAACAAACAATCGTCTTTTTAAATAAATTAAAATAATTTTTATATTTACCCACATATTTACCATTTCCAGTGCTCTTCATTCCTTTTGGTAGATCTAAGCTTCCCACTCATACCATTTCTTTTCAGCCTGAAGAACTTCCTTTAGTATTTCTTGGAGTGCAAGTCTGCTGGCAAGGACTTCTCTCAGCTGCTGCTTATCTGAAAATGTCTTTATTTCTTTTTCACTTTTGGAAGCTATTTTTCTTGTGCTTCTAAAAGTGAAAAAGAAATAATTCTAGATTTTCTATTTTTTTTTTCCAATATGTCATTCCACTGTCTCTTGTCTTGCATTATTTCTAAAGAGAAGTTAGTCATCATTCTTATCATTATAGTATTCCTTTTTTTCTCTAGCTGGTTTTTATCTTTGGTTTTCAACAATTTGACTATGACGTTCCTATGTGTATTTTATCCTACTTGGGATTTGATGAGCTTTTTGAATCTGTAGGTTGCTGCTTTTCATCAAATTTGTAATTTTGGGGCTATTATTTCTTTTTCTTTTTTTAAAAAAATAAAGTTATTTATTTATTTTTGGCTGTGTTGGGTCTTTGCTGCCGTGTGGGCTTTCTCTAGTTGCAGCAAGTGGGGGCTACTCTTCGTTGCAGTGTGCAGGCTTCTCATTGTGGTGGCTTCTCTTGTTGCGGAGCATGGGCTCTAGGCACACGGGCTTCAGTAGTTATGGCATGTAGGCTCAGTAGATGTGGCTCGTGGGCTCTAGAGTGCAGGCTCAGTAGTTGTGGCACACAGGCTTAGTTGCTCTGTGGCATGTGGGATCTTCCCGGACCAGGGCTTGAACCCATGTCCCCTGCATTGGCAGGCAGATTCTTAACCACTGTGCCACCAGGGAAGTCCCTGGCTATTATGTCTTCAGAAATATTGTTGAAACTATTTGTCCTCCTCTCTTTTCTGGGACACCAATTACAGATGTTAGAGTACTAGATATTATCCTATAGGTCATTGATACTCTGTTCACTAATTTTTTCTCCCTTTGTTTCAATTTAGATTAATTTTGATAATTTCACCTTCAGGTTTGTTGATATTTTGTTCTCTAGTGTCCAATATGCTATTAAGCCAATCCAATGAATTTTTTTAAAATTTATTTTTGTAATTTTTATTTTTGGCTGCATTGGGTCTTTGTTGCTGTGCACGGGCTTTCTCTGGTTGCAGTGAGAGGGGGCTACACTTCGTTGCGGTGTGCGGGCTTCTCATTGCAGTGGCTTCTCTTGTTGTGGAGCACGGACTCTAGGCGCACGGGCTTCAGTAGTTGTGGCACATGAGCTCTAGAGCTCAGGCTCAGTAGTTGTGGCGCACAGAGCTTAGTTGCTCTGCGGCATGTGGGATCTTCCCAGACCAGGGATCGAACCCGTGTCCCCTGCATTGTCAGGAAGATTCTTAACCACTGCGCCACCAGGGAAGCCCCCAATTCAATGGGTTTTTGATATCATATATCATATTTTTCAGTTCTAGAACTTCTGTTATTTTTTTTAATTAATTAATTTATTTATTTATTTTTGGCTGTGTTGGGTCTTCGTTTCTGTGTGAGGGCTTTCTCTAGTTGTGGCCAGCGGGGGCCACTCTTCATCGCGGTGCACGGGCCTCTCCCTATCATGGCCTCTCCTGTTGCAGAGCACAGGCTCCAGATGCGCAGGCTCAGTAGTTGTGGCTCACGGGCCTAGTTGCTCTGCGGCATGTGGGATCTTCCCAGACCAGGGCTCGAACTTGTGTCCCCTGCATTAGCAGGCAGATTCTCAACCACTGCGCCACCAGGGAAGCCCTACATTTCTCTCTTGAAATAACCCTTCTATCCACCCATTACAGTCATCTTTTCCTGTGAACACTTTCACATATTTATAATAATTGTTTTAAAGCTCTTATCTGCTAACTCCAATAACTGGATCATCTGTGGATCTGCTTCTCTTGATTATGTGTCACATGTTTCTGCTTCTTTAATCACTTCATGTTTTTTTAAAATATAGTATTCCAGAAATTTTGTATAAAAGAACACTACAGGCTAATATATATATGTGTGTGTGTGTGTGTGTGTGTGTGTGTGTGTGTGTGTGTGTATTTCTCAGAAAGTGCAATACTCTTCTTCTGTCTAGTGTTTGGGCTGAGAAGCAGACCATTCAGATTTCTTCTAGGGTAGAATTGAGCTGGGGTTGAACTGCTTTTTAATTATATTGCATTCTAATTAGTTCTGATTAGCCCAGCCCCCAAACTTCTGCCTCATTTTTATGTGTTAGTATTTGAGGTGAGAGTGGGTAGGCTACCGTTTCAGATATTTTTGAATCATCTTTGGACTCAACTCTGGCAGGACCCTGGAATCTAAGCACTGTGAAAATGTGCAGGGCTATGCTATTCTCTCCAGTGCCTCATCTGCTGCCACTTTTGTGGCAAAATTCAGGAGGGGTGTGTGTGTGGGGGGCGTGTTTGTGGAGAATTACTAGGCCAAATGATCTGGTTTTACATTGGGGCTCTTCCAGATGCCAATATGTCATGCCAGCCCACGATACAGCTCAGCTGATTTCTTCTCATCCCTACAAAGTCTCTGTCTATGGTTTGCTCCTCCACATGATTGTAGCCAAACTGGGTACACCCCCAGGTAAGTGAGCTACTGTGACTTTCTGCACATTTGTGAAAGACTTGTTTCCTCCTGGAATTCAATTCATCGAGGCTTCCATGCATCCACTGCCCTTTACTAGCCCAGTAGAAAAGTATGATTTTAATTTTGTCTGTGTTTTCTTGTTGGGACCATGATAAGCAAAAGTTTTCCATATCTTTCTACATCCTAACTGGAAGTGGAACTCTCCTAGATGTTAGAGGAACAGCAAGAAGATCAACATGACTGGAACAGAATGAAAGAGTAGAGGAGGAGGAGAGGAAGTCTGAGAGGTAACCAGGAGTCAGTCTGTGCTCAACTTTGTAGGCCATTGGAAAGACTGGCTTTTACCCTGAGTGAGATGGGAAGCAATTGGATGGTTTTGAGCAGAGCATGACACAATCTGGTATGGGTTTTAACAGGATCCACTCTGGATGCTGGGATGAGAACAGACTATAAGGGGCAAGAGAAGCACTAGGGAGGCTAGTTATTGCAACAGTTCATGCAAAGGATATTGGTGGCTTGGGATAGTGGTAAGATGGTGAGAAGTGTTAAAATCTGAATACATTTTGAAGGCAGAGCCAACAGGGTTTACTGACAGATTACATGTGAAGTAAGAGGAGCTGATGGCTCCAGAGTGTTAGCCTGAGTGACCAGAAGGATGAAGTTGCTGGTTGCCATGGGGAAGTTTGAAGAAGAGCAGGTTTGTTGGAAGTATCTTCAACCATCTAAGTACAGATGTTGAGGAGGCCCTTGATCTGCAGTTCAGGGAAGAGAAAAGGGCTGGGTTTATACACTTTTTTTTTTCATAAGTGAGTGTGTGAATGCAATAAATCCCATCAGTCTGGTTTAACATATTAGTAGCTAACATTTATTGTTTACTCTGCCAGGCATTGTACTATGTTCTTACAAATGTTAACTTATTCAGTCCTCACAACAACCCTAAGAGTTAAGTTCTATTATTATTATCCATGAAAGGGAGGTATGTTAGTTTGCTGGGGGTGCCATAACAAAATGCCAGAGACTGAGTGGCTTAAACAACAGAAATTTATTTTCTCCCAGTTTTGGAGGCTGTAAGTCCATGATTAAGGTGTCAGTCAGGCAGTTTGCTTTCTCCTGAGGGCTCTCTCCTTGGTTTGCAGATGGCCTTTCCTCTATAGGCATGCTTCCCCAGGGTCTTCTGTGTGTCCTACTCTCCTCTTTTTACAAGGATGCCAGTCAGATTGGATTAGGGTCCACTCATATGACCTTATTTTAACTTAATTACCTTCTTCCAAATATAGTCCCATTCTGAGGTGCTGGGAGTAAGAGCTTCAACATATGAATTTTGGGGTAGAAACAATTCAATCCATAAAGGACGTATAGAGAGATCACACAAAGTTCACAAGGTCACACAGCTAGTAAATGGTAAAATTAGGATTTGAATTCAGCAGGTCTCAGTCACAGCCTACTTTCTTCACATAGTCTATATAGTCTCCTAGTAATGATACTCACATCTTGGTATAGTTTCTTCTCCACCTGTAATAGCTTTTCATACATGTTTACAATCCCTTATCTGAACACTTGGGGCCAGACAATATGGTGCACGTGCCATGTGTTTTGTTACCACCTCCAGCAGGGTCTGGGCCAGCACTCCATTAGTAAATGCTTTGCTAATTTGGCAGAAAAAAATGTAGTATTAATCACCCTAAATGGGATAGGAATTATGAATAGTTTCACACCATTTTAATAGGCTTTGATGCCAAATGATTCTTTGTTTGTTTAAGATTTTTGGAGCATTGGGCTTTCAGAATTTTGGATGAGGGATTGTGGACATGCACCTGGCGTTCTCCTCACTGTGGCTGTAACTATCCTCCTTAGTAAGTTTTATACCCCACTTGCTGATTCTGCTTAATCGCTTATGAGGCACACTGCACTAAAGCAGTTTGTCCCATGATGACCAACTGAACAAGTGAGGTGTGAAGCCCCTGTGGGAGAGGGGAGCGGAGGGAAGTAAAAAGGGAGGTTTTGGCCCATGGCTTTGGTCAAAGGAGGAAAAATCCCTTGGTCCTCGGGCGGAGGTTGTGGCTGAATTTTACCCCAGAGAAGCTAGAGCACCTCCTATAGGGGAGGCGACGCCTCCTTTTTCTAAGACTTTCTTCTAGCAACTGCTGCATCTTTTTTTTTTTTTTTTTTTAAGGTAGGAAAAGATATTTTTAATACATTAAGCACAAATATTCCACTGTTTTAAAATAGACTACAAATATTTATGCAAGGAAAAAGACTGGGAGAAATACATTATAATGTTAACTGCAACTGCTGCATTTTAACAGGACCTTCTGGATACTCCAAAAGAAGGATTCCAATTGTGGGATCTGCAGGCCTCAGAGAAGGCTGTGGGAACCCAGAGTTTTGGGGACACTTCTCACGTCATTCCACATTGACAACTGCCATCTTGGTCTAAGTGTGGACAATCCTGTGAAGAGAGAAGGTAACTTTAGCAATGCCATGTGGGTGGCTCTGGCCTAAGGGTCATGCAGGATCTAGAGACCTTACTCACGGTTGGGCTCTGACCTCAGGAGACCAGGTAACTCAATGGCTTAAGGGCACAGAGCTCCTTGAGAACGGAATATGAGGCCAGAGGTCAGACTTCCTCCTAACCCTGAGAGGCTCAGGCCCAGCTGTGGATGCTGCCATACATGCTGTCCCCTCCCACTTCCTCCAGGCACTGCCAGACTTCTAGGGCAGAGTTCTGAGTGACGGCTCATTAGATGCAGAGAGCCAGTGGAAATCCAAACTTCAGAACAATCTGTCTGGCTTTGTCTGGAGCCAGGCTGGTCAGCAATGGCCAGAGAACAAAGGGCTCTGCAGAAGAAAACAGCATGAAACTTTAATGGTGTACTTTAAAGGCAGGTGTAATGGATCAGGGCCAAACTCCATCCCACCCCCCAAACCCCCCGGCTCCTAGGTTTGCTCCTCTGCTTGCCTTCCTGGAGATTTCCTTACAAGGCTCCATGTTGCTGGCATGCTCCTACATGTCTGTCCCACTGTAGGTGCTGTGCATATTCTCTTGGGGGTGTGGGCACTGCCAAAGGGATATGTGCCTGGCAGGTCCCCTCTTCCCAGACTGGGGAGCTCCTGCAGCCTGAGGATCCAGTGGGGCTCAGGCCTGTCTTAACTCAGTGCTGTCAGGGGAGCCATTGCTTCCCCTGGACCTGGAGGGAGAAGAGGGGAGGGCAGATGGATCTGGATCTGGAGGGGGAAGAAGAGGGAAGTTCAGAGGGTAGAGAGGTCAAGGGAGAACTCTAGGTCTCTGTGGCACTGGGCTTCTGGCCTCACTTCAGGGAGACCCCAGAGCAGTAGCTCTTTCTGGGCTGTAGCACTGTCCTGCCCTGCCCTGTGGTCATGCCACCTGCTTCACAAGCCAGCTTGTAATATTAGGGTTGATTGCAATCACCACTGGGCACCCGAATTAATTCACTGTGCACATTTGCTTAAAAGTGTATGCAAATGTATGCAAATAAGCACAACATCTGTGGCTATCCCAAGAGGCTTGGTGTTATTTTTGTTCAGGTTCCCTGGCTGGGAATGTGGGGTTCATGTGGGCTGGGGGCATTTAAAAGACGGGACTATTTCCTTTTGAAAACAGCCCATTTTCCCTCTACTTCCTTTTCTTCTTTCTTTTAGACATTCAGCCCTAGACTCTGTGAGAGAATGGAGAAATGTGAACCCAAACCCAAAATTGAAAGCCTAGCAAAAAGCCCCAAGTCCTCATGGGAATAGGTACAGCTTGTAAGGCACTGTCTCCCCTGTGAAGAAATAGGGTCACAAGGTTGTCATATTATTTTTTACAGTAATCATTTTGGAATTAAAGTAAAATTTTTGTTCTGCAGTTTGAGTTTCTAAATTATGTACTGAGAATGTAGGTTGTCACTGAAAGTGGATTAAACCACAAGTTTGCTGCAGCCCTAGCTGGAGAATTACCAGAGCGGTATTTAACACGGAAATCTTACCCTGTTTTTAACGAGTAGTATCTCTGAAAGACACAGACACTGAGTTGCAGAGACACTGGTGGTTCTGGGAGGTCACAGAGGAGATTCAGGCAGCTGACCTATCATACCCCTCCTGCTCCTTCCCTTTTCTGGGGAAGAGAAGGGAAACTAACATTTCCTGAGCATCCACGTAATCGGTACCAGGCTAAGGACGTGCACGTATGTCATCTCATTTTTAATCGCCAGTTTTTATAAACAGATGAAGAAGCTAGGACACAAAAAAGTTAAGTAACTTATAAGGGGCACAGCAGGATTTCTTCGTATCTGAGATTCCAGCCCACACCCTTCTTTCACTACTAGCTACTTCCCTAAAACAGCCTGTGGCAGAGGAAGCTTCTGCTTTACTGGCAGGAGACTGGTGGTTATTCTTGATAATTGCAGGCAAGGCTAAGGGCAAATATCTGCTGCTTCCAGAGGCCATATCTTGCACAACCACTTATATAGGATGACACATGGGCTCTAGGCTACCCTGGCTTCCATTTCACTTCCATACTCGGCTGAGCTCCACACCACACAGGTTCTCTTTCTGTCTGAGAAGGAGTCTTGGACTTTGAAGGCACCAAAGATACACCAGGTCAGGCAGGGTGTGGCCAGCGTACATGCAGGGAACAGGCTGCATCTTGGGACAATCTGGATCAGGCTCCTCTGGTGCACGATTGGGGCTGATGAAGGATCTTTCTTGTTTCATGAATAAGTTAAGGATTTGGGTGACATGAGACCCTCTGTGTTCAAGGCAGACCTAGTCCTCCAGAGGGAATTTAACACGAGTGATTAAAAATGAACATCAGGGGACTTCCCTGGTGGTGCAGTGGTTAAGAATCTGCCGCCAATGCAGGGGACGTGCATTCGATCCCTGGTGTGGGAAGATCCCACATGCCGCGGAGCAACTAAGCCTGTGCGCCACAACTATTGAGCCCGTGTGCCACAACTACTGAAGCCTGCACGCCTAGAGCCTGTGCTCCGCAACAAGAGAAGCCACCACAATGAGAAGCCCGCGCACTGCTACAAAGAGTAACCCCCGCTCGCCGCAACTAGAGAAAGCCCGCACACAGCAACAAAGACCCAATGCAGCCATAAATAAATAAACAAACAAATAAATATATATATTTTTAAAAAATGAACATCAGGCTCGAGCTTTCAGTGTCTGTTCCCCAGGATGGCAGTCCACCTAAGGGGAGGGGAACAGACAGGATGCATTGTTCCACACCCCCCAGCTCAAGCTCAGGTTAGGGAAGAGGCTCTGTTTTCTCTTGTTTTTCTCTTCTTGTAAGGCAGATTTGGGAGGAGGGGGCATAAGACAGAAAAGGGGTATTTTAGGGCCTCTTCCACAATCTGCATTAGTAAGTTTATTAATTTTAAAGGTTGAATCTTCGTCTCTTCTCCTTTTTAATGCAAGGCTCTATCTAGAGGTATAGTCCTAAACTCCAGATGTACATTTGAATAAGCTGGGGAACTTGGGTTAGGTAATGGTTTCTTAGATATGACACCAAAAGCATAAGTGACATAAGAAAGAACAGACAAATTGAATTACATCAAAATTAAAAATGTTTTGTGCTGTAAATGACATCATCAAGGCAAGAAGTAAAAAGATAACTAATAGAACAGAAGAAAACACATGCAAATCTTATATCTGATAAGGGACTTGTATCCAAAATATATAAAGAATTCTTACAACTCAGCAAAAAAAGACACATAACCCAATTTAAAAATGGACAAAAGATTTGAATAGACATTACTTTAAGGAAGATATACAAATGGCCAATAAACCTATGAAAACATCCTTAACAGCATTAGTCATTACTTAAACGCAAATCAAATGCACAACGATTCTCCAAAACATTAAACATAAAGTTACCACTCAACCCAGCAATTGCACTCCAGCTGTACACTCAAAAGAATGGAAAACATGTATTCAAACAAAAACTTGTACGTGAATGTTCGTAATATCAAAAGGTGGAAACAACTCAAATGTCCATTAACTGATGAACAAATGAACAAAATGTGATATATCCATGCAATGGAATATTATTCAGCCATCAAAAGGAATGAAGTACTGATACATGCTACAACATGGATGAATCTTGAAAAGATTATGTTAAGTGAAAGAAGCCAGTTACAAAAGACAACACGATATATGATTCCATTTATATGAAATGTCCAGAATAGGCAAATCTATAGAGATAGAAAGTGGATTAGTGATTACTTGGTTATTTGGGCTGGGGAGTGACTGCTAATGGGTATGGGATTTCTTTTTGGGGTGATGAAAATGTTCTAAAAGTGTGAATATTTTAAAAACCATTAGATTGTACACTTTAAATGGATGAATTTTAGGGTAGGTGGATTATAACTCAATTATATCTCAATAAAGACTAAAAGGGCAGGCAATGAGAAGGCAGGCAGGAAATGTGTCTTATACCTCATGGCCTCTCTAACACTCCTCAGATAGTTTGAGGCACGTAGTATGTGCTCAATAAATACTCAATGTAAAGGAGATAGTTTCTTTGCAGAGACGAAGCAATAGTGATTCCAGTTAAACCTGTTGGGGACGTGTAGAAATAGGAAGAGACCCTCTCCCCACTGGCCCCGTTGCCAAAGAATCAAAAGAGATCAAATAAAACAAGGTCCCCAAAACATAAGACTAATTTTTTTAAAAAATCACATTTCAAAGATAATGACACAAACTTTATTTCAAGTACAAAGAAACAGAATACAGAAGCTCTCTGCCTACAGGGAATATTTGAACAATAAACATTTAAGCAAAAACTTCCTTCCTGCAGACAAGGAAACTGGTAAACTCCAGGAATGCTTTCGTAGGGACTGCATTCTAAACCCAAGATTGTTTTGTTCTCCTCCCCTTTGAGAGCTTACCTAATCCAAAGGCACAGTGAAGGTCATAGTCTGTGACCCTGTCTTGGAGCTGAATTAAGCTGGGAAGTAGTTTCTCCCTAAAGTCAGTAAGAATTTACGCCAGGGGCTTTATATAGAGGTCAGTTTTGTTTATTTTTTTGTGAGAGGGATCCGGATTGAAAAAATGATTCTACTCTGAAGCATCTGGGAATTTTTCTCCAGTTGTGAAAACCAGGAATGATCCCGATACTTAGTTTCTTCATTACAAGTTACATAGTCTCAGATGATGCTTAGGAGTTTATGAAACCTTGGAATAGGCTCCATAACCTGGACCTATCTGGGGGAAGAGTTGAGAGTCCTTGGGTTCCCCCTTCATTCCATAGAGGTTATCACATCTAGAACAGGTTTAATGCCCCTGAATCCTTAGGAATGAAATGGTGCTATTGTTACCCAATTTCATGTTGCAGTTTGACATTTCTTTAAACAAAGTAAACCAGTATTGGTAATTTAAGGCTGGGCTGGTCCTAAAAGAAACTTGATATTTATTCAAATCACTGATTTTGGTGTCCTAACCCCTGCCAAGAAGTAAGTCAGGTTTGTGGTACAAAGAGCATTGGGAGAGATCCATATAGGGTCACTGGTTTAGCATAGCTATCTCTCTGGGTGAAGAGACAGTAATAACCTCACTCGTAGAGCTGTTTAAAATGTCACTCAGACTCAGGCAAACCACTTTCAAATGGGGATGATAACGTTAAAAGAAGCAACCTCTCGATTTTTCCATTCCTTCTCTGAGGGGCACCAGCATCTTCGAACTGGAGACATCTCAGTGGTCTACATGAGGACTTTGGATGGATGCAGCTTAGATATGTGGTGAAGAGTATCTTGAAGTGAATAAACAGATTCATTTTCATTAATTTGTATTTCAACATTGCTGTATTTTCTGCTTCTTTGTCTTTAATGACCAGTTATGAACGTAATTAAATAATCCATGACTAAAAGTAAAACAACGTAAAGTAAAATAAAAATAAATTTTTAAAAAGCAGCACACAACCTCCACACGGGATGACTTCCATTAAAATGTTGAGCATTTTATGAGCCCATGAAGGGCTGACTGCTGTTGCTGTGGCCCAAGGCGAGGCCAGAGAGTGGTGACAAATGCAGGAGGAAAGCAGGGTAGGAAGAGAGATTAAGGAGACAGATGCTGCATGGGGGAGAGGGAGAAGGAAGTTGGCAGAGAGGGAAAGGAAGTCCAGGATGGGCAGAAGAGGAACAGCAGGGGCAAGGATCTATCCTCAGTTCCAGAAGATTCCATGACAATGTAGGGAGGGCAGCACAGCCCAGTGCAGTGTGTCTGCCTGTCTAATGGGCCTGAGACACCACACCAGAGACATCCTGGCTGTGTTGGCAGGCTCTTCAGCCCCTTCCTCTTGCTGGCCCACCTGACAGCCCACGTGACCCAGACGTGGGCACTCATCCTTGAAAGGCAGATGCCAGGTAATGGTGGCTTCTGGGACTTGTCTCCTGCATCCAAGAGGACTTTTTCTTTGAGCCCACGGGATCTCTGATTGGTCCTTGGCTGGGAAAGCCCCTTCAGCCTGACCTCCCCTCCCCCATCCAGCAGCGTTCAGAAAAAGGATGAGCGCCCCGGTTGGTCCCGTACAAATCCCGTCCAAGCAACAAACCACAGTCCTTTGCCCGGACATGCACGTTTGCTTGAACCCACGGAGCCAGCGCAGGAGTAGAAGATAAGGTAGTGTGCTCAACGTATGCAAGGAGAGAAGCAGGAACTGAAAATGTGCCCCAGAGCCGGGGCTGGGCTGCTGGACCGCTTCCTGCGGGTGATGCAATCGCTTCTGCTGCAGGTGGTGGCAGTGGTGGGAGTGTTTGCGACTAAGAGAGGCTGGAATTCACCTCGCTAGGCTGCCTCAGGCTTGGCCTTCCTGTTCTGGGGGCACTGGGGACAGTGTGTTATTGAGGGGGAAGGGGAGTGAATCCTGCCTGTGGGGAGGGGTTAGGTGTGTCTTTAAGGCCGTAGGCATAGGGGGTGTGAGCACTGGCTTCCATGCCAGACAGATGTGACCTTAAATCAGGGTTCTGTTGCCTGTCTTTGGAGAAGGGACCTTAGCTTCCTTGAATGTAAAATGGCACTGATGGTGAGAGATCCCTCTTGGCATTGTTTAGGATTAAATGAACTGTCTTTTGCCATGTGTCTGGCATTCAGTAGATGCTCAATAGGTGAGAGTTGTTTTGATTATAGCCCAGGGACCTAAGGCAGGATTGGGATAAGAGGCTGGTGTTGCCCTCCTGAGCCAGCGTGTTTACCCAAGTTATGCCGCCTCTGAATCTGTAGGGGCAAGGATGTAAATGTGAGTGTTGGAGGGTCACTTGCTGATGGCAGAGCTGGGAACTGAACATCTAGTCTAGAGCTCTTCCTACTCAACCTGATGACAGGTGGGCTTTAGGAACAGGGAAGTGGGGCATCAGGCATTTCCAGGATGCTCTGTGCAAGGAAAGGCAAGACCACTTCCAGGGACGCTCAGCCTCCCCGGGAAGGCGGCTTTCCCTTAGCTCGTGCGGCTGCAGCTCTTCCTGCCATACCCTCCTCCTGCCCCCAGTTTCTCTTTGACCTTGTGTGTAGGTGTGCTGATGAAGGTTCATGTATGGGAAGAAAGGGTGCAGATATGCTCAAGGATCCCCCCCAGGGATTGTATCTGCACCTTTAGCCCTTGGTGTGGAGCCTAGCACATGACAGGTGCTTGGTAAATGTTTGGTGAACTCACATCTGGGTGAGTGAGCCCCTCGTTCATTGTCAGATAGTGGCCCTCTCCCACTCCAGGACAGCAGGGGCGGAGGGGTTGGCTAGGAAACAGCTGATCCAACTCACTTCTCAGCCCAGAGCCTCTTGAACACCAGATTCAAAACCTGAGAGGCTCTAAGCCCAGAAAGAACGGGTCCCCAGCTCCTCCGGTGGCAGGTTTCCTTGATAGCAATTGATTGTTCTCTGGCCTCAGCTGGAAATTTCTGAGATGTCCTTGCCAGTCCCAAGGAGAAGTATGTACTAACATACTAATGTAACTTTGCCCAGGAAAGAGGCTGCATCCTGGGGGATGTAGACTAAAAGGAAGAGTATTTTGATTGGATTTCTTCATTCCTTGGCAGGATAAAGCCAACTTCTTTTCCATGGGCTGGGCAGGCTGAGTCCTGGGCTGGGCAAGAGTTGAGGGCACTTCCCGAGGGCCATGCTTGTAGTTTTTCTGTAAATTTATCTCCACAGACTTAGTAAATTACGTCATGTGGCAAGCCTGGAAAAGGGCGGTCCGAGGGTACCAAGATGTTGATGGCATCACCTTTGCCTCCTGAGAGGAACCTCTACTGGTGAGAAGAAACTCAGGTAAGGCCAGCCATGCTAAGTGGCCAAGACAATGTAGATAGGACATTTATGGAAAATCTTCCATTGCAGCTTTTTCCCCACTCCCCAAACACAGAATTATTTATATTTTCTAAATGTGGAGATGTACATTCATTCACTCATTCAGCAAATATTTTTTGGGTATTCCCCAAAACAAAACTATGTGTTGCCTGTCATAAGCATGTGATCCCGGACTTCACCTCATCTTTTATGTTCCACTGGGCTTTCGCATGGTAGCCTCAGTCTCTGCATTTCCCTTTACATCCAGGTCTCTGAATTCCCAAATATTTTCTCTTTAGTGCCTGCTTTTTTGATTTGAATCCCACTCTCAAGTGATTGGTAAGGAGTCAGTTCACTGACTAGGAAATCGAGTCTCTCCACTTACTCAATTAGCAGAAGCCAATCTGTCTGTTCTGGTAGATTCCACCCCACCCCCGCTCCCCCCTACGCCACACATGCACGCATGCACACACACACACACACACACCCCTCTGCAACTCAGAAGAGAGGGTCTATTCCTTTGCAGACTGATGGAATGATGCACAGAGAGATAAATTCACTCTGTTAGAGCAAGTCCAGCAAGGGAGGACACCAAGCCTTCCAGGTTCCTGGCCTTCCTTAACACACATGATCCCTCCCAGAGGGAGTTAAGAGGCAAGAGGGTGGAGCACTCTGGGTTCCTCCACCAAGACGCCCACCTTACCCATAAATCAGTTTCCAATCTAACCCCTCCCTGGGGGTTGAGTTACAAACCTCAGTAACCCCAGGGCGGCCTGCCTGGTAATTCCTATTATTCAGCTGTCAGCTGGTTTTTTAAAAACCTCCCTTCCCAGTGATCCCGTTACCAGAGTTTTAGAGCCCATTCCTTGTCTCAGAGAGAAACCCTATAGCCAGGTGAAACAATGGAGGGGGCTCCTGCTTGCTTTCTACAGGGAGCTGGGTTTTCTCTTCTGCTGAAAGCAGCCTCCCCTTAACTCTTTGCATTCCCTCTCTGATTGTCGGGAGAGGTGTGCCTCCCTCTCAGGCCTCCAGCCGATGCCTTTGCCTTTCGGAGTAACTTTGCTTTTCTCTGGGCAAAGTTTTGCCTCCTAGAGCCAGCATCAGTTAGCAGAGAAGAAAAACAAGCTGGGGCAAGGAGTGGGAAGAGAGAGAGAGAGAAGAGATTCTTCAAAACAACTGCTGCTGTGGCTGCAAGGTACATTTGCTCTGAGCCCAGTCACAAGTCCAGGGTTCTTCTGTTCCTAGGATGCTGCTCTCGGTAGGGGGCTCCAAGCCCAGATCTCCAGCCCAGCAGGTCCTGACATTGCGGAGTCTGCCCTGTGCTGGAAGGGGAGAAAGGGCACAGAGGGAGGGGTCTGCTTTGACAGTGATGAGAGGTGGGGAGTGAGGCTTCTGACCTCCCTGACCCCTTTATCCCTGACAGTGTTTTCTGGTCCCTCCGGCTCAGAAGGCTGGGCCCCTGCTGCTTGACCTTAGAGGCTGAGAGCACAGGAGGCCGAGCCACGGGGTGTCCTTCAGAAGGAACCCGAGGGAGCAGGCTGGGAAGGCCTGGGAGAGAGACCTGAGAAGAAATGTCACTAGAGGGTGTGACCCTTCTATCTTTGCAACCTGCCCAGCCCCACTAAGGTGATCCCCTCTGCTCCCCAGCCTCGTTCCCCTACAATGGTGGATTTAAACCTTTTATAGAGTCACAGACCCCTTTGGGAAACTTTTGTAAGCTACAGAGCCACCCCCCCCACAAAAATGTCTGTGTGAACCCACAAACACAATTTAGCCAGTTTCAGGGGTTCACAGACCCTAAAGCTGAGGAGACCCTGGTGAGTCCGGCAAATACATGGATCCCAAGTTAAAACGTTTCTCTATCAGCTTCCTTGCCTTGTGAACCCAATTCCACCTTGCAGGGCTATGGTGAAGCAGACAGAGCTTTTGCAGCGCAGGTGGGTCGGGAGAATCAGGATGACCCGTGCCCCCTGGGGCCTGTGCTGCCCCAGAGGGCAGACTCAGAGCTGGTTTGTCCTTCAGTCCTACCCTTGACCCTAAGTAATGCCCATAGGCCCAACTGGCCTGCCTGAGATACTGGCCCAGGAGGAGAGCCACTAAGAAGAGTAGGAGGCACGGAAGGAGGTGTGTGTGTGGCAAACATGGTGAGGGCTCCTCAGTGCCCTGCATGGAGGCTGGGCTTGGTCTTCTCATCTGCCCACATATGGCATGAGCACTAGGTCACCCTGACCAGCTCTGACACTCCTTCTTGGCTAAGCCTCCTGGTAAAATAACATACCTCCTTTTGGCTCCGGCACCTCTTTCCGGACGTCTGTCAACTTCTGTGGGGACTGGGTTGATGGCCAAGCTTGACTTTCCCCCTTTTCCCTTTTCTCCATCCTTTTGGGGACAGTTTTTCCTATTCTAGCAACCACAGCCCTCATTATGCCTTGCCCACTCTCTTTCAGGTACCCTTTGAGGGAGCTAGGGAAAGAATGGGTAGGAAATAGGTACAAGGAGACTTCAGACTCCACTGGGCTAAGAGTCCCAGCTCCACTTAGCTTAAATCTGTCTGAGTTTACAACCCAGAGAGAGCATCCTGGTGGTCAGAGCACTGCCAGTCCCCACTGTCCCCTGGGTCAGGTCCCATCATTGATCACCTAATCTGTTGCAGGGACTGCTCCCTCTCACTGATTTCTGGTCTCTTCATTTATCTTTTCTAAAGTCCAGGCTTAGTCAAGTGAGTCATCTTCTTTAAAATCTTTGCTGGCTCCCCTTTGCCTCCGGAATAAAGTGCAGACTCCCCAGCCTGCCATTCCAGGGACACTTCTGTAATCTGATCTGAACCTCCCTGCCCATGCCCACCCTTCCTCAATCCAATCATTGCACCCAATGATCCTGTCCTCCAGCCTGCCCTTGCTCCCTGGACAAGTTTTCCAGTTCAGCTCTTTATCCTGCTCAAGCTAGGTCTTGGCTATCTTATCTGGCTTTCCTGATGGAAAAATTGCCCCATCCTTCGAGGTCCAACTCAAAAGCCACCTCCCTGAAGCCTTCCCCAGTCTTTGCATTCTGAAATTTTCTGCATTCCCAGCAGTCATTATCCCTGGCATTAACACATTTCATGTTGCTTTCCATTATTTTCTGGTCTACTTCTCTAGGTAGGTTATAAGCTCCCTGAGGGCAGGCACCAGGTTTTTGGCACCTAGCCCAGTAGCTGGCACAATGTAGGTGCTCAATAAATGTTTGTGAAGTAGCCCAGAGACTCCCTTGCCGATAGTTTGCGGTCTGCAGGACACGTTGCTTTCCTTGCAGCCCCAGAACCATCTCTGGGTGCTGTCATGAACAGGACGCGTGTCAACTGCCCAAGCAGCCCCTGCATTCTTGATCTCTCCTCTCCTCGGCCAGATGTTAATTTTGTTTATGTTGACTATCCACGCCCAGTCAAGAAGAGGACATGAGGGTCCCTTTGGATGTGTTTGATCTGAATGTTACTCGATAACAGTGTCGGACACACGTGTTCTCAACCTTCCTACAGCTTTGGTACTGGAGTTTTCTTCTGACCTGCCCAGCAGCCGGGAGGATGCTTTGCCATTCCCCGCTTCCTCCTCTTCCACTCCCTTTCTGGACGCGCCAAAATTATTCGGCCCCTTTAAAGAGAAGACAAAAGTCACTTTGGCGCCCCCTATCTCCCTCCTAATAGGGAGGACTCAAGGGCTCTCGAGTGCTTCCCGAGCCGGCTTTAGGAACCGAACCTGCGTAGACGACAGCGCTCCAATTGCGTTTCTGGAGGAGGTCGGAATTTGGCTTGGCCCCTTGCAGTGTTTCCAAGGGAAGGTTCGTACATTCGTGACCGTCCCTGGCAGCCGCCCAGCCCGGGACTTGGGGTTCCACTCGCCATTGGCCAGCCGTCGGTGTGACGCGCCAGAGGCGGGGCCTCATCAGCTGTTTGCGGGATGCCCCGAGCGGGCGTATTTTGGAAACAATACCGCGCGGTGCAGAGTGGCCTCCACCCGCGCCAGCCCGCCTGCCGCTGCCGCCGCCCCTGCCTGCGCCTCCCGCCTCCCGCCTCCCGCCTTTCGCCGCAGCCCGGTGAGCGCCCGGGCGGCAGGGGGCCGGGCGGTGTTGGATCGCACCTCCTTGGGGAAGTGGGGAGAGGATCGCGCTGCGCGTGGGGGCCCGGGAAGGGTTGGGCTGCGGGCGTCTAGAGTGACCATGGACTGGGGCGCTGGGGTATGGGAACGGGGTGCAAAACCCACATCTAAGTGCGCTGCTCCACGAAGGAACGTGGGGGTAGTAGCATTTGAGACTCCAAGGAGTTGGGTCCAGGTGGGCAGGGGAACGTGCGGTGCACTGCTGAGCAGACCTGGGCGCTCGAGAATGGCCCGGCCTCTGGATCTGACTTTGGGGTAGGGCAGGGAGTTGTGGGACGTCCTGCATCCCTGCGGAGTCTGAAGGCTCCTCTCCTTAACAGCCGGGCTTTTTCCCTCCTTCCCAACTGAGTTTGGGCGCCAAGCCCCCGAGTGCTCATCACGCTGGACCCTGGCACGGAGCCCTGGCATCACGACTCGGAGGCCGAGATCCTCTCCTGGAGTCACCCAGGTCTGCTGTGTGTTGTGTGAGTGCGTGAGTGTGTGTGTGTTTGTGTGTGTGTGTATGTATGTGTGCGTTCCCAGATTTTAGCCCTCGTCGAGGTTCAGAATGTCTAGCTACTGCTTCTCCTAGGAGAAGGAGTCTGAGTTCAGCATCCCTCTTAGAGTCCTTAAGGGCTGGGATGGCTCCAGCAGGCTTTAGGTCCCCTTGCTAGGAATAAAGACTTCCCTGGTAGTGCACTTAGGAAGTGCCCTTCTCCTGCCGGTTTGCACACCACCTCTTCAGCTCAGGGGAAGGGGAGAAGAAGGTCCCTTTACTGTATCTCAGTTTACACTTGACCTTGTCCAGCACCTGTCCAGAGACTCCCACCTGCAGAAGGGCCACCTGCAGTTCCTGTGGAGAGTGGGAAGGGTCCCCCTCAGGCTTGCAGAGCCACACCCTCTGGCTGCACCTCCCCCACTGTCCAGTCCAGGCAAGGGTGGAATTTGGGGCTTTGCTGGGAGCGGGTGGGGGAGGTGATAGGCTTCAAAGGAAAACCCAAGACAATGACTCCTGACTGTGATTGGCTTTGGAGGGCCCCATCTTAGGTTGGGATTGCCAACTTGCAGAGAGGAGGTGGATGGGCAGGAGGGGAGCCCCTGCCAGGTGACTGGCAGGACAGCACTTGGTCCTTTCAGTGGGAAACCTTGTTTCCTGGTACTGCTAAAGTGTAGTTCTCTCACTCCCCTTTGGGAAACACTGTCCAAAGAACACCATGTGCCTGTTTTGCCATCCAAGCGGGCATCTCCTCGCTGTCCAGGGAAGAGGGCAGGATAGGGACCATAGATAGCTCAAGGACAGGATGGGATGGAGGGAGTGTTGAAGCAGGCACTTCAGAGAGAGCTTGCATTTGAGAAAGCCAAGATTTCTGAATTTAACTGAGCTTCTTTAAATACTTTACCAACCCACAGACCATTTGGCTTGTTCTTCAAAGACAAGAGACTGGGAGACAGAATTCCCAGGGGACCTCTAATTGACTCTGGCAATGACAAACACTGTCTCTCTGTATCCTTAACCATTCAGGTGGTTGCTTTTCTGGCTGCCTCAGGGACCCTAAGGGGTTCCTGGTGTGTGTATAAGGGGTTGGCTTGGGAGCTCAAGATGCTGCGTGGCTCCAAGCTCAGACTCCCAAGAGCCATCAGGTGGAGCAAGTGGAACTTCTTTATCACCAAGAAACTCATGTCAACAACCTGAGGAGTTTAGGCAGCGAGTGAGGTCACAGACAGAGGGCTAAATTTCACTTCCTTCTGTGAGGCAGGTTGTACCCATCTCAGGTTCAGCGCTGGCAGGAGTGGTAGGCTGTGGGAAAAGATTTGAAGTCGTGGAGACTAGTGAGTAGACTGAGCTGGGGTAGGCTGGCCACTTTGCTGGATGCTGGACCTCCCCTCTAGGCTAAGCTGTGGTGGGCAGACAGCTGTACTCTGCTGAGAGGGCAGCTGCAATGACTAACCTGGGTTTTTCTCCCCTTCTCTCCCAGGACACACTCTTACCACATCGTTCAGCCTGTTTGTTGTGTTGAGCAAGCAGGGGGTGGAGACTAGGGTCTTGGGTAGGGCTTAGCAGGTTTGGAGGGAACCTGGCCACCCTAGGACTGCTGGCGTTTGTTTTTGCTGCTGAGCCTGGAGCTCAGCTCAGAGCGAGATGAGAGCTTGGTGGTTACTCCTCAGGCCAGTGAGCGAGTGTGCCTGTGTGTTGTGAGCACTGTGTGTACAGCCAGTCACAGCGCCCTCTGCCCTCCCACAGCTACTCACAGAGGCTAGTCTTGTTGACATTTCTCCAGGTACCCTGCGTGCTTGTAGCAGCTGATCATACCCCTCTATGGCTCAGAGTCAATAGCAGTCAAACTGCATGACCGTGACCAGCCTGGGTTAGAAGAAGAGGCCGAGGGGAGGGAAGGTGGTTCTGAGTGGGCCCAGGGAAGAAGCGTGGAGAGTCTCAGAACTGCGAGGCAGCCCACATTTGGGGGCAGTGTCACCCTTGGCAGTGCTTTAGCTCTAGGGTTGTCTGTCATCAGTACCTAACCCCACTTCTCCACATAAGAAGGGGGAGCAGGAAAGAAGGAAGGGGAGGGGAGTCCTTCCAGGTATAGCCTGGGTGGGGGCAGCCTCCCGGATGCCTGCATTGCACCCTAACAGGGGAGATGGAGCCACCCCAGTGTGTGGAGGAGCTGGAGGATGATGTGTTCCAGCCAGAGGATGGGGAGCCGGGGACCCAGCCTGGCAGCTTGCTCTCTGCTGACCTGTTTGCCCAGAGCCAGCTGGACTGCCCCCTCAGCCGTCTGCAGCTCTTCCCTCTCACGCACTGCTGTGGCCCTGGGCTTCGACCCACCAGCCAGGAAGACAAGGCTACCCAGACTCTCAGTCCAGCCTCCCCAAGCCAGGGTGTCATGCTGCCTTGTGGGGTGACTGAGGAACCCCAGCGACTCTTTTATGGTGAGTGCTCTTAGCCTCAGGACTCCTCCCTTAGAGACTGGGGGAAAGGAGGGGACTTGCCCTCCCCAGACCTGCTCTTTGCTATTTCCTTCCCCAAACTGAGCAGCAGGCGCTACCGATTCTTCAACTCTCACCTGCTGCTTGTCTGCTTGTTCCTCACCTGTGCTCCTCAGGCCCCACGCAGGGCAGATTGCCTTGCCATTCCTTCTGCTCTTTTGTCCCTTCCTGGAGGGATCTTTGGGTCCATGGTGTCTCCTTGGGTTGGAAGAAGGGTAACCTGGGTCTCGGCCTTTACATCCTGTGGCCTGTTGTGTGGCCCAGCCCTTTGTGTGGTGATAGTGATGTACCTTCTGTAAAGTGGCTAACGCTGCCGTGGGGAAGGCTGGGGGATCTGTGACTCGCTGTTGACACTGAAGGGAAAAACCCAGCCTGTTCTGGGAGGGCAGGGTTCCTGAAGGCAGAAGGTGGCCCCCAGTTGTCACTTGGGGCTTTCTGTGCTTGGAAGGGGAACTGGAGAAAGAGGTTGGGCCTGCCTGGGCTCAGTGCCAGCAAAGGGGCTGTTTCCAAGGCTCAATCAGACAAGACCCCTTCATTTGTGGGCTTCAGTGGTTGGTTTTATGAGCAATCTGCCTTCCTCTGGCAAAAGGGCAGGGTTAGACAGTCTGTTTTCTTCATTTAGCACAAAGCTTATGGAGAGAGGGCCGAGGGTAGGAGGCTATCTTGCTGTGTCTGACGGAGCAGATTGAGGAGACGCTGCAGTTATTCCCAGAGGGAGCTGCCCTATAGGACAATTCTGGCAAAGTCGTCCTGGCAGGAGTCTGAGAAGATAGATAAGGCAGGCGGGGAAGAGGGAAAGACGGGAGCAGGCCGGCGGGTGCCCCTAGTGGCAGCTCGGTGGCCAGCTCTTGGTAAGTGGGGAGCGCAGGTCGAGATGTCTGGCCTGGGGCTGCCTCCAGAGAGAGGAACTTGGCTAATCTGTGGCTCAGAGGAGTCCTGTCTCCGTTTTTTTTGTACCACTGCCCAGAGCTTCAGGGCCTGAGACCAGCCTTCCTCTGCTGCACTAAGAAGTGAAGATACTTTTTGCCTTTCTCTTTCTCTGTCCCCTGCTTTGCTCAACCCAGGAACTCTGGAGAGCTGCCTCCAGTGCTTTTCCAGAGAAGAGCTTCAGCCTGCTACTACTGTATGAGGGTAATAAATAATAAACTGTGGTCAAGCGTAGCTGGGTAAATAAGGACAGAAGGTTGGCAAGTTCACCCACACTTATTACCTTTGCCATGGCACTGCCGGTGAATGGAGGACTGAAGGCAAGGCTGGGACCATTCCCTTCTCTTCTCCAATATCAGCTTTCACACTCTTGGGCAGCAAGTCAGGCTGTCCACATTTGGCAGAGTGCCCTGATAAAGGCAGACTAAGTTCCTCTCCTTGCCCACACTAGGGTCTACCCTCGGCCCCAGGTCTCGGCCAGGAGTGGCAGGCATGGGGAGGATGGGGCAGCTGTGGAGCATGCTGAGATGTGGGCCCTCTGTCTTTGCAGGCAATGCCGGCTACCGGCTCCCCCTCCCTGCCGGTTTCCCTGCAGGCTTGCCCCTTGGTGAGCAGCCCGCTGAAGGGCAGTGGCAACATCGAGCAGAGGTACAGATTGCCCGAAAACTTCAGCGCATTGCAGACCAGTTCCATCGGCTTCATATGCAGCAAGTAGGCATGGGGGGCTCTTGGGGGCGGGTGTGTCTGCTGGGGCTGGGGGGCTGGGGCCTGCTTCAGCAACTCTGTCTCTGCCAGGCCCCAAGGATAAGGTCCCAGAGTTTTGGCCTCATGCTCTTGTGATTCTCGTGCACTGGATGGGCCCGACTGGATGAGCACGCGTGCCCTCACCTCTGAGATCCAAGTTGTTTATCTGCCCACTCTCAGCTCAGGCTCGAGGGAGATGCTACAATCCCTCCCAGGGAATGGGATAGCTTTCTGCAGCCTTGATTGACAGACTCTCTCTTCTTGAGGCCAGGGGTGGGAGATGGTCCCTTACAGACCTGAGGGGAAGATTTTCAGGGTGCTGAGGAAAACTGGACAGTCGGGCGTGCCTGGCTGCGGTGCAGTGTAAAATGGGTAACCAGGGCCGGGGATGGGCCTGAGTTGGGGAAGGTGGTGGAACCGGTTGTAACCTGACACTTTCCAGCTGGGGAGGCCGCTCCTCATTGTCTCTGCCTGGGAACCGGGGCCTGGGACTCTGGAGTGTGTACCTCAGAGAGTCTCTCCAGGCCAGCGGCCGGGTGCTCGGCCGGGCGCTTGGCCGGCAGCCTGGCACCAGCCCCGCCAGGGCGGAGCATCGCGTGTCAGTGGAGCATGCGGCAGAGCCCATCAACAAAGGCGGCGGCTGGCGGGCTCGTGCTGGAGGAGCCCTACGTGCCACGGGCTGGAGGCTGCCCTGCTCTGCAGCCGCTGTCTGGGCCGCCCCCGGGCACTTAACCCTTCCTCTCTGGGCTGACTTTCTGGATGGCTGCCAAGGTGGGGAGAGGCTCCTGAGGCTGGATCCCTGCTAGTACAACCACTGCTGAAGCGAAGGCACACCACCTGGAAGTGAACACATTCGCTACCTGTGGGACAGTGTCCCTGGCCCAGTCAGCTGTGTGTGTGTGTGTGTGTGTGTGCGCGCGCGCGTGCGCATGTGTAAGTCTATATCTGACTGTATATCAGGAAATCAAGAGAATAAGTAATCCACCATGATTGGGCAGACCCTGAGGTTAGATGGGGAACTTCAGGTGACCAGAGGACAGCTATTGGTAATAGAAGGTTTGACTTGGCCAGCACCAGGGGGAAGAGAAATTGACCTTGGATTTCCTGAGAACAGGCCCTCCGGGGTTAGACATGGTGAGTGTCCCTGCCAAGGGAAACTTGGGGCTAGACCTGGCCCTGGTGGCTCTCCCAGTCCCTCAGGAAGGGAGGGTGGCCCTATGCTTAGATAATAAGGCAGCCTAGCCACCTCCTCTGGCTCCAAGCTCCAACCCCTATTCGCTCCTTTGATTTTTCTGTGGAGACTTGGCTTAGAGTTTCCCCTTCGGTCCATGTGTGGACACACTCTGATTCTTGATTTCTGCCTCTTGGCCTTCTTCCTGCCCATTCACTCTGCCCTGGTTGTGTAGGCCTGTGGTTGGCCTGAGCTCGCAGCTTCCGGTCCCGGGGCTGCAGCTGATAGAGGACACGGTGACTGTGGGTCTCACAGGCTCGTCTGGAGAGCTATCTGGAAGGCAGTTTTCTGCGTTCCCAATAGCCCTGATCTCTCTCAACAGTTCTTTCCCAGAATGTTCAGCCATCCACGGGTGAGCCCCTGTGGGCTTGGGAGCAGGCTGGGAGGTCCCCCTTGCCCAGCTGAGCCCTGGCACAGGACCAGAACTCAGCCCAGGGCCCTTTCTTCCTGACTCAGTTCCACACAGGAGAAACTGGCCCTGATCCCAGGTCTGACCGTGCTCTTTGCTGCTTGGCATCATTGACCCCCGTCCAGGGCTGTCTCTTTGAAGGCCTGGTTCAACTCCATACAAGGTGCTGTCCTCTTAGCCAGAGCCTTCCAGCCGGGGAGGAGGAGGGGCAGAGCCAGAGGAGAACTGGAGGAGAGTCTCCCCTGCTCTGCACCTCACCTCCTACTGGTTCCTGACTTCCCTGGGCCCCTCACCATCCTGCCAGCTACCTACTCCTACTGTGCAGTGGCAGGAGGCTGGCCAACGAGGCCTTTCTAGCCAAGAGCTGGTTTCCCCAAACTTTCCATTGCAAAGAGCCAGGCTTTTTGTCCACGGGGGTCTTCTTGCTTTTATCCCCCTCCTCCCTGCTCACCCTGCTCACTTCCCTAGGAGCTCATCCTGTGGGAAGCGCTGGGGTAATGGCTATGGGCAGATGGAGAGCTGGCACGTGTAGGACCTTTTAGCAGCTAGTTTTAAGAAATGAGCCATTTCTGAACTTGATTATGATATAAACTAATGTCTAAATATTTCATATCTACACAATACTGTTGTCACTCTTACATTCTTATCCTTCATCTTCTTTCCCTATTCCTTCCCCTCATCTTTGCAGACAAGGAGACTGAGGCACTGGGATGGAAGTAATTTAGGGTTAAGTCTCTAGGCTTCAGATACAAAGTCAGAAGGCCCAGGTTTGAATGCCAGCTCTGCTACCTACTAGCCACCGGGAAGTCTCTGGCAGAGCCTGTTTCCTCTTCTGTAAATTAGACCTAATGCCAGAGAATCTGATCATGAAGATTCAGTGAGAAAACACCTACGAGAGTTCCAGGCACACAGTAGGTATTCTTTAATGCTTGTTTTCTTCTGTCTCTCTGTAATCCTGATTGTCCCCCACATTTGTTCTTGTCAGTTCACAGTGCATTTCCCACCCCACCTGTCCCTGAGTAGAGCTGCCTCCCGTGAGGCCCCTTCTACCTGCCCTGTCCAGAGAAATCAGCGTCAAAGCTGACCAGTTGTGGGTCTTGGCCTTGTACATTTCTCCTAGGAGAATAGTGGTCAATCTCCATCATTATGGGCTGAGTTTAAATAACCAAGAAAGACAACCCAAAAGGCAGTAAGAAGGTTGAAGGAGCCTGGCCATCTCCTCTCTCCTCAGGTCTGGGATTGGTGTCCCAGGGCCAGACCGTGGCCGTGGGTTCCCGACTCCTGTAGGGAATGTGAGCTCCTGCCTTTTGTCCCTGGTTAGGGGCCTCAGTTACTCTTTTACTGTATGAGAGGAAGCCTTCTCCCTGGGAGATGTGGAGCACAGGGAAGGGTGTGATAACGGTAGTGTGTTGTAGGATGGCTTTAGGGCAAAGTGAGTGCATCAGCATGACCCTAGATACAACATGCTCCAAATTCCCCCTGGTGCTGGTTTTTGTGGGCCATAAGCCCTCCCAGCATGTTTCTCAAGGAGCTTGCTGGATGGAGCTCTAGCCTGGTTACCCAAGTTCAGGTCAGCCACCTGTTTAGGGTGGTTTCTCTGGGCAAGGAATTGGAAGCAGAAGATCAGTGCCAGCGAGCTGCTTGCTGTCAGCGCTTTGGGTCTCCAAAGCAGCAAGAGACTTTGAGGCAGAGTGAATGGAGGTAAAAGCCTTTCCAGACCTGGTCACACACCCCCAACTTCCTCTGGCTGGGTCAGGAGTGAAAGATTCTCCTCCTTGCTCTTCTGTGAGCTGCCCAGCTGTAGCAGGTGACCTCTGGTGGTCTGCTGACTGTGGTCTACCTTGACCTTGGCTCTGTGAGGGTGCCCTGGTGTTTCTTGTTTGCCCAGCTTCTACAGGGAAGATGGCGGTACAGGTTTGCTTCCTCCCTGAGCTCAAGGGATGCTCTGGCCAGAAGGTGAATCCCAGCTTCTTTCCATTCCACCTGCCGTGGTCTCCTCCACCATGAGCCGAAGAATGGACAGAAGCTGGTGTCCCATCCCCTTAGGAGAGTCTCCTGTCCTAATGGCACCATCTTGAAAGTTGTGGGATATTTCCGGGTGATGTTAAGAAGCCAAGAATCCTAAAAAAAAGAAAAAAGTGGCTACTGTAGACAGTTGAGTGAGTAAAGCTACAGGAGAATTGGAATTCTTCATGTTGGAAGCGGCTTTTTCACTTGGACCAGGAGTGGCTCCATTCAGAACAGTCAGATTTGGAAATTCCCTGAATAGTAATTAGACTTTCTGGAAAATGACATCTGAGAAAAATTTCAGCCACTCAGTTGAAACCATCTTTAGTTGCAAGATCACAGAAAGGATCCTGGACTGAGAGGCAAATTCGAGTTCAAATCCCAGCTCTGCCACTTATGAGTTCTGTGTTCACAGGCAAATCATTTAACTTCTCCGAGCCTCGATTTCTCATACTCATCTTGTAGAGTTGGTGTGAAAGCCCTTTGGAAATTGTAATATGTATAACTATTAATGCGTGGACAGTTTAACACTTGAAAATGGGTTAAAAGATGATCTTAGGATTTTGTTCTTCGGGAGCTCTTTTGGAATTTGTACCCAAGGTGGTGTTTGCATGGTTTGTTAACTAGTGGCCTCTCTGCCAACAGCCTGGATCCTTTGTTCAGGGAGCTCCTAACTACTTCCTGACCCTTTGGGATGCTCTCCTTGTTGGTGTGTGGTTTTCTGGAGCTCAGGCTATAGCTGATAAAGTTGTTCAGGCTCTAGATGGGACAGCCCTGGGCGGGAGCCCCAGAGATTCTCCCTAGAGTGAAAAGGGTCCCTACAGAGCCAGCCTCTGTCCCTGGAGTGGGAGGTCCCCCTCGGACATTGCCTGGGGAAGAGTGAGGCCTGGGGAGGGGCTGTGGAGAGCGCTGTGCGTGAGAGCCAGGGCCAGGGCTTGGGGGCCCTGTGTTTGCTCTGTGGCTGGCTCTGTTTATATCGCTCACTATATTTAGCTTCTGAGTCATCAGCGTGGCTGAGTAGAGCTGAGTTCTCCACACAACTCTGCACCTGACTACTCTGTCTTCCAGGAGAAGGGCCTTGTAGTTCCGGACAGTTCATTCCCTCCCCACCAAGGCAAGCCATGGGGACGGGGTTGGCTTTGGTTTTTTTTTTTCTTTTTTTGGAGGGGGGTGGTGATGGGAGGGAGGGCTTTGGGGGAGGTGCTAGAAAAGAGGGATAAAGAAAAACATCTTGTTTGCCTTTTGATCCAAGTCTGGCAACCAAGAGGGCATGTTCCATGACCAGTACAAGAACAACCAGTGTGCAGGGTGAGGAGGAGGGTCCGGCCTTCTGTGCTCAGCTTGCTTGTCCTGTCCAGGGACTGGTCCCGGGCGGGACGGGAACAGCCAGCTGCAAAGGCCCCAAGTTGAGAGTTGGAGCCGTGGGGTGGGGGGGGCCTTTTCCAATGCCTTGTAGACCCACAACAAACCAGCCCCCTCCTCAGTCCCCTCTCTCCCTCACTTTTGACCAGAGCGCACATACCCCTCTTCCCCCCTGAGTTCTTAAGAAGTTGCCCATTAGTTTCATGGGGCTGTTCTCAGACTGGGGGAGACAGAGCCATCCCTGGGGGAAGCTGGGTAAGGGCCTCAGTCCTTCCCACCTCCAGGCCATGAAGGTGCAGCCCATGGCTCTGGGGACATGGGTGGCAAACACAGCCCTATCCCCGCACCCCCAGTGGCTGAAGCCGGTGGCTTCCACCTATGTTAGAGGAAACCCTCCTGTCTTCGACTCAGCCAGCCCCAGGCTGCCCTTTCTTCCTGGGAGAAGTGATTGGTGTTTCTATGGTGGCAGCTGGTGGCTTCAACCTCCTGTTAGCGCTGCTGGCTGGGCTGAGGAAGCTCTTGTCAAGCAGAATTTTTTTTCCTTTTCTGTTTTGCCACGTTGCTCATTCCTCAGGTGTCTAGGTCAAAAGCAATCTGGACAGTGGGCCAACGGGGCCCAAGGGGCTACCCCGTGGGTCTCAGAATCCCTTGCCCAGCTTGGCAGCCTGGAATTCTGAGCCCGGCTGCCTCTGGCTGCCATGGCCCATCTCACAGTGCAAAGTCAGGGATTTCCTCAGGACTTCATGAGTCTGCCTAGAAGATAGCGCTCCTGGGGCTGGTGCTTTGAGCTGAGGGTGTTGAGGGAACTGCTCAGCAAAGTGCAGTCGGGCCCAGGTTTCCCTTGTCCTCACCAGGGATTGGGGAGCTGCCTGGGGCAGCCACTGCCTCCATGCTTTACATATACTTATCTCATTTAATCATCACAGCAACCTTGTACTTCGAGACCCCATTATCCCCATTTTATTGGAAGCCGGGGCTCAGAGAAGTGGGATAACATGCCCATGTTACACTGGAAGTGGCTGAGCTGGGAGCCATGCAGATCTGATTGATCCTAAAACCATGGTCTCCCCATTACCCACCCCTGCTCCTCAGCAAGCGCAGCCCGGAAGGTGAGAATCTGATGGAGCTCCCACTTACTGCCCGGACCCTGGCTCTGCCTCCTGTAAAACTGAGTTCTGTGTTCTTGCTTTTCCCCCCTTCAGATTGTAAAATAATCGAGGACAAGCCTTACAGCTTGCTCATCTTTGTGCTTTGTAACTCTTAGCTCGTTTGGGTACCTGATAAAAGTTTGCTGAATCAAACAAACATCTCCCCAACTTCTTTTATGTGGAATTTTCCTTAAGTCTTCCTTAGCTCTGTATTCCTGTTCTCAACAGCAAGGCTTTGTCCTTTAGCCTCGCCGTGGCGGGTTTAGAGTTGATGGGGGAAAGGGAAGAGGTGAGGTAGGAAAACGGCATTTTACAGAGAGTGTATCTCCCTGTAAAGCAGGGTAGATACAACTCTGCATTTTAAAGAAACTGAGCATGGTTTCAGAAAATGATCTGAAGTTATCATTTCAGGCCAGTTTTAGCTTCATTTCTGTTTGATCTTCAGTTAGCTCTGCCTCTGAAAGGTTTATTTTTTTTCTGGTCCACAGCATCCTTACTAAATAGTTAATGATCTGGAAACAATTTCTTTAAACATACTAGGGGAGCAGTTAGGTGGCAATTCTCCTTGAACAGTTAATACCATTTTCATAATGTGAATAAACACACTGTAATATTTTAGTGAAAGAACATAGCTCTGGAGTCAGAAGTCAGGGGTTTGAATCACCCCCTCCCAACTAACTTGCTTGGGGTAACTTTTCTGAACCTTTGCTTCCCCATTTGTAAAATGGGATTGAAAATAATACCTGCCTTTCCTATGTCCCAGACCTTTGTGAGGAGCAAAAGAGACAATAGGAAAGCATTTTAAATATGCGATATAAATGGCTATCTGTTTGGTAAATCTGCATTTTGTGTGTTAGTTTCTTTTAAATCAGGGCTACAGTGTAGCTTTGCTCCTTCCTCGAATTCTTTGGGGGTGAATTAGCTCTTGCTGGAGCATCTGGTACACTGGTGACACACAGAGTCCCCAGAGGGTGTGAATTGGGTCCGAAGGGGGAGAGCCAGAGGGAGATTCTTATCTGGGGAGGGCAGGGAACACTCTTTGTGCTTAGGACAGAGGCCATGTGGGATGAAACAGAGTTTGATTTGTGTAATCCAACCTTGTCAGATACCACAGCCAGCTCTTTAAAAAAAAAAAAAAAAAATGCCTTTTACTAGTTGGGCCTCTCTAGGCAAGAGGCTGATCCTATCACATCAAGTACATCTTTAGACCTGGCCAGACATCAATTGTTCCTGGCTTCAGACAAGTGGGTTATCTTGCAAGGCTGACTTTTCTATAGTCAGTCCAGCGTGCTTGTTGAATACCTACTATGTGCCCTACGTGTTCCCTGTTATCCAGGACGAATGATCTGGGTGTTCAGTTACAGTGCCTTGTGCCCAGGGGGAGTGACGCAAACACTCGTCAACTGACTGCCTCCATCCCCTGACCACAGAAAGAAAGTGGGACTGAAGGAAGAACCCGAGATCTCTCATGCCTGGTTGTGCTCTCCTAACTGAAGAGAATATTTTTTATCCACCACGTTAGGGCCCCTTCCCTTGGGGCGTTCACCTCTATTCTTTCCTTCCCCGTCTTGGTCCTACCCTCTCGGCTCTGAATTTGAGAGCTCTGGTGTAAGCTTAAATTCCCATCAGCTTGCTATCTCCTGAACCCCTGTCTCCTACCCCTGAGGTTACCCTGGCTATGCATTCTGGGAACCCCCATTCTTTTGCAGGTTCCCAAACTTTGAGGGGTCCCAAGCCAGCCTGGGAGAGCTGAGCCTTGCGCCAGGGGTTTGCACCCACTGATCTCAGTCTATGCATTGGGTGCTGTGCCAGGTACCTGAGAGTCAGAGGCCAAGCGTACCCGTTCCTGGCTCCCCCTTCCTTCTCCCCTTCTCCCCCACACCCTCTCCTGGAAGGATCCATGTGCTCTGGTGTTTCGGTGTCTTTGTGTACCTCGTCCTGTTCGGTGAATGTTGATTTCCTTCCTTCTTAACTGTTTCTCTCCCTGGCCTCCCTTCAAGACCTTTTTCTTTCCTTTCTCATCAGGCACTTTTGTTTAATTTTTTAAAAAATATTTTATGTACTGTTGTTGCTCAAAAATCAAGGCATTCTTTGATTCTCTTGCTATGTGGCAATTTGGTTTCCTTTCAATAAAGGGCCTTCTGGGGGCTGCCCTGTGGCAGGAGAAGGCTGACTGGGGTATGTGTGGCATTGCTTGTGCTCACAGAAAGGGTCGCTGGGGCAGTAGATGGTTTCCCAGGCCCTGTTCTTGCTGGCCGCACGGCTGCCAAGGCAGCCAGCTTGACCCTGTACTAAGCAGCCTGTTCCCTAGGCCCACCCAGACCCTCCACCAGGCTGAGCGGATTCACTTGTTGGAGCTCTGAGTTATAGTGCTGAAGGTAATTGTGGATGACAAACTCCGAATCACCAGACCTTAGGGTTGGAAAGCACCTCAGTGGTTTCCAAATGCCTGTCTGTGGCCTGGCTGCCTCAGAAGCACCTGGGCAGGATTTACCTCCGGGTTGGCCAAGTCATTACTCTGGTGGGAGGGAGGGAAAGAGACTAAAGAAAATACCAAATCATGAAATGTTTTCTTCTAGGCTATAGGATCATGAGGGATTTAATTTTCTCCTCTCTCATTTCTTGTATTTTCCAATTTTTCTATGTTACTTTTTTTTTTTAAATTAATTAATTTATTTTTGGCTGTGTTGGGTCTTCCTTGCTGCGCGCAGGCTTTCTCTAGTTGCGGCGAGCGGGAGCTACTCTTTGTTGCGGTGCACGGGCTTCTCACTGCGGTGGCTTCTCTTGTTGCGGAGCACGGGCTCTAGGCACGCGGGCTTCAGGAGCTGTGGCTCATGGGCTCAGGAGTCATGGCTCGCGGGCTCTAGAGCGCAAAGTGGCGCACGGGCTTAGTTGCTCCGCGGCATGTGGGAGCTTCCCGGACCAGGGCTCGAACCCTTGTCCCATGCGGTGGAAGGCGGATTCTTAACCACTGCACCACCAGGGAAGCCCTCTACGTTACTTTTATGACTAAAATAGACAATACATGCTACTTCTGATTTTTAAAAAATGTCACTCAGGGAGCATGTTCAATACACAAATTCCTGGCACCCTTCCCTGAAGATTCTGCCCCAGTTGGTCTGGGTGGGACCAGGGGACTCTGTATGTACAATAGCACCTCCGTGGATTCTGTGATGCAGTCGGGTGTGGGAACCACTGATCTAACACCACGCCTGCACTTCACCTGTAAGGAGACTGAGGACTCAGACAGGCTGCTGGGAGACCCCAGCCTACCAGGTCCTCTGATTCCTGGCCCGGGGAGCCACCCACTGCCCAGGGTGCCTTCCTGGATGATTCAGGAGCCCGGAGGCCCGTCCCAGGCAGAGGCACAGAACCTAGGTCCTTCCTGAGGCTGGGCCTGTGTGCACCTAGGCCTGTCTGTGTCTCCCGGCAAGACCTCAGCCTTGCAGTCTGACAGCACTATCTGGCCCACAACTGCTTCTAGGTTCCCCAGCACCCACAATGACTGGAGTCAGGATGCTTCCTTGCCTCATCCCCAGAGACCTCAGGGCCCAGGAAGTTACCCAGGCAGCAGGTGGCCTCCATGAAGGGAACGTGGGGAGAAACTGAGGCATACAGGGATGGGATTGGTCCAGGCCCCAAATGATCGAGTTGTGATCTCCCTTCCTTGGCCCTTGAGCTGTTTTGAGATGATTTAGAGAAGGGGAGGATGGAGGGTCTGCTTGGGTGTAGAGAAAGGTATATGGTGGCGCTTGGAGCATAGTAGTAATGGGTAAGGACATTGCCCTAGGGCCAGGTGGTCTGGATTTAGCCCAGTCCCTGCCACTTACTAGCTATGTGGCCAAGTTACCTAACTCTTTGAATGATCTCATCTGTAAAATGGGCATGATAATACATACCTGCGTCATAGGGCTGTTGAGAGGACCAAAGGAGTTTAATGTGTATAGACCAGTCCTGCTCATACTCTAATGTGTCTTAAAGTCGCCTGGGCATGTTGTTAAAAATGTGCATTCTGATTCAGTGGGTCTACATTTCTAATAAGCTCCCAGCTGATGCTGAAGCTGCTGGTCCGTGGACCGCATTTTGAGAAGCAAGGATGTAAAACACAGAACCTGACACGCTCAATTTACAGTTACTGTTAGGATCATGGTTGTTATTGTTACTTGGCCTTTTCAAACAGGCACCCGAGGAGCCTCGGAATTCCAGCAGACTGGCCTCCCCAGAGACCAGTCTTTTCCTGGATTTTCCTCGTATTCCACCCTATGACCTTTGCACCTGTCCTGGGTAGCAGCTGGGGAGGGGAAGCAGAAGGAGGGGGTGCTGTGCCCAGCTGCTGCAGGCAGGCCTGAGTCTTCAGGTTTGCAGCTGAGTCCATTTTCATGCTGCTTTACCCTAACCAGATTTTGTTAAGCCGGGTGTGTTTCCTCTTTTTACTTGTCTTTGTTTACAAAACATGAGGAAGCCATCAGTCTCCCCAGTCGCAGTCTGCCAGGCCTCCGCTGTGGCACACCCCGATTTCCCTTCCCCTCCGAGCAGGAACCGTGCCTCCCACTTTCTGGGTTGTTTTGCAGTCTCCCCTTCTGCAGGGGAAAGAGGAATGCTATTGCTACAGGTATGGGGTAGGGGGAATACCTGACAGGGCCCTGAGGTCAGCCTCAGTTGACATCTCGCCTCTCTTCTCTTTGTGGCCTCAGGCAGGGTGACAGGGAACCCAGCGAGGTTCCTGCACAGTTGCCTGGGGACAGGTCAGGGAGGCCAGGGCGAGACGTCCCTGCAAAGCAATGGGAATCCAGGAGCCCCGGGCTCAATTTCCAGCTCTGCCACTGACTTGCTCTAGCCTCTTCTCCTCTGACTAGGAGTTGCCTGGTGGGGGCCTGGGCTGTAGTTAAAGACAGCAGGGGCTCCAGCTCCCCTACACACGTGCGCACGTGCGCGCGCACACACACACACACACACACTTCACATAAGCGTGCTTGCTGCCTGGGCCACTGCGGCAATCCAAGTCCAGCCTCTGTGCTGGCTCCTTTTTTGAACACTAGGTTCTTATTCCCCTGTCCACCGAGAACCCCATGGAGAGGGCCCCAGCCTAGTCCTCCTGCCCTGGCAGATAAAGAGAGAACAAAGACCGCCTCTTCCAGCACCCCTCGGTGCCCTTCGGACCTCTGCTGGCCCCTGGGAAATGGTACCTGTGTGGGCGGGGCACCAGCCACAATCCTGTGAGCCACTGACCGCTGACCTTTGCCCTCAGCTTCTCTGCCTGACAGTAGGACCTGGGATAACCTCCAGAGAGTAGTGTGCATTCTTTGTTTTTGTTTTGTTTTCAAGTATGTTCTTGCTTAACGTTTAATTGGCTCCAGTCAGTAGGAAAGCGCTCCAAGAGGGATTATTTATGGCTTACTGTCAAGAGCAGCTATAAAAAGGGCAGCACGGAGCTGGAGATGCTGGGAAGGGAGAGAGGGCGGGCGCACAAGTGTGTGTGTGTGTCTGTGTGTGTGCGTGTTTGCACTGGATGAAATCAGATTTTTGCTGCCTCAGCAGTGTGGTTTAAATGGAAGATTAACCCTTTGACCTTCACAGTGTCAAATCACTTGCAGATGGAGGCTCCCCCGCTTTTCCCCCTTGTTTTCTGTGTTACTTTGGAGTTGGGGGAGAGAGGGGGGCACTTCTTCTCTTTCTTGCTGAAGAAAGTTTGTTGTTCATGCAGCTGAGGTTTGCGGGGCTCAGGAGCCAATCTGATTAAAAGCAGCACTTGGCTAAACTTTGGAAAATCCTGCAAGCAGGGGAAAAAGTTTAATCCTCTTGTGCACCGTGCATAAAGAGCCTGGTCTTTTCTTTTTAATGCTCACACTGCAATTGTATTTGGAGAACTCAACTATCTCCCCCGCATCACCACTTCTCTCGTCCCTCCCCCAACTCCCCCAGTTTGCTGTCCTGATGGCATTAAAGTGTCGCCCCAAGACGTGTGGATCTGAACTTTGATTGGAAATGATAAGGAGTTGTCTAAGGCTGCGTTTAGGAGTTACGTTGTTTTGTTTTGTTTTCCTTTCAGCACCAGCAGAACCGAAATCGCGTGTGGTGGCAGATCCTCCTCTTTCTGCACAACCTCGCTGTGAATGGAGATGAGAACAGGAATGGGGCAGGTCCCAGGTGAGGCTGGGCTGCCCTCTTCACATGGGGCACCACGGAAGGACATCGGCGAGGACTGACACTGTGTCTTGTGAAGTTGTTGTTGTTTTGTGTTTTTATTTTAAAAATTTCTCTCTGTGTACATAAGACATACCCAAGCGGGACCTCTTTCCCCGTTCAGGGCTTCGACCAGGAATGGGGCCCTTTGTCAAACACTGTTGAAGTAGAGGCTGGTGTGTCTGTGATGTGGGACCTCCCAAGGGCTCGGACAAGTAGATCCTTCGGTCGTCAGTGGTTGAAGACAACCAGGTAGTGATGTGCTCCGGCGAGTGGACTGTAGTTTTCCCACAGGAACTTATTTAAGAACAGGAGACTGGATTAGACTCCTGGTTCCACCAAACGTATCAGCCTTCCACTGTGGATGGGGCCCAGATCCGACAGGTCACACTGCTTTAACCCACCAGGGCCTCAGACAGGGCCTTTCCAGCTGCGTGTGGCAACTTCAGTAGGTCGGTCAGCCAGCTCCATGTCTGGGTTCTCCTTGGGCCCAGCCATTGCCCGCCCCAAGGGCTCAGGGATCCTTGCCCAGCCCCTGTCATCTCCAGCAGACCTCAGGGAGGGTTGGGTTTCTCCGTGGACCCCTCAGATGTGCCGCAAAAATGAACCAAACTTCTGGGTAGGCCTCATGTCTGACTTGGTCCTACTTGGAAGCCCCAGGATTGGTCCTGAGGTGCAGAACCACTGCCCCCTCTGGCTGCCTGGGACTGGCTGGGTGTCAACCATGGATGAGCCAAATAGCCAGTCAGTGAGCTGTAGCCAGCAGCTTGTGCCTTTGTCAGCTCTTGTTTTGAAAGACCCAGCCAACAGACGGCGTCCCACCCCCGATAGCAGCACTCTAGCACCGGAAGGGACAGGATTGCATTGCGGTGGCTCTGGGAAACGAGGCGGCCATCCCACCTGTAAGAGTCAGCCTTGAGGAACCCAGACCCCTTGGTTTCCTCGGAAACCACATACCTCCTCCCTTTTATCCCCATTCCTTTCTCACACCTAGTGGGATACAGGAAGAAGCCAGCACAGCGGCTTTGTCAGCTGAAATGTGTCTTTTAGAGTAACAGACAGTGATTAGAGTGCTGAACTGTCAAAGCTGGGTACACACTTCCTGTCTTCCTTCAGCTTCCAGCCAGGCCAGAAAGGCATGCTCTGGAACTCAGCAGGATCACAGACGCCTCTGAACTTCTTCCCTTCTCTCCCTGCTGTGGCACTAATGGAGAGAATTTAAAGCAGCCAGTCTGGCAGCTCTGGGAGCAGACACAGGGAATCTGTTCACCTAGAAATTAAATTATCATTTTTGCATATGTGAGAAAAGTTAACATTGGTGCTAACGGTGAAGCAAGGCCCAAGGAAAAGATGGCTTCCCTGGGCAGAGAAGACCCCAGGGCTACCCAAGGAAATTGGAGGAGTCCTGAGTAGACTGTCAAATCTGAACAAGCCCAAGCTCCTCTAATTCTGCAGAGAGGAGGTCTTTGTTACCGTTGAAGGACACACTGATCTTCCTGATGTACGGTCAGGCAGGTTGTTCACTGCACAAGGCCACCTGCAGTGGAAGGTAATGGAAGCTAGAATCCAGCCCGGGCTCTGCTCACTAAGCTGTATGCCCTAGTGTAGGGCTGTGTCTGCTTACAGGAAGGGGTGCCTTTCCTAATTTGCACAAAGGTGCCCTATGGGCTCACAGTGGCTCGGAGAGGGACTCCAAACTGCATAAGCCTTGGTTTTGTTCTGCTTGGATGTTCTGGAGGTATTACCTATTCTTGGACAGAATTATATTCTCAGGGTGTGTACCATGGTTTGTCTGCTAAGAAGATAGGTTCCTGCTTACAAGAAGGAACCCAGGGAACAGGCATGAAGACTGGCGCTGGGACACTCTGACCATTGTGAAATCCACCCTTCCCTGTGTGTCTCCACACCATTTTTTGACGTGCATAGGACATGTGTTGTTTTTCCCTCTCCTGGACCAAGGCTGTGATGGGCAGGCTGCTGGTGTATCTTTGAGTGGCACACACAAGAAAACCAGGATTATTTCTACCAGCCACTTTTATCTACTCTCAGCAGACTTTCCACGTGAGCTGAGTGAGAGAGCAAATAAATGGTCCAGGCCTTGGTGCTGAGGCAAAGCCATCACCTTCAGAGACCTTGCCGGGCCTGGGTGGGATGCCCTGTGGCCTGTCCTGAGAACTGAGCCCAGAGTTTGAGAAACTCAGCTGAACATCGCGCCTGGGGCCGGGTGGAGGGTCATCTGACTGCACTGTCTCCATCTTCTGTGAAGCCAGGAACTAACTCACTATCCTAAGCAAGCCAGGGCAAAGTGTACAGTGCCTCTCCTTCCCCTCCCCCCAGAACCCAGGAGGTAGAATAGCCCCAAGAGGAAGAGAGGTTCCTCCTGGCTGGCTGTTTTTAATTGGCCTAGTGGTCTAGACTGGCCCCTTCCCCCTCTGCCTGGTGAGTTGGTCTGAACATTCCTCAAGTCCAACTTCAGGACACATGTCCCTCCCCCTGGGCTCCCTCTCCCCATCCCCCAGGAGCTTGGCTGTCTCTAGTTAGGGAGTGGAGAATCAGATTTAGCGGGAGGGACACTCTGACCTGGCTCCTGACCTGTAACCAACAGAAGACTTGTGGAGCTTTTGTGGTTTGCTGAGGGTGGGGGTGGGAGAGGGACTGCAAACCTCCCTCCCCGGTAGGGATGCCCTGGAGGAGGGGAAGCCTGATATTCAGGGTCAAAACAGCCCTTCTAATTCAGAACCCCAGAGGAGGGGATTCTGGAAGCCGGTAGACAGAACTGGGGAGGGAACCCCCTCAGGCCCCCCCGTCTGACTCTCCCGGAGAGTTGGAGGACTCTCTGCCTTTGCCCACTTCAAAGTCTGGGCTGCTGGAGAGCTGCCCCCGTGGCCTTTTCTTCCTCAGTCTGAGGCAGAAAAAGACCACCTCCCAGTGCCCTCCACGAGCCCCTAGGGGAGGGGGTCTGTGTCGGGAGCTATGTGGCAGGCACGTTCCGAGCGCTCAAAGGGGCCCAGCTGACTTGTCTCTCTGTCCCCAGTGGCCCAGCCCCATCCAAGGATGGGTCCGGCCTGGGCCTGGCAGGGAGGGGGTGATTTGGGATGATCCAGCCAGGGCCTCCACTAGGGGCCGGGGAGCCACCGTGACTGTCCTAGTCAGCAAGGAGCACGTGGAGAGCTTGCGAGCTTGTCTCGTGTGAGGGACCTGATGCAGTGGGGTAGGGCAGGTGAGAGCCCACAGAAGCAGGCACTTCAGCTCTGCGGGCTTCTGCACATCAGTGCTGCAGCCCAGGCCGGAGGAACCTGCGGGGTCCCTCTGTGTGTAGGTGGGGACACCTTGGTGAGAGACCACCCTGGCCAGACTCCTTAACCCATCAGGCTGTGAAGCCTCCTGGGGACAGTGTGGGCAGTGGGCTCCTCAAGGCTGGTGGGGACTTTGAGCCTTGAGGAAACTGCAGAGAAAGCCGCGTTCTTTCATAGATGCGCCAGCCTCTTGGGCGGGAGGTGCTCGGAGCCCTGCAGGCTCCCGGTTCGCACTGCCCCTCTCTGCGCATAGGAGGCCAGTGCCTCTCCCTGCTCTGTGAGCATTGCCCAGTGGGCTGACCCATCCCTAGGTCCACAGGGCCTGTCGGGGGAGACCCAGTGAGAATGTAGCATTTTGTCTCTCCCAGGTTAGCTGTGCTGGGTTCTAGGCACTCTGCCTCTGGGAGAGAAACAAGGAGAGAGAGGGAGGGGTTGGGGACTCATTGTTTTTAAACCTGTACAGAATATTTGGCTTTGTGTTCTTCACATGCATCTATGTGTGTGTATCTTTTCCCCCATCAATTGGTACAGTTTTTAATAAAACCATTTAAAGCAAAGCTTGTCTTTTTCAAGGTGTAGTAAAAATACAAGGGGATCTGTTGGTGGATTAGAGACTCCCAACTTGCTTCTCAGCTGCCCTCCTGAGTTACCGTCCGGGACCCACGGCTTTTGTCAGGACTTCCTTTCCCCTCTTGGGGTTGTAAAGAGCCATTCTGACCACACAGTAAGCAGCACAGCAGAGGCCCCATGAAGTGGAAAAACATGGGCTTTGGATCCAGACCTGGATTTGGATCCGGTTCCAGCCTCCACCAGCTGAATGATCATAGGCAAGTTGTTTAACCTCTCTGAGCCTTCAGTTCTTCCACGTGTAAATTACAGCTGTGCCTGCCTTGCAGGATTAAAGGGAGTGTGTACAAAGGACCTGCCCAGGGCCAGCCCTCAGCAACTGGCAGCCTCAGTGACCGAAAGTGCCCTGGCGGCCCCTCTGCACAACCCCCCACCCCGTCAAGCTGGGCTTCGCTTTCCTTTTGTCGAGGTAGCATCTCACGAGGTAGGCTAGTTGTAGGGGGACTTCCTGGCTTGTCTTTCTTTGCAGATTAGCAATGTGTCTGACTCAAAGGGGTAATTTAAAGCGCTTGACAGAGTTCTAAAAATCCTTGGGAAAAACCACTCCTGGTCCTATGAGCAGTAAGCTGTAAACTGGAGGGCCAGCTCGCTGTGCCGCTGCTGGGCCCCCATACTTAGGAAGCTGTCGGCCCTCTGAGGACCAGCCTTCCACTCTGGTTCCTAGCCTTGTAGAGAGTGGGAGCTTGAAGTGATGTCAGTTGTCTTGTCTAACCTCTTCGTTTTATGGATGAGAAAACTGAGGCCCAGCAGAGGGATGCAGTTTTCTCTTTGGGCTTTTTAAATAGCTGAGTCAGTCAGAGGGGGGCTTACCCCATCCATCTTGGTTTCCATTTGGAAATTGCAGTGCTCTTGCCCAGATCTGCGGGGAAGCCAAAACTTGTCTGTTTTTAATGCCAAATAACTGCCTCTTCTCCTGTAAAACATGGCACTTCTAACCACTCTATATTTGGACAGAGAGGTTTATTTTTACTGGAGTGTGGTAGAAGTGGGGCCTGGTGCCATGTCCGGATGTTATTCTACATTTCACATGCAGGGTTGTAGTTGAGCCCATGAAGCAGCTCTTCTGAGATTCGCAGGGAATTAGGTGATTGTGATAGTAACGGCTTTCTTTCAAGTCATCTGTGCCTACTTTGGGTGAGGCTGCACTCATTTGCCCCGCTAGAAACCTGAGACCTCACCCCCTCCCTTCTCTCTCTGATCCCTCCAGACGAAGTCCAGTGAGAAGTTAAAGGCACAGCTGCCCAAGTTTGAACCCAGGCGCCGCTGTTTGCCAGCTGAGCGGCACAGGGTGGGTCACACAGTCTCTCTGTGCCTCGGTTTCCTCATGTGTAAAATGAGATGATACTAGGACCCACCTCATAAGGTTGTTGTAAGCATTAAATATGTGAATATGTGTAAGGGGCTTAGCGTAGTGTTTGTTACATGTTAGTATTTAACTAAATGTTAGCTCTTAATATTATTAATAATATTACTTTTATTATTATTTGGAGGCAGCTGATCAATAAGCTCTGACCATTCTTTCTCTCTCTTGTTTTTTTTTTTTGGCTGTGCCACGTGGCTTGCGGGATCTTAGTTCCCTGACCAGGGTTCGAACCCGTGCCCCTTGCAATGGAAGCGCAGAGTCCTAACCACTGGACCGCCAGGGAAGTCCCAGCTCTGACCATTCTTATCCAGAAATATGCCTTGCACCTATCTTCTATCTCTGCCACGTTGTTTCTTTCCCTGGACAACTGCAGAGCCCCTACCTGGTCTCTTTGCCAGCCTTGTCCCACCCACAGTGCCTTCTCTGCTGCCAGGGGACCTTTCTAAAGACAGACTCCCTCCCATCCCTTCCCACTGGAAAGCTTGCCCGACTGCATCCGTTCCACATTCCGTAGCCTGCCTCTCCAGCTACCCCCTTGTATGAGTATTCTGTATGTGTATCCTTATATTTGTATTCTGCATAACAAATTATCCCAAAATGTAGCCGCTTAAAACCACCAACATTTATTATCTCACAGTTTCTGTGGGTCAGGAATTCAGGAGTGGCAGCCCAAGGTGGCAGCATGTTGAGAGGCTAGTATTAAGGTGGAGATTCCTGGAGCACCCAATCAATTTACACTATATAAGCTCAGTGATTCCGGTGCGGGGGTGGGGATGAGGTGGAGGGAGGGGAGAGAGAGAGAGAGAGAAATGTACGCATGATGTAGTGCAGCAGACCTGTCTCTGGCCCTGCTCTCAGTGAACAGGTGGTACCTGGCGTGAGTGGGACATGAGAACATGCATGACAGCCCTTTCTTGACCTCTTATCGCACCAGCATCTTATCCCTCAAAGATACGTTTTTCTAGTCCAGTCTGGCCCTAAATGTCAGCGGTTTCCTCGGCTGTTCAACTGAGGCAAGAGAACTCTCTTCCAGCCTGAAGGAAAGCTGTCTGTCTGGGGTTTCCCTGAGAAGTGATCTTGCACTTCATGGGTGTCTGACAGGACTTTCAAGGGCAATTTTCACTTCCTGTGATTTTGGCCTTACAGGAGGTCTTAGAACCAGCCCCTGCGGAAAATGAGTCTCCACTGGACCCTGAAGCCAGCCATTCTGCCCTTAATCTCCTGCTTCCCTAGAGAAGTTTTTGCCCTCCTACGTGGGAAGGCTCCGCGTGGAATTAGAATTGGAATTGCCCTGAAGGGAGGGTGAGAGTAAGTGATGTAAGTGGTATCCTGTCTGGCTTCAGCTTTGCTACCTTTCAGACTCCATGGTACTCTGCAGGCAGATCTGTCACTAGTGTTTGAATTGATGCCGAACCCTGCCTGTGAGAGAAGACAAACGAGGTCCACTGAACGAGTTGACGGCCTTGGCTGAGCCCCTCACCAGGACGCCACTGTAAGTCCACGCACAGATTTGGAAGAAACACATGATCCCTGCCCTCAACATTAGGCCCTAAAAGAAAGCCAGTTGCTATGAAGCAGTGGGAAGCCCACCTGACTGGGATTAAGGAGACTGGATTTTGAAGGTGACTCTGTCACTAACTGGCTGATTGACTTGGGCAGGGAAGTGACTTCACCTCTCTGGTCCTTGATGTCCTCATCTGTACATTGGGGTGGGACCAGGCTGCATATCTGTGACCTGCCCAGCATTTTCTTCCATCGTTTCTTTATTGGGTCTTGAACTCTTTTAAAAGAGACTCTGCTGAGACTGTATACAGATCCTCTCCTCAGGAGACGGCACAGAATACACAGACTCAAGAATTTTTCTGTAAGATTTCAGGCAGTTTATAGGGTCTCTTTATCTGTCACTTGGTCTCCAGGTTTAAGGACTCTAAGGAAAAAAGCATAAGAACGAGGACTGCAAAAACTCAGAAGCCAGAGCAAGCTCTTTCCTCATTCTGCTCCTGCCTTTGCTCATCCCACCGGAGGTGACTCCCTCCCAGACTCCTCACCCATGTGTCCAACATGAAGGAGGGCGGCATAGTCCCTGGAAGCACTGTATTTACTCTACTGCGTTCTTGAGTCCAGAGACGCCCATTTCTCCATAAGCACACAGGGGGGCTGAAGGTGTGACAGACGTCTGTTTCTTCAGGAGGCCCCCAGCTGGGTAAGGGTTGTCTTTGTGGCCCTTCTACGTCCTCTAGCTTGAAGGAGGGCAAAGAGCCTGGGTGCCTTCCTGTAAACTCAGGGAGGAAAGGGGCTTCTGATGAAGGTGTCTCGGGATCGTGCTGAAGGAGCTGGTGGAAGCAATTGGATGCTGAAAGTGAAGGAGACCATGGCCCGTGGCCCTGGGAGACTCAGGGGCCTTCAAGGTCAAAGACCTGGGAACTCTGGGCACCCCTGATAAAAGTTCTTGCTTTTCACCTGAGTGAGCCCAGGGTTCTGCTCAGTGATTCTGTCTTTGAAGTGGAGAGGGTTCAGTGCCCGGTAGCAACCTCATTTCTAACACATCATTACATTTGCCCAGTGCCCTTGAGCACCAGGTACAAATTTTACAGGGACTGTGCACACACACAAACACACACTCAAGTGGGCTGAGTACTGTTTTAAACCACAGTTTAACCACAGTCTGGTAGATCAGCACCGAGTCCGGTAGATCAAACCTGGGGTCAGTGAGCCTTTGGCCAGAGCACTAAGGCTCGGTACTACCTCAATATGCTGCTGCTGTTGCCATATACCTAATTTCAGTGATCCCCCTCCTGAAATGTAGAGAAGAGCTGGTGACATTTCATCGACTGGGGAAACTGAAATTCACCTGTAAGAATGGATGTCATTCCATCGGGACCCCCTCTCACCGCTGGCAGCCACCATTTACCCAGTACGTTGATCAGCATTTTCTTGATTAGCATGTGAATGGCTCTGTGCCTGTCTGGAAAGACTCTTGGTGGCAGGAACTGGTCTGTCTCATTCACCACTCTATCCCCACTAACTAGCAAAGAACCTGACACCTGCACGATGCCCAGAAATCTTTGTGGAAGGAAGAAGTGACGAATAACAATGGGAGGAATGGAATGAGACCTGATGTGGTGATGTTCAGTGAGATACGCCATCCTCTGCCATATTTATTTCTGAACTCCTCCCGTGGGTCCAGGCTTTAAGTGGAAAAATGAATCTTGTTTCCTTTTCCTCCCCTGCCAAAGTCTGGAAGTCAGATTTTTGCAGACTTTCAGGAAACTTGACTTGCTCACTTCAGTAAGATTGAATGCAGCAATTTCTGGGCAGAGGTGGGGTCGGGGAAAGGGCACGCTGGCCCTGGGCAGGCGGGCTATGAGCAGTATAGGATGGTGGGCAAGGCTCAGTGTTGGCCGTGAGCAGAGCCCAAGCTCACCAAGTATCCGTGGGTCCCCAGCACCTTGGTGAATGAGGCTGCTGTGGGCTGCTGGTGCCTGAGGGTGCAGCCAGGGTGGGCTGAGTCAGCAGCCTACCAGCCTTCCTTCCCCAGCACCAACCCTCCTCCTCTGGAGGAGGGGCAATGAGGGGGAGATGTGGTCCCGGCTGTCCTGTTGTCTTCTCTGGTTCATCCCAGCCGTCCAGGATGAGAAGGGGGAGGAGTTGGGGGGAGCATTGGCACAGGAACAGCCTGCGGTGTTTAGACGTTGGGACTCCAAGGAAGTTCTATCGTGTGATCTATCAAAAACTCTCCCCATGGACATTGCTCTTGCTTCCAGTTGCTTCAGCCTGCCTCTTCTCCACACTGGCTACAGGAGTACTCTGTCCCTTTGCAAGCCAAGGAAGCTCTATTTATTTTTTTGAAGTTCTTTGCTCTACCGTGAGCCACAAACAGAAGCTCTCCCCACGGAAGCCTGGGAGCCTGACACAAAGAGTTAACCTCCCTCCAGTGGCATCCTATTAGACCCTTGAAACCTGTGTCAGCGCTCTCTTTCCCCGCTCCCCCTGTGTTTAGCCTCAGGACTGCCAGTCGCTTGCTCCTTGCACACAAAGGCTTCTCTGTTTCTGGCCAGGCTAGAGTCACATGCTTTCACTCTTAACCCCAGAGCTTTAAAACTAAACACCCACCCTCTTTGGCCCCGGATGACCCTGTTTACGTCTGCTGAGCCAATTCCAAACAGCAACAGTAGTGAAACTTCTGTCCGGAGAGACTTCTCCACTAATGGTGTAAGAGAACAAATCTTCACTTTGTATAACGTGAGGACTTTAAGAAGTTTTGGGAAATGACTTAGAGGGAAACAAAAAACAAAAAAAAAAACCACCCCAAAACACAAGGAAGCCAGCAGCCTGCCCCAACTTCTCTATTTTCTAAAGTGTCTCTTACCAGAGACCCCAGGGGCTCGGGATAAAGCTTGCAAGAAACAGAAAATGGTGAGCAGAGTTTTAACGGCTGAGAGAAAGGACATTCTGGATTTTCTTACTGTGATCCTACTTTTTTAAACTCTTAAGGAAAGGGATATTATCTTTCTTTTTTAACTTATAATTTTTTAATGAAAGGTGTTCTCTTTGCTCCATGTCACTGATGATAGGAAAGAAAGATTCCCTTCCTTGGTTTAGGGGAGTGACTTGTGAAGCTTTAGAGGCTTCTGGAGAGGAGGTCTGGACTGATCCATTTCAAAGTTCTGGGTCAGAAGGACTTGCATTTCTGTTTTTCCCTAAAGATTTCTTTTCGTTCAGTCTTTGTGTTAGCCCATGTTAGCTGTGAAGGAAGTCAAGTTTCCTTTGATTGTTCTTACCCTGATCAAAGTGGTAGAAGTTGAAGGGAAAATACCAGAGCCTGAAATTGCTGGTAACACTGGGGGCCCCAGATTAGGTATTTGTAAACAGTATAGATAACAGCAATGATCAAGTGTCTGTTGGTCTCATGTCCATCCCCAAAGAAAGTAATGGAGGTGGAGCCAAGGAAACCAAGTTCTGTGTCCTAGGGGTCAGTGAAATTCCATAGACTGGGAGTGGCGGATAAGTTTCATCTCTAGTGATGATACTGAGAACGTGGCAGCCACCTGTGTTGGGAAGGATTCTGATGCTACATGTGGACGTGGCAGAAAAGAGTGCTACGAGCAATCAGCACCGTCTACTGGGCATGGGCGGAGGACACGACAGTACATGTTTGCTGTCCCTGTCTTAGTGCAATCTCAGAAAGTTAGATTATCGTTATGTACGTAAAGATGAATAGAAAACAGGCAGTCCCAGAGAGGAAATGGCAGATGGCATGGGAGAAGACATAGTAATTATGGCAAAGACAGCGGTGCCCACTAAAAACTGTATTCAGTCCTGCGTATTAGGGGGGCCATGTGACAATTTCTGAGCAGTGAAATAGAAGCAGAAATGCTGTGTCACCTCCAGGTGGGGGTAGAAAATATGCGTGAGCCATTTTTTATTCTCTTCCCTTGCTCCAGTGATTGAGGAGGACTCTTGTTCCAGGTAGTGCAGCTACAGCATGATGTAACCTTTGTCATCCTGGGTCCCTGAGGACTATGTGGAGCGGAGCCCCTGGCCAACCTGGAATGAACACATAACATAAGAAAGAAAGAAGCCTTTTTGTGTCCACTGTGTTCAGAGTTACTTTATTACTGCAGCATACCCCAGCCTATCCTGACTAACACAGTTACCAAGGGGGAAAATTTTTTCTCTTCTTTTTTTCACTTTCTGCCCACATTTGAGATCACTATTTCAAAAAAATGAAATGATAGAGCTTTGAAAATCAACTCTGGTGTATATGAGTGTTGCCAGTCTGGAAGATTCTGTTTGAAGTAGGGATTACAATTCTGCAAAATATTGAAACTGTATGTGAAAGCAATTTGAAAACAATATACAAATATAGTATATTTCAGACATAACTTCCAGTACTTACTCTAGAAATACTACCATCACTGCCTGGGGCCAGAGAGGATGGTGAGAAGTATCACTTATGAGCAAGAGAAGAAAAGCCTTCAGATTCATGAAAACACTAATGTTGGGATACTTGGGCTGGAGAAATCTAGATATAAAAGGTAAGAGACCTTCGTAATTTCATCATATGTCAAAGGATTTCTTAGGAAAAAATGCTGAGTGCCCCTGATTGCAATTAACAAGGTATTTCCATGGCAGGATCTGTTCACCAACCTCTCTCAAAATGCTTGCACAGAGGGTTCCGTTTACGCACTTGTTAACCACCAGCCTTGTTGATCCGTTTTCTTATTTTCTTCTCAACTGCTGTTCTTCCTTATTCCTATCACAACTATTAGTACTTGTACTACAGTGCAATTGCCCAATCTATCTTTTCTCCTCGGCTGCCCACTTCCCATTCCCATATTTCAGAGCTCGGTGCAGTGTTCACTGAGATTATAACCGTTTGAGGTTTTGCTCTTTTCTTCTTAGGCTCTCTGAATCTTTGCATCTCTGATGATTTCTATAAGTGCAACATCTGGGTCAGAGATATTAGGAATGCTAACTGCTATATTATATAGCACACAACCCCCCCTGGCCCCCGGCCCTGGCCAAATCTCAAAGGCTTAACACAAAAAAGTTTATATTTCTCACTCACACAGCTGCCTAATGTGGGTGTTTGATGGGTGATTCAGGGATCCAGGCTCCTTCTAGCTTGTCACTCAGCCAACTTCAGCATGTACCTTCAAAAGCCACCACAGATGGGGAAAGAGAGGGTGAAGAAGGCACATCTGCTTCTTAACATCAACTTGGAAATGACACACGCCGGCTCCATTCATTTCCCATTAGTGAGCACCAGTCACACGGTACCACACTTATGCACGGGGAACTTGGGGATAGAGTCCCCGGCTGGGTGGGCACTTCCCAGCATCACCTGCATGCTATGGAAGGGCACATGATTCGTGCACAGCTAACCATTTCTGGCCACAAAGGGTATTCCACGTCCATGTGCATTAATTCTGTGAGGAAAGTCCCCAGCACTACTGGGTCACACGATTGACTAAGGTGGCTAAAATTTCACCCCGTACTCCATTCCCCTCCTCACCAGGCTCAAAGTGAATCACTTTGATTCTGATGGTGTGATTTTCCTGCCCTGTGTACCTCTTTCCCCTTCTGCTTTTACCCGGCAGCTTGACAGTCTTGTTTAGAGGAAACTTCCACCCTTACTCCTCTTCCCTTTTGGGGGGTGAGAAGTAACTTTTGCTGAGCGCCCTCATGTGCTCCTCTGTCCTTCTCCCGCCCCACGGTGCCTCCCTTCTTACTCCAGAGCCCCAGTAGATATTCCTCCGCCATTGGAATCTTCTCCACAAGGCTTGTTCTTTGGAGCATCTCTGGAAACCAGTTTCCTTGACCCTTTCGGGATTTAGATTTTCAGAGAGTGTTTCCGCTAATGCTGGGCCTACTGTTCACCTTGTCTCCTGGCCTGCTCACGGTCCTACTTATATATTCCTGTCCCCAGCTTCGGGGACAGGGCACAGGTTGCATCTAGCTGGCTTCAGTGCTGATCTGGAAGGGTAGATTCGGAGCCCTGGGCTTGTCCTTGGGTCTGGCAGGCTCTCCTGCAGTGAGTGGTGATGGCTGGCATGGGAACGGCAGGCAGGCGCTTCTACCCCCAGGTCCTGTGGACCCATCTTAATAGTTAGAGGAGGAAAGAGGGAGAGCAGGGATGGAGGCGTGACGTTAATTGTGCATGCACACTTCCCTGAGCACTATACTAGGTCTTCTGGAGGAGTTAGATTGGTTCAGTGCTGAGCAACACGTATGCCTCCGGAGAACCGGGAAACTCCCAGTCGGGGCTGGGAGTGCCTGCCACACATTCTGGGCTCAGAGGGCCCTTCCAAGACCCCTGGGATCCGAGGTTCTTCCTAGTGAATAGCTTCCCTGGAAAGCTTCACCCGCAGGAAGGCAGCAGGTGGGGCAAACCCCCGTTGGTCACTGGCCCCCAGGAAGTATGTCCAGAAGCAAGTTAGGAACAATTCATCACCTTCTTTCAGAAATGGTGATGCAGGTGCTCTTATGAGAGGTGCTCATGTTCTTCTAGCCCCAGGAGCTCGCTTTCCCTCCTTCTTCCTCTCTAAGCCTCCGAGCGTCTAACTCCATAGGAGAGCGTTGGCAAAGAGACCCCCGAGCCAGGGTGTTGGCTGACCTCTGACCTGCCTTGTGCTTCAGATTCTCCCCTTCCCCCCTCCCCATACCTGCTTTCAGGATAACCCTCAGGAATGAACCTTTTGGGGGGAGGGAGGGAGCGGGAAAGACACCAATTTCCTCGAGAGAGGTGGGGCAGGGGAGACGCCGAGAGAAAGCTGCTCCGTCTGGAAAGGAAGCCAGAAAGGAAGACAGAGTCTCTTTGAACTTCTCCCCCCAAGCTGACAGGAAGACTGCAAAAGCACCATCAGACTGGGTCAGGATGCGAAGGCAGCGACCAGGAAGGCATGGCCCCTTTGAAGGTTGCCCGCTCTGCGTGAGGCATGCTTCTGGAGGGGAGCCCCAGCTGGTGTGGTGAGCAAGTCTGGCTGCTCAAACTGACCCCAGGCTGGAAACGGGCTCACGGTGCCGTCGGGTTCCTGGCATCACCGGAACCAGAGAAAAGGGGGCTGTAAGACATAGATGCCGATAAGCTGTCTGGGGACAGTGGAGAATCCAGGGAGGAATGCAGGGGCCGGCATAGAAGGAGAGTTAAGCGAGGGCAAGGCCATCCGGGGTCCTGGGGAGATTCTGTGCTGATGAGGCCCAGCAATGAGGGACCTGGATGCGGAAGGTCAGCGTCGGCCTCAGGCAGGGGGGTCTGGTGGGTTGTGAGAAGAACCTGCTACGTAATTTGTGGGACCCAGTGCAAAATGAAAATGCGGGCCCCTTGTTAAAACATGATGAAAAAATTTGAGATGGTGACAACAGACTATTAAACCAAGTGCAGGGCCCTTCTGAACATGTCTGGGGCCCTGTGTGGCTGGCTGCTCGGGTCACACACCCATGAAGCCCGCCCTGGGTGTGAGGTTATCCAGAGCGAAAGGTCTGCCATCTCCTGTGTAAACAGATGCCAAAAGGATGAGTACAGACTGTAGAGGTGAAGGGCAGGGTGAAAAAAAAATCAAACTCCCTGAGGAGTCTTTTGGTTTTAAAAAATGTTAGAGAAAAGTAAATGCTCTCCATTAACAACACGTTTTTAACTGTTTAACAGGCCTTCTCATTTCTAAAACCATATAACAAAGGTGACAATTTTATGAGCCAAGTTATGTATAGCACATTTTATGTTCCTAAACGACCTAAGTGATTTTTGTAGGTCCTCAAAGGACATTAAAAAAGTAAGTGTAGTGAGGGAAAAAAAGAATTGTATGTGTTTCTATTTCTCCATCAAATGTCCATATTTCTTTTATAGAAAAGTCATCTCTCCCACCATTCCTGTCTTTCTCCCTTTGTCCAAAATGTCTGGACATTTCTCATCCCGAGTCCAGACTAGTTTGTTTCTTTTTTTTTTTTTTAGAATTTTTATTTTATTTTATTTTTTGGCTGCGCTGGGTCTTCGTTGCTGCGCGAGGGTTTTCTCTAGTTGTGGTGAGCGGGGGCTACTCTTTGTTGAGGTGCGCGGGCTTCTCATTGCGGCGGCTTCTCTTGTTGCAGAGCGTGGGCTCTAGGGCACGAAGCCTTCAGTAGTTGGCGGCGCATGGGCTTTGTTGCTCCGCGACATGTGGGATCTTCCTGGACCAGGGATCGAACCCGTGTCCCCTGCATTGGCAGGCGGATTCTTAACCACTGTGCCACCAGGGAAGTCCCAGACCAGTTTGTTTCTTACTTGTCAGTGCATCTGTCTTTCACAGTTCAGAGGCTGCACGTCCCCAGTGTTATGAGAGCTGACGTCATTAGGTGGCTCACACATCCTCCTCCCATCCCCCACCCCATCCCAACCCACCCACTCTCAGCTAGTCAGTCATTACACTATCAGACCCCGTCTGAGAACAGCTCACGGAAAAGTAGCGGATCTGGTCCCAGAGCTTGAGGAGGGAAGCGAGGGAAACTGAGGGTTAGAGGGAGAACTAGAGGTGGCATGAGAGCTCGCTGCTTTTCCTCTGCTCCTGGAGGTCTGTTTCAAATGCCTCTCTCACTCCCCGTTTCAGCCTCCCTCTCTGGGTAATGGGCGGGGCAGGATTATCATTGCCTCCTGGGCTGGGATGCACCTGTGCACCTGCAGCTCTGAGGATGTGGGACCATTAGGCCGTTGCAGGACCTGACCTCCTTGCTCTCCACCTGGGGCCTCAGGAAGCAGGGACTGTCACTCTGGGCACGTAGCCAGGTGTTTTCTCTCTCTGGGCTTCTTTTTCTGGAACCCTCAGGGGAGAGATGGACTAACCATTCCCTAAAATTTGGGAATTCTGCCCAGTGGAATGATCTTCTCCCTGATATCAGGCCAAATCAGCAAGACTGTGAGACCACAGATCTCCTCAGAATAGGCTCAGGAGCCAACCTGAGATGGAGACACGTACAGGGATGAAGGGTTATACTATACTTCACTGCCCAGGGGGGAGCGTCCAAAGGGAGTCTGGGAGCTAGAAGTCAACTTAAAAAAGCAAAGAATTTCCCTTCCACCCAGCTCAGCCCCACTTGTAAACTGCAATGTGAACAGCTTTGTAGCAACAAGGTTTGAGAGGGAGCCCTCAGGTTGGCTCCCTTGCCACCCCTCCCATCCCACTCCAGGGTGGGGCTGCTGAGGTGGAGCAGAGCCAAGTGGCCCCGCAGGGTTTTCGAGGGACAGGAAAAGAAAGCCTCAATCTGGAGAGCAGAAGGGGGGGCTGCTTCACCTGCTCTTCCTGCTGACAGACGCCAGCCAAGCTGAGCAACCTCCTTCAGTCCTCAGCCTCGCTGCTGTTCCATCCCCTAGCCCTCACTCCACCTCCACCCCCCACCCCCAGTCTCTGGGGCCACAGAGCAGCCTCCGAGGCAGCCTGGGGCTGGAAGAGGCTCTATCAGGGACAGTCCCGTGGGCAGGACCAAAGGTCAGGGCCGGGGGTCTGGAGGCTCACCGGGCGGCCCTTCCCCACTGGCAGTGACGCAGCTGGCTGGAACCCGGCCAGCTGGTGGCAGCGGCCCCCGGGGGCAGGCCTCATGCCCTCGTGGCCAGGGTGACTGAATCTGCCAGCTGTGGGGCCCGCCCGTGCCAAGTCTGCCTTGGCTCCGTCTAGTCGTAATCGATGCTGGCGCCAGGCCAGGCCCCCTGCCAGCTCCGGTCACACTCGGCTAACGCCAGAGGCCCAGCCCATTAACTCCTCGCCAAGGCCCATTGTCTGGGTCCCTGCCCGGTGGTTTATTTACTCCGGGGCTGGACAGCGGGGGCTGGGAGGAGGTGGCCTGGACGGCAGGCAGGGCGGAGGGGGAGGGAGGAGCGGAGGGCTGGCTGAGCCCAGTGGGCCGGGGTTGGGGGGGGGTGGACAGGATGGCGGCCTCCAGAGCCCCAGGGCAGGGCATGCTGGGGAGGGGTTTTTGTTTGTTTTTTAAGGTTTATTTTGTTCTTTGGGGCCACGCCAAAGATTCCCTGTAAAGGCAGAGCCAGACAGATGCACTTCCAGAGGCCGATCGGTACCTTAGGGGTGGGAGCAGGCGCTGTAGACACTGGACCCTTAACTCCCAGACAGTGACCTTCAAATCCTCTAAAGGAATTGTTTACATTACATACCCTCTTGTATTTTTTAAGTTGGCATTTAAAATTTTTCATTGTGAGTTTAAATAGTTCCAAAGGATGTCCTTTCTAGCATTTTATGAGCATTGATTTTTTTTCACTTTCCATGTGCCTTCATTTGATTTTTTTTTTTTAATGGAAATGCTTATTTCACCTTGAGGATTATGTGTGGATCTTTTTTTTTTTTTTAAGTATTTGTTTATTTATTTATTTATTTATGGCTGTGTTGGGTCTTCGTTTCTGTGCAAGGGCTTTCTCTAGTTGTGGCAAGCGGGGGCCACTCTTCATTGCGGTGCGCGGGCCTCTCACTATCGCGGCCTCTCTTGCTGCGGAGCACAGGCTCCAGACGCGCAGGCTCAGTAACTGTGGCTCACGGGCCCAGCCGCTTCGCGGCACGTGGGATCTTCCCAGACCAGGGCTCGAACCTGTGTCCCCTGCATTGGCAGGCAGATTCTCAACCACTGCACCACCAGGGAAGCCCCTTCATTTTATATTATAGTCATGAAAATTCAAAGAAAAATGGATATTGACACTTCAAAACAAAAAATTTAAAATCTCTTTTAAATGTCCAGTGGAATCTAAATATCATAGCAATCTGATATCCTCCATTATCCATTTAAAAAATAGGGAAACAGATTCTAATTTTTCAACAGCTGGAAGTTGACATTGTTTCTTTCCCTCCATGAGCTTGTATTTCCATTCTACTCCTGTTATAGATTTTATCCTAATATAATGTATTTTTTACGATTGAAAATCTTCTATTGAGTAATAGATCAATAAAAAATTTTAAGTTAAAACTTCCTTAGCTAACAATTTTTGTTATGGTTTTAGTTGTTGTCACAATGATTAATACTTGATTGATCAGAGCCATGTAAATAATTATAAAATTTGATAAACAACTATTAAACGTAAAAAGTAAATTTTATTGGAAATACATCTTTTAATGAGGTGGCAGGGGTATTTTCTTCCCAATTAGTGCATCTATATGTGAACGACTTTGACTTACTGCTAGACTGAAGGTTCAGCACCTATTTCGTTCCCACGTTTTATTTTTATAGATTTAAACATTGAGAAACATTGTTCACATAAGTAAGTAAATAAATATATGGAAACCAATGAGTTTTGACATAGGAATGTCATTCAATTCTTTGAACTTCTTCCAAGTTATATGCCTAATATCATTATTATCATATTGTTTTTAATGATCTGCTGACAGTTTGATTAGCATCTCCTTCAATTTTGTTGGAAGTGAAGAATTGTAAACGACCTGACTTACAAAAAGACTTGTTACCCTATCCTGAGAGTTCTCATACCTACTCCACAATGCAGTGCCCACAGTGGGGGTCAAAATGGGCGAGTGGTGTAGCTGTCTCTCTTAAAGCCCTCTTTATGAGAAAGGGGATGGCTTGTCTTAGGTGCATTTTTAGGAAGATTGCTTTTAGGAGAGAGAGCATAGAAAACTGAGGATCAGAAAATGGATTCTCTTACACTTGATTCACAACTCCTTTTGAGCACTCCTGGGGTACGATGCCCCAGTTTCATGACTAAGACTGAAAATTTACTTGGGGGTCAGAACGTAAAATTTGACTCTTCTGCTAGGAATGAGCTCAAAAATAGACATGATTTAAACACACAGATGCTTGTGGCCAATGCTCCAATTCATGTTACCGAGTCTAAGCTCCTACTGCTTGCCTCACAATAGGCCAATCAATCGAGAGACGAGGTGTTGGGGTAAGGAATAGGAACTTTATTTGGAAAGCCAGTAGACCGAGAAGATGGCAGACTAATGTCCTAAAGAACCATCTTCCCTGAGTTAGAATTCAGGCTTCTTTTATACTAAAAGGGGAGGAGGTAAAGTCAGGATTCCCCAGATTCTGTAGGCGATGTGTTAATTTCTTCCTTCCTGCAGCCATTCACAGGTGGGTCTGGTTGGGATGTTTCCTGTGAGCTAAACAAAGGTATTCTAGCTTAACACTCATTACCCGGGAGGCAGGGTTCCCAGAGATGGGCCAGTAGGTATAATTTAAGCTTATAGGCAACATCCCTGCAGTGATTAACTAGTAGTAGAATACAAAGGTTTTTCCCTATTACATTCACAGCCCTCAGACTGCCCTTAGCAGAGCTAATCTCCCTTTAGTCCAGCCTTCCTCAAGCTCCCACCTGCAACCTGCTATTTATTAATACTATTTATTGAGGGTCCCCTGAACTGAGGGAAGAAAGTAGCTGGAGGCTGAGAGAGACCCTGTTCATCAATTAGAAACATCAGTCTATATCAGGGACCTAGAGAATCGGTTTCCAGCCAATCGGCAAAAAATTGAGGGGCAGCAGCCCCAGATTTTCATATATTTATAAATTATATACATGTACTGCTGTCAATCCCTACATTATGTGGGTTACATTTTATTTTAGAAATTAAAAACAAAGTTTATTTATTCCCTACCCCCAGTGGATTGTCAACTTCTTTGTAACCCAGTGGCTCTAGAGCTTTTGCTCCAGGGTATCCTCAAAGCCCCAGGGAATGCGTGGGGCTGGGGTAGGAGGTGGCACTGGAATCTTTGCTCTGGCTTCTCAAAAGCATGGCGCTTTTCGGTCCTTCAACCAATGTTTACTAAGAGTACGTGCCAGGTGCTGTGCTGGGGTCTGAGAATGCAAAGTGACACACTCTTTTGTTGTACAACAGTGTGAATATAATTAACACTACTGCACTGTATACTTAAAAATGGTTAACATGGAAAATTTTATGTTATGTGGTTTTTTTCCATACACAGAAAAGACAGTATCTAAAGAGATTATAGAGTAGTGAGGGAAACAGAGAATTGGCTCATTTGTTTATCTGGCAACTTTTCATTAAGGAAGTGCCAATCATGTTCCAGGCCCTGGGTAGGTGCTGGGGAGAAGCCTGTAAGTAAAACCAGGCACAGTTAGTCTCTTATAGAGCTGGCGGTCCATGGCCAGGCAGGAATGTACACCTGCACTGCCCTATACAGTAACTACTAGCCACGCATGGCTGTTTAAATTAATTAAAATTAAATAAAATGTAAAATGCAGACTCCAGTATCACTAGCCACATTTCAAGTGCTTGATAGCCACAGGTGGCTGGTGCCACCATATTGGAAGCACAGAGGGAGAACTTTCCCATCACTGCAGACAGCTCTAAAGCACGGAGTGTGGTCACCGCAATGAATGGGAGGAGCCAGATCATCAAGTAGTGACCTCGTCAGCCTATCCAGTGCCTCGGGGGCAATTTGTAAAAGATTTTCTGTCTAGGCAGGCGTAGCTCCATGCCACGGATAAGGCCTGTGGAGCAGAATGTGGTTCTGGGCCTAAGAGAAGTCCAAGTCTCAAGAACAAGAAATGTAAACCACCATGTGGTAACCAGGTTCCCACTCGGAACTCTGAGTTATGGCCTAATCTCATCGCACATTATACTCTCCCGTCAATGGACCATGTGGCCTTGCTCATGCTGTTTGGTCAGCCTAGGTCCTCTCTCCGCATCTCTGCACCAACTAAATTCCCTTCAAGGCCCAGGTGAAACACCACCTCCTTTCTCCCCACAGCCTTTCCTGAGCCTTGTATGAGGCTGATTAACATTTATTGAGCACATATTGTATGTGTTATAGGTGGGCATGGGCGGTGGAGTCTGGTACTGTGGCCACAAGATGAAGCCACAGACTTTCAGTGTGAGTGGTTTAAGGTCCTAGAACCACATGGCCAGCCGTGGTGGCTTCACCGTCATCGGCGCACATTCATCAGGCAACGGATGCTGTAGGACCCTGCACATCACCCTGTGTGGTCAGGCCACTCAAGATGGCTGTTCCCTTGCTCTCTGTACATCCCCTGGCTGACCAGTCCCTGTTTCACCCACGTGACTGCACAAGCCTCTTAATTGTAGGGTTTCATTAGTCCCTGGTAACGAATGGGCCCACCTGATGTGAATTCCCCCCCTTAAATGGTAACCTCTTCTCCTCTAGTAGTGAAGCCTACTGCCATGTCCTGCCCGCTATCTGCTGCACACGATGGGGGTGTCTCGCTCCAGGAACCTTTGTGTAAGATCCCCCTATCCAATAATCCATTGATGTCTCTGTCACTGTCTCCAGACTCTTTCTTCGGTCTCAAAGCTGGGCAACTAGCAACTACAAGGCTTGCAGGCCTGTGGGGTGCAGCCCAATAATCCCCCACCCCGCTCCTAACTTGCAACTTCTGGAGAGTAGTAGCGGCCTGACACATCTTGTGTCCACCTCCTGCCTCAGGTTACACATAAAAGACACCAGAAAAGCACTCACTGAAGGAGTCTGCCCTTCCATGCCTCAATTATCCAATCTGAAAAATGATGAGGTTAACCCTTACCAGCTGACAATGACTTCAAAGTCTCCAGAGAGTCTCTAAAGAAGCTGGGAATGTAAATAGCCACTTACCAGCCAGAGTTCTCAGAGCAGATCGAGACGTGAGCTGGTCTGACTTTTCCTATGCATCAGAAAATCTACGTCTTCCAGGTGAGTGTCAAGAGGGATAGGTATAGCTGCCTGAGTTCTGGAATGATGGAGATGTATCTCAGCAAAACGCTTCCTGCCAGCGTCTGGCTAGCGGCCTCCTCAACCCTGCAGAACCTGCCTGGGTGAGACTGCAGCTTCTTTGTTTTCACAGCTGAGGGCTTGGGCAGGGCAGCCTGAAGACCCCCACCCTGTGCTGATGCTGGGGGGTGCTGTGTGGGCCTGTGAGAAGAGGGTGGGTGCTGGAGTCGGGCCTGGGTTCAAGTCCTGGTTCTGCTACCAGAGAGCCCCATGGCCCTGGGCAAATCACTCAGCCCCTCTGAGCTCATTTCCATCTTTGTAAAATGGACCATGATACCTGCTTCACAGGTTGCCGAGGAAACTAAACCCTGTGGCTTAGAGGTTAAGATCTTCACTCTGTCGCTTACTGGCTGCGGGTCTTCAGGCGAGTTACTTAGATGTTCTGAGTCTCTGTCACCTCATCCCTAAAGGGGGGAATCCTAGTGGAGGCCAACTTCAAGGATCCTCATGATGAGTACTTAATGCCTGGTGCATGGTGAGTGCTTCGTGAATGTTGGCATTTATTGCTTGACCTTTCCCACAAGTGAGGTCAGCAAGGTGGTTATTACTGTCCCTGCCCAGCGGGTCAGGCAGGATCCCGCTTGCTGTTGGGGGACACTGGATGAGAATATGCCTCCCCCACATCTAGTCCAGGGCTTCAGATCAAGCCCCCAGCCAAAACCTCGTTCTGGTCATTTCTCTGGGCCAAACCCCAGGCTCCCAGAGTTGCCGGATAGTAAAGAGCCCAGCCCTGAACCAGGGCTGCCAGCTTCACTCCCTTCCAGAGGGCCTGGGGAGCCTCTGCATGTCAGTCTGTGGCTTTGTCACTTGTCCCTGCTGGAGTCTCCCCATGGCCTGTGGGAAGTTCCTGCTCCTTATTCACGCCTGAGGTTCACTTCACTGCCCAAGGGAGGCCATGCCTACCTCCTTGGTTGCTCAGGGTCGGAGTGGCACGGGACAGTGAAGGAGCATCTGGGAGCCAGGGAGGAGGAAGGGAGCTTGGCTCTGCCTCCCAGCTCTCCTGACAGCAGGAGTGTGGTTAATGTAAAGCAGGACCCCAAGGAGAATAAAGCCTGGGCTAAGTGGTGGGGAGGCTGAGGAGACAGGAGGTCAGGGAAAGGAGAAGGAGGGAGACCAAGATTTACAGAGCTGGGAGGCACCTCCTCTCCGCTCCACTTTTATAGGTAAGGAAAATGATGCCCATTTTGCCCAAAGTTACATAACTGCTTGTAGGAAAGTTTGGGACAACCTTCTTGCCTCTTGAGTGCCCACCCAGTTTTCCTTCCTGTACCCAATGCTGCCCGCATTTTCCACTCTGAACAGTTGGTGTCGGGCAAGACTTCCCCTCCCCCAACCCCAACATCACTGCCCCAGCGCCGCATACCACCCAAGGGCCCAGGCTGGAGGGGGAGGCACTCATCTTCCCTTGAAAGACCATCAGGATAATCCCATCATGCCTTGCACCCTGGTGTCCTCAGTCACCACCTGAAGTCTGAGAATCATGGTCATCCTCATCCCTTAGATTTTTACTCCTGTAAAGCTCTGTAATTCCTCTAATCTGATCAATCCCCCAAATCCTTTCACTTTGCTCTCTGGAACTCATGGTTTATCATCAGCAAAATCTCCCCCTATACTCAACCTTCTCTTCGAACATTCCTTCACCTTCCTGCTCTTGATGGAAACCTCCCCGATCCCCAAAACCTAACTTCCTTGTAGCCGCCTCCTGCGGTCACTATTTCTTCCACATCCCTCATACCAGTGAGTCTGGAGGTGGGGAGTAGTCCTCCTTGCTCCTGATGGCGATTGCTATGGTTTCTCTCCTTTCTTCTCACCCTAAAACTTCATCTCCTTTGAAGGCATCAGAAGAATCTACCTCATCTAGGTGAGTTTCAGGAGGGCTAGATATTGCCATCAGACCAAATCAGCCACCGCCCTTCTGAGTTGTAGAAATTTACCACACTCTAGGCCATTCCACTCAATCCCAGAATGTGCTAGTGCCTGGCTCACTATATTCCTCTCCACCACCACTCCTTGATGATTTTTGAGACCTTAACAATCATTCTTTCATTCAACAAATATTTCTGAACGTTTATTATGCGCCAGGTACTATTCCTAGAATTGAGGATATAGAAGTAAACTAGAGAGAAAATGTCCCAGCCCTCAAGGTTCTTACATTCTCACGGGAGCAAGGGTAATTAACATATAAATAAGTACTGCATAAAATATTAGGCAGAGATGCTATGAAAGGGAAAAAGGCAGGTGAAGGATTAGTGGCAGGGGATGAGGAGCTATCTCAGACACAGTGGGCGGGGAAAGACATCTACATAGATGATGTTGTCTACATCTACCCAACACCTACCACTGGTGGTCTTTGACCTCCTCTCTGCACCAGTCTTCTTCCCACCTCTGCCACTCACTCCCATGGCCATAGCCTGAACTCAACAGTTTTGATCCCCCCAGTCTCTGATCACCACTTCCTGTGTTTTTAGCTCATTGACTCTGTCACCTCCATTGTATTCTTTGTCCCCTCTGGGACTTCCATTCCGCTGAACTCACCCTCTTTCACTGTCCATCAGTCCGTTATTCACCCACTTACCTCTTTCTCCAGCTTGAGTCTGTGTTCTGTAACAATAATTGCCCCGTTGAACAAGCCCTGCACTCTCTTGGCCCTTTGCCTTTGGTTGGGCTCTCCTGACACACCTCGACACACCTCGACCCTGCTTAACCCCAACGCCCTACCTACTCTGCACCTGTGCTGAGTAGCTGAACACCGCAGGGAAAATTCACAGCCACGCTGACTAGTTGCACTCTACTTTTCTGACCACAAACCTCAAGTGGGCACTCAGCTTGACCAGTAATCCTACTGTATTTCTCTACTAGATTCACTGCCCCACTTTCCAGATGAGCGTTTCACATCTCCTCTCTTCTCCAACTCTCAACACCTCCTCTTTCTTCCCCGCTGTTAGCTAACGACCTTGCTCCTTATTTTGCTCAGAAAACAGATGCAGTCATGTGAAAAGTACTTGTCGTCTCACCATCAGCTCTCCCAAGGTGCCTGCACCTGTACCCTTGCCGCTGCCTTCCTTTCTTACAATGGATGGCCTCCTCTCGAATTCCCAGCCAGCCCCTCTACTTGTGCACCAGATTCCAACCCCTTCACTCACTCCAGGACTTTGCCCCAAATCTTTCTTCTCCTTCCTGTGCTGTGCAACTGCCCCTCTCCACCAGATGGTTCCCTTCAGAAGCTAAAAGTGCTATCATCTCTCTCATGCTAAAAGCAAACCCTCTCTTGACCCTACGCCCTCTCCAGCTCCTGCCCCTTTCCTCCCACCCCACATCCTTACCCCCATTCCCTCTCAGCCCACTCCAGCCAAGCATGTGTCTCTGCCACTTCGTTGAAACTACACTTGTCCGAGTCACCAGTGACCTCCTTGTTGGTACATCCAAAGGTCAGTTTCCTGTCATCTTATCCTGCCTCTCAACAGCATTTGCATGGTAGAGAAATTGCTGTCGTTTCCTCCTACCATGATGGCAGCTCTTTCCCAAGCTCCTTCACTGGCTCCTCCTCTTCTTGACCTCGAAGTGTTAGCATAGTATGGGGACTTCTTTCCTATTTACAGTCTCTGCCTGCTTAGATCCCATCTTGGCCTATGACTTTCAGTGCCGTCTAGAGGTTGGAATCTTTGAGAAGCAATGGGGAACAGGGTAGAAGATGAAACAGCAGCTCCAGCTCAGGACCCCCTGCTTGGATGTTAATCCCCGCTCCACCCTGACAAGCTGTGTGACCTTAATCCTCTGTGCCTCAGTAGATGGTATCTCCCGTCTACATGGGGTCTCCCCAGCGCAGGGTCTGAGACAGAGGCTTAAGTGTGAGTAGTTTATTTGGGAACATGACCCGGGGAGCAGGACTGAGGGAGAGGAAGAGTGAAACACAGATAGAGGGCTGCTGACCTAGGTGTGTGAACCAGTTGGCCACCTCTATGGGTGACTGCTATTCCATCCTGCAGGACCTTCTGAGAAGCTTTATGAAATGTACTTCAGAACCTTCCAGAAGAAAGGGGGATCACTTATACATTGGCTCCTATGGAGTTACCCCAGGGATGTTAACTCCCTGCAGTCCTGGGTGGCTCATGTGTCAATGCCAAGTGGGTCCCATGGGTGTCCCCGACACCAGGGTGTCAGGAGGCTTTAAGAGGCATGCAGAGGGACACTGTTGGCTGCACTTGTGTGACACTGGTCGAGGCCTCTGTAAAACCGGTTACCACAGTGGGGTACCAAACCAGAGGGGAGGCCGAGGGAATCTGAAGCGGTGCACGTGACGTGCCCAGTACAGACGGGGTAATTGTAGAGCTCTCCTCATAGGACTGCTGGCCCTTAGCATGTGGCCATCAGCATGGTGGTGACTCTGATCCTGACATCTCCCCTGCCTAGTGGACATCTCAGAGGCTTGTCATGTCCAAAACAGAGCTGTGGTCCATGAAAGGAGAGAAAGCTAGCGCTCCCCTTGACAAGGATGGAAGAGGCCCTCGGGCCTGACAACATGCATATGGTTAAGGCATTGCCACCTACTTCGTGGCATCTAACCAATGTTTTTTAGAACTACCATATGACCCAGCAATCCCACTACTGGGCATATACCCATATATGCGGAATCTAGAAAAATGGTATAGATGATCTTATTTGGAAAGCAGAAATAGAGATACAGATGTAGAGGACAAGTGTATGGATACGAAGGGAGAAAGGGGGGTGGTAGGATGAATTGGGAGATTGGGATTGACATATATACACTATGGATACTGTGTATAAAATAGATAACTAATGAGAACCTACTGTGTAGCACAGGGAACTCTACTCAATGCTCTGGGGTGACCTAAACAGGAAGGAGATCCAAAAAAGAGGGAATATATACATACGTATAGCTGATTCAGTTTGCTGTACAGTAGAAACTAACACAACATTGTAAAGCAACTGTACTCCAATAAAAATGAAACCAAACCAAACCAAGCCAAACCAAAACAGAGCTCTGATTCCCTGCCTCTCCCCCAGCCCAACCCTTCCTCCAGTCTTCCCCATTGTAGTTCAATAGGCTGGATCCGTCTCTCTCCCACACCCCTTACATCTAATCCATTATCAAACTCTAGCTTCGAAGTATACCCCAGTCTGACCTCCTCATTAACTTCTGTCACAAAGCAACCAGCCCAGGCCAAGGCACCTTCACCCACACACACCCGTCCCCTCCACATCCCCCACCTCCGCCCCGGCCCACGACAGTGGCCTCCCAGCTGTCTCCAGCCTCTGCTCTTGCTTCCTGACAGTTTATTCTCCCACAGCAGACAGTGATAATGTTACTCCCTGATTAAAGCAGCCCTCCAATAACTTCCCATTATCATTTTTCTAATAACAGCTTTATTGAGATATAATTCACATACCATATAATTCACCCATTTAAAGTATATAATTCAATGGTTTTTTTTAGTATATTCACAGGAATGTGTGACCATTACTGTAATCAATGTTAGAACATTTTCATCACCGTGCCCCCCCCCCAAACCCCCCTCCCCCCGCCCCTTGTATCCCTTAGCAGTCACTGGCCCATTTCCTCCCAACTCTCCCAGCCTGGGTGAATCTACTTTAGAGATAAATCTACTTTTTAGTCTCTATGGATTTGCCTATTTTAGACATTTCACATAAATCGTGGAATATGTGTCTTTGTGACCAATTGCTGTTTCCTGTTATTCTTAAAATTAGACCCAAACTTCGTGGTCCAGCGCCCACTGCAGGCTCCCCAGCTTGCTGCCTGCCTGTCGGGCCACGCCTCCAGCCTCACTCGCTGCCTCTGTGCTCCTTCACCCTCAGGACCCCGACCTTTGCTTTTCCCTGCATCCGTCCTGGATTCTTTCTTAGATCTGTGACTGAGCCAGTCCTTCTCCTGATTCAAGTGTCTGCCCAAATGTCACCTCCTCAGAGAGGATTTCCCTCTTTTCCATCCCACCCCCAATCTCTACCCCTTCCCCTGACTATCTGAAGTGTATTTATTTGTTTACGTACTTGTCTACTGGCTCTCAGCCCCTTTAGACCTCTGTAGGGTGGAGATCTTTGTCCTGTTCACGTTTGTATCCTTAGCACCTTGGGCTGTGCAGGGTGCGAAGTTGGGGTTTGACATTTACTGCGCAAATGATTGGGTGATGCTTCTGGAAGTCCCGCTGAGGAGTTTCCACAATTCCTTCCACCGCCTAAAGCAGGGTGAGACACCTTCAAAGTTACAAGTTCTTCTCTAGATGTAATGAAAATCCACTGTGTTATAGTTTGCATTCATTTTCTTTTTCTGCTGGGTATCTTGGTCCTTACTCAAAGACCACCCACCCCGTTCACCAGCTGAGCTCTCTTGCCTCAGGCTCTCCTCATAGATTCTCTTCCTGGAGTCCCTTGCTCCCCTAGGGAAGGGTACCCCAATTGTCAGCTGTGATGGTTGCGGCTTGAACACAAATGAAACAACATGACCTGGACCACACAGTCCTCAGCTATCCGTGTACCCACACTGGCCAAGCTAAGTGCTCTGGGCTTCCGCTCTGGACTTGGCCTTCTCCATCCCTCGCTTCTTTGGAGCCCTGACATTGCCTCCTTGCCTTCTCTTTAAAAATCTCAGCCTGGTGGGAAAACAGGGTTTTTCATACATTGCTGGTGGGAATGAATACGGCACAACCTCTGCGTAAGACAGTTCGCAAGGTGTCTATAAATTACAAATGTCCCAACCCTTGGGCCCTGTGCACCTGTGCTCCTCTGGAAGGACAGATCCCGCACTGTCTGACAGCAAAAGATTAGAGACTGACCACCTAGTGCCATCAACAGAGGACTGGTTTAGAACAAGGAACACTTTACAGCTGTAAGAGAAAATGGACAGCCCTCTATGTGTGGCTATGGAACAATCCCCAGCACATAGTGTCAAGAAAAACCATGATTATAGTAAACTATCTATAGAAGAATAATGAGGAAAACCAAGAAAATATATTTACATAAAGAAATACTGGAGGGATATAAAATTTTTTTATATATATATATTGGGAATGAGAACTGTTAGGAAAAAATTAGGAGGAAGAGTTCTCACTGAGATTTTTTTTTTTTAATTAATTTAATTTATTTATTTATGGCTGTGTTGGGTCTTCGTTTCTGTGCGAGGGCTTTCTCTAGCTGCGGCAAGCGGGGGCCACTCTTCATCGCGGTGCGCGGGCCTCTCACTATCGCGGCCTCTCTTGTTGCGGAGCACAGGCTCCAGACACGCAGGCTCAGTAACTGTGGCTCACGCGCCCAGTTGCTCCGCGGCATGTGGGATCTTCCCAGACCAGGGCTCGAACCCGTGTCCCCTGCATTGGCAGGCAGACTCTCAACCACTGCGCCACCAGGGAAGCCCCTAACTGAGATTTTTATGTCTTTTTTGTATTTGAACCGTGTGACTGTAATTACATATTTAAAATAAAATAACAAAATATATTGAAAGATCACAGTCCTATTTGGGGGGTTCTTGCCTTCTAAGGACTCTAAGATTTTTCTTTCAGGAAACTGAAAGTGCTCAGCAGTCATGGCTGGGTACAGATAGTAACCCCCTGTGATGCTGGCTGTGACGTCTGGAGTGTGGCCCGTCAGCTCACCAAGGACGGGCCTTGTTTTATTCATCAGGGTGTCCCCAACACCAGCACAATGGATCACACAGAGCTGGCACTCACTAAGTATTCGTTGACTGAAATACAGATAAAAGCACGAATAGAAAGATTCCTAACTCAATAATGGAGCATTTCAATCTTGGTGAAGGGTCCATACTGATATAAAATTGTCAAAATGGGTGAATCTGAGCAAGGAGGTAAAGGACAATGCTGTTTAAGTCAGAAATGAGAAGGCGGCGTTCCGGACATGGGCTGTAGCTCTCCCAGCCACAGATTTACTGGAATTTTCTTGACACATGGGGTCTGGACAACCGCAATGAGTAAATGCCCGCGATCATGTAAGAACAGCAATAAAGCAAAAATACGTAAATCAGTAGCCCAGTGTAGGCAGGTTCACCTCATCACGGCCTCCTCCCCTAGGCCCCTCTTCTCAGGAGCTCAGAGTTCTTTCACAGGGCTTTGCCTCCGTACACCTGAGGGCAAACGGAATCAGCGGTGACCCCCAGCCAGAGCTCTGTGCTTGCAGCCACAGGGCACCGCTGCAAACCAGCCAAGCACAAGTCTGGAGTTCACAGTGGACTCGGGGCACTAGCCAGGGTGGCTGGGGTCGGCCCTACCCACCTAGGGGTGTCAGGTCAGGCAGGAGCGAGGACCGAAGCTTGCCCGGTGCCCTCCCAGCGTGCGCCCTCGCCTCCTCCAGGCCTGGCTGCCACCCGGCAGTTGTCCTCGTCCTGAGGCAGAGGAGCGAGGACGGAATCTGTGGTTTTTGCTGGGTCCTCTCTCTCCCTCCTCCCCACATCTGACGCAGGGGTTTCTGCAGATGGGTAGCTCTGTTTCCTTTCGAGCCTCCTTTGCCAGATCGCCCTCCCTCTTCTTATCCTGGGTCGGGGAGTTGTCTCTGAGGGGTAGCTGGGCTTTTTCTGCAGACTGGAGGCCACCGAAGCCCTGAGCCTGAGGCCATAAGGCCTCACAGGGAAAGTGTTGAACTGAAGCAATTTGCCTGGAGCTGGACGTGAGATAAGCCAGAGCCCTGGGCCCTGTCACCGCCTGTACCTGTCAGACCCCGACCTTCCCATCCCTCCATCTACCAAGCCTCTGGAACCAACCGAACCTCCCTCGGCTGGAACTCCGGCGGAGCACCTCGTGTGGCACCAGCCAGATGTCCCCCTGGGATTTGGGTGCAAGCCCAGCGGCCGAGGGCGGCGCAGCGGGCAGGCTGCTAGCCATGGGCTGATCCTCTGGACCTCGCTCACTGGTCCTGGGGAAGTGTCTCAGCAGGAAAGCTCCCACATTTTTTTGCTTCATTGCCTCAGAGTGAGTAGTGTCCTGAGATGTCCCTTGAGCACATTTGGCCCAGAGGGCAACTGGGTATCCGCCCAGGCTCTGTGGCAACCTGCCCTTTTCTAGGTGAGACAGAGAACAGAGCCTGCCAGAGTCTAGCGCTGTGGGTTCAAGGCTGCCTTGACCAGCAGCGGCCTGGACCTGCCAAGTCTCACTTCCCCCTCTTCCTTCCTATCCATCCCACTCACCTCTCACACTCAACTCACCCTCTGCTTCAGGAACTCCCCTCCCTCCCCTCCCTCCCCTCCCCCGGGGGGATGCTGAGCCCACCCTAAAGACGCCACCAGCTTCTTCCAGAAGTCAGTGGAGTGGAGCCGGGGAAGAGCTGATAGGCCCTGTGGAGAGGGTGTGTGGTCATCTCCAAAACGGCAGCCCCTCTGCCTTTGGCTTCAGGGGGAAGCCGGCAGTCCCCTCCCAGGTTTGGTCAGTCAGCCAGAGCACTCCCTGTGGCAGGTCCAGGTCAAAGGACTTGTAAGACCCTCCTGTGTCACCCCCAGCAGCTGGACCGAGGCTGAGGAGCCCCTCCCAGGAGCCTCAGGCCTGGGGCCTCTCAGGTTCCCTCGGAGGGAGGGAGGGAGCTGCCACAGGGCCAGCTGCATCTGTGGGAAACCACACACCGCAGCCTGCAGGTGCAAGGGGCCTGGGGGAAGGGGAGAGGATTAATTAACCATTTCTTGGAAGCAGGCCTTCTCCATTCCTTCCATTCCCAAACTGTGGCTTCCCTAAGACGCCAGGTACCACACTCAGTGGTGTAGAGTGGGTCCGGGGCCAAAGAAAAATCAAAGGACTTGTGACCCAGGGATGCAAGAGACAGGTCCCCGCCCGAGAGGCCCTGAAGCCTGCAGAGAGAGGCCAGGGGACCGTCACTGACTCTCGGCCGGCTTTGGAGGCCACTGAGAAACCTTGGGTGTCATGTCCCTTTTCATGGCTGGTGACCGGTTCCCTGGGACAATTCCATGTCATGGGACACTGCCTGGGGGGAGGTGGTCAGGAGCCCCCTCCTCACGGATGGCACTCACCCACGCCCGGTCTGTCCACTGAGGACCCCTCAGAGGGCTGTCTCAGGGGGCAGTAGGCCTGGCCTTGGAGGAAGGACTGATGGCCGAGCAGGCCTGCTCCCACTCAGCCCGGGGCCTTGGGGTGGTAACCATTAGTGTCAAGTAAACTGTGGCTTGGACATTGCTCTGGGGTTTCCAGGGGCTGGAAGCCATTCAAGCGGAAAGCTTTCAAACAGTCCCCGGAAAGGGCTCCTTTCTGCTAGGCCTGCCCCCAGAGGTTAGTGTTGTTCTTACGGCTGCCCATCTGCCCACCTGCCTGCCCAGGTTGGTCTGACTTCTCATCCTGCCCTTCCACCTGCCTTCCGTGGAGCGCCCACCAAGAGCAGTCTTCTGGGCAGGAGGCCTGGAAAGTGCAGGACCCTGTGGAAAAGGGAAGCCTTGCCCTTGTTTTAGCGCACCCCACTCATTCTTCCCAGTATAAGTCATAAATCATCCCCCTACTCTCCTGATCTTTCCTAAATGCGAGAAAGGTTACATTTTCTAGGAGGAACTGAGTTCATTCTGCACATGTCTGAGCACCCACTGCTTGGCAGGCTGTGCTAAAGCTTGGAATATAGAGACATGTCCTTGTCCTGGAGGAGCTCACAGTCTGGCGGGATAGACATTCACACTCTATTCAGAGAGATAGGACCCTTCAAGGGAAGGCACCACATTCTTCAGGGACAGGAGGGGCCGATGATAATCATGGATGTCTGCAGAGAGCTCACAAATGTTATACAAAATGTTACACACAGTACTGGTTGTTCGAATGAAGCAGAAAGGGGTAAGGCAAGGAGCTTCGGACCAAACTGGGGAGATAAGAATATGAGTCACAACACAGGGCAAGAGTGAACTGACTGGCCCAAAGGGCTTTTGGAATTCAGAGCAGGATAACTTCCCACTGGGGTAATCAGGGAAGGCTTCCAGAAGGAAGTGGTATTTGAGCTGGGGGAATGTCAATAGATAGACCTGAATCAGGGGGGCCTTGGTGCCAAAGCAGAGACTAGGGGGGTGCCTCCTCCTTCTGGATGAAACACCTGGGGGAAAAGCGAACAAACAGGATGAAAGATTCTACCAAGATACCAAAGTGAGGGAATTGTCTCTACTACTTTTCCTCTGCCTCCACTTCCTTGGGAGGGAGGGGGTGATTGCCTATCAATTTCTGACCTTATAAATTAGCCGCATCCTATCTTTCCATCCTCAGCTCCCTCCTTTTTGCCATACAGGGACCATCCGTTACAACTGTAGTATAATACAAAAATCTATTTGGCCTTTGTCCCCCTTACCTGGTACAGAGCTTTAAAAAATGCATGTTATTTCCTAAGTAATAGGAATGTCTTTTGTCATTCACAACCAGCCCTTTCTGCCACAACTGAGTTTATGCTAATGAGGTGACCAGTGGTAGGTCCTTAGGTGGTTTGAAGGGGGGCAAGGGGGTGAGGCGGGACTGGCCCTGCTAGAAAGAAGGTGGGAAACTTCATCCACACCCCACTTCCAACCTCTGGGGAGAGGTGGATGACTGGAGATGGAGTTCAATCTTGTGGTCAGTGCTTTAATCAACTGTGCCTATTGCGTGAAACCCCACATAAAAATTCTGGACACTGAAGCTCGGAGGAACTTCCTGCTTGGTGAACACACCAGGTGAGGTGACACACCTGATCTGTGAGGAGAGGGCATGGAAGCTCTGCACTCTGCCCCCCAGACCTTCCCTATTCTTCCCTTTGTTCTAGAATTATATTTTATAATAAAACTCTAAGTATAGCACATTTAGTGAGTTCTAGGTGTCATTCTAGCAAATTATTGAACCTGAAGCAGGGTAGTGGGAACTATTGTATGAATTTGTAGCCAAGTCAGACAGAAGTATGGGTAGCCTGGGGACTCCATCTGCACCTGTCATCTGAAGTAAGGGCAGTCTTCTGGGGGAATCTGCCCTTTAACCTGTGGGATCTGAAGCTAAGCCTGAGGCGTTAGTGTCAGAACTGACCCTGAACTGAACTGCGGGACTCCCGGTTGGTGTCAGAGATGTGTCAGAAGTACAACCAAAGAGGCTTCCTTACAACCTTCCCTATAAATCACACGCATTCCTAACCTGTCCTCCTGTCTGAAATGTCTCTCTAGCCTCCCACGCTCACTAGTCCACTAGTTTCAGCTTTTCCAGATCCTTCCCGTCCTTCAAAGCCCACTGCCTTTGCAACTTGGTACTACAAGGGCTGTCCTGAAGCCTTTCCTCGCATGCAGAAATCTGGCCCTCCTGCCAGGTAGCATGTTTGGAGGAAAGGGATCTGGTGGTAGGAGGGTGCCCCAGGCAAAGGAGCTGCCCATTAAATGCTCCTGGACAAATAGAAGGAGAGGGCTGCATTGCAGCGAGGAGGGCTGCTGGCCTGGCTGAGCTCTCCTTGAAGAAGCAGCCTCTGCTGCAGGCCTCTCCACCTCTCTCCTTCCTCTGTTCCTGTGAGAAGCAATGTCTTGGGGTAGGAAGGGGCTGGGGGGTTCTGGCTCTGCAGGTCCCAGCCCCACTGGCCCTGATGGTAAACACAGAGTTTTGGCATCTTCTCTGTAGTGATGGGCAGTGTTCACCCAGGCCAACAAACACACACCTTCTCGGGCATGTACATTTGTGTGTGTGCACACACACCCACACACACACACACACACACACACAGAGGCAGGAGCATGCCAAGCCCATGTCTGCACTGCTCTGGGCTGCAGTTGGGAAGTGCCCCACATCGGCGTGTTCTGGCCGATGGTCTGATCCTCTCCCCCTTTGCTTTTTGCCAACACTGGTCTTGGCAGCGTGCGGCCCTGCAGACTAAAGGCCAACAGAGACAAGCGTGTTCCCCTCTCCCACACCCTCTAGGCTCCCTTCCACCCCACACACTCTGCCCCGTGCTGAAGCTGCCTCCAAGAGCCTAGGGTTGTGGCTCCTTTTTAAACAACTCAGACAGCGTATAAGCCACGTGGGTGACCTGGTGGGAGGCCAGAGAGCAGTGTCACCCCGCCCCCCACACCACTGGACGATGAGCAGGTAGTAGATGGATGGGAGCTAAACTGGACTCCTCCCTCAGGGGCTGCTGAGGCCTGGGAGGCAAACATGGAGGGTTGCAGAAAGTGACCCAGAAGGCATTTAGGAAGCCCAAGGCCTTCTGCCACATCATTGCCCACAGGGAACTGGTCTGAGCTACCAGGCCTAGATCAGGCTTCAGAAAAAGCACAGCTCCTGTGATATCCGGATTGCCCCTTTCTCTCCCTTTTCCAGTCCCCTTCCCCTCTGAAAGCCTCTCCCAGTATACCCTAGGTCCAGAATCTTAGCCGTTTATTTTTAGCTTAACTGTGGCCTGAAAGGCTTGGTCCCCAGGTGAAGGCATTTTAATGAGCAGCTTATATGGGGAAGAGCATTTGGAGGGCTGGGTTCTTTCTTTCCTTGCATTACTGCACCCCACTCTCTGCTCTCAGGCGTGTCCCTTCTCCCAGCTCATTGCAAATTGGGGGTGGGCAGCTGTGACTGAGGGATGACCTCAAACTATTTAGAAGGATTATAGCTCTTCACCAAGTGTTGGGGAACCTTCTATAAAATTAGCTCCTCTTGAGGTGTTCTCAGTCCGACAGACCCAATTCTCTTTATCATGGGGATCTGGGGAAATAAAACCCTACCATCTCAGGTCCTAAATTGAATCCCATTCCATTTTATCTAGCCTTCAATCAGACGCTCATCCTAATTTCTCTCCCAGCTACCTGAGCACCAGTTACCACAGCAACCCCAAAGCTCCCTCACAGCACTGGACTCTCACATTTTAAACTGAAAGTCACCTTAGAGCTCATCAGTCCCAACTTCCCATGTTACAAGGAAGGAGACTGAAGTCCACCTATGGGAAGTGACTTGTCCAAGGTCACACAGCTTTTTAGTGGCAGAATTAAGATGAAAACGCTGCACTTTGACTTCCAATCCAGTGCTCTTTCTGCAAAGCCGCACCACTTAGCATCCCCACTGAGCTCAGAGTTTGGGATCTGGAGTTTAGGTCCTATTTCTAGAGACATCGTGGGAAATTCTAGGATGAGGTCTGTATGAAGAGTCAGCACCTGTTTTCCCCCTGAAGCTCTTGTTTTGTGTTACATTGCCTCAGGCAAGGCGGGGATGAGGGGGGCTGCTGGGCCATGGTGCACCTCTGCTGGGCTCCCGGCTTGTCCAAACCGACCTGGGGAGCAGGTGTGGGCCCTCTGTCCCCAGAGCTTCTTGAAGAACAGTTTGTTCTGCAGGGGCTGCAGCCGGGGTAGAAGGAGAGTGACAGACACCAGCACAGCCCTGGAACCTGCTGCAGCTGCTTCCTGTTGTCAGACGGCTCTCCGGCTGAGGGGCTGAGCTCCCTGGCACCCCGCTCGCCCCTGCCTAGCTCTCCACCGGGACCACCTGCCTGCCTAGGCCAGCGACCTCCCGTGGATACAGAGGAAGACCAAGTTCAGGGAGTGAGAGGTCAGAGGAAGGAAGCGGCCCAGGGCCGGGCACACTTCCAGCCTCATTCTGTGCAAACGGGATCCCGTCCCCTGCATGTGCATGTTCACTCCTGCCTCACCTCCCCTTTCCCATCGGGAAGACTTTCCCACCATCCCCATCCCCGTAAAGCCAACTTCTCCCTGTTTTCCGGGCCCCCTCATCCTTGTGCATGGTGACACCCCTGCCCCCCCGATTGGCCGTACTGGACCGTCCAGTATGAGTGTGTGGGCCCCAACCTCACACTGCCTTGTTTTGTGGTTTGACATTTCACCTGGGTTTGTTTTGTCTCCTCTTTAAGACTTAAAGACAGGAGAACTTGGGTCCCTAACCACTGCCTCCTATTTCAGACAAGATCCCTTACAGAGCTGAGCTCAGAGCTGACCCTATGGTAGGGACACAGTAAATCCTCGTTGAACGTCCCAATGTCTCTGTCCTGGTTCCTGTGTGAACTGCAGTCACCCCAGACTGGGGCGTGGGGGGAGGAGAAGGAGAAGAACAACTTGGGCTTCCCTGCCCGGAATTTTCTGCCTGGTAGTCATGATGCCTCCTTATGGGAAGCTGCCCAAGGCCTTGCCCCTCTCCAAGCTTCCTTCCAGATTCCCCTCTGACTAATAATGAGAGTATTACGGGGCTGGCCTGAGTGGACCCCCTCCCATCTACACAGGATTCCCCCAGTGTGAACGCTTGCAGGTAGATGGCCAGGGAAAGGGGAGAGTGGTAGGCGCCTGCAAGGAGGCCGCTATCCACCCCAGGGCACGGCTCAGAACACTCCCAGTCTGGGCTCTCCAGCCTCCATCTCCCTAGGGACTAGCTCATTGTCCCCAGGGGGTCTTAGAGGGGCTGGGGTAGAGGTGGAGGGAGCACTAACCTCGCACTCTCAGCCCAGCGCTCTTCCCCCCATTGTGAAATGGCCTTGGATGAGGGCCAAGCAGGAAGCCGCCTCCTATAGGCTCTAACTCAATCCCTGGCACCTGGGGTGTGAAGATGGGCCCCAGGCTCTTCCCTTCCCAAGGGAGGCCGGAGCTTGACACTGAGCCCGCCTGCTAGGAGACAGCCTGAGCTGCCCTTGGCTCATCGAGAGGGCCCTATGCCTCCCCGACAGCTACGCGGGACATTCAGAGGGGTATGAAGGGCAGTGGAAAGTGCATGGGCCTGGGGCTCAGGGTTTCCAGGCTCTACTCTGCCATTATGAGCTTTGTGACCTTGGGCAAGTCACTTTCCCTCTCTGGGCCTCACTCAGTTTTCTTACTTGTGACTAACTAGAAGGTAAAGCATCAGGCTAGGAAGATCTTGCAGGCCTCTCGAAGCTTGATATTATGACTCACTGAAGTCGGTGCTTCATTGATGTTATTACCAGGACTTGGCTCTGGTCTGGCAGGGAGTTCGTTCACTATGTCTGTCTAGGTTTCCCCATATAAATCTGCAACGGCTGGTCTCTCAGAGCCGTGGAGTGGGCTTCCCTGGACAATCAAGGATGAATGATGACAGAGGCCAAGAGATGAAGAGCATCTGTTACTTTGGGGAGTTAGGACACCTGGGTAATTTGTACAGAAACTCTGGCTACATAATTTCCTGTCCTTCAATTCCAGGCAGGAAATTTAAAAATTTGGGATCCCTAATCATCATGAATAAAGGGACCCCTTCTCCCACGCACTAAACTCTTTTTTTAAAACATCTTTATTGAAGTATAATTGCTTTACAATGGTGTGTTAGTTTCTGCTTTATAACAAAGTGAATCAGTTATACATATACATATGTCCCCATATCTCTTCGCTCTTGCGTCTCCCTCCCTCCCACCCCTCTAGGTGGTCACAAAGCACCAAGCTGATCTCCCTGTGCTATGAGACTGCTTCCCACTAGCTATCTATTTTACGTTTGGTAGTGTATATATGTCCATGCCACTCTCTCACTTTGTCACAGCTTACCCTTCCCCCTCCCCATATCCTCAAGTCCATTCTCTAGTAGGTCTGTGTCTTTATTCCCGTCTTGCCACTAGGTTCTTCATGACCTTTTTTTTTTTTCCCCTTAGATTCCATATATATGTGTTAGCATACTGTATTTGTTTTTCTCTTTCTGACTTACTTCACTCTGTATGACAGACTCTAACTCCATCCACCTCACTACAAATAACTCAATTTCATTTCTTTTTATGGCTGAGTAATATTCCATTGTATATATGTGCCACATCTTCTTTATCCATTCATCTGATGATGGACACTTAGGTTGCTTCCATGTCCTGGCTATTGTAAATAGAGTTGCAATGAACATTTTGGTACATGACTCTTTTTGAATTATGGTTTAAAAGTAGGGGGAGGAGGAAGGCAGGAAGAGGACAGCGGTCTTCACGCTCCAGACATCTAGCCAGCCTGGGACGACTTGAGCGATAACCACGCCTGCTTTTCTTGGTCTCAGTTTCTCCTCGTACAACCTGGGGTGTGGTGGCCCTCCCCTTCCTGAGGTTCAGCAAGGAAGGAAACCATCGATGAGAAGGTGAGACCCTGTTAAAGCTCACACGTGTTTCATGAGTGCCGCCACCCCAATTCTACACACAGCTGAACTTCCAGGCGAGGGGGGGCCAAGGTGCCCATGGGGTGTAGTCTGTGGGGTAGTGGGAATTTCTTTGAAGCTCCCCAGAGCCACAGCACCTGAAATCCCACCATTAGAGTCTTTTCTTTGTTTAATATTGCCTAAGTTGCCTCCAAAAATGGAGTGAGTGTGACGTATCTAACCATCTGTCATGAACATATTAGCATGATTTAGCTACCAGATGGGTGGCCTCTGCACACCTAGCTGAGGTTAGTGAGAGACGGGTTTGGTGGAGGTGGAGGGGAAGGTGTTTTGGAGGACTGAGAGCTTGTACTCAGGGCACTGCTTGAGTAGGAGGGGAAAATAACAATGAAACCCGGCCTTTCTGCCGTGCTTTCTCACGTACCACTCCACCAAAGCAGTGTGAGTAGAATATTCCCATTTTACAGTTGAGGAAATGGAGGCTCATAGGGATTAAAGAAGTGACTTTTCTTCAGAAACACAGCCAGAAAGTGCTGAATTGGGCCTAGAGTCCAAGAATTGAGAACCCAGGAGGCAGGATTTTGCCTGTGTTGGGGGATGGAGGTGGGGTGGGGGACAGGGGCTTGGGAAGGAGGAGGGGAAAGATGACAGGTGGAGAGCAGAGCCCCAGGTTTTTCTACTGTGCCCAGAGCTGGCCTCTCTTCTGACTTCCCTCCCTTCTCACCGTCTCCTACCCCTTTCCCACTACCTTTTTGGACGCCTGAAAGCCCTGCCTCCAGTCTGGGCTGCCCTCAGACTGCGCCATTTGCCTGTTCTTCTCCGGGTCAGGGACAGCGCAGCATGGCGGTTGGCTCTGAAGTCCGTGGGCCCAGGTTCAGATCTCCACTCCACCTCTTACTGGGGGTGTGACCAAGGCACATCTTTCCACCTCTTGGTGCCTCAGCGTCTTCCGCCAGAAAGTGGACGTCAAACAACATTCACCTCACAAGACTACTAGGAGGTTTTAACTATATAGTTAAAACCAGAAAATGGTTAAAGCAACCAGAAATGAGCCTGGCACTAGTCATTTCTCGATAAATATAAGCCAGGTATTCTTTGAGAAAAAAGGAGTCTCTCCTCTAACACAGAACTCGGTCCACTTCCCGTGACCCCAGCACCTCGAACGGTGCCGGCATGAGTGGGTGCTCGTTCAGTCTATGCTCAGTGATTGAATGAATGATAATGTCCATTACAGAGAAACTTCTAGCCTCAGCAGAAGTGATTCTGAAAAATGATGTTAATAACCTTGGATATTTTTATGGTCTAAGGTCATGGGACAAGACCTGGGAAGGCTAGGGCTGCCTGGGGCCGCACTTGTCTAACGAGGTCAGGGCGTCCCCTGCCGGCCCCAAGGAATGCTGCAGGCAGGGCCCAGCGGGGCGCTCTCACTCCTGAGGTGCCTGCCTGGAGGGGGGGCCTAGTGGCACTGCCTACTTTCCCTACCTCGCCGCGAGCAAGGGGAAGGCCAGTGCTAACCACTGGCACTCATGGGCTCTGGAAATTTCCCTAGGGCTCTCAGGTGGGGCTGCGGGGAGAGAAGCAGTAGCTCATAAATTTGTTCGTGGAAGAGACTTCGGCAATCTAGTCTAAGTCCTTAATATAATGATGAAAAAAAAATTAAATACATCTATTGGGCACTTACTGTGAGCGCTTTACATGGATTATCTCACTGAAACCTGAAAACAACCCTTCGAGGTAGGTACTACACAGAGGAAACTATAGATAGGTGCCTCTATCAAGGTTCCACACAAAGTAAGGGACCAGCGGCAAACCCAGGGCCCCTGACCCCCAGTCCAGTGCTCTCGTGCTGTCTCTCCAGGACACTGAATCCAGGACTACATCCTGGGGGCACAAGCAGGGGCAGAAGTCCCTGGAGGCTTGAGTCTCCCAAGAAGACACACAGTGAACATTTGTTGATTGACTGACAGAAAGAATAAAGGAACTGGTAGTTCCAAGCGTCTGGCTGTATTCAGCCCAGGGAATGTGTTGCCATGGCGATCAGGAGGTTATTCTCTCTCTCTGGGGACCCAGACTTCTAGAACACTTCTAGGATATGTGTGGCCACCTCCCTCTGGCCATCCCTCTGCCTTCTCTCAGATGTCTCCACCAGACCTAACCACCTCCCAAGACTCAGGAGGGCTCCCCGGCCTTAGGACCTCAAGCCTGTCACCCTGAACCCAAACCCACCCAACACCATTTTCTGCTGCGTTTTGCTGATACCTTCCCTCCTTCCTTCATCCTTAGCTGATCTTAAAGTCAGCACACTGGACTACATACAGTGAGGCAGGTCAGAACCTGAGGTGTGGTCCCCCTCAGAAACTGGAAACTGTCAAACCAGCACGATATCTGACAAGATGGGCACTGATCCATGCTTGTTGTCATGATCTGCTTCTGTAGAATAAATCTATTATACCTTGACAGACAGGAAAGGGGAACAGCCAACTGCAGTCCAGTGACTAAGGTGCAATAATGCACACCTTAGCTCATTTCCTCCTTCCCACGACACAGTGAGGGAGGCGCTTGGATGACATCTCCATTTTATGAGGAAATTGAGGCACAGAAGGATTTAAGTAGATTTGGAATAAGCAAAAAAAGATTAGTGGGTGTTTCCAATGGAAAACTTGGCAGTGTTTAGAGCACATCATCTGTGTTATCTGATTAGAGCCTTTCATTGCCTTTTTTAAAAAAAAAATTAATTAATTAATTTATTTATTTATTTATTTTTGGCTGTGTTGGGTCTTCGTTTCTGTGCGAGGGCTTCCTCTAGTTGCGGCGAGCGGGGGCCACTCTTCATCGCGGTGCGCGGGCCTCTCACTGTCGCGGCCTCTCTTGTTGCGGAGCACAGGCTCCAGACGCGCAGGCTCAGTAGTTGTGGCTCAGGGGCCTAGTTGCTCCGTGGCATGTGGGATCTTCCCAGACCAGGGCTCGAACCCGTGTCCCCTGCATTAGCAGGCAGATTCTCAACCACTGCGCCACCAGGGAAGCCCCCCCTTTCATTGCCTTTGAGCTTGTTTGCAACTCTGCACTGTACAGAACTGATGGCAGTGCAGTGATCCTGTCTATGGATACTCAAATTCTGTTTGTTTGAGGGACAACAGTCTCCTCTTGTGGAAAAGTCAATTTGCTTCCGTTTACAAGTTGATCTCAATATTCCTGTTCTATATATGTGTCTTTTCTTTGGAGTCTCCTTTGAATGACTTGTAGCATCTACCTGGTTCCCTCATTAATGATAAGGTAAATAGATCTTGAATATGTGTAAGAGAGTCATGATTTCACCTTTTAATGTTTTTAATTATCTTTTAACAGGGGTAACAGGTAATTTGCCTCCAGTTGCTTAGACAAGGAGAGGTAGACCTGGGGTTCGAACCCAGGCAGCTAGGATGCAGCATCTGTGTTTATAACCATCACCCTATGTTCCAGGTACTGCATAGCTTGATTGCATTAGAGTGGCTGCAGCTGTAAATAAATCAGACCCTTGATCCCACTTCAAACCCTATAGCTCTAATTAAAAGCTAATAAACGAAATGGTGGACACGTGTGACCACAGCATTTGGGAGCGAGAGCTTTGGGCGGTATAAGCAGGACACTCCTCCAGGCCCTTGGGCCACTACGGCTGAGGAGCGCTGGGTGTTTTTTTCTCCCAGGCCTTCCGGTGGTGGCCCTGCACTTGGGCTCAGGTAGATGCCGGTGCTGTGGGCTGAGGGGCTCTGTGTTGCCCTTGGTTCTACGCAGCCTTTTGCTGAAGGCCCAGATGAAGGAGGAGTTTGGGGGCCATTTTCCATTCCCCAGGTCTCCTGGGGTGAGGGAGAAGGAGCCGGGAGCCGTGTGGGCCGCGTGGCTGGGAGACAGTGACCCACCTGCCTGCTGCACGTACTCCTCTGCTCCAGGCACCAAAAGCCACCAACCTGATAGCAAGGTAGGATTTCAGGTGCTTGACAACATTAGAATTTAACCACATCTTGGGGACTTCCCTGGTGGTGCAGTGGTTAAGAATCCGCCTGCCAATGCAGGGGACACGGGTTCGAGCCCTGGTCCACGAAGATCCCACATGCCGCAGAGCAACTAAGCCCGTGCGCGCAACTACTGAGCCTGTGCTCTAGAGCCCACGAGCCACAACTACTGAAGCCCGCGCGCGTAGAGCCCGTGCTCCGCAACAAGAGAAGCCACTACAATGAGAAGCCCACGCACCACAGCAAAGACTAGCCCCCGCTTACTACAGCTAGAGAAAGCCTGTGTGCAGCAACAAAGACCCAACACAGCTAAAAATAAGTAAATTAATTAATTAATTTAAAAAAAAAGAATTTAACCACATCTTATTGACAGAAACTTTCAATATCTTTGTTCACTGAGCTACATTTACTCCTGCCTGATCATAAACAATTCCATTTTTTCTTATCGGGGAATTTATTTTCAGATGTATATTTTTACAAGTTGATTCACTTCCTTGTTGCTTTTATTCATTGTTTTTAATTTTTAAATCTAAAATTTTAAAATGTAGCCACATTATTTTGTTTCATAGTACTTCTTTTTTATCATTCTTTTATTTATGGCAGAAATACTGGTTTTCCATTTATGATAATGATATTAAATAAACTTGTTTAAGTATAAAACGAGTCAACTTAAAAGTGTTAACTGATAGTGCAGGTGGTATTTGGATAATGGCAGAAATCAAGATGGTGGTGTCCAAATGATGGAATTTATATATTATTATAAATGATAGCACTGTTTATTACTCTTTATTGAGCATTTATTAGGTGTCAGCCTCAATGCCATCCACGTAATGCTGTTCAATAGAATCTGTGCTAATGGAAATGCTCTATATCCGCACTATCCAAGCCACATGAGGCTACTGGGTCCTTGAAATGTGGCTAGTGAGACTAAAGAATTGAATGTTTTCTTTTATCTAATTTTAATTAATTTAAATTTAAGTATCCATGTTTACCATATTTGAGCAAGTGTAAGGGTCTTAAATATAAACTCTTTATAACATCTGTGAACTATTATTATTGCCATTTTGCTGATGAAGAGATTTAGACTTTGAGAGGTTGCCTGAGGTCACATAAGTAGCAGAGATGGCATCTGAACCCAGACCCATTGAACTACAGAACAGGTGCTCTTAATCACTTCCCACAGAAAAAGCCCAAAGAACATTCTGTCAGTAGCTGAATTGTACTGGGCCATGTGTGATGCTAAAACTGGCAGACTTGTGTATTTCTTTTACTAGAGTGGCTTGTTCTGTCATGGGATGGCCTTAAGGTATCACACAGGGTACTGGCATGACTGTTGATTTTTGAGTGGAACTGAGGTGTGACTGAGCCCGTGGGAAGCAGTGAGATGTGTCCACATTGAGGGCTAATCCTGACAAGGTCCCAGATGAATCATGGCCTCTAGGCTTTGTGCTCCTTGAGCACAGGGCCATTTCCTTCACCTGGTGTCGCCAGTACCAAGCCCATGGCTCTAAAGAACATTGGTCAATGTTCAATGAATGATAGAGGCTTAGAGCACAACGGTCATCATTTAGGTCAACCTTTGGATCACACAACTCTGTAACTGGTTTCACTTAAATTCATGACCATAAATATCAAGTGAACCCTCACATTCCCTGGCAGTCTGACAACACATCTTAAATATGTTCAGTCTCTGATGATTTCACACTTTCTTCCAAATGTCCAGCACCCTGATTATCTTGTGGCTTTTGGTTCTCCAGGATCTGTACCTGTTTGTAATCCTCCGTTGTGTGGGTCTTGGTGAAAGGCAAGGAATATAAAAGGGTCAGAGGGTCACTCCCTCACCTACCCCAGGACTTGGGCTCAAGCATATGATCTAGGATTGGCCAATCTGGGGCTTGCAACTAGGACTCTGACTTCTGAGCTAGTGAGACCAAGGCCCAGGGCTCTTTAGAGGCTATTCATAGTGGTAGTCATTGCAGGGTGGTCTTGTGCTGGCAGCCCTATAGGAGGAGTTTTCACCAGACCGTTCCAGTCTGTGCTAGTTCCATGGGCATATGAAGATGACTCCCCAGTTTGTAGTTATAACTTTTACCTCTCTGCTGAGCTCCAAACTTGTATATGCACTTGCTTACTTAATAGTTCCACTTGGATATGTAATAGGCATCTCAGATATTACAAGACCAAAAAAACACTTTTCATCTCTTATAAAACTATTTACTTCTCATGTCTTTCCTGTCTTAGTAAATGGCACCACCATTCACCCAACTGCTCAAATTCAAAAACCTATGAGTCATCCCCGATTTCTCTTTTCCTCTTAATGTCCACAGCCAGTTGAGTACGAGTCCTGTTGACTCTACCTTCAAAGTATACACTAACCTGATCGCAAATGTTGCTAGCACCTGGACTTTTGCAATAACCTCTGCGGTAGCCCCCAACCCTTCACCAAGATATCTATGTCGCAATACCTGGAACCTATGACTATGTTACCTTACATGTTTAAAGGATTTTGTGATTAAATTAAGGATCTTGAAATGGGGAGATTATCCTGGATTATCCAGGAAGGTCCAATATAACCACAAGGTTCTTGTAAGAGGGAGGCAGGAGGATCAAAGTCAGTAGTAGGAGATGTGACAATGGAAGCAAGAGGTGGTAATGATGTGAGGAAGGGGCCACGAGCCAAGGAATGAAGGTGGCTTCTAGAAGGGCAAGGAAACAGATTTTTCCCCTGAAGCTTGCAGATGGAATGCAGCCCTGCAGACACATTGATTTTAGACTTCTGAACTCCAGACCTGTAAAAGAATAATGATTTTAGACTCCTGAACTCCAGACCTGTAAAAGAATAATGATTTTAGACTCCTGAACTCCAGACCTGTAAAAGAATAAATTCATGTTGTTTTAAGCCACTAAGTGTGTGCAGATTTGTTACAGCAGCAATAGGAAGCTAATACAACCCTCTAATTGGTCTCCCCATTTCCTGCCTTGTCTCTACAATGCCTTATCTACACCACAGACTGAGGATCTTTAAAAAAGCTAAATTGGATTGTCACCGTTCTGTTTAAAACTTCCTTACCAAGAAGCTTTTCTTTGTATTTGAAACAAAATCCAAATTTACCAGGGCCATTGGCCCTATATGAGCTGGTCAGAGGATACCTCTCCAAGCTCTCCATATTCCTTCACCCCTCCTTCCACATGCCGCCTCCACCCCACCCCCCAAGCCTTGTGGACATGGGGCAACTTGTTTCCCCATTGGGGCCCTTGTTCTAGCCATTCCCTGTGTCTGGAACACTCTGTCCCCAGATTTTTGAATGGCTAGTCCCTTTAGCTTTCAGCTCAAAGTTCTCCTCTTTAGAGGGATTTCCCTGACCCCAACCTAAAGTAGTCCCCCTGTCACTCTCATTTGTATCATCCTGTTTAGTTGTCCGCACAGCACTCTTTATCTGAAGCTATACTTACTAGTTTACTGTTTATTTCCTCACTACTCTTTTAACCCAAGTTTCAGGAAACCAGAAACTTGTATCCTGCTGTAGCCCCCCCACCTCTCCTACAACAGTGCCTGGCATAGGCTAAGAGACCCTCAGTGAAAACCCATTGCATGATTTCATGCTTGACTTTTCCAAGACCTAGGGTTCAAGTTGGCTACTGGCAGAGCAGGGCCTACACCCCAGATCTCCAGACTGAACCCAGAGGTGAAACTGAGACCCGGCTCCAGGCCCTCTTACTAGAGCTGGGGCCACCCAGCCTGGTCAGAGAAGAGGGGGAGTTCAGAGAGAACTCATGGAGTGTTCCCGCCATGGGAACTTATTACAATGACAGTGGTAATGAAAACAACAGCTAACGTTATCGAGCACCCTCTATGAGCCAGGCACTGTTGTAGGTGTTTAATGTAAGTTCATTTGCTCTTCACAACCACACAGTGAAGTGGATACTATTATTATAGGTTGAGGAAATTGAAGCACGGAACAACAGTACAGCTTAATATACACAACTATAGGTTTCCATCACATCCTTCCTGTGCTCTCTCACTCTCTCCCACTGCTTGGGTTAGAGTATTTGCTTGTCTGTGAAATCGCGCACAGCCCCAGGGCCTCGGGGTCGTTGCCTTCCCGGGACTGGCGGTGGCGCCCCAGAGCGCAGGCGCGGGGCGGGGCGGGGCGGGGCGGGCGGGCAGAGGGCGGAAGCAGGGATTGGGTGGAAGAGAGCTGAAACCTAATAGCGGAAGTCCCGCCCAGCCCGGGTGAAACTTCCGGCTCTAACGGCTTGGGGCTTATGCTGACGGAGCGGAGGCAGCAGGGTCAGGATGGTGCTGCTGGAGAGTGAGCAGGTATAGCCAGAGCTGGCCGGCTGAGGGACCGATACTGTTTGGGGCTTAGCTCGGGACCTCTGTCTCCTTCTGCGGGAGGGACTGGGACTTGACGAGGCGGGGGCCGGTGGGGGGGGGGTGGTTTGGAGTTGCCTAACGGGGCCGGGCTTCTTGTGTTCCAGTTCCTGACGGAGCTGACCAGGCTCTTCCAGAAGTGCCGGTTGTCGGGCAGCGTGTTCATCACCCTGAAGAAGTGTAAGCAGCTGTGGATGCAGCAAGGCCGGAAGGGAGCTGGGAGGCCGAGCGATGCCCCGGCCCGGGTGCCCAGTGACTGGGAGCCACAGGCAGAGTCTGTCTGCCGCGTATCCCCGCCTTCCCGTACCTTCCTCCACCTGGTACTGGCACATTCAGGGCTGAGGGGCCGGAGAGTATTGGGGATTGTGGCTGGTGCGGCCCCCAGCACTTAGCCACCTAAGTCAGTTCCGGTTCCAGTGGGCCCCAAGCATGTCAGGGCTCGTATTTTTGTCAAGGATCCCCAACCGCGCCGTGATTACTGAGATTTAGTCTGCTTTGATATTACAGTGTTCCCATCGTGGAAGTGGCAAGTAGGTTCCCAAAGTGTGGGCAAGGCGTCTGTAATAGCAGATAATGTGGTTAACAGAACTAGATCAGTGGAGGTGGCTTAGGTATCCTCTTGGAATCTTTCTCCTACTTTTTAACTCTTCGTCTACCTGTTAACCACGTCTGTGGCTGTGTTCACCAGGATGTATTTTTCATGCAGATGATGGTCGAACTAAACCCATTCCAAGGAAGGGTTCTGTGGAGGGCTTTGAGCCCTCAGACAACAAGTGTCTGTTAAGAGCTACTGACGGGAAAAAGAAGATCAGCACTGTGGTGAGTTGGATTCCTAATACTCCTAATTTTGGAGTTTAAAGACTTGAATTTAACTTGAGGGGTATATCTGAACCAGTTTTTTTTGTTTTGTTTTGTTTTTAAGTTATTAAATAAAGCCTAGTGTGTAGCTCTCCAGCTGTTTTGGGATCAAGGTCTTCTTTTATTACCTTAGTAATAGAAAACCCAAAAGCAAAATTAAAACGAAGAAGGTAGAAGCCAAACACTTGTTAGAAATAAAATTAGCATATTGGTCCTTACTCAGAGTAGCACGGTAAGGAGCAGTTGGCATATTTGATTCCTTATTCCTTTACTGTGCTGGGCCTTCAGTGAACAGTTTCTTGGTATCAGATGGCTTTTACTTTTAAGCTGATTGTTCACTTATCTTTGTGGTTCATGTACCAAACATGTATTATATTAGTCTTTGTATTTGAGAGCATATGATTTAGTCAAGAGTCCTAGTATTATTCCCTTTCAAAGTGGGGGTTGAATATGGCCAAGCAAGAGACTGCTTGGATTCCAAATGAATACTTCTTTATTCTGCTGGGGCAGAACCAGACTGCCCTCTAATCACATCAGCATAGGATATTCATGAGAATATATGCCATAATTAGTTGATGTCTCCCATTACCAGTTATCTTGAGAAGACTTTTACAGTAAAGCAAGCTTATGTGGCTTTTAAAAATAAAGTTGGGTGCCATGAAATACGGAAAACTAAGGAATCTTCAGAGGTAGAATTTCTTTTGTTGTGGTAGGTTGCATTTTGCTTAAATGCGCCTGAACTAATGGTAGGTTTAAAATAAGGTGGGGAGGGAGTACTTTAAAAGTATCTTGCACAAAAGATTAAGTCCTTTGACGTCTCTCAGAACCCTGAGAAAAAGTCAGTGCCATGTGTGTAAGAGATTTCAACAGAGGCAAGAAGCATAGCTTCTTAAGGAGCCCACTTCTGCCTCTTTCCCATCTTGGTACAATTCTCAAAGTGCAGAGCTACTTTGCTTGTTCCTCAGGCAGAGGAAAGTGGAGTAGAAAAATAGCTTTTACTGTATTATGACCCCTGCAATTGGAAAGAAATATTTTTAAAGATTAGGATGTTGTCTTCACGAGGCTTTTGAGTTGCTATTGGGTGAGGCAGATGATTCCTATGTGGATAACAGGGGTGACCTTTTCCCCAATCTTTTCCAGGTGAGCTCCAAAGAAGTGAATAAGTTTCAGATGGTGAGTGTCTGGTGTTCTCTGTGTCTCGTTTCTCAGGGCAAGAGTCAGCATAATAATTAACACTGGCCTAAGATTGCTATTTAGGTTCACTGCTCTCCTGTGATGTCTTACCAGTAGTTTACAAGTAAAAGCTGCCAGGCTGCTGTGAATTCTACTTTCAATGCTGATATTGTCCTTTTTAGCTAGATTTTGTTGTCTTAGGCTTCAGATATGCTCTATGTATAGTATAGCTGAATAAGAAGTTGCCTGTAGTTTTCCATTTTTGCTTAAAAAAGAAGTAAAAAACGTGCAACTCACTAGTGGGTGCTGCAGAAGCTGCTATAACGTGAGGGTGTTTTCCTTACACCATTTTCCTTAGGATACAAGTATCCCCATGGTATTATATGCTTTATCAGATAGGCTTTCTGATTTTGGCTACCCTAAATCCACTACGGAAGCACAGCAGATGCTCCACCAATGTGCAACTCTTCCCACTAAGGTCATGCTCTGTGTCTTTTAGGCTTATTCAAACCTACTGAGAGCTAACATGGATGGGCTGAAGAAGAGGGACAAAAAGAGCAAGAGTAAGAAGAGCAAAGCAGCGCAGTGAAGGGCACCAGATTCCCGCCTTCACCAGCTAACCACTGAATTGCTATTTTTCCTTTGGTTTTTACTTTTGGCCACAAAGCTGGGTTTCTCATTCCCCTACAATAACTGTTTTCATGTGAGATTAGGGTCAGTTTTGGATGGAAGAAGGGCTGCAGTGTTTACAGGGTAGTTACAAGAAGCCAGTTTATTTTATATCTGGCTAAGTGGTCTGTGTTGTATGGTTGTATGTTTCTGGATAATAGTTTACAGTCTCTGTAGCCGTCTGTGAAGAGCACTGTATCATTAAACCTGTATTTATCAGTACTGACCATCTTTTATTCCTTTTCCCATCCCATAGAAAGTTTCTGGCAATAGCTCCTCATTCTGGAATGACTGATTATGAATAGGCTTTAGGCCCTGTCTTATGAGTTACTGGAATTGAAACCTGACAATTTTATAAAAAGTTGTGTTATTTCATGGGTATTTTTCCCAACTTGGCTGTATAATTTTATCATCATAGTTCCTTTAGCAAATTTGAATGAGTTCTCTTAGCGAAATGAGAGTCTGCTTAACCAACTAAGGATAAGCCTATTACAAAATCATCAAGAATAAAGATTCCAAGTTAATGATGATATTTGATTTCTTTATGCCCTTTATTTTGGACATTTTCATGTGCTCAGTATATAGGGCTGAGAAGAACAAGGCTGTTTTCTTGTGTTCTAGCTCCACAAAACCTTTAGTGCTAATAGATTTGCAATTAAAAAGCAACAGATATATGAAAACATTTATTATATTCAAAAGATAAATTTATAATATATTACACATGAAAAACCTACAAAGCTCAACTCTGTAGGACAGCTTCTTAGAACGTAAAGCTAATTTAAAATTACAATGAATGTACAACATTTTATAGTATAAGCTTCTGTCTGTTTGAACAATGTTAATGATCGTTCTTTAGGATTAAAATAAGATTCTGTAGTAGTCATCTCTGTAGCTATACAGGAACAGCACAGACACCCTGCAAAAGAAGGGAGAAGACAGGATCAGTATAATGGTAGAGAACAGAGTTGATAAATTATTTTTAGAATACTTAACTGTAGGAGTTTTGTGTAATCAACAACAATATGGAAGGCCAGTCACTAAAAATGTTACATAAGTTTTACAGAAGCTGTGACTGGCAAGGGTCCAGTATAGACAGTATAAGGGTCTACACAAGGAGCCCACCATTCACCTCACAGGCTTTGTTGTTTCCTTTTAAGTGGATGATAACATGAACAACTGGCAAGGGGACATAAAACAAAGTAGTCACACTTGTTTTTGTTCATTTAAATGTTTCTAGGAGTTACCTGGGTGATTAAAAATTATAACTGGTGCAGAAAAAGCATTTGAAAAAACTCATACCCATTCATAATTATAAAAAAAAAAAGAACCCTTCAGAAAATGAGTAATTAAAAAAAAAAAAAAACTGGGATAGCTGCTACTGGGACCACTGCGTTTTGTTATTGACAAGATCATGACTGTGATTCACAGTCCTGATTACCAGTTGCAGTTCTAACGTAGCAGCTTATTAGCCATCTGACCTCAACATGACAATAAGATATTTGTCACTTTAAAACCCCTCCTTGGGAAAAAGACCCCAAAAAACAAAAAAACCCTCTCTGAGTTTTAACCCATGTTGAAACCTGCAATGCCTAAGTGATAACTTACTTTTTTTCTACTTTGATGTTATAAATTTCATCACAGACTAATTTGAGGTATCTTTGCTTTGGCAGGCGTGACAGCAGCTGCTTCACAGTTGTGTTAAATGCCTGTTCGTCAGCATCCCACTAGGAAAAAAATAGATAAGACTTAACAGATACTAGGGTTTATTAAAACTGGTTTTTTCTGGGTCACTGATGAAATGTCAATGCCATTTCCACCTTTAAGTATACTGAAGAGATCAGTTACAGGGAGAGAGAACTAATGGGGAGACTGCTAGGGTTCTTCCTTTGAAGCATCGAGTTTCTTTACAAGACCAGTTTACTAGATCCTGACTAACAGTGCTGCAGCCCCAGTGTGCTCATGTGACTTTATACCAGTTATTTCTGCCAACTGTTGACTTTCTGTGAAATGGAGATACCACCTCTGATATATACCCATTTGAGTGGCTCATAAAGCAGTAAATTCCCAGTATATGCTTATTTACCAGACAACAGAATACTAGTGGGGAGGGGAAACAGGGAAGGGGGAAGTCAGCTTATAAAAGAAACTACAAGGATATATTGTACAGCACAGGGAATACAGCCAATATTTTATATAAATGGAGAATAACCTTTAAAAAAAAACCAAAACGTAGTATGAAATGTTAGCTCTGGGGCAAAGTTCATTTTTCATCTAACTTAATCTGTGACTAAACTCTCTGGATAGACAAAAGCATTCTTTGGTATGACGTTGCAGAAATCACCTGTAGTTATTCTTACAGTTGAACATTCTTATAGCAAAGGTAGGTATTTACATTTTTTTAAAGTTCAATTAGGCTATTCGATAATAAGGGTATGTACCTGTTAAAAAAAAAAAAGCATATGAAAAAGGACCTAAATTTAATTTTTATGAAAAGATCTTCCATGTAGTTCTAGTTCTGCAAATGAGCTTCCCTAGTTGGAATGAAGGTTTGTAGAAGCGGCATAGTATAGTGGGTAAGAACATAGATTCCACTAGTCTGCCTAAGTTCATATTCCTGGCTCTGCAACTTCCTAGTTAGGTGAATTTGAGTAAGATATCTAGCCTGTCTGCCTCCGATTCTCCATAAAACGTAGAATGATTCCATTTATCTGTAAAATGGGGATCTGTAAGAAGGTAACATACGTATCCCTTGGGGCTGTTGTGATTAAATGAGTTAATATTTGTAAAGTGCTTAGAACAAGGCCTGCCAGAGCCTGACACACAGTAAAAGCACTAGATGTTTGTTAAAATCATCTCTGAAATTTAAAAGAAAGTCACTAGAAAAGTGTGATTCCCTCAAAATTTGATTTAGTAATAAATACATATGTCACATAAAAGGAACAATGTTACCAAATTCCTGGAACTGCCAGAAAAATACCTAAGATCACTAAGAAAATAATGCCATTTTCAACTTTCTTTTGGCAAATCAACGGCTTTGGGATTTTAAAGGCCATAATGCAGAAGAGTCCATCTTGCTTACCTCTAATGATAGAAACTGTAAAATTGTTTCTTTGGGTAGATCCACCTGTTGATACACAAAAATGTACATCGTGTCAGGGAACCTGGGCAGCACACACTGACTTGTGCCTGTGGTGTCACTTCGGACGGAGCAACATGAATGGGATGCTCCCGTGCTTATTGAACTGGGCAGTGATGCGATCTCAGCACTGGTGAACTAATACTCCCAGGCCCCACACATCACACCCCAAAGGTTTGACACTGCTATCTGCAAAGGCCTGAAACATTTAGAAAAATGATGATTTTCCTGTTGTCCCCTTCCCCCCAATCTTTCAGAGGAAGAAACTAGGAGAAACGGGCCTGCATCCCAATGCTGCTAACACTGAGCAAAAAAAAAAGCCCTGACCTCTGAGGAAACTACTTTGACAGTATGGACAAAAGCCATCCTCAAAAAGTTAAAGAAAGTGACTTACAGCCAAAATTTCAATCTCACTGCTTTTCTGATGCAAGTTAGCAAGGGAGGTCTGAAGTCGGGTTTGTACCTAACAAGAAGAAAGCATGTTAGAATTCAGAACTTGTCAAACCAAGCCATCTTTCTTGCCGTTTTCATTTCTTATTCTAGGAAACAATCACAGGTGACAAACCAAAGCCTAGAAGGGATCCCAAATATTATATAAGGGACTTGCTCTTAATCCACCTCAGTAAGATGAGTGTCTAGCCTATTATAATCTCAGGGGAAATGAGATTTTTATAGCCTACCTTGATCATTTGCTTACTCATCCACCTAGCTGCTTATTTCTTTATAATTTTGAAATGAACCTAATAAAAGCTCAGTACTGTGAAATAGTGCATGTGGAAGCAGGGAGATTTTAGTATTAAGCTAAATTTAGAAAAAGGGGACAGTGACAGCAATGAGAATGTGGAACTGAAATATGGTAGAAAGGAAAAACAAGTTTCTACCCAACATCCTGAGAAACAGCCAGGAAAGCTAACAAAATGGGGTAACTTGATCTTTTGTATTTCAATCTAATTACATTCCCAGATAATGACTGCTCTCTTCATACCCTCTTCCCAGATGAGGCCAGTGTGCCACCTGCGCTCATTAGCCTTGTCCTGCACTTCCCTTCCCACCGTCCCTCCCATTTGGAACACCCTCACCTTCCCTCCCTGCCTATTTAAATCCTTCCGGGATCATCTCCACGAAGCCTTTCTTGATCATCCATGCAAACACTGATCTTTGTCTCTCCCCCATGTCTGTAGCACACTCTGACACTCATTCAGTGTACTTACTAATTCAGCATCCTATTACTGATTTCCTTCTATTTTCCAACTATATAATGCATATGCTTTGGAGGTTATAAACTCTTCAAGGACTGGGGCCCTGCCACGTCTTTTCTATTTTACCTGGCACTTAGCACAGAATCAGGCAAAGAGCAGATACCAAAAACATGTATGCAGTGAGAAACCTGCCCCAAGTCTTGTGGTAGATCTCTTCTGCTTTGTTATTTACAACAAAACCAAACAAACCCCATCTGCTATTAGAGCCGGATCAGAAAGTTTTTGTTTGGATCCAGTAATTCTGACAACAGCTGCATCTAGGTGCCCACAGTGTACACTGACGCCGCTTTGGAGGACAAATGGGGCAGAATCCTGGCACCAGAAATTCTTTGTGTTGATGGAATTTTCAGAAGTCACCAAGTTCAGGAAGTGGGAAGAAAAACATTTCCAGGAAACTGTTTCTTTTCCTCTTCTGTTCTCTTCCTCCTTTGTAGCTCACATTAGAAAGCCAAGGAAACTCTGACCATATACCTGAGTTTCATACCGCCTCCTAGTGCTGGCTGACAGCTTCTCTGGGGCTACCACGCTCACAATGGGAACAACTGTTGCTCCATGGATTTCAAACAAACCTGAAACAGAGAGTTTTAGCTGTTATGGCCTCATCTGGTCCCACTTTCTGTAACACACCACAGAGACGGCGGAGATGATTAGAATCCACTCGGGAGTGATTCTATGGACTGGATTGTGTCTGAGCTTTGTGTTCTATCTCTGCAACTGCCTGCACTTGACCAGAAGGAGTCCAGAACCCCACCCAACCCCCAGCAGTTCTGATACTTCTGTCAAGATCACCAGCCTTCTCTCCTCAGGTGGGAGGTGACAAAGGCATAGAGAGGCAGTATGAGCCAAACCTCATGAACCTAAGAAAAAAATCAAACTGTATTTCCCAAACTCTAATACTTCTTTAAATCCCTCAAAGCATTTGAAATCTGATGGTGGCACAAAGCTTGCTAACAGAAATGAACCCAGAAGACCCAATTCTGTTAAAAGCCAAGTATGTCTTCTCGTGGACTTCACTGGGACATTTCTTTTTCAGTCAGGTTGACAGATGTGGTGAAACTAAAGCCGTAACTATCACCACTGTTCCCTCTTGGCTTTCATGAAAACAAATATATATAGTGTCTTTCTCCAAGGCATTTCAAAATGCTTTTCTTCAATCTTCCATATGGGGAAAATGTATCCACATTTGACCTATATAATTAACTGAATCAAAGGAAGATTAAACCACTTGCAAAAATAAGACAGAGGTATATCAGGACCAAAAGAGTCACCAAACTCCCAGTGGTTTTATCATTTTCTAGAATGTGGGTTTCAAAGGGATAAATTCCATTTGGTATAACTAACTGTGTATATGCTACTTTAAGAGTATATTTCTGATGCAGTGAGTTAGCCACAGTCATAAGTATTTACAGCAAACACATACACACACACACACACACACACACACAAGCATTATTACGTTTAGTTTACAATTAGTAATTATACCTGAAGCATTAGAAAATGACCCCTTCAGATTTTGTACTGCAAGATTATCGGAAGCTTCTCTAAAAACAAGCAAACAAAAACAATTAGAATAAACAGTCATTAAGACAAAACAACACAGATAATTTACAGTGAGCTATACTTAGAGGGAGGCTTTTTTCTATTAAATATGAAAATATTTAATAAATATTGGTTATTAGTGGAGGAAAAACAAAAACAAAAAAATTTGCACTTAATTATGCTTTTGGTTCAGAGCAAATAAAAATTATCAAGGCTGTCACTTCAAATTAACATTCTAGAGACAACGTTCTGATTTATTCAGCTGGGTGTGAAGTACTGGCTCAACATAAGAAGCTAATTTCAATGCAGTATAATGGGTGTTCTTTCTGCTCCCCTCACAATACAAGGAAGCGTTAGCAATGCCCCGCCTTCATTATGGCAGCAACCTTGGTGATCACCCACAGGAGAACATTTAGTAAATGAGATTCTTTCAAAAGCTGTTGAATGGATGTTCTTTCAAAGACTGAGTTAATTTATAGCCTTTGAGAGACATAACAGCACTCTATCTTGGGAAAACAGGGAAATAAACATTCACATGGAGGAAAGATTTTAAACCTTTCCCTGCTAAAACTAAATCCCATCTGGCCTGTGAAGCGTCTTAATGATGTTTGCCTGTACTATTACTAATAGTCACTATTAGTTAGTTGACTATTTTTTGTTTTTCCTTCTAAACCTCTACCTTTGATTTGGATTCTTAATCCTAATACCTAGTGACTTCAAGAACATTATATTCTCTTAGAAAAAGCTTGATGGTGAATGTCGTCAAGCTAGGTGCATATGGGTAGGGTCAGGGGCCGGGGACGGAGAAGCAAGCAGGAACATTTATTTTATATAAGCCAGGATTTCTCTGTCTTGGCACTATTGACATTTTGGGCCAGGTAACTCTTTGTTGGGGTGGGGGTCAGTCCTCTGCACTACAGGATGTTTAACAGCATCCCTGGTCCCTGCTAGATACCAGCAGCACCTCCCGTTTAACAACCAAAAATGCTGTCTCCAAACATGGCCAAATGTCCCCTGAAGGGCAAAACTGCTGCTGGTTGCGAATCACGGATATAAGCCAAAAAAAAGTAGAGTACTGTATTTTCTGATTATGAGCGTAAATACAGGAGTTACAAATATATAGAAAAGCTTAAGGGAAATTAAGATCCCTTGTAATCCCACTAACCAGAAATAACTATAATTTAAAAATTTGGTCCATCATTCCACACATTTTTCTATGTATGGGCTATACATTTTGGTTGAAACAAAAATGGGATCATATCATACACCTTATTTGTGGACATCCTTCCTTGTAATAAACTCAGCTTTACCATAATAATCATTTTTAAAGGCTGCACAGTATTTCACTGTATTTACTGTAATTGGAACAGTCTTCTATAATATTGTGATATTATAAGTGAGATTCTCAAAGTGTGGTCCAGAGATCCCTGGAAGCCCCTGAGATCCTTTCACAGGGTATCTGCAACGTCAAAACTATTTTCGCAATAATCCTAAAATGTTAACTATCCTTTTTATTCTTATTCTCTCATTAATGTGTGATGGACTTTTCCAGAGACTACAGGATGTGTGATATCACAACAGACTGAATGCAGAAACAGACAAGACAATGTAGTTTCTTCTACTAAAGCATTAGAGATTACAAAAATGTAAAACAATGCATTAACAATATCTGCAAAAATGTGAAACAATGCCACTCTTTCTTACATTTATTTTGTTTTGGAAAATAGTTATTTTCCATTAAAAAATGTTATGTAGGTTTGCATATAATGAGTTTGTTATTTTAAAATAAGTATTTTTAAAATGTTTACATTTTAATTTCTAACATAATTATTGATAGATATAATCCACATAAACAAAGCTCTTTGGGGTCCTCAAATAATTTTTAAAGGTATAAAGGGGTTCTGAAACCAAAAAGTTTGAGAACTGCTATTATAAACAGTGCCTTGATAGACATCTTTGTACATATCCCTATGGAATAATTTTACTATAAATTCCTAAAGTGGAATTGCTGGGTCAATTTTTTTTTTTTTAAGTTTTAGTTTTTAGGCTTTTAACTTTGTTAAATTCCTATCCAGAGAGTTGAACCAATTTGCATTCCTATGATGAGTATGTGAGATCTTTTCTTAGAATATTATAATTTCCCAGAATATTAGATCTTTCAAAACCACTGACAAAACACTACTGAAATTCACTGATTAACAGACCAAATAAGATAATGGCAGATAGATTTTGGTTCCTTAGGCTTTTCAAAATGATAAAATTTTTTTTGACATGTTATGAAGGATAAATGTTGAAAGTCAGTTATGACTAGTCTTATGTAGGGGGTCATATACTTAAACTTCTGAGTTATTCAGAAGCAACAGAATGGTTCAATAAGAGTTATCCTGAGCCATCTTTATTTCCCAAAAGGATCAAACTGACTTTTAAAATAAATGTATGGTAATTCTAGATAGGCAGTTGCAGCTGGTTTTCTGGGCGTTTGTTTACTAAGTTACCTGATAGTCCTCTCATCACTGACTTTAGTCCTCAGTTTCTGCACAACATGGTCCACGAGATCAGACTCCAGCACACGTTTCTCTGTTTGCCTTTCCTTCTCAAAAGACTTAACCTTAAAAAGAATGAAACAGATCCATCATTTCTGAAGCCAACAGGCTGAAGAGTACTATAGTAAGTCTACTAAGTCAACAGTTTAGGTTGATGGCTCTTAACAGGGGGTGATTTTGCTCCCCACAGGACAGCTGGCAATGATTAGCGACACCTGTGGTTGTGACAGCTGAGGGGGGCGCTACTGGCATCTAGTGGGTAGACGCTAGGGATGCTGCTAAACATCCTACAACGCACAAGACAGGAGCCCCAGAAAGAAGTATGTAGCCCCAAATGTCAAAATGCGGCTGCCGAGGGTCCCTGGTCTAGATCAGAATAGCTTATTATAGGTGACAGAATTAAAAAAAAAAAAAAAAAAAAAAAGGCCAAGACGAACCAGCTCCTATTTCATTTGATTCTTTCACATATTTTCCCTCTTAAACATCCTCGGGTCAGTCACCAAGGTTTCTACAACTCCTTGCCCCCTCCTTTCCAAACCCTAGTCCAGTCATCCCACTTTTACAGTGCCTATCTTTTCATCTTCACTCCCATGGCCAACACCCTGCCTTGGCTTGGGATAGCCTGATATTCTGCCCTCAGCTACCCCATCTCCAATTTTCCCTCACTCCATTCCATGCCACATATCCCTGCAGATGAATTTTTCTCACATACACCCTGATGTCCCCTTCTGTCCAAAAACATACACTGGCTCCCCCACTAACTGCTAAATCAAGTCCAAATTCCTTGGTTAGGCATTTTGGCTCTCCTTGATCTAGCTAGAACCATTCTCTCCTGCTGAAGTGCCCTCCTCCACAATCCTGCTTCACCCCAAATGCTTAACCCCTTCACTAATCAGGGTAATACCAGAAGAGTTCTCTGCTGGCCTGCCTCTATCTTTGGGACAATTCTACTGAAAGAACTACCATTACCATTGCTATTCCTTTGCTTAAAAGGCCTTTTTAGCACGTACCTATATCCTGCCCATCCATGAGGGTCCAGCATTAATCCCACCTCCATTCTGAAGAGTTCCCTGCTACCTCTGTAGTAACCTCTCAGGCTGATGAAACCTCAGAGAACTTTCTTGTTGGACTCTCATGGCACTGAGCATTTTCGAGCTCACAATCGTGCATGAATGTCTTCTGTTCCCTGCTGGATTATAGGAGCCTTGACAGCAGGGCCTGTGGCTTAAATGTCCCTGCATCCATGGTGGCCCTAAATTCAATCCCTCCTACACTGTGAATGCTTAATAATGCACTTGCTAAGTGGGTGAATGAAGTGATGTCTTGCTCTTCAAATATGAAGATGATGGTATTGACCCACCACTAACAGAGGCAGAAGAGTCAGAAGAGCTGGATGGGCTGGAACAATGTACTAAAATGAACAACATCACATTTAACAGCGATAAATGTGAAGTCCTGTCATCAAGCCTCATTGTAGAAGGCTGGTCAGACGTGGTAAGGACTGTGAAAAGGCCAGTGGGTTTTAGCTGATGATAAATTCAGGATGAGCCAAAAGAACTGCAGGGTTGCTAAAGTCAGTTCGCTTGTAGGCTGTATTAGGAGAAATATGTTATCTAGATTGAGGGAGGGCACAGACCCTCCTCATGTAGTCAGAACATGCTTACAGCACTCTGTAGAATTCTAGTATCACATTTAAGGACAGACATTGACAAAGTTAAGTGTGTCTAGAGGAGGTTAACTAGGAGGGTCAAGGATTTGGAAATCACATTATGAGGAATGGCTTAAGTAACTGGAATGTTTAAACCAGAAAAGAGGACACTTAAAGTGGCATGGCAGTGGTCTCCTAAAATTTATGTGATGGTAGTAAGAGAAGGAGGAAGAATTAGACTTGTTATTTTGACCATTCTGGAGGGCAGAACTAGGACCAGTGCATGTAAATTTGGGGAAGCAGATTCTGATTCAAGTTTTTAAAATTTGCTAATCATTATAGCAGTGGGTTACGACACTGGAATTATCCAGCAGAGGCTAGACAATCATCTATTGGTAATATTACAGGAACAATCACTGCTCTGGAAGGGGCTTGATCGATAGGACTTAGGGCCATTTATGATTTTGTGACTAACAAGCAGACTAGTAGTGGGGACTTACAAATCTTCCCATGAAGAAGTAACTACTGTAACAACTGCCTTTCTGCCTTAAACAACTAGAAAACCAGACAAAGTATATAAACAGTGTTTTTCAGACATTGGACAACCACCAGTGGAGGACTGTTATCCCGAGAGGAGGGAAACAAACAAAGTGAGTCTACAAGTGCCCCAGATTACCATGCTGAGGAAGTCTGCAGATGGCAGGGCAGGGAGGAGGAAGCTCAACAGAGGCCAGGAGTCTTGCCGAGCTGGGGAGACTGTAGTTTAGGGAGGCCACGATGGCCAGAAACTGTGGGGCAGAGGACTGAAGAGGAGAGAGCTACACATAGAGAAAGAAAGATTTCTGAAGCTCTGCAGAGAAGTCCACTCACATCTTTGAAAGAGAAGTGATCTGTGCATGGGTGAGAGGGAACTATCCAAGGCTGGGGAAACAACCAGCAGACGTGAGTAGGCATAATAATTTCTGAAATCCACAGGGCCAGGAATAGTTCTTGTTCTTACCAGAGCAGAGAGACCTCATGACACATGGGGCCTCAGGCAGAATCCTCCAAAGGGCACTGCCTTAGGAGTGGGGCTAAATTAGACCTAGACTAAAGGCTGCCCGGGCCCTGCCCTAACAAAACTTAAAGTCAAGCCTAGAAAGGGTCAAACAGAATCCAAGGATCTTAACTACATCCCAGAACAGAGTCCAACAGTATTTGCAGGAACATAAGAAAACCCAGCACCAAAAAATGTAAAATTCATAATGTCCAACAACCAACCAAAAATTACTGGGCATACAAAGTGGAAGGAAAATACAACTCATAACCAGGAGAAACATCAATAGACAGAAACAGATCAGAAATGTCAAGATGATGGAATTAAAAATGACTATTATAAATCTTATAAAGAATATAAAGGAAACAAGAACCATGATGAGGAAAGAAATGGAAGACATTAAAAAAAAAAAAGACACAGGGCTTCCCTGGTGGCGCAGTGGTTGAGAATCTGCCTGCCAATGCAGGGGACACGGGTTCGAGCCCTGGTCTGGGAAGATCCCACATGCCACGGAGCAACTAGGCCCGTGAGCCACAACTACTGAGCCTGCGCGTCTGGAGCCTGTGCTCCGCAACAAGAGAGGCTGCGATAGTGAGAGGCCCGCGCACCGCGATGAAGAGTGGCCCCCGCTTGCCACAACTAGAGAAAGCCCTCGCACAGGAGCGAAGACCCAACACAGCCAAAAAAAAAAAAAAAAAAAAAAAAAAAAGACACAAATGTAACTTGTACAGATGAAAAAACTACAATATCTGAAATAAGAAATGCACTGGATGGGATTAATAGCATATAAGATATTGCAGAAAACATAAGTGAATGATCCAGAATAAAGCATAGACAGTGAGAAAAAACAAACAAAACCCACCAAAAACAGAGCCTCAATGAGGTGTGGGGCAAGAGCAAATGATTAACATACTGTAATCAGAGTCCCAGAAGGAAAAGGGACAGAACAATATTTGAAGAAATAATGTCTGAAAAGTTTCCAAATTTGATGAAAACTATAAATCTACAGTTCAAATCTACAGTTCTAATACCAAGTATTAGAACATAAAGAGTATCACATTGAGGCACGTCATATTCAAATTGCAGTAAACCAGTGACAAAAGAAAATCTTGAAAAGGTGCCAGAAAATAAAAAGAAACATTATATACAGAGATCAAAGCAGACTTTTAAACTATCAGGTCAGAAAACAATAAAACCCGTGTTCAAAGTGCAAAAAGAAAAAAATGTAAATTGTGAGTTCTATACACAGAAAAATTACCTCTCAAAAATGAAGGTAAAACGAAGACTTTCTCAGACCAGTAAGAGTTGAGAGAATTCATTACCAGCACTAATCAGAAATATTAGGAAATTCTTCAGGCATAAAGAAAATGAAATCAGAATATCTGGCTGAACACAAAGGAACAAACAGTTCTAGAAATGGTAAATATAAAGGACATTCCTCCCTTATTTTAAAACCTCTTTAAAAGATAACTGACTAATTAAAAGCAAAATACTTACAATGTACTATGACGTTAATAACATATGTAGAAAAATATTGGCCACAATAGCACAAAGGATGAGAGAGGGGAAATGGAAATATTGTTTGAAGGTTCTTACAACAATACATGAAGGCATATAATATTTTTGAAGGTAGAATGTGATATGTTAAAGATGTATACTATAAACCCTAGAGAAGTCTCTAAAAAAAACCCACCAAAAATAAGAGTTATAGTTAGTAAACCAATAGTAGAGATAAAATGGAATAAAAGCTATTCAATCTAAAAAGAAGGCATGAAAAGAGAAAAAAATGGAAAAAAAGAACAGTTGGAACAAACAGAAAACAAATAGTAAAATGGTAGATTTAAACCCAACCATTTCAATAACTGCACCTCATATTAATGGTCTATCCACTTCAATTAAAAGGCAGGATTGTCAGAGTGGATACAAAACAAACTTCAATTAGTGACTGTCTCTAAATCCAAATTTAGCAGATTGAAGAAAAAAAAAAAGAATGGAAATCAATAAAATAGGAAATGAATGAACAAAAAATAGAGAAAAATCAATGACATCAAAAGCTAGTTTTCTGAAAAGACAAAATTGATAAATCTCTAGCCAGAGTGATCAGGGGAGAAAAAGGGAAGACATAAATTACCAATATCAGGAATGAAAGAGGGGATATCACTATAGATCCTACAGATAGTGAAAGGGAATATCTGAAAACTTAGGTGAAATGGAAACATTCTGAGAAAGATACAAACTACCAAAACTCATTTAAGGAGAAAGGCAATCTGATAGCTCTTTACCTAGGCCCCTGTGGTTTTACCAAACATTTGAGGAACTCTACCAAATATCTGAGGATGAAATAATGCCAATTCTACACAAAGTTATCCAGAGAACAGAAGATCCTACTAATTTATGAAGCCAACATCACTCTGCTATAAAAACCAGACAAACACGTTATAAGAGAAAAACAAGGGGAAAATATGTTGATTTTTTTCTTTTAAAAATAGAAATAAAGGTTATGAGGTGATATATTTATGAGCATTTTTATTTATTTATTTTTGGTTGGTTTTTTTTTTAACATCTTTATTGGAGTATAATTGCTTTACAATGGTGTGTTAGCTTCTGCTGTATAACAAAGTGAATCAGCTATATGTATACATATATCCCCATATCCCCTCCCTTTTGCATCTCCCTCCCACCCTCCGTATCCCACCCCTCTAGGTGGTCACAAAGCACCGAGCTGATTTCCCTGTGCTATGTGGCTGCTTCCCACTAGCTATCTATTTTACATTTGGTAGTGTATATATGTCCATGCCACTCTCTCACTTCGTCCCAGCTTACCCTTCCCCCTCCCTGTGTCCTCAAGTCCATTCTCTATGTCTGCGTCTTTATTCCTGTCCTGCCCCTAGATTCGTCAGAACCTTTTTTTTTTTTTTTTTAGAGTCCATATATATGTGTTAGCACATGGTATCTGTTTTTCTTTCTGACTTCCCTCTGTATGACAGACTCTAGGTCCATCCACCTCACTACAAAAAACTCAATTTCGTTTCTTTTTATGGCTGAGTAATATTCCATTGCATATATGTGCCACATCTTCTTTATCCATTCATCTGTCAATGGACACTTAGGTTGCTTCCATGTCCTGGCTGTTGTAAATAATGCTGCAATGACCACTGTGGTACATGACTCTTTTTGAATTATGGTTTTCTCAGGGTATATGCCCAGTAGTGGGATGAGCATTTTTAGTTAAATGCAACATAGTAGAATTGGTTAGGAAGTAGCCAGAGGATATGCCAACCAGCAGGTATCAGCTATAGTTATTCTTATTATTTTCTTAGATGGTCAAAGGGAACAAGGGGAAAAAAGTAGGGAAAATAACTAGCCATAGTTTTTTCATTTTTATTTTTTTTTGAGTTCAAAGAAAAGTGTTTAGATTCAGATTCTGTCTTCCTTATTTTATACACTTTCTCCAAAAACAGGCCTAGCAATTCAAAAGGAGAATGAAATAATGTATTTCCACCCCACAGCCAAGGGCAGGACCTCAGTGGGAAGGTTGGGTGCTCCACGGTTAATACTGTTCGGGAAATCTGACTGTTGAATTGTGAAAGATTTCCTCTGGTCTTTACCTTGACATGGTTTCCTTCTTTATCTGAGACAAGGGCCACATAGGTGATTTCGTGATGTCTGCAGTACTCCTGTAATTCCTCTTGGGACTGAAACAAATAAACACAGAACAGCTAGAACAGCTTCAAGTAATTGACGAGAATGAAAACACTGTGTTCAGTGGATTCTCAAAGTGAATAACTAAACATGCTGATTTCAGGGTTTATATAAATATTAAATATATAAATATTAAGCAAGAAGAGTACAGAATTCAAAGGAGGAACAAGACTTCTTTTGCTTTCCTTGCTTTCACTATTGTTCTAAGGGGCCATGCCATTCAATGTGGTCAGGACACAGTAAGAGGTTTTCAGAAGCTTCACATCTTGATAGAAGGTGCCAAAAATTACACACACACACAAAGAGTGAAACGGCCTTTGGGGAAAGCAAAGGCAACAAAAGAAATAGTAGAAGGTGAAAAGCAGAACTGAAGCATAAAGCAAAGAAGCATCAGAGCAGAGAAGCCTGCAGGGGATGCCCCTGTGCAGGGCTGAAGTCACCGTTACTGAGCTTATAATTTTACTTTAGGACAGAACACTTCTCTAACAATTTATGAAACAAGTAAACAAATGGCATAGGATACTGTTCTGTCAAATGACTATAATTTATTGCTCAGCATACTTCTGATATCAATTTTTACGTAACACACACAAAAACGGACAGCAGCAGCTCTTGGCAGGTAATGTGGAAGAAGCAGGTGGGAGGGTGGGGTTCTGTTTCCCTGGGCATCTCTTCACTCTCTGGGGCACCACAAGTGTGGGTGAACGTGTGAACAACTCGGAGGACCACCTGGGAGTGCAGCCCCTTCTGTGATCTGCTTGTACAGAAGTTAGTCATCTAAAGGCCCCCCTTTCTAAAGGGTAGGCAGGTGCTCAGTGGTGCCATTTTCCTCACCTCCACACCCAGAGCAAGTGTTAGGCCTGCTGTGGGAGGTCTGAAGATATAAAGCTACACACACACTAAACACAGAATGCGTTTGGGAAGTGTGCTAGGCTGGATAATGGCCCCACAAAGATGTCCACATCCTAATCCCTGGGAACCTGTGACTATGTTACCTTATATGGTAAAAGGGACTTTGCAGATTGATTAAAGTTAAAGATCTTGAGATGGGGAGATTATCCTGGGTTATCTGCATGGGCCCAGTATAATCACAAGGGTCCTGGTAAAAGGGAGACAGGAGGGTCAGTTAGAGATGGAAGGACAGAAGCATAGCGTAGAGAGGAAAGAAGATGCCACCCTGCTGAGTTTGAAGATGGAGGAAGGGGCCATGAGCAGGAATGCAGGAGGCTTCTAGGAGCTGGAAAAGGCAAGGAAGTGGATTCTCCTCCTAAAGCCTGCAGGAGGAACCAGCCTTATCAGACACCTTGATTTTAACCCAGTGAAACGGATTTCAGCCTTCTGAATTCCAGAAATGTAAGATAATAAATAAGTGTTGCTTTAGACCACTAAGTTTAAGGTAACAATCAGAAACTCATAGAGGAAGCAACTGAAACCACAGAGATAAAGAGTTTGGCAGAAACTAAAGCCGTGGAGGATGATTTGCTATTGAAGCCACGACTATGTGCACTCCACTCACAGGTGCTTTTTGTCTCATTACCTGTGACCAGTCATACATGATTTCTGCTGTGATTCCCGCTGACCAGAGTTTCTGGGTTAGGTTGATGGCCCTGGACATGGACATCTGGCCAACACTTACAACGAGGAGGTCACAAGAGCTTACTGTAACCTGTATCAGAAACAGAGTGATTACGTTTAGAGGAGGGAGACTGTGGGCATGTATGTGAGGCCAAGGAGGCAGCGCTCATGTGAAAACAGGCATCTTAAAATTGTGTACAGCTACATAAATGCAAAAGTCTTCGCTTCAAATGACATGGTTAAAAAAAAAAGACAGTCAAAAAACTTTTAGTCTTTTAGGATAGGGTAGTTGAAATTATTTCTAAGTCATCAGAAATACATTCTTTTTTCTCTGGGAAAACTAATCTTGCCTGAAACATAGGGAAAAAACCATTTCTAGCTTTGTAGAGAACAGCAGTATTTATGAACGAAGGGCTTTGATATGAGTCTGCTAACAAGTGTAATATCTCACATTTACATAGCATATTACAGATTAGGAGAGTAAGGCTAGTGGACTAAGGTCCCCCAGCTAAGATCAGAGGCTAAGTACTCACACCAAGATTTAGGCTTGTCTCTCACGGCAAAGGTAATCTCCCAAAACCTCAGTCTATAGCTACCACATCTGAGGCTCCATGTGAATGACTACAAAATGAAAGACATCTCAAAGCACACTGGAAAGCAAAGCTGGAACTTACAGGTTCTTCCATGTTGAGGACAGCAGCAGTTATCTTGTCTATGGCTATGCTGACGCCAATGGCAGTAGGAACTGGCCCCAGAGCCTGTGGTCCTCTAAACAGGGGGATCTGTGGAGAGAGACACACAGCTCTGGTTATGAAATGGAGACGAAAGTGTGATTATAGGAAAAGCAATGATTTGCACTCTAACAGCAACTTATCAAAGGGTTCAACAAAATAAAGTGTGTGTGTGTGTGTGTGTGTGTGTGTGTAGCAAGAGAGAAGAGCAAGCACACGTCACTTCATGAATGTTGATGAATGTTGCATCTAGCTCTGCACTGCTCAATCTGGCAGCCACTAACCACATGGGGCTTGAGCATTTGAAATGTCTAATCTGAATTCACATGTGCTGTATATGTAAAACATACTGGTTGCAAAGACTCAGAATGGAAAAGAATGTAAATTAGCTCCTTAATAATTTTTAAATGTTTGATCACATGTTGAAATAGTATTCTGGGTATACTGGGTTAAATAAATGCTAATTATAAAGATGTAGAAAAAAATGTAAAATAACTCCTTAATTAAAAAATTTTTGATTACATGCTTACATATTATTTTGGATATATTGGGTTAAATAAAATATATTATTACAATTAATTCCACCTTTTTCTTTTTACTTACTTTATGTTACTAGACAATTTAAAGTTGCATACATAGGTTCTAGACCAAGATGGGTAGGTACATTTCTCCCTATTCCTCCTGCTAAGCTAAAGCCCCTGGACATTACATATAAAACAAACATAAGACAACTCTGAAAGTGGAGAGAAGATGGCAGGCTGACCGGGGACCATGGGATCTGAGAAACGACATGTGGTGAGTTCCCTGGGTTTGGTTTTTGCCTCATATACTCTGGACTGGGTGCTGGAGAAACTGTCAACCCAGAAATGCCAAGGAGAACAAACAAGAGAGCCCCAAGGAAAACCCGCTGTCTCTGGTCAAAAGACCCAGAAAGGGGCAACCCAGCAAGACAGAAAACTTTTAGACAAGATCTGCCCTACTCCAGTCAAACATCACAGCAAAAGCACAGACACTCCCACTCACAAAGGCTGAGTGCGGGCCAACACATTCACCCTTTCCCAGATGTAAGGAGGCCCCCGCCAAGTCCCAGCAGGGTGGCATCTGAGAAAACTAAATGGGGAGCCAGGGCTTTCCTATCTGCCTGGGAGTAATGCTTCCCCCAGCGGTGTCAGTGGAGACCAGGACCCCTAGGATCCCCGACTTCCAACCACACCCAAGCAGTAACAAGGCCCTCCTCCCCTCTGGGGTGGTGCCGGAGGAGGCTGAGTGGGAAGCTGGAACCTTCGCCACTATCCAGCGGTAACAAGGCCACCTGCCAACTCCCCCATCCCCCCACCCCTCCACTATACTCTCAGTGGAGGCGTGCGGGAAGCGGTAACAAGGCACCCGTCCCACGCTCCGGATGTAGAGGAAGGCCGAGCGAGAAACATGGATCTGCACCCCCAACCGACAGCAGCAAAGTGCCGCCCCCCCAGTACAGTATCAGAGGAGGCCTCCTAAACCAGAAGATCTAGGGAAGTTCCAGAATCTGATAACGTAAGACTCAAAATGTCCAGAATACAACTGAAAATCACGTCTCATAACAGGAACCAGGATCTCAAAGTAAATGAGAAAATCAACAGGCACTAACAAGATGACATAGATGTTGGAGTTATCTGGCAAGAATTTTAAAGCAACCAGCATAAAAATGCTACAACAAGCATTATAAATAGGCTCGAAACAAATTAAAAAAATGGAAAGTCTCAGCAAAGAAGTAGAAGACAAAAAATTCACTGGATTGGCCCAATAGCATAAATGGAGATAACAGTGGAAACAGAGAAATTGAAGATAAAAATCAATCTAAACAACAGAGAAAACAGACTGGAAAGCAGAATGTCCCAGAACCACAGGAGCATAACATTTGTGTCATCAGAGTCCTAGAAGGAGAGAAAAAAGAAGGTAAAGCTGAAAAAAATTGTAGAAGAAATAATGCCTGAAACACTCCTCCTCTGATACTATGCTGGATACTGGTCTAAGTTCCAGCTTCCCACTCAGCCTCCTCCGGCACCACCCCAGCAGGGAGGTGGGGGGAACTTGTTACTGCTTGGGTGTGGGTGGAAGTCGGGGATCCTGGCCTCCACTGACTCTGCTAGTGGGGGCGTGGGGGGCACTGCCCCCAGGCAGATATGAAAATCCTGGCTCCCCATTTAGCCTTCTCTGATACCTGCTGGGGCTTGGTGGGGGACCCACATTAGCAAAAGACAAACCTATAGATTCAAGAAGCTGAGAAAATCCAAAACAAGACAAATCCAAAGAAAGTCATGCCAAGATACATCATAATTAAACTTCAAACTAAAGACAGACAAAAAAAAAATCTTAAAAGCATCGAGTGAGAATCATCTTTCCTATATGGGAAAAATAATTCAAATAACAGCAGATTTCTCATCACAACCCAAAAATTTTGGGTAAATAGAGTAGACTTTCTTGAGTTCCTCAGAGTTTGACATTGGAAGCAAAAAGCGCAACACTGTCTGATGTGGACCTCAGTGTATGCTGAGGAAATATTTAAGACAATTATAAATGGGGGATGGGGTAAGGGACACAGAGGGAGGTAAGGTTCTATATTCCATTTGTACTGTATCTCAGTTGTGGTGGTGGTTATGGGAATCTACACATGTGATAAAAATGGCACAGAATTAGACACATACAGTGTATGGATGTCCACTTCCTGGGTTTGGTATTTTATTATAGTTATGCCAGCTTTTTGGAAGCAACTGGGTAAAATGTATACAAGACCTCTCCGTACTATCTTAGCAACATCCTGTAAACCTATAGTTATTTAAATGAAAGTTGAAAACATTACAAATGTAGTTCACAAGACATTTCTATTCCTAGGTGAAATATATATAGGTGTTCAATTATACCAGTGGTTCAATTTTTCTGTAGTTTTGAAAAATTTCAAAATAACGAGTCAAGGAAGAAATGAAATCAAGCCAGAACAAATCAACAAACACAGGGCAAGCCCTCACCAGCAGGTCATATCTGCCACCAGCTGCAAGGATTTCAGATATAGCCCTTTGCCTCCGTCTGATGAACGCCACAAACTGGAAGATGATTCCGCTGTGCTGTTGCACTTTGTAAACCAAGCCCAAATTGATCAAGACCTGTCAAGGGAAATGCCATACAAACGTGTCAAGGGCTCAAGATTTAGAATGTGCAACGCTGAAGACACCATTTTCCATCATCAGCGTCAGAACAATCTATTTAGTATAAACAGAATATTCAGTAAGATCTGGCACACGGTCTGTTTAAACTATAGCCTGCCAAGTACGAGAAGCTCTGTTCTCTTCAAGAATAACCACTTCTCTGAGGCTGACATAATAAGGATTGCCGCACAATAGGAATTGTGATGCTTGCAAAGAAATTCTGATCCAAGCCAAAATTATTACTAGATATCAAATGTTCCAAAATGTAGAAAGCAGCGTTCTTCTGGAAAAATAAAACTTACTAGCAATTACAAAATAAAACCCATTTCCTCCTTGTGCTATTATTAATGCTACAAATCTGTGCTGCCAGAATCAAACAGTTGCCAAACCTGTAACTTTATGCCAAGTTTCTTCAACAGTCCCACAACCTCCTCTAGATCCTTTAAGCCATACTGCACCAACTGGGCAACACCCGTTTTCTGTTTTATTAATGAATTTATTGTTGGTGTCAGATCTTGCAGCTCTCCCTTCTGCTCAATAAATTTGTAGAGTCGACACAGCTGGAAAGCAAAGAGGCACAGTTAGCTTCCAAAATCCACGGCAAGAAAGACTCACTTTGCAGTGTGTTTCCTACGCGCAGGGGAGCATGGCAGAGCTTTTGTACCTCCGAAAGGGTGGATTTTGTGGTCAAGGGTAATTTTAGTCTTTCCCACAATCCCGACTAAGGATTATCCTTTTCCAACAACTCTAAAGCACCTCGCAGAAGTGCTTTAGGTACCTACTCACAGTTAATTTTTAGTCACACACACTTATAGCAAATGCTGACCCCAGCAGAGCAGACCCTGGTACTAGCAGATCCTCCATTACATATTTTTAGGCCACTATTGCTCCCCTTTGCCTTCCTCACGCTCATGAATTTCCATTACTACAGGCACGTCAATGGGGGACAGGAAGGCAAAGTCTGACTCGTTCTAATACTACACTGAATTAGCCAGGAATTCCCTGTCCTCGCTTTGAATAATTCCTATTTGTAGCCTTGAGATGCAGTTTGGATACTGTCTCCTAGAGGCAGCCCCTGATTCTTCCTTCTCTCTGGCTCAGAGCTCACCCCAGATCCCAGCTCTCACCAGCTGTACTCCTCGTCTTCCCCAGGAGGGGGCAGTGGCTAATAATGACCCTGGCGCACAGCAGGTGAAAGAGGAAATAACTATGATCATAAAACCAGAAAAAAAGAATCCCAGGGGCTAAAGTGGAAACTAAGAAACAAAATTATAGCTACTTAGAGACTACAGGCAGGCAGAACCTAGTTCATCTGTAAGTTGGCACGTGGAACCAAAGAGCTGAATGAAGACTTCGTTTAATAATCATAAATCACTTGTATTTAAAAAAAATCTGAAAGTGTTAAAATCTATAATTTCTTTACTATATTAAAGATAAAAATTTTTAATTTTAAAATTACATCTTTGATTTTAAATTATTTTTTTCTTCTTAATAAAAAATTGTTTCTTCTCAATAATGTTAACATTATATCACCCCATTAATAAACTACCAGAAGCACTAGAGTTAACACCCCCAGATTTTGGTTCTCACCCTATCATCAACTAACTCCATGTGACTTGGGATAAGTCACACATCTCTTTGGACCTTAGTTGCCTCATCTGTAAAATACGAAGACTGGGCCAGATATTTGAAACTCTCCTGCAATATTTCTCCTCCCTTTTCTAGTATCCTTAGAGTTCCCTTTTAAAATAATGAGAGTACCAAATGCCTATATTAGATACTAATTTTTCCATTTTGAACTAATCACACACACAACTTCAAATTAATGCTTAATATCAAAGGACTAGTGGGTAGAGATTTAGCAAAAAGCAAAGAAGCTGACATTTTAGCAACCAATGCAGCTATCATGAGCAAGTGTGAAATATTTTGAAATGTGACATTAGTTCAAAGAACCTTTTGGGCTTGAACCTTTGGTTGGGCAAGGAGTCACTGAACTGGGCAGTTTCTTGGGCAGATCCTTTGTGTCATACACAGGACTATTTCTGCACAGGCTATGTGCTGTGTACACATCTAGGGTATTATGTAAATACTGTTCTTCATATTAGAATATTATACCATTGGGTCACTTTGTAATTGTTAAGATCTCCTCTAATATTTAACATTTAAAATGTAATCTGTTTTAATTTCTAGAGCTCCTAATGCTGTGTATCTGGTTTACTTTCCCAACCTGCAAACTATCTGAGTGATTTCTTTAAACCACGGTGCCTGTGAAAGTTGTTTTAAAGAGCTGAGGGTAGACACATGCTGTATGGGTCTTCTCATGGCTTTTAAAGGCCAATATGAATGAAGAAGTTGAAAGCAGTCTGTGGACTCTTTATATCCCTAGCACTGTGCCTGACACACTGCAGGTGTCCCAAAATCTGAATGACTCTGCCTGGCCTGCATACGATCATGTATATATACTTTTTAAGTCTTTATTGAATTTGTTACAATATTGCTTCTGTTTTATGTTTTTGGTTTTTTGGCCACAAGGCATGTGGGACCCTAGCTCCCCGACCAGGGATCGAACCTGCACACCCCCCCCACCGCCCCCACATTGGAAGGCGAAGTCCTAACCACTGGACCATCAGGGAAGTCCCCGTACAATCATATTTTAATCTATCCCATAAGTGAATATTGCTCATCACCACAGGATTATGTAATTGAGTGTCAGACCAAGGTCGAGAAGGGTTCTGGGAAAGCAAAAAAAAAAAAAAAACAAAACTTCTCTTATATAAATATTCAGGAAAATGTAAGAAATCCCTGTTGTCTTCTGCTTTTCAGGGACTGAGTTAAGTGTGGGTGACTGTGTGAAAGATCTGGGCCCAACCTGATGCTTATAGAGAGAAATGACAAACCTGTTTACCCCATGAGATTTTCCTCATTGCCAATGAGAGCAAATGAACGATTTTAGGAGTAGGAAATGCCCAGAAGAGCAAGAGCTTTAATGCAGCTCTGAGGTGTTAGAAGACCAGGGGGCGGGGGGGGGGGGGGAAGCATGGGAGGTGGACAACCAAATGACTTGGCAGAGCTCTGTGCCTCAAACTAGTCCTGAAGCATCTGTTTCAGAAGAGGCCAAGCAGCATGAGGTCTCCTCAGCAGGAGGCTCCACCAAGCACAGCCTTTACCAGGGGTGTGAGAAAGAAGGATCTGGTGATCAGGGAGAAGCAGGGTGATTACGGCACATTAAGGGGCAGCATGCACAGGCATTCTTTGATCACGACGCTGGCTTCTCTTCCCCTGATCCCAGACGTTGCCATGGCACCTATCAACACTCAAGGGGAAAATTGTCTGAGGCAGTCGGGGGCACTGCTGCCTTACTGCAGCGAGAATTTGGTGGCATTTTCTGGTACCACAGAATTACAGAGAGAGCTGTAATCACATTGTTAAAATGTACTTACACTATTCGATGACAAAGACAGATTACAAAATTTGGCTTCCACTTCTCTCCTCGTCAGCTTTTCCGTCTAATGGGGCAGAAAAAGGTAACAATGAGAGTCCCAAATTTGGCGCTGAACAAGATACAATTTCCAGGCTAATTCTGACGGGTGTATCCTTCATTTTGGACAAATGGCTCCTCATCATGAAGGATGGGTTAACTCTGATTAAAAAACATTTTTTCCCTCCACAATTCACATAAACTATAACTAACATTGTTTTAAAATGTGAATACCCCTGACATAAAAGAATTAATAAGGGGAGAGCTGCACTTGCTGAATGGTGAGGTGACCCAGAGGTGGACAGGCTTAACCAGGGTGCTTATGTTGGGCTGGGAGGGAGTCAACCGATCCCCGTCCCCTAATGAAAGCCATGTGCGGACAGGCTCTGTGCGCCATCCCACGCTGGCAGGCAGGCTGCAGGATATGAACAAGAGTGATGGGAAGCCCTCTGCACCATCCCCGGGGGTTTCCGCCAGCGTCTCTCTGACACTATGTTGTATCTGTCCCTGCCAAACAGCAGCAGCACTTTGGGAGGAGAAAAGAACCACGAAGAAGCAAACAGTAAAGTTAGGGCCCTTGATGTGTCCCTGGCAGACGAAAGAAAAGCGAGTTGAGCTTTTGAGTGTACAAAAAAACAGTAAGCCATTATGGACTTCCCCTCCTCGTCCTGCCTTAAGCATAGGCTGTCTGGCACTGTTAGCTATTGAATCTCCTGGATGTTCTTATTTTATAATAAATAGGATAATAATAAATAATATTTAACATGAAAAGAAATTAGAAAAGATAAGAGGGATTCAATTCCATCCCGGCGCTGTAATATATAATACTATTTAAGCTTTTCACTGTTTCCCCTCCAGGCTTTGCACACATACTAGAGAGTAACGAACACTGTGATGTGGTTACATGAGGAAGAGTAACAGGAGGTGATGCTGCCCTAGTCCCACAGGAAGGAGGTGATAAACGAGGCCCCAAGAGAGGTCTAAACCAGTCTCCCCCAGTTCAACCAATCCAAGTCTATAAATGACTTTACTGATAAGCTCAGACAGGTTGGAAGAAATAAGGGCAGGGCATAAGTCTTTTACTCTCAAAACTAACACTTCCCTTTCTTGGTCTCTCTAAAGGACAGTAACAGAGCTTGTGAGATTAGAGTGAGTTAATCCATGTAAAGGGCTTAGAACAATGCTTGGCACATAAATATTGAGCATGGCATATGTTCAATAAAGGTTAACTCTTCTTAAAAATTATTACTGGCAAGTATCGGGACCAACTACTCAGTGATTTTTTTGCCTCCAGAAGTAGGTTAGTGAAGAACTCTATTATATTTTAAATTAAATAAGATAATTCAATCTTCAGAAGTTACCCTTAAAAAAACACCCTGGAGGTCACTAGTAGCACAAGGCTTAGTACAGAATAAAAGCTCAACCAACACTTGTTAACTGTTGACAGAATCAAAGCCAGTCGGTTCTTTTACCTTAGAGCAATAAGGGAAGGAGATAAAAGTCCCAATTCAGTTTCATGGTTACATCACTAAGAAAATACCCATGAACTATTATTATTATCCTTCAATATCAACTCAAAGTAATTAAATGCTTACCACAGCATCATACAGAATAACATAGACTTGACTGAGTTTATCTTCTGGGATCCCACAGTGTAAGAGTATTGCTTTCAGTAACATGGTATGGTTCAAGTAAATACTGTAGTTTCTTTCCTAGGATAGAGAAGTTATTATTATTTTCATTATAAAAGCAATACATGCACATGACCAAATCTAGAATCTTATCACCAATTCACCAACCTGACACAATGGAAGGACTGAATTTTAGCATAGTGCCTTCTAGTTTACTTTTTCATATACATTCTTCATGCACTGTTGTGGTCAGAGTATAATATAATTTAATACTTTATTATACGCCTCAGAAATACTTTGGTCTCCAGCTATGTTCAAAAGCCTGAGCGAGCCGACACAGATTTCAAAGAGGGAGAGGACCTGGTTCAACAGTGACTGACCTATAAGCCCGGCTGGTGGAATGTAAGCACACAAGTCAATCAATGAGCATCTGCAGGGTGGCGAGCCGTGTGCTGAGCCAGGTGCAGTGGGAGAAAGGGCCCCAACCGCAGCTGGATAGAGAGGTCCTTCTGGACAGGGGCACACCGTGACTGATGGGTGTTCACGGTGGCGGGGTGAACAGGGCGTGTGTGCGGGATGGAAAGTAAAGGCGGAGGAGAGCCACCACCGTGCTCACAGCAGTCTCCACTGGCTGGGTAGTCCACAGAGACTATGCAAAATGAAGCTGGTTGTTAAGAGCCTGGGTGTAGGAGGGAGCTGAGGGGTCTCAACATGCTTAAAGCATCCTAGGAATCTTAGGCTAATTCCTCAAATTTTGGAAGAATGGATGGAGAAACAACACCCTCCCCCCAACCAAAGAGACAAAAACAAAACCCGTCCTGGTCAAGGCAGAGGTAAGAGCCTGAGACAAGTCTCAAAAGCTACATCAGACTTTCCAGGGGACTTGAGTAACAATGTGATTCACCACCAGCACCATCTGAGGAGCAGTCCTGCGGTCGTGGCTTTCCCACGGCACTCGGCAGAGGGCTCTATCTAGTGGGATAACCTTGGGATGTTAGGATACGGGAAGGAACCTGAAGTGCTGGAAACTCCTGGATGATTTCATAGATGGTGTAGATGATTTCAGCGGTGGGCAGAGAGCTGTTGGTGGTAGAGGTGACGATATCAAACGCACATTCCAGAAGTTCTTTGGGATGAAATCGGTCTAATTTGCGAGGCCTGAACACGCGTTCTATGCAGTATCTGGAGAGAGAAACCCGCGCTTCTAAGGTCACTGCTTACTGCAGGGGGCCCCAGCCGGGCGGCACAGCAGCAGGTGAGGAGCCGGTGAGTGAGCAAAGCTTCATCGGCCGCTCCCCGTCGCTCCCATTACCGCCTGAATCACCCCCCCATCACCCACCCCCCGTCCGTGGAAAAACTGTCTTCTATGAGACCGGTTCCTGGTGCCAAAAAGGTTGGGGACTGCTGGCTTACTGGAATTAAATATGTGTAAGAGATTGTTGAATAAGATAAAATAAACAAATGTGACAAAATTAATCAGTAGTAATGATTAAGAAAACATAAAGATAGATGTGCCCAGAATAGTCTTGCCTTGTGATCTAGGTTCCAATTCCCGGTGTTGCCACTATTAAACTACAGGGCTTAATTTTTTTTTTTTTTTAATGTCTGAAATAGAGATGAAATTACAAACAAAAATAATTTTATCTTAAGTGTTTGCTTTCTACACAGTGATCCCCACACCTTAGGACTATGAATATTAACTGTTCACTTGGAACTGAGGATAAAAGCATGTAAAGAGCTTTGATTTTGTTTAGGAAAGGAGCTGCAAAGTCGGCTGCCTCGTTGACAGGAATATTGCTCCAATTTATGAAGCTCTTGGTGTTTGACTCCTGTGGTATTTCAATGTACACCAAACCTTTCCCCAGCAGTAAGTGCCTGGAGGTCCTTGGTGTTCAGCGTTCCTGCTCGGTTTACTCTACTTCTCCAGAAGCAGCTTTTATGCAGTTACCTTTGTAGGCAGTTTTCACACAGAGACCATTGGCCACTTGTCCCTTCAATTAAATTTTAAAAGGGGCCATCTGTGATCAAGAACAGCCAGATGTTTTTCCAAGCAACTGGTTGTGAAAATAATTAGTCATGTGACTTGGGGACATTTAGAAGGCACAGAATAGACTGTGGGAGCTTCAGGTACCTACCCAACTGCTACATTCCTTCAAAGGGGAGGCTGCCGGTCCTGATCATAGAAAGGGGTACTGGGGCTGGGCTTTTTGACCATTTTCCAAGCTCAGTACTTTAAACTCCAAATTCTTTACTGTGTAAGGATCACAGATGATGTAACATTTTTCTTTGGTTTCTTTCCCACATCCATCAAATGAACCCCCGATTTTTCTTACCGTTTTAAATTCAATATATTATTTCTTGCCACATATCTTGCAAAAGGAACCTGAAAAATAAAGTTTCAAAGGTCAATGTCAACATGTGCCAACCACCTTTTTTTTTTTAATAACAGCTTTGAGTTGTAACTCACATACCACAGAGTTCTCCCTTCTAAAGTTTACAATTCAGTGGTTTGTAGAATATTCACAAAGTTGTGCACTGCTTGCCATTCACACCCCTTGGAATGTTCCTGAGTTGGTCAGTCAGCAGCTGACCGCACTGCTGGATGTACCGCCAACCTTATTCACTGTGCATTTCTTAGGTTTTTGAATTTGAGAAAAATTCACTATTAAACACACTCTGCTAAATTTTTTATTATGCCAAATTAAAACCAGTGCAAGTTATTTGATTGTGAATTTTTTTAAGTGTCACTTAATGCAATCAACATGGGTATTACCTCTTTTTTAAAAAAAATAAATTTATTTATTTATTTATTTTTGGCTGAGTCGGGTCTTTGTTGCTGCGCATGGGCTTTCTCTAGTTGCGGTGAGCGGGGGCTACTCTTTGTTGAAGCACACAGGCTTCTCATTGCGGTGGCTTCTCTTGTTGCGAAGCATGGGCTCTAGGCATGTGGGCTTCAGTAGTTGTGGCACGCGGGCTCTAGAGTGCAGGCTCAGTAGTTGTGGCGCATGGGCTTGGTTGCTCCGCGGCAGGTGGGATCTTCCTGGATTAGGGCTTGAACCCGTGTCCCCTGCATTGGCAGGCGGATTCTTAACCACTGTGCCACCAGGGAAGCCCGGGTATTACCTCTTATGGTGAATTTACTGACTTTCCTGTAGATCTTACAGAAGAAATTCTTAATAACCACTCACTAATAACCACCACAACTTATAAAACCATTATCAGATTGCCTCAAGAGATCTGACATGGTATAATTAATCAATGGGTCAAATTCTCAAAGGGCAATTACTTTTTATTTTGGGGGACTGAATATATCAGCTCACAGAAAGAGAGCTGATGTTGAAAAATCTGCATTTTAGTGTCCTAATGTCTAGAGAAGAAGAAGCCAGTTTTAAGTACAGCTATGTAAAGGTTTGCCCTTCTATCCTTTCTTCAACAGAGCCCAAGTGTCTGATATGCTACTTACTTACCTCTCACTCAAAATAATACCAAATCACTTGACTTACTATAAAAGAAAAACTAAATCTGAGGGTATGGAAGGAATTTCTTCTTAAACCATAAAACAAAACACAGATATGAAAAAAAGACAATGCCCTGATTCCAGACCTCCCTCCAGAGAAATACAGTCAAAAGTTCAAGTCTTTGACACGTTACTCTGGTGATACAAACAAGCTGGTAGGTGTCATTGTTCACACGCATGTGGGAACATGTATTTACCTCACACATACTGGGTACACGCAAACACACAGTGCACCTTATGCACACACTCAGTTGTGCTTTTTTAAACTTTTTTCTTTCTCTATATTATAAAAATGGAATCATATTAGAGTTCCTTTGAAACATACTTCTTTTCAGCTAACAATATACCATGGACATTTCTACAGATCAAATATAGATATGGATCTATCTAAATATATATGTATTTTGATCTTTTACCTCCTTAATATTCCATAATAAATTATTCAACCATTTTCCTATTGGTGAACATGCAGTTTTCAGTTTTTGAGCACTATGATAAATTGTCAATGGACGTCCTTTTAAGGTTCGTATACTGATGTGTTATTTCTTTAAGTAAATCTCTCAAAGTGGGATTGCTAGCTCAAAGGGTATAGTATGTGCATTTATTTTATTAAATACTTTCAGATTATTTTTCTAAAGGTTTAGCAACTTACATTCCCATCAGCAACATACGAAAGTACCCATTTTCCTAAACCCTTGTCATCTGTGGACAATTAAATATTTTTAACAGTCTGATGGGTGAAGTTCAGATACCTTTGCTTTGCATTTCCTTATTAGCGAGGCTGAACATCCTTCAGAAGTTTATCAGCCCTGTGCATTTTCTCTTCGGAGAACTGCCTGGTTATAGCCTTTGCTCATCTCTCTACGTGTAAGTGCTTTCTGTACATTAGGGATATTAACCTCTTGTCTGTTACATGCATGTACAGTACAGATGGGCTTGTTAGCAGCCAACACCATGTGAGTGATCAACTGGTAAGAGTACGGCTGTCAAAAGGGAACCCTGGGGATAAGAAAGCAAGCATGAGCAAAATTCAGCACACATAATTAACAGAGATGCTTGCTGTTACAAGAATTTAATTGTTCTAGACATTAGCATGTTAGAAAGCTACTGAAGACCTAGCCAAGAAATAAAGAAAAAAACTCCATTTATGTGTCTAAGTTGGCCAGGTTAGCCTGATGTGGTCACCTGGCGAAGCTCAACACTGACATGCAGACGTGACACCTGCAATACAGGGCTCAGGTTTCTAGGGTCATAAGCGCTAAGGTGGATGTACACAGGGTCAAATGTTTACCAAATTCCCATAATGCTCTCACCCTGATAACTCCTCCAAGATTATGTTTCCTAAAGGTGACGTTAAGAATATAAGCCTAGAGGGGGATGGTGGGGGTCATCCTTTAATACAGGTGCCACCCCTGGGACCAGGCATGGCACACGCGCTGTCAGCAGAATGTTCCCAGCCTCACCCGCAGGTCGAAAGGAAGCATCACCAGCATCCCGCTGTGGTCCATGAATAAGGCAGCTTCATTGTGCTCGTATATTTGCCTGTTTCGGGGAAGCAGCAGTGGGGTACACAATTGGACAGCTCCTACACCCAATGAGAAAAAATAACTAATCATCAGGTTCTCATTCTTTCCAGATGCAACTTAAAATGAACACAGACCTGACAGTTGAGTAATCTGCTACTGGGACTGTTGAAATCAGTTTATCTTCAATTCTCTAAATGGAAAGTTCACCTAAGGTAAGTTTGTTAATTCAGTCCTATTTTTGACTCCACAAACCAACTGTATTTTAGCGGCAAGGTTGTAATATTCAAATTTGTTTCTCCTCAACAAGCTGAATTATAAAAATAAGCTTAAATTTCACAGGTGTCAACAACTTAGAACTGAATTTAAAAGTAAAATATGGTTGCACCCAAATCCATTCATAGTACTTTCTGATGAGGAAACAAAACATCTTCTGAGAAGGCACATAATTTTTTAAAAAGGACATACCATGTCTTTTGAAGATGCGGATAATGGTTTCACCCACGTGTTGCTGTATCTTGGCTGTACGGATGGAGAAGCTGCCCTAAGATATAACCAATTAAAATGTCATCAAAGCCTAATCAAAGGGATCCCCTACCATACTTTTCTGTGGCTTGCAGTAGGCATTACATTGCTTATTCCCAAGATCAAAAAGAGGTCTCAACAAGTCATTCCCCTTTTGAACATATTCAGGAGACAAGAAACCACATGTCTTGCAACACGTCCTACTTTAGGAAGGCTGCCTAGGTTTAAAGTCCAAGCTCTTATGTTGATGTATGCCTTTCAGAGAGAGCCAGGCATATAGTACTACACAGTTCTCCCCGAGGACTTTCAGGGATACTGCAGCAGTCAAACACCTAACAGCGTCAAACCCCCTCCCATATTCTAAGGTAATTCATAGTGGGCCTCTTGAAAGCTTCAAGGCCTTTGTGTATTTTGTAAATAACTGTCTTTTTCATTTGTTTCGTATTATAAAAGTAGTACTATTTCACTATAGAAAATTTAGAAATAATAGACAAGCAAAAAACCCAAAAATTAAAAAGTCAGCCACAATCCTGCAAATGTCTAATATTGCCAGCAAAGAAAAACTAGCCCCTGAAATCTATACTGATTTTCCACAAACCTTACCACTGCTTTCTCTACTACTCTTTTAAATTCTATTTTAAGCATACAGAAACAGAGAGAGAATATAACAAAATATATGTTATTCACTCACCCAACTTTATCAAATTTTAACATTTTGCTATACTGTTTCAGACCGTTTTTGTTTTTAAACAAGAAAATGTTGAAGGCATTTGAATGTTATGTTGAACATAGATGTTGAATGTTAAACCTGCCTGTGCTTCAGAAACCACCTGGGAGCTCTGAGATTGTTGAAGCGCCTCACACTTAGATTCCAAGTCACTAGATCAGATGTAGGGCCTGAGCCTCTGTATCGTCAAAGGGCCTCACAGGTGACTTTGACGTGCAGCCAGCATTGGGAGCTATTGGCTACCGGATCTGGATCTGAGCTGGTTGGGTATTTTTCGCACTGGGCAGCTGGGCCAGGGCTCAGTCTCTAAAAACACCGCTTCTTAATCTCTTTAGTAGGCGGTGGGTCAGGAACTCCTTCAAGTTAAGTAATTAAAAAAAGTGTGGCTCTTCCTGGAATAATGCATATGCACACATTTTGCATATACAGACCTCAGATTAAGAGCTTATGTTGGAGAAGGACCTACTGTAGAGCACAGGGAACTGTATTCAATATCTTGTAATAACCTATAATGGAAAAGAATCTGAAAAAAAGAATCATATATATCCATATGAATCACTTTGCAGTACACCTGACACTAACACAACTTTGTACATCAACTGCAGTTCAATTAGAAAAAAAAAGAACTTATGTTGGAGGCATTAAAGGACTGCATGAAAATCGAGGAAGTGACTCCACCCTTTTGTGGACCAGGTGAAACTCTTTCGAGGCGCGGCTCAGGCCCACCTTCAGTATGTCGCTGTCGTAGGTGTAATCGACGGCGGGGGAGATGCGCTGGGAGAAGGTCTGGGCCATCACGGTGCGGTAGGCCTTCCCGCCCACGTTGGCCAGGGTGCGGTGCAGCACCTCGTGCAGCTCCGACTCCTCCATCTGGGGCGGAGGCAGCAGTTCGCTCCTGAGCAGCTCTGTGGCCGTGGGCCGCTCTGCCGGATCGTGGTTCAACAGCCAGGAGATGACAGATTTCTACAACGAAACCCAGGCACCCCGGGGACGGGTGCAGTGGAAGGTGCTCAGGGATTCTCCTGACAAGCGGTGGTTGGTTCAGGTCCAAAAGAGACACACTTCTTCCACTTAGCTGGTGCATGTTAACTGGTATTTCTGAAATCTCTGAATTTGTCATTCTCCCCCTGTAGTTCATTATGGTCACAGAATTGTGCAGCAATGTAATATGAGTCTTTCTTAAAAGAGGCCCTTCTTATACTTCCGTGCCATAAAGGACCAAAAAACCCTCAACTCAACAACTACATAGAAGCAGAAGTTAGAGACCTTCTAAACACTGTATCTAAACTACTGTATCAAAAACGATACAAGAATATAAAGCAAGTATTTTTAGGTGCTTAATTTTAGTATAAACTATAACGCGTAGGAGCTTCTAGAATCTCTAAAGCAGTATAAAACAGCTTTTCATTTTTCATTCTCCATTTATGTTATCTGTATTGATACCATTCCCTTGAATTCTCTTATGTTACTGGTTTATTATACCTTCACAGCTATCACCTGATTAAGCAGGGAACTATTTGAAGGCAATGTAAACCTTTGAAAGGCTCCATAATGATTCTGTAATTCTTTTGTTTATAATGAAGATTTATAAGGAGTTAGAGGAATACCTGAGATCAGAAAATCTCAATTTTTAGATGAACCTCATTAAGCATTTTCTAGTCATGTAACTTTAAAATACCCTCCCCCAAATCCCTACCCCTGGTTTTAGGCTAAAATAAAAACACAGGTAATTATTTTTCACATAAAGAAGGAAACTGACATGATATAACTTTATGAAAATTTATGTTAAACTGGTAAAAATAATATCCTATTCAGCAAAACAGACTGTATGTAATACTGCTTAATTTCTGTATGTGGCAACAACTGTGTTATACTCAGTCTACAAGCATTTTCTATGCTGCCCCCTTTCGGATAAAAAGCAACAACATGACGTGGCAGGTGGCCGTGGCACTGCTTGTGGTGCTAAGTTTATACAGCCCAAATGCAAATGCTCAAGGGTGCCCGGTAAGTCCCTGTGACAGGAGGGCAATCACTGTCATGACAAATGGTGTGCATAGTTGCACTTTTGTCTGTGGTTTAAGTTCCTACACCACCACAGCTGCCAACATGAGGAAATAATGAATAAGACTGACCTTGTTACAGGGAAAGGCTGGGATATGAATATTTACTTATGACACCCCAAAACATGGGGAACAACTCAGTTTGAATCAATGGTAACAGCTAACAAAAGAAGTAGAAACACAACTCAATGTATTTTCTAATGGTTCTTTACTAATTCAATAGTTGAGGCAGAATGGGTCCCTCGAGCCATAAACAAATGTCACATTAAACGCTACTGAATTGTAGGATGTTAGTGCTAATATAAATAAAGGGTACTTAATACCTTTATTTTACAGGGGAGGAAAATTAAAGTCTAGAAAAGTTAAGTGACTTGTCCATCCAGATACATAACCAATAATCAAGAAACAGCAAATTAATGCAATGTTCTAGCTAGGTTTCTGTTCTCAACATTAATAATTTAAATAAGGGATTTTGCCTTGATTATAATTGTTCAGAAGTCAGTTTAAGGAATAAACTTCTACATGACAAGAGTATTAACCATGGAAGGCTTCACTAAGACAAAAAGCCAGCATTAAGAAGAAAGGTACACCAGAAGCACTATAATAAATTCACTAATGATTCTTTCATATTAGCCAGATGCCAATATTTACTATGACATGAGTTACACACACACACACACACACACACACACACACACACACACACACACATACACACATACACACTTGTAGTATGGAAGAGAAATTATTTTGTTTTAAATTACTGTAACATCTGGCTGTCTAGTCTTCCCCTTTACAATTTGAGCTACTTTACCATAAGACAGAACAAAATTGTAGTTTTAAGATATATTCTTCTTTTCTTAAAGTTCCAAGCTTTATCTAAAACAATGAGCTGTAAGAGCATTCTCTTTTTTTCAATAGCTAAGCCAAGGGTCCAAACAGTACTTCAAAAGCATCATGAATCACAAAAAAGAACCCTGTAGTTTGTTAATTTTCTATGTCAGCCCTTGGCACTTTTATGGTGTATTTCAAGTCTAAATACATTTTAAGTACTCCATCTTTCGATATTTTTTCCCCACGTTGTTCCCATGACACAAGAGAATGAGTGGCAGAAGATTACTAATTGAAGAAGAAGAAAAAGAGTAATTAAAACCCAAGAGTGAGAACACAGTAATTAAAGCATCAGAAAATTACCTGCTTTGTATGCTCTCCATCATCGAAGTCTTCTGGAAACTTAGGCGAAGTAGGCTAAAAAAAATATTATATTCAAATCAGCAAGTGCTTGGCAGACTGCCACAGTGAAAGCATTTTATTCACCAGAGGTAAGAAAATCAAATACAGAAATGAAAATTTGCTAACAAGGGAAGACGGATGTGAAACTCATCGTGAAACCCAACGCCCATCCTTCCAAGGACATTCGTATTATCTTAATACTTACTTCACCCAAATGACAGCCTAGGTGACAGAAAGCACCTCATTTGAGGACAAAGTATTTAAAATCTAATGGCTTCAGGGAAAGACAAAGTAGCTTTATTAAACAAACAGATTAAAAAAGGGTAGAAATACCAAACCATCAATACCGAGTAAGAGAAAAACAACACAAAAACCTCTAGCCCCAAATTTCTCACCTTTCTGGTAAATAAGACCTCAGTCGTAACATTAACTTGGCAGTTGAGATATTCTTGAAATGAGGGAACAAACATGAATTTTAGACTAAGGAAAGGCACTCCACCAAGGACATAGTCCTCGAAGAGCATTCCAAGTCAAGGCAAGGACACAGTAATCACTTCATGTCTTCTGATACATTATGATACATTATGAACACAGCTGCTCTCTGATACATTATGAACACAGCTGCCCATGCTGTTCTGGCAGTTAAACCATTAAACTCTTTTCCAAGATATCTAGTGGAGTATTCTTAGTTAAGCTGTATGTGATTTACCTGGAGTATTCTTAGTTACGCTGTATGTGATTTACCCGGAGTATTCTTAGTTACGCTGTATGTGATTTACCCTAACAGACATGCCTGCTTGGCTCTGCTCAGAAAGGAAGAGGAAGACTCTCCGTATCTCTTGCTCATGAATATGTGAATCTAAATCACTCTCACTCAAACCTTATTCTCCACTGTCATCTTAATGCCATTTCCAATAGGCATCCTGGACCTCACACACTAACATGAGTCCCTTTTAGTTTGGGCAATGACAGTTTAGTTTGGGCCAATTGATCCTTTGGGCGAGGATCAATTCCAAGAAGACAAATGGAGATCTCACTGGGAAAAAAATTCAAGTGGCTGACATTTTCCCCAGACCCCGTTTACCTTCTGGTCATGGTGGTATTCTTTAGGCATTACTACACCAGGTCCATTCAGCTGGAACCTTTAATTTCTAGAGCTAAATATCCATTATCCTTATAACCCATTCCCACTGCTGTAACTATATTGATATTATGCAAAATTTTTGGATTCCTCCTTTGCTTTAAAATCAAGAGTAGAGATAGCCTCATCCACCAGAGGGCAGACAGCAGAAGCAAGAAGAACTACAGTCCTGCAGCCTGTGGAACAAAAACCTCATTCACAGAAAGATAGACAAGATGAAAAGGCAGAGGGCTATGTACCAGATGAAGGAACAAGAAAAAACCCCAGAAAAACAACTAAATGAAGTGGAGATAGGCAACCTTCCAGAAAAAGAATTCAGAATAATGATAGTGAAGATGATCCAGGACCTTGGAAAATGAATGGAGGCAAAGATCGAGAAGATGCAAGAAATGTTTAACAAAGGCCTAGAAGAATTAAAGAACAAACAAACAGAGATGAATACAATAACTGAAATGAAAACTACACTAGAAGGAATCAACAGCAGAATAACTGAGGCAGAAAAACGGATAAGTGACCTGGAAGACAGAATGGTGGAACTCACTATAAAGGAGACAAGAATATACAATGGAGAAAAGACAGTCTCTTCAATAAGTGGTGCTGGGAAAACTGGACAGCTACATGTAAAAGAATGAAATTAGAACAATCCCTAACACCATACACAAAAATAAACTCAAAATGGATTTGAGACCTAAATGTAAGACCGAACACTATAAAACTCTTAGAGGAAAACATAGGAAGAGCACTCTTTTACATAAATCACAGCAAGATCTTTTTTGATCCACCTCCTAGAGTAATGGAAATAAAAACAAAAATAAACAAATGGGACCTAATGAAACTTAAAAGCTTTTGCACAGCAAAGGAAACCATAAACAAGACGAAAAGACAACCCTCAGAATGGGAGAAAATATTTGCAAACGAATCAACGGACAAAGGATTAATCCCCCAAATATATAAACAGCTCATGCAGCTCAATATTAAAGAAACAAACAACCCAATCCAAAAATGGGCAGAAGACCTAAATAGACATTTCTCCAAAGAAGACATACAGATGGCCAAGAAGCACATGAAAAGCTGCTCAACATCACTAATTATTAGAGAAATGCAAATCAAAACTACAATGAGGTAACACCTCACACCAGTTAGAATGGGCATCATCAGAAAATCTACAAACAACAAATGCTGGAGAGGGTGTGGAGAAAAGGGAACCCTCTTGCACTGTCGGTGGGAATGTAAATTGATACAGCCACTATGGAGAATAGTATGGAGGTTCCTTAAAAAACTAAAAATAGAATTATCATATGACCCAGCAATCCCACTACTGGGCATATACCCAGAGAAAACCATAATTCAAAAAGACACATGCACCCCTATGTTCACTGCAGCACTATTTACAATAGCCAGGTCATGGAAGAAACCTAAATGCCCATCGACAGATGAATGGATAAAGAAGTTGTGGTACATATATACAATGGAATATTACTCAGCCATAAAAAGGAATGAAATTGAGTCATTTGTTGAGACGTGGATGGATCTAGAGACTGCCATACAGAGTGAAGTAAGTCAGAAACAGAAAAACAAATACCGTATATTAACGCATGTATGTGGAACCTAGAAAAATGGTAGAGATGAACCAGTCTGCAGGGCAGAAGTTGAGACAGAGATGTAGAGAACAAACGTATGGACACCAAGGGGGAAAAAAGAGGGGGGGGTGGAGACGGTGGTATGATGAATTGGGCGATTGGGATTGACATGTATACACTGATGTGTATAAAATTGATGACTGATAAGAACCTGCTGTATAAAAAAATAAATAAAATAAAATTCAAAAATTAAAAAAAAATCAAGAGTAATCTCCAAATTTTTTTTTTTTTTTATAAACAGATTTCTTTTTTTTTTTTTTTTAATTTTTATTTATTTATTTATTTATTTATGGCTGTGTTGGGTCTTCGTTTCTGTGCGAGGGCTTTCTCCAGTTGCGGCAAGCGGGGGCCACTCTTCATCGCGGTGCGCGGGCCTCTCACTATCACGGCCTCTCTTGTTGGGGAGCACAGGCTCCAGACGCGCAGGCTCAGTAATTGTGACTCACGGGCCTAGTTGCTACGGGGCATGTGGGATCTTCCCAGACCAGGGCCTGAACCCGTGTCCCCTGCATTGGCAGGCAGATTCTCAACCACTGCGCCACCAGGGAAGCCCTCCAAATATTTTTAAAAAGGATAACTTAGCAAAATATCTTCAAGTATGATTCCAAAAATAAATGAAATTGGGGTAAGTTTCTCATCATTGTAAGTGCATAAGCAGAGGTGGATTTCCATTTACTAGAAATATAGAAAATTATAGTAGGACCACTTCTTTCTATATTATAAATACAAGAAAAATACCCTGCATCAAATTCTAATGTCTATGCTAAGATTCAGGGTATTGGAAATTGAGGCATTAAAACATCTGATACATACATCTCTGAGTTGGTTGAGAACAAAGATCCTTTCTGAGGCTGTGATCATGGGATGATAGCACATCTCAAAGAAGATAATTCCCAGGCTGAAGAGATCCACTTTCTGAGGAGGAAAAAGAATTTTATTTAGAGGCTAGATATGAAAGCATAATCCACTAGGGAATTATAGGATGAGCACTGTTAGTTGGGATGTTTGCATAAGTGAAAATAAGCCACACTAGAAAAAATTCGCTTTGTTCTAAAAAAAAAAATTATAGGTGTAAAATATAGATGAGAGACATATTTATTTTTAGATGATAAAATATTTGGCATGACTTCAATGTTTTTCTTAAAAATTAATTGTAACTGGTTTAGCTATACACATAGACATAGATAACCACTGGCCACACACTGAGGATAATCACTACAGAGCAAGGACAACCGAGATCTGTTGAAAGAATTTGCTTTGCATCTTTACTAATCATTGCAAAAGGGAAACACAGATCGCACTCTGCAGCTGATAGCAAAGGTCAGCTACTGATTGCAAAGCCATACCAACGAGGTCAGAAGCACAGCACAACAGAAATATCGTGACGACTCCTAACAAAATATGGAAGTGTAAGTAAAGAAGGTAAAAGGGCATGTCAGTGCAGAGTCTCAGGTAGGGAGCTGTCGAGGGCGAAGAAGGAGGTCAGAAGGCCCTGTGCCTGAGGCAGCTGAGCACAACCCGGCTGAGTGGGAGACTGCTCATGGTGAACTGCACACAGGCACAGGAGCCACTTGCAAGGAAAACGTCAATGAATTTGGACTCAAGGATTAGTAGGAGAGCCTCTGCAACCAGTGACCTCCAAAGTCTTAAAAACAAACATTCATTGTGTCATTTCCTACACATGTTAGCGGTAGAAAAATGTACATACTGAACGGAACATACCGAAAAGCACCAAGAATACAATAGCAACCACCCATAATCCCACTGCTTAAGGATATTTACAATTGATGGCTAAGATACGCCCTTTCGGTGGGTTTTTTTAAACGCACACACACACTATAAAACTAGAACCACACTGTCGTTTGTAACTTTTATTCCCTTAATATAGCAAGAATATCTTTATACTATAATGTTATTTTTCTAAAACCGGCCTCTAATATTTTAATGACATATTCAATTACATGGATGTCCCATAATTTATTTAACCAGTTCCCTATTTTTTAAATGCTTGTTATTTTTCATTGTTATAAACAACGCTGTGACAAACCTCTTTTACACCAATCTTTTTGAATGTCCCTGGTTGTTTCCTTAGGATACGTTTCAAAAGGTGGATGTGCTAGGCCAAAGGGTAAGGTCCTTTTAAGGATTTCATTATACTCTTACAAACCAAACGCAGAAAGATGACACTAAAGGTGCCTCCCCCTCCCTCAGGGTGGGCGTGTCCATCTCCACACACCCTCACCCTCACCAGGTATTTGGAGGTCTGCTTCAACTCTGTCACTACCAAGTGCTCCCTGTCAGAACCAAAACCCAGGCTTCAGTTGCCACTGCTAGCTTGAAAATATGCTTTAATGTGAATTGCCTGCCTCATGTATTTTAAAAATTTAGCTCTACGGTCTTGCCCGAAGTGATCTCATCCAGTCTCATGGCTTTAAGTCCCATCTGTGTGCTAATGGCTCTCAAATTTATACCTCTGACTCTGATCTTTCTTCTGAACTCAAGTCTTGAGTCCCTAACAGCCAACTGGAGCTCTCTAATCGGATTTCTCATCAGGCATTTCAAATTAAACATGCCCTAGACGGAATATTCCTGCTGTCTTCTCCTCCATCTCCCAGGTCTTTCCTCATGGTTCCTCAGCTCAGTCAACTACCCTTTCCCCAGCCACTCCAGGCAGAAACCTGAGCACTGTCCTGTTTTCCTTTCTTTTCCTCACCCAACACCCACTCCATTAGGAAAACCTGTCAATTCCCCCCCAACATGTATTTCATATCTGCACACTTCTCCCCGTCTCTACTGCCACCACTCTGGTCCCCGCTCAGCCGCCCCACCTGGACTCCTGCCAAGCCTCCGGCAGCAGCTAGAACGAACTCTCTCGCTCAACATCCTTCAGGCGCTGCCTGCGCACATCGCTTCTCATGGCTAAGCTGGCCCTGCATCATCTGACCCTGGCCTTCCCTTCAGCTTCGCTTCGTGCCTCTCGCCCTCATAGCTCTCACCACGCTGCAGCCACACTGACCCTCTCTCTGACTGTCCTAAGTGTGCCACGCTACCTCTCATCCAGTCTTCTCTCTGTGCATGCTATTTCCTCTGCTTACCCCTCTTCTCTCCCAGCCAAGCTCCAGCCCCCAACTTTGCATGGCTTCTCCCCCCTTTCCTCCTTTATCCTGAAACCCATCCTCTTGGGGAGGCTTTCTCTAGTCAGTCGACCTAAAGATGATGTCTTTTACTGTTCTCTGGTCACTGGACTCCATTTCTTTTCTTCTTAGTTCCTATAGAGTTTGTGATTTAAAAATTTTTTATTTGTTTACTGTCTGTTTCATCCACCATCATCCACCAATGGACAAGCTCCCGGAGGGCTGGAATAAGATGTCTTATTACTTGATTGCCTTGTTCCCTGTGTTCCTGGGGCCTGGCCCAGGACCAGTTAGTTCAAATCTTCTTTAGATGGATGGAGGGACTGTAAGCTCCCTGGCAACAACAGTGCCAGCTTCAGACACTGTCCTTGGGCATCACGTGTCCTATTTGGAGCAGTCGCTCAATAGACATGTGGATATATATTGAGTGAATGAATGTTCCTGACTATTTCAGCTGGTAACTAAACCCCAAATGCTGTAATCTTGATATTCTTACTATTATCTCTCTCTTGAGATCTTTCCTTTTCCCCAAAAACCTTCCTCTTTACCTGGTTGTATGCAGATTTGGTGCTGCCTTGGACCTCTGGGCTTACATATAAAGCAGTGCCAACCATCCCAGTCAAATGACCTGCATGGAAGAAGGCAGAGGGAAGGATTACCAATAACAGGACTTAGAGATAAGGCAAATTTTTAACAAAACAAAACAAAAAAAGTTTCTTAAGAGTGAGACATGGTCTGTTAATTGTTTACACTATTCACAGGAAGAAGCAGCATGCATTTCACCAAGCTATTAACCCTAAATCATGGATGGCCACACACTTTGTTCCACACAGGATGGCTCTGCTGTGGTAAAGGGGCAGTGCCAGGCAGGAAGACCCCAGATGGCCCAGGTCATGAGGTAACCTCCTATTACCACCTGGGGTCAAAGTATAACTGCCTACCCAGAGGAGTAAGTTATTTTAATTGAAGGTCTAATTTCTTAGAGTTCTGAAGAACAATCTATATAGTGAAAAGGGAAAAAAATTAAAGCATTTCCATAATTTTGTTAATTTAATGAATAATTATAATGTGCTTCAGAATAAAATCTTTACAAATGAAAAAAAAGGTTTCACTTTGAGAAATTTTATTCTGTACTGCATATTTAAAATTTTCCTGGACTTCCCTGGCGGTCCAATGGTTAAGACTCTGCGCTTCCACTGCAGGGGGCACAGGTTTGAACCCTGGTCGGGGAACTAAGATCCCCACATGCTGCACGGCGCACTCCCCCGCCAAAAAATAATAATAAAATGAAATTTTCCTAAGAGGGTAGATCTTATGCTAAGTGTTCTTATCACAAAATTAATAATAATAGTAACAATAAATAAGAGGGCAGGAAGAAACTTGGAGGTGATGGATATATTTATGGCATAGACTGTGGTGATGCTTTCTTAGGTGTGTATGTACCTCTAAACTCCTCAGGTTGTATACATTACATATGTACATTTTTTTATGTTAAAAAAAGATAAAAGAGAAAAAAAGAAATTTTGTGGATTGCTTGTTAACACACTAATTAAATATACAGTCTTCTGGATTTACCTGAAGGGTCTGATTTAATCAAGTGATCTCCTGATGTATCATCTTGTTTGCCGTCAGCCTAAAAATTCAAGTAGCCAAATAAGAAATTAAAATGTTATATTATTCCACAGGAATGGATTATCATTTCTAAATGAAGACTGACTGAAAAATATTACACAGAAACCAGAATAACTATAATAATGCTTTTTTGAGCTTTAAATTTTTTTTAGTTTAGTTAGCTTACTAATGCAGGGCTCACTGGAAACCCCAATGAGATCAAGGAGAAGGGCAATTCACTGTAGAACTCCTTCGTGGCAGAACCCCCTGAAAACTTACCTAAACTAATTTATTTTCATATTCAAATGCCAAAACAGAATCTATTTACTGGGAAGAGTAAAAGTATATTAATAACAACAAACTCACTTTCTAACTTTTTAAATTTTCCCACTGGGTCAATTTTTACTCTTTTTTCCTAGAGGCTGGTCACCAAATATGTCCCACTGTCACTGCTAATACCTCTTAGGTAGCCTCACTTCTTCCACTATATCTGTGACAGCCCTGTTTCCCGCATTCCCCTAAATCACTATTTTTTGGACATCTCTCCACAGATTCCTATCACGAGCACTGCCATCAATAACAAGAGCTCTAATATTCGTAGAGTCAGGCAATGTTCCAGGGCTTTACCTATATTCTTATTTTATCCTGGTGACAACTTTGAAGCTGGTACTTGAATTAGGCACATTTTACGGAAAGGATACTAAGAGGTTAAGTAACTTGCCCAAGGATTCTAGCCCAGGGCAGTGGGCCTCCAGAGCCTGTGCTCTTATCTACCTCCCTACTATTACAGCCTACAGATATCAAGTTACATTTGTTAGTCTGGGGATCAAATCCCCAAAGAGCCCTTCCTTGGTCTTAGCACTCTTCAAATTCCCCAGTGCTCTGGTCAGGACCATGTCCTTACTGTCCCCCTTCCACTTCCTCCCTCTCTGCTCCTTCTAACCTCACCTTCTAATTTAACCCCTGAGGTTTTTCTCACCATTAATCCAAATCCTAGTTTCTTTTTTTGACCACCCTTATAATTAACTGCATTTACCACAGATTTTGGTGCCTAATCTCTGGCTTATGATGTTAAGTAAAACCCTTCCCCCAGCACTCAAGGCCTGACACCTCCAGGAATCCCCAACCTTCAAGCATCTTCTCTCACTGCTCCCCTACACCTCATAGTTTCAACCAACCAGACAACATGCTGGCCTTCAACAATCATGTCTGCTTACCCCAGGGCCTTTGCTTATGCTGTTCTTTCTCTCGGGAAACCCCTATCCTGGTGTCACCATGCCCTGCCCTCAATCTCAGCCTACTGGACTCTCACCATCCTTTAAGGCTCATCTGAAATGCTGTTTTCTTTATACAGCCCTTCTTGATCCTCATAACCATATGCAAATTTCCTCCTGCTTTTAAGTCTTATATGACTATTTCTCTCACCTCACATTATTTTAGCTTTGTAGGTTTAACAACTACTCTACAGTGTTGTGAAGAAGAGCGTTAATACCTTCTGATTTATGTTGTCTAGAACTCATTCTTCTGATGTTTTACGGTTTTTGAGCCTTATTTCCTTAAGCTAACTAAAAGCCCATCGAGTGTAAAGCATCTAGCCCAGTGCCTGGCATGGTAGACCAAAACACCAAATTGTTTCATAGAGTATTTCATGCCTTTGACCTAAATATCACCCACAAACTAATAATTGTATGTCTCTCAAGTGGAACGTACTCACTAAAACGTATTCACAATTTCAAAGCCTGCAGGATCATTTGCAGCTGCCCCTTCAGACTTGTATACTTTCCTGGGGATTACACAGCAGAGTTCAGGGAATTCATAGTCATGAGAATGTTAGAAGACAGGATAGTTAAGGCACATGGGTCCATTTTCAGGCACATTTGAATTAAAAAAATACTCACAGCAAAGGCTAGATGGTCTGTCGCCAAACCAAAATCACCTATTTTTACATGGTCATCAGAATCCAAAAAAATGTTGACAGGCTTCAAATCTCGGTGAATCATTCCCTGATGGAAAAGAGCAAAGAAACCAACAACGTTTTCCCAAACATAACTTATATCATACCTGTTTCCTCATTTGAAAGGCCAACCTAGTGATGAAAATTGGATGAGGTCTTCTCATGCAGACCATGCTAGTCCAGGCTGTCTGATCTCCACAATGTCTCCCAAATGTCCTGCCAATGACCTTGCCACCCTCTCCCAATCTACCTGCTGGTGGTCCTGATCAGGTCCAATCCAAATGGTGCCCTTTGGCATCCAAGACCCCTGTCTATCAGGTTCACCGTGATCTTTCTCTCTACTGCATCACAAAACCCTTGCTCTGGTCAGGGAGACACACACCATTTTCATTCCTTCTTCTACTCCTTTCTTCAGGCTACCTGCCCTGCCTAGGCTTTTCTCCACTCATTGGAACTGTACCAATATTTACAAGTGCCAACTTATTCACGAAGACTTCCACAGTAATTCTAATAATTCAACTTTGCATTCCCAGCACACCAGCTAAGTGCTCAATGATTACTTGTTACGTGAACACTACTTTCTCCCCTTCCTAATAGCATCCTCATCATGCTTACTGTTTCCGGAACTATAATACAGGAAATAAATGTAATAAAAACACTTTATGGTGTGATCTCTCTTACTGTTACATGAAGGTAAATTTCGGCTCCCTCAAAAAAACAGGAAGTCCCTCTCAAGTATGGGGTTTGTCATACACTTGTGCCTTTCTCTATTTCTAGGTTTGGCACAGTGTTAGACACCCAACAAATGGTTGGCAGGTACTGAGCAGATCAGATGGCAAGGAAGACAGCGCACGGAGCACGGTTCTAGGACCCCAGGACGCTAGCACAGTAATAGAGTTCTAATGACCTTCATTAGAGCTCATTTTTATGTCCAACCTTGCAAATTCCACTTCCACCGAATCATTTATAAACTAGACATCTGTAAATTATAGTCCTGGCTTTTTAGTATAAATATGGTACAGTATAAATATTTTAAGGTTAAAGAAAATTGACGCAAAGGAAAAAACGTATTTACACTAACACATTAGACAATCCCATTTTTAAAATGTAAGCAGCGTTTCATCTTGAAGCTAGGTCCATTAGCATTTACATCGTGATGACAATTTCTAGCTCTGTAGTGACATTTTATACATGTGGCAAACTATGTTAGTCGCATCTCTACCCTTGCTAGATGACTTTCTAATTTTCCCATGTTCCTAGGAAAGGTAGCACTGAGTCAGAATCACATATCTTGGCAGGTATTAATCACACTCTCACTTTATCTAAACCACTCAAGGAATCATCCTCAAGTTCCATACATGTTCAATTATTTCCACCTAACCCAGAGGCTGGCAAACTTTTTCTGCAAAGGGCCAGATGGTAAATGTTTTAGGCTTTATGGGCCACACAGTCTCTGCCACAACTACTCAACTCCACAGTGGCAGCACAAGAAGAGCCACAGGCAACACATAAACTGGTATGGCCCTGTTCCAATACAACGTTATTTATGGACACAGTTGAATTTCATAGAATGTTCAGGTATCATGAAATATTACCCTTCTTTCAATTTTTTACAACCATTTAAAAATGTAAAGGCCAGTCTTAGCTCACAGGCTGAACAGAAGCAGGTAGGGAGTTAGATATGACCCATGGGCTATAGTTTGCTGACCCCTCTTCTGTCCTTCAATGCTTTCTTTGAACTTTGATGCTTTATACTATTTTCTCATCTTTTGATATGTTCTATTTCCTATAAAAATAGATTATTTCAACATACCCATAATTTTCCCTCTATTTTAGGCTTTCTCAAATCGCACAATATTTGATTTTGCCATAAATTTTATGTAAACATAAGTTTTTCAGATATAAAATGTTGCAAAGTTTACTTTTTCATGGATATAAGCCAATCCATCCAGAATCTCTCGGAAAAGCCTCCAGAGCCTGACGGTGTCTCGATATAGTCCCTGGTCAATGGTGTCACGTAAAGTGCTCTTTTCACAGTACTCCATCTATGGACAAGAACAAACCAGGCAGGATTTGATGATATAGAGTTTCAATTAAGGAGGACAATGGCAATTAATGTAATCCCCCATTTTAAAACGTGTACCACGGATTTTAAATACTTATGGAAAAGGCTTATTTTTTTTTAACTAAAAAAAGAAACCAACAGTATTAAAAAAAATTGGGAAGAAATATGCATAATCTTACCACCCCAACAAAATCATTTTTATTTTTTATATTATTGTTCATTAAAAAAATAAGACTTTAAAATCCTTGTCACATATAATATGAAAACACTTAGAATTAAGTAAAATTTTATTTTTTGTTTTACAAGATTGTTTCCAAACCCAAATTTCCAAGAAGGGCTAATTAATAATCCAATGATGTCATTAGCCTTTTTCATTTGCATGTTAAATTAATGACAATGACCTTCAAGTCTAGAGCAAAACATTATAAATACCGAAACATTTAAGAAAGGGCTCTATCTCATCCTTCTTAAGTGTATTAATCTATCAGAAAACTGCAATATCATTTAAACCTTAGAGCAACATGCAGCATTTGATTTATGAAACTAGCCTATGTTTCAAACCAGTGCCACAGCTGAGATTTCTCATGAAGAAGGACTTTCTTGTTTTCAAAGAGGGGAACATGTCATTTTAAATGGGAGAAATATCCTCTCATGCTCAGAATAACATCTACAAACTCTGACTCATCCTCCAGGCCTCCCACACCAAGATCCTACCACACATCACGTACCTCTGCTAGGTACTTCTGTCTCACTGTAACTGTTTACAGCGTAATGGCATGTAGTAGATACTCAACAGTTAGCGGTTTGGGGGACAAATGCTTTATCATGTGTGTGAGTGGTTTATGTTTAGGGAAAACCTAAAACCTGCTGCAACCCCAGGAAAGCAACCACCTAACTAGACTCTTTTGAAACGTTACACTTGTCTGAGGGCTCCTTCTTGGGCATAGTACTGTATCTCACATTTAAAGATCTGCCTCCTTGCAGATGTGACTGAAAACACTAATAATGACTCACGGTCCTGTTCACTTGGGCCAGAGGCAAGTTTTCCGCTTCGGTTTGTGGCTGTCCCTCTGCTGGCTGAGCTCGCCACTGTCCAGAATGCGCCCCTCGGGAGTGTGAGCAGGACAAAGCCTATAAGCTTCCCTTTAGCAATGCCTCACTGGAGCTGGTTCTCCTGTCCCTCAGGGGTTCCAGGACGAGCCACTTTCCTAAAACCAGGTTGGTGTTTCTTCTGTACACACGAGGATGTATGTGCCTCGTACTTTGCTTGTCCAGATTTAACTTGTTAGACAAAGTAGAGCTTCTGTACATGCACAGTCTAGCGCTTATGGAACTCAGGTGGGTTCTAATTACTTCACACATGTTATTTCATTTATTCTTCACAAGCCATTGAGGTAACTGCTACTGTTTAATTTACAGGTGGGGAACCTGGGACATAGAATGCTGAAGAACCGTGCCTGAGCTCACAAAGCTGTGACCGGTAGATCCAGGATGTGAACTTACACAGCCTAAGTAAAGTCCAGAGCTGGAACCACTGCCCTGTGCCGTCTCCTGCTACGGTACAGGAGAGCATGGGTTCAAGACAGGGGGAAAGGGCCTCCATGCTATAATCCTCTCTGGCCAATTAATCTTTGGCAGTGCGGTGAGACCTCTTTGCTCGCTCTCTTGCTTTCATCTCCCAAAACCTACCCACCAGCAACTACTGGGAGTTGCCGTGTCACTGAGCTGCATGCCAGGGCCTCACCTGGATGTAGAGGTAGTGCACAGCCTCCGTGGTTGCCGGTGGCTCACTTTCATGGCAACTGTTCTTTCCATTGCAATCTTCATCCTAACCCAAGAGGAACACACGAGAGCTCAAAATGAGGCTGAAATGAAACAAGATCATCACCACCAAGTCGTTTGTTCCTGCCCCTGCCACATACATAGCTATCCTGCTGCCTTAGAGGGAAGGTGAGAAAGCAGAACAACAACCACTGTCCTTTAGATGCTTACAGCATTTAAAAGGCAATTCTGCCAATACCAGAATCTAATGCACAGTTTACAGGTCTGTTACTGTACAGAACAATGATGGGGACAATAGGAAACAGGTGGGTATTAAAGGTAATCCACAGAAAGGCTCTCAGTCAATTCCTTCTCACCACTTGCTATCTTTCTATGGATAAGAAGGGTAGAATGTATACAGGCTAATATTTTAAGGCTTCAGTTTTATTGGAATGCCTACCTTTGATGGTAGGCTTACTTTGGAAACAGAAGATGAGAAATCCATCTTTAGCTAAAACAATTTAAATGCGGTCACATTACCAGATGGCACACTGCCCTCGGCTACAGCACTGAAGAACCACCACCCAGCTGCCACTTAGGGTGACCGATCCTCTACACTACTTTTCCACATGGTTAGTCTGCTAGACCCCTACAGCTGTTTTTCTAACTCATGTCCCTTAAAAAAAATTCTTTCTTCTTCTAATAGACATATTTAAATACTCCCTCCTACCCCCAAGTATGGGAAAGCATTAGGTAGCATTTGACTGTTTCTGATCTGCATTTTTTGTGTGGAAACATTTTTTCAACATTTTATCTTTATTGAAGGAAAAAAACTGTTCTGGAAACAATCAAATTCTACTCTTTTTTTTGGCCACACAGCGCGGCTTGTGGGATCTTAGTTCCCCGATCAGGGATTGAACCCGGGCCCTCTGTAGCGAAACCTCAGAGTCCTAACCACTGGACAGCCAGGGAATTCCCTCAATTCTACTCTTGAATCATTTATTTATTCTGGGGATTATCTGTACAAGATTGTTAATCTCTTAGAGGCGTCTACCATCAATTAGAATGCCCATGGGATATCTCCCATAATTGAGAAAAACCAGAATTGTAAATTTGGTGCCCCCATAATAATTATATGCATAACTAATGCTAAAACCAAAGCAGTTAGTTTAGACTACTTATGCTATTATTCCTTAAACTTCCTCAGGGGTTAAGGGGATTTTAATAGAAGAGGGAAGTACTTTCAAAAAATGCTGGGACTTCCCTGGCAATCCAATGGTTAAGACTCCGTGTTTCCACTGCAGGGGGCACAGATTCGATCCCTGGTTGGGGAACTAAGATCCTGCATACTGCACGGCGCAGCCAAAAAAAAAAGTGCTGGCTAAAGCATTCAAACCTCATTCAAACCAATTTAACTGCTTATCCAAGAGAGTCTATGTATAGACTTCTTTTTATCTGCCATGAATGCACTCTGCTTGTAATTATATTTTTATTCCTGGTAATAAAGTCACTGCATCCAATCCCCAGCTGCAGAAGGTTTCTCTAGCAATAACTGACAGCCCTGGAAATTACAAAGCTTCACACCGAACTCCAAGCCATCAACACTGAGGGGCTCTGCTGGCCTGGATGCAGGAAGATACAGAATTGAGTGGGGTCCAAGGCTTAGAGCAGTGTTTCTCAAATCTTTCAGACCATGTTGTATTTTATATTACACCTAATACATATACTCATAAGAGACAAGTTCTACGAACAGAGTTTACCTTTACTAGTGTGATACATTTTGGTATTCTTTGCTCTTCTCTACAGCATTAAAAATAAAATGAAGCTGGTTGTAACCCTTGAAACTGATTTCATAACCCATTACAGGATCAGAACCCACAGTGTTAAAACACTGTTCCAGAGGATGGTTTATGAGAGTAAGTCATCAAGATTAATTGATGTGAGAGAGACCTACAGAACTCCACAATTAGGCTGTTTAGTTACTCAATTAATTTGCATTCAACCCTCATCCCCAACCACATAATGTTTCCTAAAATCCTCTAGGAAGTGGTTTTCACTAAAAGCAAAACAAAACAAAAAAACCCAGCATGTCAATTTATTCTTCTCTTTTTATTATGTGGATAAATTAAGACCTATAAGTAACTATATGAGTAGCATATTTTAAAAAATCATGTTTTAAAATCATGTTTCTATATCTGCATATCAGATTAAGGCTTTACTATTTTACCTGAGGTTTATAACATCAAACATTTGCTTATGTACCCATCCCATGATGAATAAAAAGGTGTAACTTCTATTTATATATTTACCTGATTCTGACTTTTACTGTTCTCATCTTCATTGTCAAAGATGATATCACTGTCAGAATCTGAAGCAGGTCTTAAAAAGAGAAATAGAGAAAGACTAAAGAAACCAAATTCCCTGTTATAATTCAATAGCTCAGAGTTATGATAAACTGTATCCAAATGGATACAATGAAATAAAACCATGAATGTAAATGACCAGGTTGGATTCTGAGATGCGTTAAACTTTATTTTAGGATCATAATTATTGGTTTGGTAACCCTTTTTAGAACTGCAGTAGGTCCTATGTCAAGACTCCAAATTAGTTCCTTTATGTTCCACAGAGTCGGAAGCCCTTATCTAAAAAGAATGCTCTTTTAAAAATCCTATTAAATGTATTAAGAGGAGGGACTGAAAGAAGTTTCTATTTTTCCTTCCTCCAGGGCTTGGATTTTGGAGATCTCTTGAAGATATCAAAGGGAAAAAACTCTTAGACTGAATGAATTTGGTTACTCTCTAAAAATGAGTTGCATATACATGTATTTCATCATGGTCCACAGGACTGGATTTCTAACCAAGTCCCTCCCCTTCCCCGGCCTGGGCTTGGCGGGGACGAGCCAGCAGCGCCCGGGAACTCTTACAGGAAAGACTGTGAGAAGACGCCGTCGTGTTCCTCGTCGTCATCCTCGTCGCTGCTGGAGTCTGGGCCGGTGGCGGGGAAGCGGGCGCTGGCCGAGCGCTCACCCGATGTGCTCCACTCCACCGAGCTGCTGAGGATGGGCGGCGGCGCGGCCGCCTCCACGCTGCCCGGGCCGTCCGTGTCGCTGTCGCCGACGGGCGGCCGGGGCAAGGCTCGCCAGTCCAGCGCCTGGGGCCCCGCGTCCGGGGGCGGCGTCGCGGGGCCCGCCGGCCGCTCGTGCCTCTCAATCCAGGCGTTGTAGTAGCGCACGATGTTCTCGTGGTGCAGGCGCGACAGCAGCGTCACCTCGCCCTTGATCCTGCGGAAGTGCTTGCTGGCCGGGTTGATGGGGATGCGCTTCACCGCGTAGCAGCAGCCGTCCAGCTTGTTCTGCACCTGCCGCGCAAAGGAGAAAGGAGAGGGGTCCGGCAGGTCAGCCACTCCAAACCCTGTATCGACTGGCATTCCTACTGTGTCAGCCCATCCCCTCCCAAGGGGAACCCCAAGTTCTGAGTCAGAACCCACAGCTACAGTCGAGGACCACGTGTCTGAAGTTCTTAAGCTGAAGAAAGTCGTGACTGACAAAAACAGAAAACATTTCACCCCAAGCTAAATGTATACAGCCTGCTAAGAGACTCTGGGGAAAACATAATCTCCATTTTAATCATTCATTTTATTGACAATTACATCCCTGCTTTTCCAATATCACATCTGCTATCTAAATTTCCAAGTAAACCTTGTTGCTTTTTTAACCTTGTTTTTAAAAAATTATTTTCCAAACTCAGTGTAAATTTTTAGAAGGTGATTTTAGTTTCTCTCCACTTGTTTTTTTTAAACTTAAAGTCTGCTAAACATAAACTAAGCAACAGTTTTAACAGACCTGCATGCAAATTCTAATTCTCAACTTACAAAGAACTTGGGCAAATGACTTAATTTCCTTGAAACTCGATTTTTTAATCTATAAAATGGCATTTACGGGCTTCCCTGGTGGCGCAGTGGTTGAGAATCTGCCTGCCAATGCAGGGGACACGGGTTCGAGCCCTGGTCTGGGAAGATCCCACATGCCACAGAGCAATTGGGCCCGTGAGCCACAATTACTGAGCCTGCGCGTCTGCAGCCTGTGCTCCGCAACAAGAGAGGCCGCGATAATGAGAGGCCCGTGCACCGCGATGAAGAGTGGCCCCCACTTGCCACAACTAGAGAAAGCCCTCGCACAGAAACGAAGACCCAACACAGCCATAAATTAATTAATTAATTAACAAAAAAAAAAAATGGCATTTATGCCACTTCCCTTACCTCAAAGGTGACTGTGAGGATTAAATGAAATGATGTGAGTAAAGTATCAAGATGTCACAGAGAAAGGTGTTCAGTAAATAAAAGTAATTGGCATTAACACAATTACTGCCCATCGATTTTTTTTTTTATTTTTTATTTAATTTAATTTATTTATTTATGGCTGTGTTGGGTCTTCATTTCTATGCGAGGGCTTTCTCTAGTTGTGGCAAGTGGGGGCCACTCTTCATCATGGCGCGTGGGCCTCTCACTATCACGGCCTCTCTTGTTGCGGAGCACAGGCTCCAGACGCGCAGGCTCAGTAATTGTGGCTCACGGGCCCAGCTGCTCTGTGGCATGTGGGATCCTCCCAGACCAGGGCTCGAACCTGTGTCCCCTGCAATGGCAGGCAGACTCTCAACCACTGCGCCACCAGGGAAGTCCCATGCCCATCGATTTTATTACTAAGATTGAAGATTTACAATTGATGTTATGTAAGGAAGCTAGAACAATACAATTAAGAATAAAAGAAAAACACAAGAAAAATACAAGAAAATGTTTCAAAGGCCAAATCTCCGTATCTTACATAGACGCATCCTTATCCCGGGCAGTCTTGCTATGCAATTGGGTTGACTGAAGTATTTTTTATAAAATTTTGTTTTCTGAACCTTCCAGTCCCAACCACGCAGGGCAACTGAAGTGACGGAAACTAACAACTTGCCCATCGCAGAGGGAGAAACTAGTTGGTTACAAGAGAGAGCATCATTCTCTTATTTGGCTCATAGGCTTCTATGCCAAAAACTACTTTTAGGAATGAGAAAGGAATACTATAAAAATGAGTTTCAGATTATCTTTTTTGGGGTACAGAAATAGTGGTACAAAGTACGTTTCTGAGTAAAACAGGTATTAGTCTGAATGCTGGTTGAAATGTCTTAGTGATGTATGTGACCTCAGGCAAATGACATAACTTCTCTGAGCATCAGTTCCCTCACCTGCAAAATGGGATAATACCTATTTCATAAGAATGTCGTGAGATTAAAAGACAAGGTTCATGAGCCACCTGGCACACAGCCTCAAAAAGGAAATGTGCTCCAAAAAAATGACAGTCCTGTATTCTTTTACTGCCACATTAATAGAGTGGAGGACTGTGGGAAGTTTTGGCACTGTCTTTCAACCTCATGTCTCAGTACATATCACTTACGCTATTGTAACCAAGCAGGACCCTATGGGGCCTTTCCGGGACAAATCACCCACCATGTCCTCTGCCTGTGTCTTGTTTGTAGAAAAGCTTTAGTCTCCCAGGCCTCCCGAGTCACAAAAGGCTGCTCAATAATGACTGAAAGAATGTGAACATGTAGTGACAAAAAAATAGCAGTTGGGCCAGGAGAATTGGTAACAATTTAAAAAGTGAATCAGCCATGTAACAGTCACAGAATCTTTAGTTCTTTCCTGAAGGACATAGATAACATGTCTGATGCACGTTCCTGAGTTGTTTTACAGATACTAAAACTAAAACCTCCACCAGATAGAAGAATCTAACTGCATGATGAGCATGAGCATGTAGCCCCCAGACCAGCTGGAACCCAAGAACTGATGATGTTAACCCCTGTGACACCATCCTCTTACCTCACTGTCACCCAATCAGAGAATGGTACACGAGCTGATCATGCACCCTGCAACTCTCTCCCTCGCCTTGCCTTTAAAAATGCTTCCCTGGAATCCACTGGGGAGTTTGGGTCTCTTGGTTATTAGCTGCCCTTACTCCTTGCTTGGTGCCTGCAATAAATGCTGCACTTTCCTCTACCAAATCCTAGTGTCAGTAAGTTGGCTTTACTGTGAGTGGGTGAGCTGACCCAATTTTGGTTTGGTAACACTATGTGTCACTGACTGGGGTGTGGGGCTTGCTACACTAGAACTCCTAGGAATTCATTTATTAAAATGCAAAAGTGTGGGCTTCCTTGGTGGCGCAGTGGTTGAGAATCTGCCTGCCAATGCAGGGGACACGGGTTCGAGCCCTGGTCTGGGAAGATCCCACATGCCACGGAGCAACTGGGCCCGTGAGCCACAACTACTAAGCCTGCGCGTCTGGAGCCTGTGCTCCGCAACAAGAGAGGCCGCGACAGTGAGAGGCCCACGCACTGCGATGAAGAGTGGCCCCTGCTCTCCGCAACTAGAGAAAGCCCTCGCACAGAAACGAAGACCCAACACAGCCAAAAATAAATAATAAATAAATAATAAAAATTAAAAAAAAAAATGCAAAGGTGCATTAACAGTAATGGGTCTAATTGCTAATGAAATTCCAGATCTCTGGGGAGATGGCCCTACCTTAACCTGAAAATAGATATGGGGTGTGAGGGCTGTTGGGTTCTCATAGGGAGAAACCACAGGAAAAACATGGGGGATTAAGTTACTAAGATGTTTTTGTTATATGAGCTTACTAATCATTTTTAAGTACTTGTAAGGAAATGAAGTTTGATCATGTTTGGAATTCAAGAATCTAAAATATAAAGAAGTTAAAGGAATTGATCAAAATTACAGTGTGAGTTAAAGGGATAATATAAACGTCAATCATCCACTCCTCTTAAAGATAACCATGATTACCTAATCAGGATATCTGCCTGCCCAAAGTAGATCTATTTAATCACCTAAACGTAATATCTATACTTTCAAGAAGAAAGTTGAAAATTTCCCATGATATTATGACTTTCCTTTGGAAAACCTGCTTAAGTTTGTCTTTCTGTAAAAAAACTAATGTAATTATTTTTTCAGTGTAAAAGGCCTTCCACAGTGATACAGGTAATGCTTCCTAATAATACTCTCAGAATCCTAAACAGACTCATGCCCTATTGATGGTGGGCTACCTTCTTATGGGTAAGATGACATATCTCATATGGATTTGATAACAGTAATCTGGGACTCTTAAAATCAAACAAAATACTTAAATTACACAAAAAGAGTTGAAAACTCTCTCTTAAGGGGCAGATGATAATAAAAGTTGCCCAAATAGCCTGGAATAAGGAAGGGAAGACCTAACAGCAGCACACCTTAATAATGCATCATGGAGGAGCTTCAAGATGGTGGAAGAATAAGACGTGGACATCACCTTCCTCCCCACAAATACATCAGAAATACATCTACATGTGGAACAACTCCTACAGAACACCTACTGAATGCCGGCAGAAGACCTCAGACCTCCCAAAAGGCAAGAAACTCCCCACGTACCCGGGTAGGGCAAAAGAAAAAAGAAAAAACAGAGACAAAAGAATAGGGACGGGACCTGCACCTCTGGGAGGGAGCTGTGAAGGAGGAAAGGTTTCCACACATCAGGAAGGCCCTTCGCGGGCGGAGACTGTGGGTGGTGGAGGGGGGAAGCTTCGGAGCCACGGAGGAGAGCGCAGCCACAGGGGTGCAGAGGGCAAAGAGGAGAGATTCCCGCACAGAGGATTGGTGCCGACCAGCACTCACCAGCCCGAGAGGCTTGTCTGCTCACCCACTGGGGCTGGCGGGGGCTGGGAGCTGAGGCTCGGGCTTTGTTCAGATCCCAGGGAGAGGACTGGGGTTGGCTGCGTGAACACAGCCTGAAGGGGGCTAGTGCACCACAGCTAGCTGTGGTGGGAGTCCAGAAAAAAGTCTGGAGCTGTGGAAGAGGCAAGAGACTTTCTCTTGCTTCTGTTTCCTGGTACACAAGGAGAGGGGATTCAGAGCGCTGCTTAAAGGAGCTCCAGAGATGGGCGCGAGCCGCGACTATCAGCGCGGACCCCAGAGACGGGCATGATACGCTAAGGCTGCTGCTGCCGCCACCAAGAAGCCTGTGTACAAGCACAGGTCACTATCCACACCTCCCCTTCTGGGAGCCTGTGCAGCCCGCCACTGCCAGGGTCCCGTGATCCAGGGACAACTTCCCTGGGAGAACACACGGTGTGCCTCAGGCTGGTGCAACATCATACTGGCCTCTGCTGACGCAGGCTCGCCCCGCACTCCATAACCCTCCCTCCCCCCAGCCTGACTGAGCCAGAGCCCCCGAATCAGCTGCTCCTTTAACCCCGTCCTGTCTGAGCGGAGAACAGACGCCCTCAGGCGACCTACCCACACAGGCGGGGTCAAATCCAAAGCTGAACCCCAGGAGCTGTGCAAACAAAGAAGAGAAAGGGAAATCTCTCCCAGCAGCCTCAGGAGCAGCGGAGTAAATCCTCACAATCAACTTGATGTACCTGCACCTGTGGAATACCTGAATAGACAACGAATCATCCCAAATTGAGGAGGTGGACTTTGGGAGCAACAATATATATATATTTTTCCCTTTTTCTCTTTTTGTGAGTGGTATGTGTATGCTTCTGTGTGTGATTTTGTCTGTATAGCTTTGCTTTTACCATTTGTCCTAGGGTTTGGTCTGTCCGTTTTTTGTTTTGTTTTGTTTTGTTTTTAGTATAGTTTTTAGCGCTTGTTATCATTGGTGGATTTGTTTTGTGGTTTGGTTGCTCTCTTTCTTTCTTTTTTGTTTCTTCTTACTTAAAAAGATTTGTTTTAAATAACTATTTTTTATTTTAATAACTTTTTAATTTAATTTAATTTTATTTTATCTTCTTCTTTCTTTCCTTTTTTTTCTCCCTTTTATTCTGAGCCATGTGGATGACAGGATCTTGGTGCTCCAGCCAGGCATCAGGGCTGTGCCCCTGAGGTGGGAGAGCCAAGTTCAGGACACTGGTCCACAAGAGACCTCCCAGCTCCACGTAATATCAAACAGCGAAAATCTTCCAGAGATCTCCATCTCAACGCCAAGATCCAGCTTCACTCAACGACGAGCAAGCTTCAGTGCTGGACACCCCATGCCAAACAACTAGCAACAGAGGAACACAACCCCACCCATTAGCAGAGAAGCTGCCTAAAATCATAATAAGGCCACAGACACCCCAAAACACACCACCAGATGTGGACCTGCCCACCAGAAAGACAAGATCCAGCCTCATCCACCAGAACACAGGCACTAGTCCCCTCCACCAGGAAGCCTACACAACCCACTGGACCAACCTTAGCCACTGGGTACCGACACCAAAAACAACGAACCTGCAGCCTGCAAAAAGGAGACCCCAAACACAGTAAGTTAAGCAAAATGAGAAGACAGTGAAACACACAGAAGATGAAGGAGGAAGGTAAAAACCCACCAGACCTAACAAATGAAGAGGAAATAGGCAGTCTACCTGAAAAAGAATTCAGAATAATGATAGTAAAGATCTTCCAAAATCTTGGAAATAGAATGGAGAAAATACAAGAAAGGTTTAACAAGGACCTAGAAGAACTAAAGAGCAAACAAACAGTGATGAACAACACAGTAAATGAAATTAAAAATTCTCTAGAAGGGATCAATAGCAGAATAACTGAGGCAGAAGAACGGATAAGTGACCTGGAAGATAAAATAGTGGAAATAACTACTGCAGAGCAGAATAAAGAAAAAAGAATGAAAATAATTGAGGAGAGTCTCAGAGACCTCTGGGACAATATTAAATGCACAAACATTCGAATGATAGGGGTCCCAGAAGAAGAAGAGAAAAAGAAAGGGACTGAGAAAATATTTGAAGAGATTATAGTTGAAAATTTCCCTAATATGGGAAAGGAAATAGTTAAGTCCAGGAAGCACAGAGAGTCCCATACAGGATAAATCCAAGGAGAAACACGCCAAGACACATATTAATCAAACTATCAAAAATTAAATACACGGAAAAAATATTAAAAGCAGCAAGGGAAAAACAACAAATAACATACAAGGGAATCCCCATAAGGTTAACAGCTGATCTTTCAGCAGAAACTCCGCAAGCCAGAAGGGAGTGGCAGGACATATTTAAAGTGATGAAGGAGAAAAACCTACAACCAAGATTACTCTACCCAGCAAGGATCTCATTCAGATTTGACAGAGAAATTAAAACCTTTACAGACAAGCAAAAGCTAAGAGAATTCAGCACCACAAAACCAGCTTTACAACAAATGCTAAAGGAACTTCTCTAGGCAGGAAACACAACAGAAGGAAAAGACCTACAGTAACAAACACAAAACAATTAAGAAAATGGAAATAGGAACATACATATCGATAATTACCTTAAATGTAAATGGATTAAATGCTCCAACCAAAAGACATAGACTGGCTGAATGGATACAAAAACAAGACCCATATATATGCTGTCTACAAGAGACCAACTTCAGACCTAGGGACACATACAGACTGAAAGTGAGGGGATGGAAAAAGATATTCTATGCAAATGGAAATCAAAAGAAAGCTGGAGTAGCAATTCTCATATCAGACAAAACAGACTTTAAAATAAAGACTATTATAAGAGACAAAGAAGGACACTATATAATGATCAAGGGATCGATTCAAGAAGAAGATATAACAATTGTAAATATTTATGCACCCAACATAGGAGCACCTCAATACATAAGGCAAATACTAACAGCCATAAAAGGGGAAATCGACAGTAACACAATCATAGTAGGGGACTTTAACACCCCACTTTCACCAATGGACAGATCATCCAAAATGAAAATAAATAAGGAAACACAAGCTTTAAATGATACATTAAACAAGATGGACTTAATTGATATTTATAGGACATTCCACCCAAAAACAACAGAATACACATTTTTCTCAAGTGCTCATGGAACATTCTCCAGGATAGATCATATCGTGGGTCACAAATCAAGCCTTGGTAAATTTAAGAAAATTGAAATCGTATCAAGTATCTTTTCCAACCACAACGCTATCAGACTAGATATCAATTACAGGAAAAGATCTGTAAAAAATACAAACACATGGAGGCTACACAATACACTACTTAATAACGAAGTGATCACTGAAGAAATCAAAGGGGAAATCAAAAAATACCTAGAAACAAATGACAATGGAGACACGACGACCCAAAACCTATGGGATGCAGCAAAAGCAGTTCTAAGAGGGAAGTTTATAGCAATACAAGCCTACCTCAAGAAACAGGAAACATCTCGAATAAACAACCTAACCTTGCACCTAAAGCAATTAGAGAAAGAAGAACAAAAAAACCCCAAAGTTAGCAGAAGGAAAGAAATCATAAAGATCAGATCAGAAATAAATGAAAAAGAAATGAAACAATAGCAAAGATCAATAAAACTAAAAGCTGGTTCTCTGAGAAGATAAACAAAATTGAAAAACCATTAGCCAGACTCATCAAGAAAAAAAGGGAGAAGACTCAAATCAATAGAATTAGAAATGAAAAAGGAGAAGTAACAACTGACACTGCAGAAATACAAACAATCATGAGAGATTACTACAAGCAACTCTATGCCAATAAAATGGACAACCTGGAAAAAATGGACAAATTCTTAGAAATGCACAACCTGCCGAGACTGAACCAGGAAGAAATAGAAAATATGAACAGACCAATCACAAGCACTGAAATTGAAACTGTGATTCAAAATCTTCCAACAAACAAAAGCCCAGGACCAGATGGCTTCACAGGAGAATTCTATCAAACATTTAGAGAAGAGTTAACACCTATCCTTCTCAAACTCTTCCAAAATATTGCAGAGGAAGGAACACTCCCCAACTCATTCTACAAGGCCACCATCACCCTGATACCAGAAACAGACAAAGATGTCACAAAGAAAGAAAACTACGGGCCAATATCACTGATGAACATAGATGCAAAAATCCTCAACAAAATACTAGCAAACAGAATCCAACAGCACATTAAAAGGATCATACACCACGGTCAAGTGGGGTTTATCCCAGGAATGTAAGGATTCTTTAGTATACGCAAATCAATCAATGTGATACACCGTATTAACAAATTGAAGGAGAAAAACCATATGATCATCTCAACAGATGCAGAGAAAGCTTTTGACAAAATTCAACACCCATTTATGATAAAAACCCTCCAGAAAGTAAGCATAGAGGGAACTTACCTCAACATAATAAAGGCCATATATGACAAACCCACAGCCAACATCATTCTCAATGGTGAAAAAGTGAAACCATTTCCACTAAGATCAGGAACAAGACAAGGTTGCCCACTCTCACCACTATTATTCAACATAGTTTTTGAAGTTTTAGGCACAGCGATCAGAGAAGAAAAAGAAATAAAAGGAATCCAAAACAGAAAAGAAGATGACATGATACCATACATAGAGAATCCTAAAGATGCTACCAGAAAACGACTAGAGCTAATCAATGAATTTGGTAAAGTACCAGGATACAAAGTTAATGCACAGAAATCGCTTGCATTCCTATACACTAATGATGAAAAATCTGAAAGTGAAATTAAGAAAACACTCTCATTTACCATTGCAACAAAAAGAATAAAATACCTAGGAATAAACCTACCTAGGGAGACAAAGGACCTGTATGCAGAAAACTATAAGACACTGATTAAAGAAATTAAAGATGATACAAAAAGATGGAGAGATATACCATGTTTTTGGATTGGAAGAATCAACATTGTGAAAATGACTACACTACCCAAAGCAATCTACAGATTCAGTGCAATCCCTATCAAAGCACCAATGGCATTTTTCACAGAACTAGAACAAAAAATTTCACAATTTGTATGGAAACACAAAAGACCCCGAACAGCCAAAGCAATCTTGAGAAAGAAAAACAGAGCTGGAGGAATCAGGCTGCTGGACTTCAGGCTCTACTAAAAAGCTATAGCAATCAAGACAGTATGGTACTGGCAGAAAAACAGAAATATAGATCAATGGAACAGGATAGAAAGCTCAGAGATAAACCCACACACATATGGTCACCTTATCTTTGATAAAGGAGGCAAGAATATACAGTGGAGAAAAGACAGCCTCTTCAATAAGTGGTGCTGGGAAAAATGGACAGCTACATGTAAAAGAATGAAATTAGAACACTCCCTAACCCCATACACAAAAATAAACTCCAAATGGATTAAAGACCTAAATGTAAGGCCAGACACTATCAAACTCTTAGAGGAAAACATAGGCAGAACACTCTATGACATAAATCACAGCAAGATCCTTTTTGACCCATCTCCTAGAGAAATGGAAATAAAAACAAAAATAAACAAATGGGACCTAATGAAACTTAAAGCTTTTGCACAACAAAGGAAACCATAAAGAAGACCAAAAGACAACCCTCAGAATGGGAGAAAATATTTGCAAATGAAGCAACTGACAAAGGATTAATCTCCAAAATTTACAAGCAGCTCATGCAGCTCAATGTCAAAAAAACAAACAACCCAATCAAAAAATGGGCAGAAGACCTAAATAGACATTTCTCCAAAGAAGATATACAGATTGCCAACAAACACATGAAAGGATGCTCAACATCCTTAATCATTAGAGAAATGCAAATCAAAACTACAATGAGATATCATCTCACACCGGTCAGAATGGCCATCATCAAAAAATCTACAAACAATAAATGCTGGAGAGGGTGTGGAGAAAAGGGAACCCTCTTGCACTGTTGGTGGGAATGTAAATTGATACAGCCACAATGGAGAACAGTATGGAGGTTCCTTAAAAAACTACAAATAGAACTACCATACGACCCAGCAATCCCACTACTGGGCATATACCCTGAGAAAACTATAATTCAAAAAGAGTCATGTACCACAATGTTCACTGCAGCTCTATTTACAATAGGCAGGACATGGAAGCAACCTAAGTGTCCATCAACAGATGAATGGATAAAGATGTGGCACATATATAAATGGAATATTACTCAGCCATAAAAAGAAATGAAATTGAGTTATTTGTAGTGAGGTGGATGGATCTAGAGTCTGTCATACAGAGCAAAGTAAGTCAGAAAGATAAAAACAAATACTGTATGCTAACACATATACATGGAATCTAAAAAACAAAAAAAAAATGGTCATAAAGAACCTAGGGACAAGACGGGAATAAAGACGCAGACCTACTAGAGAACGGACTTGAGGATACGGGGAGGGGGAAGGGTAAGATGGGACAAAGTGAGAGAGTGGCATGGACATATATACACTACCAAATGTAAAATAGATAGCTAGTGGGAAGCAGCCGCAAAGCACAGGGAGATCAGCTCAGTGCTTTGTGACCACCTAGAGGGGTGGGATAGGGAGGGTGGGAGGGAGGGAGATGCAAGAGGGAAGAGATATGGAAACATATGTATATGTGTAACTGATTCACTCTGTTATAAAGCAGAAACTAACACACTATTGTAAAGCAGTTATACTCCAATAAAGATGTTAAAAAAGTTTAAAAACAAAATCCTTACAAAGAAACAAACAACAACAACAACAAAATAACGCATCACTAGTTTTCCATCTCAGTAATAGCTGCAAAATAAAAGCCATCAAGACCATCTGGGGCCATTTCCCGTTTGAATTCCATCTCAATTCTAACCCTGTAACCCTCTTAGCTACAGCAACTCTAAAAGCAAATGGGAGAAAAAGAGAACAATTTTCTTTCTAAACCAAAGCACACAAAAACGTTCTTCATGCAGAGGTCTTGACTCAACTTGAAGTGCAGTTATAATCATGTGGTTTTCACGTTAACGCACTACATCAAGCAAAGGAAGAGGAATGATGTGTTCTTAATGTGTCTAGTGTAACTTTAAATAAAGCCTTTAACTCCACGAAGGGGAAGATGACTATTGTTTCAAATGGTCATATTCACTTCCCTCCCTACTCTCAAAATAGAAGTCCTTAAGTATGCAGAAACGGAACAGGGAAAGAGCTTTAAAAGGGACTGGGGGGCTTCCCTGGTGGCGCAGTGGTTGAGAATCTGCTTGCCAATGCAGGGGACACGGGTTCGAGCCCTGGTCTGGGAAGATCCCACATGCCGCGGAGCAACTGGGCCCGTGAGCCACAACTACTGAGCCTGAGCGTCTGGAGCCTCTGCTCCTCAACAAGAGAGGCCGCGATAGTGAGCGGCCCGCGCACCGCGATGAACAGTGGCCCCCACTCGCCGCAACTGGAGAAAGCCCTCACACAGAAACGAAGCCCCAACACAGCCAAATATTAAAATAATAAATAAATAATAAAAATAAATAAATAAATAAATTAAAAAAAAAAAAAAAAAGGGACTGGGGACAACTCTGTATCGCACCTTGATGACAGCTCCAAAAGCTCCTTTGCCGAGAAGCTGTAATTCTTCAAACTCAATGAAGTAGCGGGAGAACTGTCTCTGTGTCTCACTGAAGAACGCAGCACTGGGTAGCTGGTTGCTAGGAATAACAGTCTCCACGTAATCTTGTCCTCCAGAATCTGAGATAAAACAAAAGGTAAGAGGCGACTGAGGCTTTAAAAACAGAGGAAGAGCTGCAACATCCAACGACAATGCAAGCACGGGAGGAAGGGGCCCCAACCAAGGAGTTTTAAAAAGTACCTCTTACCTGGCAGACCCTTTAATTCTTTCCTCACCTTGTCCTCCTTAAAGTAGGTAGAAATATACAGTTAGCCCAGGTTTACAGGTAGGGGTAACTGAGAGTAAAGAAATGACCGAACGACAGAGCCAGAAGCCAAACCCAGGTCTCTTGATCATCCCAGTCTCTGTTGAGGCTCCTGCATCTGCTACTTGAGTAACAGCAGGGAAATCTAGTTCCAAGGCAGTAATAAGGGTGACACGATGAGAAGGGTTACCCCACACTAAGAGGCTCCACCACCAGACACTCCATCAGAAGAGGCGGGAAAAACCAGGATGGCAAAACACCTCCACGTAGACAGGACACACTGAATGAATGGATTTATGTATAGCTCAGCATAAAACAGATAAAGTAAATGATCCATGCAGTCCTTTCCAGTCTTAGGTTTACGTATACCTTCAAAATAATTTATGTTAAATAGGCTATCAGAAAAGAGCGGTAACAGACTCACCTTCGGGACTTTGCTCCAGTAAAGGTATTTTTGGCTGAGGATTTATAAAGTTGTGTTTTAACAACTGCTGAGGACTCCATCTTTCCTTGTCATCTAAGCAGACACACCTCAGTGAGAGGAAAAAAGAATCTCAGTGACACACAAAATAAATGCTAAACTAATTAATCCAAGGCTTTTAACTATGGGTTTATTTTTAAAAAATACACATTAGAGAATTCATGTTACTATGGGCCAAAATGTGCTCATAAGTGAATTTAATTTAATAAACATTCTTGCAGGATTTACATGCTGAGCACCAGGCTGCATATAAGTGGGGGAATTAAAAAAAAAAAAGTACAGGGCTTCCCTGGTGGCGCAGTGGTTAAGAATCTGCCTGCCAATGCAGGGGACACGTGTTCGAGCCCTGGTCTGGGAAGATCCCACATGCCTCGGAGTAACTAAGCCCGTGTGCCACAACTACTGAGCCTGTGTTCTAGAGCCCGCGAGCCACAACTACTGAAGCCTGTGCGCCTAGAGCCTGTGCTCTGCAACAAAAGAAGCCATCGCAATAAGAAGCCTGCACACCACAACGAAGAGTAGCCCCCCGGTCACTGCAACTAGAGAAAGCCCACGTGCAGCAACGAAGACACAACAACACAGCCAAAAATAAATAAAATAAATTTATTAAAAAAAAAAATTACAGTCTCTAGAGGCAAGCAGACTCATGCTCATGGAACAATATTTTTAAAAGTCTAGGATAAGATAGCACAAGTAGGTCATGAATTTTCACTCCCACTAACAGCTTAATGAATTGCCATGCTAAGCTAAGCGTTTCTGGGGAACAGTCATAAATAAAAGTTCCCAAAAGAAAAGCAAATCAGATAGCTGATGCAGGGCTGGGGCCCAATATGATAAACTTTAGATGAAGCCTGTTCATCACAGTTTGAAGTACATTGGTAACAATTAAGAACAACCTTTAAAAAGCCCCACATTTTATCACCTAGTTTCTTTTAATTATCATTCCTTGAGCCTACTAATGTTCTGTTTAATCTTCTAACAAACAATTTGTTTAATGAATGAAAACAAGCCATACCTTTAACCCAGTGTTTTTCAAAGTGGGGTCGTGGACCAGCAGCATCAGTTATCACCTGAGAATTTGTTAGAAATACAAATTCTCCACCCCAGTCCTAGTAAATCAGCAACTCTGGGGGTTTTTGCAGTAATCTGTGCTTTAACAAGCTCTCCAGGTGGTTTCAATACACAAGAAAGTCTGAGAATCACTGTTCTAACTAATCTAATAAGCTGGTTGGCTTTCATAACAATGACCCAAGTAGCACCTGATCCTAATTATAAAAAGGTATTTAAAACAATCAACCATCACTGTGAATTATGGACTTAAATCTACACCTATAAATTGGTGACAGCAACTATCATAAAGGGTAACATTTAATTTTTTCATGTCACAGCACTAAAAAGTAAAGCACTCCTAATTTCATACTTGGAGAGAGCAAGACTGCAATAAAAGCATTTGTATAAGATACTGTATTTTCCCCTAAATTGAAAATTAATTTTTACTTATTTATTTATTTTAACATCTTTATTGGAGTATAATTGCTTTACAACGGTGTGTTAGTTTCTGCTTTATAACAAAGTGAATCAGCTATACATATACATATATCCCCATATCTCCTCCCTCTTGCGTCTCCCTCCCACCCTCCCTATCACACCCCTCTAGGTGGTCACAAACCACCGAGCTGATCTCCCTGTGCTATGCCTTTTTGGCTCTTAATGGAGGCTTCACTACAAAGGCATGATTGATTAACTCACTGGCCACTGGTGATCATTCAATCTCCAGCCCCTCCCCTCTCCACAGAGGCTGGGGGTGGGACTGACAGTTCCAAACCCCTAAATCATGTGGTTGGTTCTCTTGGCAACCAGCCCCACCCTTAGGTACTTTCCAAAAGCCACCTCATTAACATAACAAGAGACAACTTTGCTGTTATCCCCATTTTTCAGAGGAGGAAACTCAGGGTAGGGAGTTTAAGTCACTCGCCAGAAGGGATAAAGGTGGGATATGAACCCAGCTGTCTGGCTCCGAGTCTGGGCTCTTTTCCATCACAGAGACTGATGTGAAACAAACCTTTCTCCAAAGGATGTTCACCAATAAGTAAAAATATAACTACAAATGAAATGCTGCTATACTTGTCTGGGAATGATTTTTTTTTTCCTTTGTTAACTGGGGCTGGACAGCAAAGGTAGTAAAACAATACTGTACAGCTGCTTCTAAACCAAGCACAGTCTATCAAACCACTCTATGAAGAGAGAAATATACGAATCAATCTAAAGGCAACCATATTATTAACAGAATAAAAAATAGTGCTGATCTCAAGTTCAAAACTGACAGAGCGGGCTTCCCTGGTGGCACAGTGGTTAAGAATCCGCCTGCCAATGCAGGGGACACAGGTTCAAGCCCTGGTCCAGGAAGGTCCCACATGCCATGGAGCAACTAAGCCCATGTGGCACAACTACTGAGCCTGCGCTCTAGAGCATGTGCGCCACAACAAGAGAAGCCACCACAATGAGAAGCCTGCGCACCGCAATGAAGAGTAGCCCCCACTCGCCGCAACCAGAGAAAAGCCCGTGCGCAGCAACAAAGACCCAACACAGCCAAAAATAAATGAATAAATAAATTAAATAATAAAATAAATAAATTTAAAAAAAACCTGACAGCACAGAGCTATTCTCTAAGAGGAAAACTAGGAAAGCTTTACCTACTGAGTCCTTCCTTTTACTGTTAAATGTGAAAAGATAGGTTCTACTTAAAGTTTGCAGTGTTGTTTGTGAAAATACATAATGCTATTGCTAACCTTTACTAAGTTATTCTTGACCAATGAGGAAGGGCAGAAAGCTAAAGGTGACATTTTGAAGAATGAAATCAGGGAATTCCCTGGCAGTCCGTTGGTTAGGACTCCACACTTCTACTGCTGAGGGCCCGGGTTCAATCCCTGGTTGGGGAACTAAGATCCCACAAGCCAGGGGTCCCCAACCCCCGGTACCCGTCCGTGGCCTGTTAGGAACTGGGCCGCACAGCAGTAGGTGAACAGACAGCGAGCAAGCGAAGCTTCATCTTCATTTATAGCCGCTCCCTATTGCTCACATTAATGCCCCTTAAGCTGTTTTCTAAATGGGAGGCCTTGTCTTTGACCCCTTAGGAACCAGCAGCAAAGGTGGACAGAGGGGTTTCCATTTGGAATACCTGGGGCATTTCTCCTCCTAGCAATCCCTACTGACTTCCTAGGGTATAACAGGCAGTCTCCAAAAAGTAGTTTGAAAATCTATTATTAAGAGCCCAGGTGAATTTAGAAGAATGTAGGAGTTATGGGAATGATAAATATAAGTGAGAAAACAGAACATATGTGGGTGGGAAAGGATTGGGAGAACAAAGAATTAACTTTAATCCTGTTCTTCACTCTTCAGCTTATACACATGACTTAGATGTTTAGCACATTCAAGCACAACCAAAAGTATAGGAGTAAAGTGCAATTAGAGAGAAATCTCAATGATACTCACTTCTTTAGAAAATCTTGAAAGTCAGCTGGTAAGTCACTAGGGATGGTCACAGGGTACTCTTCACACTCTTGTCCTTGGCTGAGGGAGAGCAGCAGAAGGCCAAGACGCCAAACATCCCCTTTCTTCCCCGTTTTATAAGGTAGGGCACTGTCACTAAAACGAACCCGGGTTTGCTCAAACACGTCCTCCTTGCAAATGTCTGCTAGGCGCTTAGAAATGCTGTAGTCCGTAATCTTGATGGTGCCCTCTGCGTCCACTAAGACATTCGATGCACTCAGAACCTTGTGCACCACGGAATTGCTGTGCAAATAATCAAGGCCTGACAAGAGCTGAGTCGCGTACCTGCGGAGCTGATGCCCGGGGATGGGGCCCGAGTGGCTTAGGTGGGCCAAGAGGGAGACCCCATTAGTGTGCTCCACTAAAATGTCCACCACAATGGAATCGTCTTGCTCTTTGAGATTCATTGCAAAGTAGCGTACTATGTTCGGATGGCTCAGTTTTACCAGTGAGTTGAATTCCGTTTCTGCCCCTTGAATCTGGTATGGAAAAAACCAGTAAGATGACAACTGGGTTGGTAGGCATTAACTAGTGTTTCACTTTAAAAGTGAAATATTTAATAGAAGATGTACTTTCAAAGGAGAGGAGAAGGAATATGCCCTGAACTGAGTCCTCTCCTAAACCACATGGTCAACCTACAAGTTCATAAAGATGGACAAGTCTCAAAAGCAACTTCTTTTGCGATAGGGCCACCAGAAAAAAGAAACATTAATTTAAAAATAAGTTTTCCTGATTACAAAGATTCACTGTCAAAATTTTAATAAGTACTAATACAAAAGAAAAACCCCACAATTTATCTTTATGGCCACTACCCAAAGACAACTGTTAAGATTGCAGTGTCTTTACTTCCAGGTTTTTTTTTTTTGTCATAAATACACATACATTTCCAAACACAATGCTTTACCTACTGTTTTATAACCTTTGTTTATTATGTAACACTGCAATATGCAATATTAAATGTTCTCCTTAAGTTCAGTATTATAAAGAACTATAAAATTCTCCAGTCCCTGAAAATTCAGTTGTGAAGCAGTATTTCAAAAAACTGAGAAAATGCAAATGATTGCAAATAGCACAGTTATGAAGTACTCTTTAATCCCAGTTGGAGAGACAGCTATTAATGGAATAATAAGGGCTGAGAAAGGAGGTTGAGAAGCAGCTGCAAAAGTTTTGACTGTGTTGTGAAAGTTCTGAAAGAGGCAGCAGGGGCTGAGAAAACTTATGGTCTTCCACCATCCCCTCTGGTTAAACAGATCTCACAGCATTTTGGGTCATCTTTGGTGGCCAATCAAATGCCGAGCTATTTTGTTTTGTCGTCGCCTTAAGCTCGAGATTAGTCCTTTTGCTCAGTGAGCCATCTTGGATGCCTACCTGCTTTTTGCACTTATCAATCTTCTCTTTTTCTTGACTGGTAAGGAATGGACCCATTTTTTTCTGCCATTGAAGAACCCACTCATACAACAAGACAAAGCTGCCAGTGGCTGTTTCCAAAGCATTGTAAACTAATTTTCCAAGCTGCTCATCACTGCCTGCACATTGAAAGAAAATATAATTAAATCTCACTGGTACATTTTCTGTGGGCATAAAAAAAAAAAGAGGGAATAGACAGTCATTCATTCAACAATGGATACCATGTACTAACTATGAAAAATGTGACTTCATGTAATACATGCTCTTTTGTAACCAATTTTTGGTATTTAACAATATACTCTGAGCTCTAAAACACTAAATTTTACAAAGGGACAAGATTCGACAGTGAGATCTTAGTATCGGACTAATGTTTTCTTCTACTGGCCGTTATTCACACTGTTACTTTCATAACCAGTCCACCTCTGATGACCGTGCCTACTGGTGTGGTAGAGTAACCCTAACACAGCTAAATACCAACTAATGTAATAGAAGGAGTTTGGAACTAGGAACACTCCCTCAATGCAGATTAGTGTACACAGTGAGAACAGGTTTTAGTAACTTGGAAATTTGAATACATCAATGATTTTCTAAACACAACATGTGAATATGCTCAGTAAATACAAACTGGCCAATGGCTTCAAGGGAAGGAACCAGTCGTGACAGTTTAAATTTGAAGCGCGTGAGAGAGATACATTCATTTAATGATAGGCATATGGTTTCGACCTATACCTGGGAGAGCTAAATTTTTGTTAACACCAAAATTTTTCTTACAAAAATCTAAATTTTTATTAAAGACTGTAATAGAAAATCACCAAAAAATTGGAAGTGGAGAAAAATATCACCCACAATATCACCATTTTGTTTTATTTCTCTTCTAGCTCCCTCTACCCGTTTTTTTTTCCTAATTTACCAAATCGTAGCATATATAACAGGGTTTCTCACCCTTGACACTATTGACATTTGGGACCAGATAATCCTTTGTTGAAGGGGGCTGTCTTGTGTACTGTAAGATGTTCAGCAGTATCCCTGGCCTCTATCCACAAGATGCCAGTAGCACCCCTTACCCTAGTCTTAATCATCAAAAATATCTCTAGATGGCACCTAATGTCCCCTAGGGAACAAAATCGCCCCAATTGAGAACCACTGATATTCTTTTCTTTTTCTCGTATTCTTTTTCTCTTATTATACAAATAATATTGATAGTTCTCCATGATGCTACATTATCTTCATAATGAAAAGTGAAGTAACCTGTATACATAAGACAAAGTGGTCTTGGCAAAAATACTTCGGAGAAATGTGGCTGAACTAACTCACCTAGAGAAGCAGTTTTACTTCACAGAAATGCTGACTATTTAAGAGATTTTATTTAAAATGATCTGTTATGCTAGTCATAACTCCTGACATTCTTAGCCAAGGGGAAAAAAAAAAACCCCTAATGTTTGAAAATGTGTCAATCAAAGGAAGCAACCTGTGGAATGTTGGATCTATGCAGCACACGCTGGAGACACATGATAGTAAACGTTTATGGGACAGAATGTGATGTGATTTACACAAAGCCTAATTAAATTCGTGAATTATATGGCACAATGTCTTGCAATATTTATCTCCCCAACTGGGACTAAGTGGGTATTTCATAATTGCTGGTTGGGTTTTTATTTTGTATTATAGTTCTATCATTGCCACCCTCCTTTTGTCACCCTCCTTTTGTCACTTTTGGGGATAATAAAAGGGACAAAAGAACACACTGCAGTGAGGCTGAAGGAAAATGTTACCAAAAGAGCTCAGACTGATACTCTACTATGTGCTAACAATGATCATTTATACAGAAGCCTCTATAATGCTTTAATATATAAAGAATAATATCTAGGGAAGTTCTTGATTCCCTCTAGTTCCAACAGCTTTAAAGCAAATGTTAATTCATTGATCTTTTACAAAAACATTTCTTAGAAAATTAGGACATATTTTAAAAACTAGACCTGTCATGAGAAAACAAAATAAATAATTTACTTGGTGGTTTTATAAAAAAAAAGTTCAGGCTGCAAATGTGTCTCCTAATGAGGGTATTAAGTAAGGTGAATCTGTCTAATGACTACCAGTGAGACTAGGAGACAAAGGTAAGGTAATGAGCAGTTGGATTAATTTGCCTTCCTGATTTCCCCAGATTATTAGTAAAAGCAGTGAGTTTTATGTTGCCAGTTCATGAGTCGGAAATGCCTCAGAGTCAAGGACAGTCTCAGGACCAAAGCCAAGCATCTCTATCAAGGTCTTAAACCTGCCCAAACAGTTGCTGTGTCTGAACAGGGCAGGCTCTGCGTATGTGCAGAATCCTGAATGGTCCAGGTTGCCTCAGTCAGCCAAGGTTGAGTGTCCAGATCACAGACTCTTCAGATGCTTGATTTCTTCTCCCTCCACCTGCTGCCCTCTCCCCGGCAACTCCCCTGTTTATTTATACCTCCTCAAAGAGGAAGGAAAAAGTTAACAAAAGAAAGCAAACTTGATATAGGTAATTTAGCTACTTGTTAGCTCTGATAAGAATTGAAAATTGAACTTAATTGTCAAATTCACCATATGCAAGTGATCCCTACACCAATTAGTGGCTGTATCTGTATGACTGATAAAAGATCATGTACATTTAGGGCAAAGGAAGTAGATACTGAAAACTTGATTTTAATATAAACAATTCAAATAGCAAATTGCTGAATGAGATTCACTCCAAATAGCCACCTGCTAAATAAGATGACTAAACTGCTAAATAAAACACATAGAAAATAAAGTGGTTTTCCTGGTCTGGTACAGTATGCCAAGCAGGAAAACGCTAAGCAGGTGGACAGCAAATTAAGAAAATGAGACTTGACCATTAAAGATCATAGGCATTAGAACTCATTTTGTTACACATATTTTATCAGCAACAGATGCACAAGATGCAAAATTCTACTGATTCATAATATTTCAACCATTTTGGTTTTGAAAAGCTTGGCTAATGCTAACGACGGCAAATTTTAAATTACCTTTCTGCTAACAATATTGCCAAGAGCCTGGGTTTTTATTTCCATTTTACAGAAGGGGAAACCTGAGTGACTTCTCCTTCTAGTCATCAGGAGCAGGAGCTAGAATGACTATCAGCTTAAAGAGTCTTCCTTGGACTGCGCTGGTCTAGACGACGGCATCTATTCTACCCCATTCCTTCAGGATTAACTTTCGTCATTAGAATAATTTAAATGAGTTTAGCTAGTTTACTCACCAATACATTTCCCTTTGTGCACCATGAGCTGATCAGGACTACCCATAGAGAAATACAGGATTTCACAAGAGCCAGGAGAATCTTCACTACTACACACAGAATACTGACGTTCTCGCCTTAAAAATAAATTTGGACAACGATTTTTTTTCTTTAAGATTAACACAGGAAATTCTTGCCCCTCCATTTTTTCCTGCTTGCTAGCCCACTCACTGTCCAACATCTGTCTCTGCTGGGAACTGAGCTGAAGGTGCTAATGGGAAAGCTGTCCAGCCCCCCACTCGCCATTGAGTCTTCCCCACACGAACTCTACAAACCCCTGCTCTACACCTGTGCTACCCAGTATGGTAGCCACTAGCCACATGTGGCTACTTAAATTCAATTCAAACTCAATTAAATGAAAAATTCAGTTCTTCAACTGCAATAGGCACGCTTGAGTACAGGGATACCTCATTTTATTGTACTTGGCTTTATTGAACTTCAAAGATTCTGTGGCTTTTTTTTATTTTAGATTGAAGGTTTGCGGCAACCTTGCATTAAGCAAGTCTATCAGCTCCATTTTTCCAACAGCATTTGCTTACTTCATGTCTCTGTGTCACGTTGTGGTAATTCTTGCAATATTTCAAACTTTTTCACTATTATTATATTTGCTTTGGTGATCTGTGATCAGTTACTACTACGACTCACTGAAGGCTCAGATGCTGTTTAGCATTTTTTAGCAATAAAGTATTTTAAAATTAAGGTATGTACATTGTTTTTAAAAAATATAATGCAATTGCACACTTAATAGACCACAGCATAGTGTAAACATGACTTTTATATGCACTGGGAAACCAAAAATTCATGTGACTTGCTTTATTGATTGTGATACTTTATTGTGGTGGTCTGTTCCCACAACATCTCTGAGGTATGTTTGTACTCAGCCCCAAGTGGCTAGTGGCTACCATATTGGGCAGCATTGATCGAGAACATTTCCATCATCACAGAAGTTCTACAGCAGTGATTTAGCTCTATTCTGTATTGACCCCACATCTCGTGCACACACACATCTGGAGAAAGCTGCAAAATGGCAGCTTGGAGCACTACAAATTCCTGACCCCCCACTATTGAATGCTCATTGATTCTCTTTCTGGTCTCTGCTATTCCCCTTCACAACTTCTTCAAAATACTCAAAGCCCAACCCCTCTTCTTCTCTTTCCCTTTTTCTACTTTTTTTTCTGAGTGGGAAGCAATAGCTGGGAAGCTAGATTATAATGCAAATATAACGAGTAAATCGGGAGAGCTTTGCAGGGATGAGGCAAGGGAGAGAGCTCTTGATGGTCAGGATTGGACACTTGGAAGAAATGCTTTGATCTCTAGGAAGCAGCCCTCTCACTCTGAGCATGATATTGACCTCCACTTTTCACTGAGAACACGAAGAAATGAGCAGTGAAGCCCACACTTTCTGTGGGTCCACCTAGAAAGTTACTTGGCATCTGCCCCATTTTTTCTTTTTCCCAGACTGTGAGGAAGGACAGCTTCCCTGTCCTCAGTTCCATCCCTACAGTCTCCTCTGGGGTCCTGCTCCATCAGTTAGTCCCTCTCTCCTGTATGTTCAACCTACTCCTCTATATTGGCTCCTTCCCTCAACCTATATATCTTTCCCATGTCCATTCTCCTCTCCCTCAATCCCAAGCCCCGCCTTGTTTTTCATTTTCAAACTTCTACACTTGCTGTCTTCATGTCTGCCCCTTCTATTTATTCTTCATGGCACTGCGAAGTCAGTAAAACTGCCACCTCCCTCCTACCCACTTTCGATCTGATTTTTCCCCTTGGTTCTTTTTTAATTGTGGTTGGTGGCATAGTCATCCATTCTGTCTCACTAGTCAAAAATGTGCACATCTCCCTGAGCTCCTAGATCTCCTGCATCTAACTGATCCCCAAGTTTCAGTCTCTCTTCTCCAATTCCCCTACCCTGTTCAGGACATCACCAAATTTCTCCTGGATACAAGAAATACCCCATTATTAACTGGTCTCATCACCTTCAATCCTATATACCTTCCCCCCCAGCACCCACCCACAATGCTGATAAGACCTGTTATGACTTGAGTCTCTCATACCACATGCGTGTCCACAAATTCCAAACACCAGGGTATGACTAATACACTGTAGCTCTGTTTAAATTTCGACTTCTCAAGTTATTTGTGCAACCCTGGGCATACTGAAATTTATAGAGAAAAGGATAAGAGTGAGGGTTTAAAATGATGTGCTAGACTCATTAACCTATAATAAATGATGCAGAAGCACCTCTACATGAGCTTTGCCCCCTCCAACAGATGGTGCTAATAGTCATTTTAGTCTAACTCCTCTATGTTCTTTAGTTTACAGTGTGTAAATGCTTGATTTTAAGGCGTTTTAGAATATTAATCACCCCATCATGACTGTTAAGTACAAACCCAATGAGAATGTTAAGAGTTCTAGTAAGAAAAGATGTATCATTAGGATTGAAAAAAAACCCAGAGATCATTTTAAAAGTGAAAGCATCAAGAAAAGGACAAATGTGGTACATGCCACATGGGACAGATTGACAGCAGGAACAATTCTGAAGGATAAAAAGTAAATCACAGAGAGTTTGAAGAGAAGGAACAAAGAAGAAATCCAATGTCACTGGCGTTTCCTGTTTTCACCCAAAAATGTGTACATATTGGAGGCTCATACTGTCTACTTTGGACTCATCAGAATTGGGTTCGGAACAACCTTCTGGAACCTAATCCATTAATAAGTAAAACAGCTCCTAAACTCCAGCAGAAATAGCCATCCCGATGCAAGCAAATGGTATTTAGAAGCAATTAACACTGGTGTCATTGCCAATGATTTTTTTTTTTTAAGATTTATTATTTATTTTTGGCTGTGTCGGGTCTTAGTTGCGGCACACAGGGTCTTTTGTTGCGGCACACGGGCTTCTCTCTAGTTGTGGTGCGAAGGCTCCAGGGCACGTGGGCTCTGTAGTTTGTGACACGTGGGCTCTCTAGTTGAGATGTGCGGGCTCAGTAGTTGTGGTGTGTGGGCTCAGTTGCCCCGCAGCATGTGGGATCTTAGTTCCCTAACCAGGGGTGGAACCCGCATTCCCTGCATTGGAAGGTGGATTCTTTACCACTGGACTACCAGGGAAGTCCCGTCATTGCCAATGATTAATTCTAGATTATGGAATATTCATGGGGGTTTGCAATATCATTAGAAATATCACCCATGTTATCAGTTTTTCCCAGTAGCTGTGGCAGTACACAGGGTAAAGGGTGTTTTAAACAAAATTGCCAGATAACATTAACTGGGTTTTATAAAGAACAGATAATTAGACACAGTTCAATTTTAGAAGACTAAATTAGGCATCTAGGACCTTGATACCTCAAATAAGAGGAAAATATGATTTTTTAAAAAGCCAAGTAGCAAGAAAAGAGGCGGCAATTTGTCTACTAGGGACTTGAGAATCAGACTCCCACCCAAAAGACTGCTCTGCCAACATGGTCAATGGTGTAGATGGTTGGGATGGGACGGAAAAAGGAAGATCTCATATGAGACACAGGGGGCTAGGGTAGTCTCATCTTCCCGCCTAACTCACCAAGATGCCACAGAAAACTCTAGCTCTTGGTCCCCCAATTTGAAACTCCAGGCAGCTCTGTGGACATAAAGTTAGTAAGAATTGCTGACATTGCTTAATTTGAAGTGAACCAGTCTATGCCTCCATGGAGCCAACTGGAGAGACTGTGAGCAATGGAAGCTCACAAGTGTGGAGAGATGTATCAAGGATTCCCTCTTCCCCTACCCACATCCTTAATACTTCAGCGGTTCCCCAGCCCATGTCTTATACTTAGGAGACAGGCTGGGACCTGGGACCCTTTGCTGCAGTGCTTTCACCTGGACAAACGTCTCCTAGAGCAACAGAATACAAAGAAACTGTAAGGGACTAAAAATAGCTGCGTGCATGCCCCATTGGGGCAAATTATGAACAAGATACAAAAAGACCAAAAACCCAACTGCCACTTCTGAGGTGTCGGGAGCAAAGCAGGGTACTGAGCATGCACCCTGCACACAGCACCACCAAGGGGGTGGGGCCGACCACCCAAGCCACCCCTCCGGCCCGACCCAGGGTCTGTCCCTACCCTCACCCCATTTAAGGCACCAGCTTGCCCAACCACCACCTCAGAGAGAGAGCAAGGGCATCTGTTATTTGTTTTTGCTCCCATGTGCTACAGCACGAGTCCCAATAAAGCCTTGCCTGAATTTCTCATCTGGCCTCTTATCAATTTCTATTGATTAAAGAAAACCAAAAACCCAGCTGGGTAACACTTATACCCTTAATTATCTCTTCTCTGTAAGGAGGAATAGCCAGCAGTTACCACACATGGTGTCAAAATCAGGAAAACAAACTACAAGACAACCTGATGCTGTTTCCTGATGAAAATGGGTGATGTATCCTAGATTCTGGGCTACACTTTAGTTACCTGCACGGAAGGCAAGTCTGAAACTGTGAAAATAATTCTCTACCATGAACTACTTTATAGAATTTTTTTTTCTTTTTTTGCTTCTCCTAAAAAGTTCAAAGTGCCCATTTATGAGATACAACATCCCTGGGAAGAAGGCAGGAGAGAACTATGTCTGCACTTTACAAAAGACAGCTTGACACTGAATGGTTAGTTTAAACTGACACTTTAAAATGGTTAGTTTTATATTATTTGAATTTTACCTCAATTTGAAAAAAAAAATAAAAGGTAAATCCTTCAAAGGGGAACAAAGACAACCTTAAGGACACAGAAAATAAAGTTGTTCAACAAAGACAAAAACACATCCGTGAAAAGCTGGGCCAAGGGGCCAGGCCCTTGAGTATCAGGCCTTTAAGCTCTTTCCACTAGAACAGTGAGTGGTTTTCTGTTCTCTTTCTCTTGTTTTACGCAGTGGAAACCTTTCATTAAATAAAGCCTTACTGATTTTTGATACGCCCACATAAAAAGAAAAGCTGAGCCACCCTGGTTGAAGAGGCTGCAGACCCTACAAGTGCCAAAAAGACAGTCTGTCCCTTTCTATCATCCTTCCTGACTCCCTCCCTCCTTTCAACAGATGTTTACTGAGCACCTACTCTGTCTCTCCCAGGCACTGTTCCAGGCCCTGAGGGAAACACAGATGAGGTCCTTGCTCGCATGAACTTGACATTGTCATGAAAGGAGAAAGACAATAAAAAAGCAAACAAGTGAATATGAAGTTCAGTTAGCAGTAACTGCTATGGAGAAACTTAAAACAGGGAACTGGGGAACAAGTGACTAAGCAGGGGAGCGGGGGGGTGGGGAGGGGGCTGCTCAGGGAAGGCGTCTGAGGTCACTGGTGAGCAGAGAACTGAAAGATAAGAAGCCGGCCATGCAAAGTGCCCCAGGGAGAGCGTCGCAGGCAGAGTGACTGGCAGAGGCCCCGAGATGGGAAGGAGCTTGGCAGTGCGCGAAGGACTGCAAGATGAGCGTAGCTGCCGTGCAGAGGCTGAGGGAGGGGGAGAGTAGTACGAAGCGTGACGTGCGAACCGTTCCTCTACTGTTGCTCTCCTGTTCTCCACTCTCCACTGGCAGCCAGGAAGAACTTCACTCAGTGTGGATCAGATGCTGTCTTATTCCTCTTTAAAACCCCGAATGGCTGCTCATTACACCTAAACTCCTGACCCGACCAACAAAGCCCTCCGTGACACACCCCTGCCGCCGCCTTGAACCACTCTCTCCATGCCCGCTCATTGCAGCCACGCTGCCCTGTTTGATGAGCTCTGGGCAGGACAAGGCCAGGCTGGCTTCGGGCCTTCTGCACCGGCTGTTCTTTACCCAAGCAGCTGGCTCCATTCCATCATCCAGATCCAGTATCCGTGCCCCACCCCCCACCCCGTCGAAAGCCACTGTCCTTCTGTCACTCAGGATCCAATCCTTGGACTCCTTCCTCCAAACACCCAATCTAAAGTAGCCATCCGGTCTTTCTTCAAGACAGCCTATTTAAATTCTCTGCAGAGCGCTAGTCACCATCTGACATTTTCTTGCTTGCTTGTGGACGGTCTCCTCCAACTAGAATATAAGCTCCATGAAACCAGAGTCCTTCTTGATCTTGTTTATTGAATCCCCAGGACTCAGAAAGGTGTCTGACCTTTAGTAAGTGCTCATTAAGTATCTGGTTCTAGATTGTATTGTTTTTAGTCACAGCCAATTCGAATAATGCCTGCTGACAATAGTGATGACAAGGCCATCTCTACTAACTCTATCAAATGTATCTACTAACTGAAAGAATAAAATGGAACACTCTGCTTCTTTCCTTTGGCTTTCCAACTCAAAGACTAGTGAATAGCAAGGAAGAAAAAGAATCAAGAGTATGCCATGAGGTACTTCAGTATATCAAGGACTTTATTTCTTAACTGAAGAAGCATGTAAACTATACTTTAAGAAAGATTCATTCTTTTCCAGTCGGTAGCCAACACAGTGCCAGAGTTCATGCAGGTTTGTGCAACAACGTTGGCAAACAGTACATAAAAATTATTTCTTGGGCTTCCCTGGTGGTGCAGTGGTTGAGAATCTGCCTGCCAATGCAGGGGACACGGGTTCGAGCCCTGGTCTGGGAAGATCCCACATGCCGTGGAGCAACTAGGCCCGTGAGCCACAACTACTGAGCCTGTGCGTCCGGAGCCCGTGCTCCGCAACAAGAGAGGCCGCGATAATGAGAGGCCCGCGCACCGCGATGAAGAGTGGCCCCCGCTTGCCGCAACTAGAGAGAGCCCTTGCACGGAAACGAAGATCCAAACACAGTAGCCATAAATAAATTAATTAATTAATAAAAATTTTTTAAAAAATGATTTCTTCTTGGATGCTCATGGAATGTCACATTCTATCCAAGACATACAAATGGCCCTCCACAAGCACTACATGAAAAGTTCTACCTATGTCAAGGAGGGAGAGAAGTTCCCATCCTTCCTTGAATAAACTTGCTAATAATCTCTGATCTCAAAAGCCAAGTCTAATCTTGGACCCACTGTTTACAGTTAGCCGCAAAAATGGAAATGTTTAAACAAAAAATTGTTTTTTATACATCCTTATTCATGGCATTGATTTATTTCTACTGTTTCTAACACAGTAGGAGTCTGTCAATTATTTCCTGCTGAAGTACTCTGACAACTTCAAACTATGTTGCCTAATGGAAGCCCAGTTGCAAAAACAATCTAAATTGGTGCAAGGAGTTATAACCTTAAAAAGGAATTGTTACCAGAAACTGCATTCAAGAAAAGACTTAGTTCACCTTAACAGTAGGTGGCTAAATGTTAATATCAAAATGATTTCTGAGCTGATTTTTTTTTTTTAAAGTAGATAATTAGGGAAAGAACCGAAATGATTCCTTCGTATAAACAAACTGTAACCCAAAAGATTATACAAGCTTTTAGTTTGGCCCTAAAATGTTTCTTTTTATAGAAGAAAATGTTGGTTTTAAGTGCTGCTTAGATTCTCACAAGAGATAGTTTAAACACATAAAGAAGCTGAATTATAATACCTATACTACTTAATCACCCACCTACTCACAAATGGATTCTGTACTAAAATTCCTTTCTAGTCCACAGGGGGTCACAGCAAATAGACAGGGAAGTCTCAATTCTTTAGAGACTTGAGGATGTCTTTAGAGACTTGAGGAAAAGGATGTAGAGGAAGAGATAGTATCTTTCATATCATCTCTGGTGACAGGGAACAACCCAGGAGCCCACCTGCAGTAACAGGGAAGCCCAGTGTCCTCAGTAGCAACAGGGAGAGGAGTCCTGACAGCAAACTGGGGCTCCCGTCCTCATGTAAAGGATCTCCCACACCCGTGCCCATTTTGGAGTATTCCCCACATCTGTGGTGGGACCTAGGGAGTTACAGACTGAAAACACACACAGTGTGAAATCTGACTGGATGATGATTCTGACAGAGAAAAGTTTTTAAATCACCTATTGAATAATTAGATCATTAAAAGTCAGATCAAACTGCACTGGAGGCAAGACTGTGAAGTGTTGTAACTGTTATAAAAGGGAGTGAACCCTAAAACTGGTTTCATGAAAGATACTGGGAAAGTGTTAAGTGAAACTTTTATTTCATATTGCTAACTAATATATTAAGATATACAGGCTCTGCAAAAGTTATTAAAACTATCATGTGACAATTCCACCAAATTTCGCTACAAGTTGTTTTAATGCTTCTACATCTTTCATCCTTCCACATCAGAAACCGCAGGGACTTACCTAGACCTTCCAGAGGAGTTGGTCCGATGTTTACCATTTCCTATAAAGTCAGGAGAGCCTCCGTGCAGAACGGCAGCTGTTCTGTGTCCTCCTGGGTCTTTCCTAGAGGTATGGTCTTGCTTTGACAAACTAGCTATTTCTAAACGTTCCTTAAAAAAAAGAAAAGTAAAACCTACTTCAGATATAAGTCATAAGTGGAAGACAATCATGGTACATAGTTATAAATATGTAGAGAATGCAAATCTTATTTAAGCTGAATGTTTTCAAGTGTAATAACGTTGAACTCAACTTTTAGAAGTTTAATGTCCAAACATGTACTGGTTCAAGAACTGAAGGCCAGGTTACAGTTTCAAGAGAATGTGAATTTCATAAACGAAAATGCTTAGAATCGTGGAATATACATGGAAAAATTAGGGAGAAGAGCAAGAGATGAACAGAAGAAGGCATTCAAAGAGACAGCAGATTCAATATCCTGTAATAAGCCATAATGGAAAAGAAAAAAAAATGTTCTAGTACCGTTTGCTGAAAAGGCTATCCTTTCTCCAGAATTATCTTTGTACCTTAGTCAAAAAATCAGTTACATATACATGGGGTGGAGGGGGTCTATGTTTGGATTATGTCTTCTGTCTATTGATAGAATTAGTATTGTTCTGTTATCTGTCTTGACTCCAATATTAAACTATTTTGAACACTGTAAAAAACAAACAAGGGGAGAGCAGAGTGAGTGACAGGAAGGCAGATCAGATGTAAGATAGGAGAGTTGGTGGGAACAGTAATATCACCTTAAATTTGTATACAGCTTTGTACGTTCACAAAGGGCAGTACATTTATCTGTGGGAATAATTACATAAGACAGAAAGGAAGGCATTATCTGTGCCGTCTTAAGGGGTGAGGAAAATGAGCCTCGTAGAGTGTCATCTGTCAAGGTCGCAGAGCCAGGCAGTAAAAAAGCCAAAGCTTTCAGCCAGGTGCTGCTTACCTGTACATCAGTGGCTCCTCCCACTGCACCTCATTGCTTCCCTTAAGTTTAATGCCATATTTCTCTAAAAGAGAATGAGCAAAATTGTCTCTGGATTTCTCCAAACATGTGTAGCTGGTTTTTGATTGAGTTGGACTCAGGAAAAATATAGGCAAAAGGACTTTATCCTTTTCCACCCCTGCTTTTTAAACCAGCTCTGTTGAATCCTTCTTTTCCATCACTGAATGAAATCTCAGGGAGATCCATGTGGTTTCCATTCACTCTTCTGTATGAACAAATAGTTTTATTTTCCAAGTATTAATAATTCCAGTCTGGGTTGATTATCAAAACTTCAATCTCGGGGCTTCCCTGGTGGTGCAGTGGTTGAGAATCTGCCTGCCAATGCAGGGGACACGGGTTCAAGCCCTGGTCTGGGAAGATCCCACATGCCGCGGAGCAACTAGGCCCGTGAGCCACAACTACTGAGCCTGCGCGTCTGGAGCCTGTGCTCCGCAACGAGAGAGGCCGCGATAGTGAGAGGCCCGCGCACCGCGATGAAGAGTGGCCCCCGCTTGCCGCAACTAGAGAAAGCCCTCGCACAGAAATGAAGACCCAACACAGCCAAAAAAATTAATTAATTAATTTTTAAAAAAACCCAAAAAAACTTCAATCTCCTCTCCTTCAACTCTTTTGATAAACTACTGTAGTTACGTAAGCTTAAGTCATCTACAGAGAACATACAACTCTAAATTTTGCTACTTATTTGGAGAATCTAAAATATATAATGAATGATATTTGGAAAACTTTTTAGTGCTTCATTTTAAGCTTTACTACTGACACTAACAAAGGAGGGGAAAAAGAATAATGAAGGAAAAAGAATAATGAAGAATGAAGGACAGTGGTCCTGACTTCTCAGATATTCAAACATTATAAAGATACAATAATTCAAATATCATCAATGGAAATAAAAAGGTTTTATGTTTAGCAAAATGTAAACTGAGTATGGCAGAATTGCTAGAGTACCTGCTTAGCCATTTCTTTCCTTTTTTTTTCTTCTTTTATCTCTTCTTTCCTTCTCTGAATCTCATGAAGGATTTCACGTTGCTGAAATAAATCATACTGCCATCAAATGCTGATCTCTGAAACCCATACAACATACGAATTCTGAAACCACAAAAAATCTTTTGAATTTCAGTAATTCAAGCTCTCATCTCCTAAGAGATCTGAATATCTAGAACCATAGTACAAACTGTAGTTACGTCAGTTTTATCAGAGTTCTCATGCAACAGGCTTCCCACTTAAATGGGTGTTAAGACTGCGTGGGGAGGGACACTTACTCCCCATTTCTATGTGGAGGGACTTTTTTTGGAAGCACGGAGTCCTAACCACTGGACCGCCAGGGGATTCCCAATGTGGAGGGACTTTAACTGCAGCAACACCATGGGCCGCTCACTTCTCCCCACACTTGAGTGAGTCCCTCCTCTTTGATACCTGCCTGTCTGCAGAGAATATGCACTTGCGCCTACTGTCGGCCAGGCCGCCGGGTGGAGGTGGGCTGAGCTGGGTGCACACCCACAAGCCACAGACCTTCAGGTGCAATCCCCAATCAGTTTTCTCAGTATTAAAAGTGGCATTTTGATCTCTATCCATTTGACTCATGTAGCTATTACGCAAATGATTCTGAATTTAGGTAGAGAAAAATAGTGTTTTTTATGAGCTCCCCAAAATTCCAGGTTATAAATATCAAAACCATTGAGAAACTCACCAAAAACTATTACAGCAGTAATATAAAAAGTAAAAGCATACCCCAAACTTACAGGTAGTTATAGTAGGACACCAAAACAAGACTGTTAAATATCTTTATCTTCTAGTAAAAATGTGTCTGCCTAAGAACAATGACAACAATAAGGAACTTTAAACCCTAAATGGTAACTAGGTTACGCAATTAAATAGGAGATAAGCAGTAACAAAATGAATGGAGCCGGGATTTTCCTGGTGGTCCAGTGGTTAAGACTCCATGCTCCCAATGCAGGGGGCCCAGGTTCGATCCCTAGTCAGGGAACTAGATCCCACGTGCCGCAACCAAAAAAAAAAAAAAAAAAATCCCTCGTGCCGCAACTAAGACCTGGCACAGCCAAATAAATAAATATTGAGAAAAACATGAACGGAACTCACAAAGACAGTGTTAACATAAGTAAAGGATGAACATAATGAAGCAGGAAAAAAGAACCAGGAGTAAGAACCTAAGAAAAGGGCTTCCTTGGTGGCGCAGTGGTAAAAAATCTGCCTGCCAATTCAGGGGACACGGGTTCGAGCCCTGGTCCGGGAAGATCTCACATGCCGTGGAGCAACTAAGCCCGTGCGCTACAACTACTGAGCCTGCGTGCCACAACTACTGAAGCCCACGTGCCTAGAGTCCATGCTCCGCAACAAGAGAAGCCACCGCAATGAGAAGCCCACGCACCGCAACAAAGAGTAGCCCCTGCTCACCGCAACTAAAGAAAGCCCACGCGCAGCAACAGAAGACCCAATGCAGCCAAAATAAATAAATAATAAAATAAATAAATTTATTAAAAAAAAAAAGAACCTAAGAAAAGCAGGAAAAACAAAACCCTACAAGTAATTGCAACACCTAAGGGAAGAAAACTAAAAAGCCTCACTGAGAGATAAAAATAAATGGAAAAACATTCCTGGATAGGAAGTCTGAATACTGTCATAATGTTAATTCTTCCTAAATGAATACATAAGTTTAGTGCAATTTTACTCAAAATCCCACAGGCTTTGTTTTGTTTTGATTTTGAGAAAGCAATCCTATAACTTATCTGCGAGAATAGCCGAGGGAAAAAAAAAAAAGAAGAATGACGGATGAAGGGACAGGGGTCCTGACTTAGACAGTCAAATGTTATAAAGATACAAATAACTCAGAGTGCGGTAGAGACTCAAGAGAAAAACAGATGAATTGAACAAAAGAGATAATTCGCAAGTAGAACTTAGTATAAATGAGTAGGTAAAATACACTTTAAAGGAATTATTACAAATCACTTAAGAATGAATGATTACTTAATAAATGTGTTAGGAAAATGACTGGGGAAAAAAAAAAAAAGAAAAACTCAGACCCTCATTTTCACAACCCAACCAAAATAAGTTCTAGATAAGTTTATTAAAAGACTAAATAGAAGGAAAAAAAAAAATTAAAAATCAGGAAGGAAATTTAGATACATGTATTAACTTTGATTAAAGGATTTTTAAAATAACACAGCAGTATACATCCATATGCAAATAAAGAAAAAGTACAAATGGTTAGTGAACAAAAAAACGTTCAGTCTCTGGCTTTGGCTACTCATTTGGGCATGAGATACTTGTCCCACAGAGGGAAGAAGATAATAGCCTCCGAACTCCTGCACAGCTTTACAAGCACAGAAAGAGCACCAGAAATTTGGTTAAACCGACCTCCTTTTTCTTTTATTTAAAGACCTGGACTAAGGGTTCTAGGGGTAGCATTGATATTTGTTGGGAGGGAATCACTCATAGTATTTATTTCTTGGTTACTCTTAGGGCCTCCTTTCACATGAATCCATGGTTCTTGGATCAAATGCTGAGCAAAACTTAAAGAAATACCAGTAAGTGAGTAGGTAGAGATGGAGAAAAACCTATAGGAGCTCACAGTCCTCCAGGCTGGACACCGCGGTGACAAGGGTCTCACCTCCTCTTCCTCTTTCCGCTTGGCCTCTAACTGCCTCCGTTGCTCCTCCTGAGCCCGCCTTTCCAGCATTTCTTCATGAAAAGACTTGGGAGGGGGCTTGTTGTGCTCGCAGAGAAATGACTGCACATGGTAAGCCAGTTCAAATATCATCACCTAAACACATGGATGGAAATCAACCACAAATGGTCAAGTGACGCGAAGCAGGGCCCCAAGGTAAGACTACAGAAAAACATGCAGGCCATCCGAGACCCACTCACAATGGTGATATTCATTTTAATGTGACACGTTCTAAATTAGGTCTAGGATGCAACCACAGGAGGAAAAAGCTTTTATAGCACTCACCTCATTGTGTTGCTATCAAGAAAAATCACTATCTAGATAAATAAAAAGCTTCACTTCTCTTTTGCAATCCTATTCAATTTATTAGCATTTTCTATATAATAAATCCAATAAAATATTTTTCTGTATAAATAAATCTGGTAAAATATTTAAAACTGCATAAAAGTAAAGACTACCTTCCCAACTAGAAAACCTGCCTACATAATGACAGTTGAGCAGAGAATAATCATTGCTAACATGAGAGCTTTCATCTATCCATACAGCATACTGAAAACATCCTACTGGGGTACAGAGGCAAACGCTTAAAGGCCTCACTCTCTCCCTGCTAGTAATGGGCCAGTAGGAGGCTAATTAATACTTAGAAAGCATTTCATTTCCACTTAGGGAAGCATTTACAGTATCAGAAGGAAAAAGGCCCCCCTCTCAGACATCCTATGTGAATGTAGGAAGCCACTTTCCCCAACCCCTAAATCATAAACCATAGCTTGGCTGGTAAATCAACAGAACAAAGGTTTCTGGGACCCCACACTGACCAACTATTCCAACCCCAAAGAGGTCAAGAGTGCCGAGCTCCTTCTGCAGATGAGGACCACCACTCTGAAATTTCTTTTTCCTCAATTACAATGAAGCAGATTAAAAATTATTGTTTCTAAAAGGACTTAGGGGGGTAAAAGGTAATAGAATTCACTGTACACAAGAATATATAGTTTGCCTGGTGTTCACCTTTCTCTTGGGGAGAAACCACAGCTATTATTGGGGGAAGCTGTATTTTTTATTGTACTAGAAGCTGTGGCTTTCACTGGATATACTTCTATTTACAGTTGAGAAACACTAGTCTAGATTCTAAGAGGCAAACTGTTCTGTGAAAAGCTCTTTTAAGGAAAGCTGATTAAAGAAGGCAGTTTGCATCACGTCAAAGAGAAACCATTTCTACACCAGAAAGGAGCCAGGAGCCAAGCAGTGGAGGGTTTTTCTTTTGCTAATGTATTTAATTTACTAGCATTTTCTGTATAAATCTGATAAAACATACAAGACTGGATGTAAATAAGAGCTAGTCTCCAAACTGGCTCTTGTCCCCCTCTCCCCCAAATCTACACAGTCCATCGTCTTGCTTTTTTCAGCCTCTGCTCACATGTCACCTGGTGGGGCCTCTCCTGACCTCCTTATTTACGGCAGCCGCTCTGCCTCACCTCGCAGTACGCATCTGTATCAGCCAGGGTTCTCCCGAGAGACAGAACCAAATAGAAGGGGTATGTGTCCACATACATATACGGTATAGTATCTGCACATAACCTACGCGCATCTTCCCACAGTATACTTTAAATCATCTCTAGATTACTTACAATACCTAAAAGAACGAAAATACTATGTAAATAGTTGTAAATACTATGTAAATGCTATGCAAATAGTTGTTGGCATGCAGCAAATTCAAGTTCTGCTTTTTGCAACTTCCTGGATTGTTTTTCTGAATATTTTCGATCTATGGTTGCCTGAATACACGGATGTAGTACCCACAGATACGGAGAGCCGACTGTGTATGGAGAGAGAGAGAGAGAGAGAGAAGGAAGGAGGGAGAGGGAAAAATTGATTGAGATTGATTTTAAGGAATTGGTTCACGTGATTATAGACGCTGATAAGTCCAAATTCTGCAGGGTAGGCCAGCAGGCTGGTGACCCAGGGCAGAGTTGATGTTGCAGTTCAAGTCCCAAGGGCATTTCCTGGCAATTCCTTCTTCCAGGGAGGCCAGTCTTCTTCTTTTAAAGCCCTCAACTGACTGGGTGAGGCCCCCCCCACCTTATGGAGAGTAATCTGCTTAACTCAAAGTATACTGATTTAAATGTTAATTTCATCTAAAAAATACCTTCCCAGAAACATATAGAATAATGTTTGGCCAAATATCCAGGTACCATGGCCTAGCCAACAGACACATAAAATTAACCATCACAACTTCTATTAGAATAGATAAAATAGAAAACTGACAACATCAAATGCTGACACCGATGTGGAGAAACTGGACCACTCACATTGCTGATGGTAATGTAAAGTGGTCAGCTAATCTGGAAAATTTTGGCAGTTTCTTAAAAAACTGAACACACAGTACCATACACCCACAACTGCACTCCTGAGCATTTATTTCAGAGAAATGAACTTATGTTCACACAAAAAGCTGTACATAAATGTTTACAGCAGCTTTATTTTTAATAGCCCCAAACTGGAAATAATTCCAATGTCTTTCACCTGGTGGATGGCTAAACAAACAGTGGTGCACCTATAAGATGGAATACTACTCAGCAATAAAAAGTAACAACTATTGATACATGTGACAATCTGATGAGTCTCCACAGAATCATGCTGCAGTGGTGGGGGGAGGGGGAGTAAATCCCAAAGGTCACATACTGTGATTCTACTTATATAACATCCTTGAAATGAGACAATTACGGAAATGGAGAACAGATTAGTGGTTGTCAGGTATCAAGGAGGGCATGGGGGTGTAAGGAGGTGGCAACATTAGGGATCTTGTGGTGATGAAACCATTCTGTATCTTGACTGTATCAATGTCAATGTCCTGGTTATGATATTACACTACAGTTTTGCAAAAATGTTACCATTGGGGCAAACTGAGTAAAGGGTACTTGGGCTCTCCTGGTATTATTTCTTACAATTGCATGTGAATCTATAATTATCTCAAAATAAAAAGTATAATTTACAATAAAGCCAAAAAAGGCAGGGGGGTGGGGGGGACAACAAAAGCAGAAATAAACAAGTGGGACTACATCAAATTAAAAAGTTTCTGCACAGCAAAGGAAACCATCAACAAATGAAAAGGTAACCTACAGAATGGGAGAAGATATTTGCAAATCATATATCTGATAAGGAGTCAATATTCAAATACATAAAGAACTCATACAACTCAGTAGCAAAAAAAAAGAAACCAAACAATCTGGGACTTCTCTGGTGGTGCAGTGGTTAAGAGTCCGCCTGCCAGTGCAGGGGACATGGGTTCGATCCCTAGTCCGGGAAGCTCCCACATGCCGCGGAGCAACTAAGCCCATGCTCCACAACTACTGAGCCTGCGCTCTAGAGCCCATAAGCCACAACTACTGAGCCTGCATGCCACAACTACTGAGCCTGCATGCCACAACTACTGTGCTCTAGAGCCCATAAGCCACAACAACTGAAGCCCACGTGCCTAGAGCCCACACCCCGCAACAAGAGAAGCCACTACAGTGAGAAGCCCACACACCGCAAAGAGTAGCCCCCACTCGCCACAACTAGAGAAAGCCCGCGTGCAGCAACAAAGGCCCAGCGTGGCCAAAAAAACCCAAAAAAAGCAAAACAAAAAACCCCCCAAAAACTCGCAAACAATCCAATTAAAAAACGGGCAGAGGAACACAATAGACATTTTTCCAAAGAAGACATACAAATGGCCAATAGGCACATGAAAAGATACTCGACACATCACTAATCATCAGGGAAATGCAAATCAAAGCCACAATGTGTTATCACCTCACACCTGTTAAAATGGCTATCATCAAAAAGACAGCAAATAACAAGTGTTGACGAGGATGTGGAGAAAAGGGAAGCCAGGTACACTCTTGGTGAGAATGTAAATTGGTGCAGCCACCATGGAAAACAGTATGTAGGTTCCTCAAAAACTTAAAAATAGAACTACCATATGATCCAGCAATCCCACTTCTGAGTATATATTCAAAGGAGATGAAAACAAAGGATCTTGAAGAGGTATCTGTACTCCCATGTTACTGCAGCATTATTCACGATAGCCAAGCTAGGGAAACAACCTAAGTGTCAACGAATAAGTGAATAAAGAAGATGTGATACACACACACACCAGAATATTGTGCAACCATGAAAAAGGACATCCTCCTGTTTGCAAAACACACATGGACCTTGAGGCATTATGTTAAGTGAAAGGAGTCAGACAAAAACAAATACTGCATGATATCACTTACAGGTGGAATATAAAAAAGCTGAACTCACAGAAACAAAGACTAAAAGTGCTATTGTTTTAAGCTGCTACATTTTAGGAAAATTTGTTAGAAAGTAATAGATAACTGATAGAGAACCTTACGAATACTGAACACTTCCTTACTTGAACTTATAAATAATACTAAAGTATTTATACATAATTATTAGTTTTTCAAAGTAGAACAAGCTTTGTGGTATTTGTTGTCTGCACGGCCTAGGAGCCAGAGGTAGTAACTAGAGTGTTAGGGACCCCTAACTTTCAATTTTGGCTCAAGTTCCAAGAAAACATGTACTCTTGAGATATTATTCGGTGGTTTGATATTTTGGTTTTTCTACCTGTAAGACAGCATTGACATACATTAATTCATTTGTTAAATTTAAAAAGTATTAAACTAATATAAATAGAATAAAATATAATAACTTAAAAAAAAAAGAAACAGAGACTAGAATGGTGGTTACCAGGGGCCGGGGGCGAGGGAGTGGGAGAAAAGGGGAGATATGTTGGTCAAAGAGTACAAACTTCCAGTTATAAGATAAACAAGTTCTGGCGATCTAATGTACAGCATAGTGATTATAGTTAATAATACTGCATTGTAAAAATAAAATAAAATAAAATACAGCAAAAAATTTTTCAAAAAAATCACAAATCATGAATCCAAGAAACCAGAGGATTCTGTAGCTTAATTTTCAATATAACTCCATATTATTTTTCAGCTAGACATTAGACTACACTAGAAACGAGTTAAACTAGAAAGAACTTTGGAATAATTCCCAAGGCCTATTTTTTTTGTCCAGACTGTGCTACAATCACTTTCTTTCTTTCTTTCTTTCTTTCTTTTTTTAACATCTTTATTGGAGCATAATTGCTTTACAATGGTGTGTTAGTTTCTGCTTTATAACAAAGTGAATCAGTTATACATATACATATATCCCCATATCTCCTCCCTCTTGCGTCTCCCTCGCACCCTCCCTATCCCACCCCTCTAGGTGGTCACAAAGCACCGAGCTGATCTCCCTGTGCTATGCGGCTGCTTCCCACTAGCTATCTATTTTACATTTGGTGGCGTATATATGTCCATGCCACTCTCTCACTTCCTCTCAGCTTACCCTTCCCCCTCCCCACGTCCTCAAGTCCATTCTCTACGTCTCTGTCTTTATTCCTATCCTGCCCCTAGGCTGTTCAGAACCTTTTTTTGGTTTTTAGATTCCATATATATGTGTTAGCATATGGTGTTTATTTTTCTCTTTCTGACTTACTCCACTCTGTATGACAGACTCTAGGTCCATCCACCTCACTACAAATAATTCAATTTCATTTCTTTTTATGGCTGAGTAATATTCCATTGTATATATGTGCCACATCTTCTTTATCCATTCATCTGTCGATGGACACTTAGGTTGCTTCCATGTCCTGGCAATTGTAAACAGTGTTGCAATGAACATTATGGCACATGTATCTTTTTGAATTATGGTTTCTCAGGGTATATGCCCAGTAGTGGGATTGCTGGATCATATGGTAGTTCTATTTTTAGTTTTTTAAGGAACCGCCATACTGTTCTCCATAGTGGCTGTATCAATTTACATTCCCACCAACAGTGCAAGAGGCTTCCCTTTTCTCCACACCCTCTCCAGCATTTGTTGTTTGTAGATTTTCTGATGATGGCCCTTCTAACTGGTGTGAGGTGATACCTCATTGTAGTTTTGATTTGCGTTTGTCTAATAATTAGTGATGTTGAGCAGCTTTTCATGTGTTTCTTGGCCATCTGTATGTCTTCTCTGGAGAAATGTCTATTTAGGTCTTTTGCCCATTTTTGGATTGGCTTGTTTGTTTCTTTAATATTGAGCTGCATGAGCTGTTTATATATTTTGGACATTAATCCTTTGTCCGTTGATTCATTTGCAAATATTTTCTCCCATTCTGAGGGTTGTCTTTTCATCTTGTTTATGGTTTCCTTTGCTGTGCAAAAGCTTTTAAGTTTCATTAGGTCCCATTTGTTTATTTTTGTTTTTATTTCCATTACTCTAGGAGGTGGATCAAAAAAGATCTTGCTGTGATTTATGTCATAGAGTGTTCTTCCTATGTTTTCCTCTAAGAGTTTGATAGTGTCTGGTCTTACATTTAGGTCTTTAATCCATTTGGAGTTTATTTTTGTGTATGGGGTTAGGGAGTGTTCTAATTTCATTCTTTTACATGTAGCTGTGCAGTTTTCCCAGCACCACTTATTGAAGAGGCTGTCTTTTCTCCATTGTATATCCTTGTCTCCTTTATCAAAAATAAGGTGACCATATGTGCATGGGTTTATCTCTGGGCTTTCTATCCTGGTTCATTGATCTATATTTCTGTTTTTGTGCCAGTACCATATTGTCTTGATTACTATAGCTTTTTGGTAGAGTCTGAAGTCCAGGAGCCTGATTCCTCCAGCTCTGTTTTTCTTTCTCAAGATTGCTTTGGCTATTCAGGGTCTTTTGTGTTTCCATACAAATTGTGAAAGTTTTTGTTCTAGTTCTGTGAAAAATGCCATTGGTACTTTGATAGGGATTGCACTGAATCTGTAGATTGCTTTGGGTAGTATAGTCATTTTCACAATGTTGATTCTTCCAATCCAAGAACATGGTATATCTCTCCATCTATTTGTATTGTCTTTAATTTCTTTCATCAGTGTCTTATAGTTTTCTGCATACAGGTCTTTTGTCTCCCTAGGTAGGTTTATTCCTAGGTATTTTATTCTTTTTGTTGCAATGGTAAATGGGAGTGTTTCCTTAACTTCTCTTTCAGATTTTTCATCATTAGTGTATAGGAATGCATGAGATTTCTGTGCATTAATTTTGTATCCTGGTACTTTACCAAATTCATTGATTAGCTCTAGTAGTTTTCTGGTAGCATCTTTAGGATTCTCTATGAATAGTATCATGTCATCTGCAAACAGCGACAGCTTTACTTCTTTTCCGATTTGGATTCCTTTTATTTCTTTTTCTTCTCTGACTGCTGTGGCTAAAACTTCCAAAACTATGTTGAATAATAGTGGTGAGAGTGGACAACCTTGTCTTGTTCCTGATCTTAGAGGAAACAGTTTCAGTTTTTCATACACTTTTTTTTTTTGAATTTTAGAATTTTATTTATTTTTTTATACAGCAGGTTCTTATTAGTTATCCATTTTATACATATTAGTGTATACATGTCAATCCCAATCTCCCAATTCATCCACCACCCCCGCCCCCTGCCACTTTCCCCCCTTGGTGTCCATATGTTTGTTTTCTATATCTGTGTCTCCATTTCTGCCCTGCAAACCGGTTCATCTGTACCATTTTTCTAGGTTCCACATATATGCATTAATATACAATATTTGTTTTTCTCTTTCTGACTTACTTCACCCTGTATGACAGTCTCTAGATCCATCCACGTCTCTACAAATGACCCAATTTTGTTCCTTTTTATGGCTGAGTAATATTCCATTTTATATATGTACCACATCTTCTTTATCCATTCGTCTGTCTATGGGCATTTAGGTTGCTTCCATGACCTGGCTATCATACAGTCACTTTCTATAGTACAACAATGACTGAAGTTCTTGGAAACGCAACTTAGATGGCTGTGACTCAATGTGTTATAGAATGCAAGTAAAAAACTGTCCAGGCACTTTCCAAGCAGTCCAGCATAGACATGGAGGCCTAGGGTTAGCCCTTACTTAGCTCTTCTCACTTTTTATAGGATGGGATAGTTAAGCATGAGCTACCTAGGCAAAAACACTGAGTGATCTTATACAAAAGTGAGGAAATAGATTATATTTAAGAGATAATAATACTCTCAGTAATTATACACACAGTATACACAGAGTTAATACACACAGTAATACTCTGCCCTAAGAAGTCATGTAGCCTAGCCCTCCAGAGAGAGTTCTGCCACCCAAGGGGGAGCTCATGTAGACTCTGATGCCACAGAATTAAAAAGGAATCAGTACTGAACTAGGTGTAAATGCTCAGATATAAAAGGGACATTGATGGAGGAGAGTGTATTGTTAATTGTTGAGAAGGAAAACAGTCTTTCTGATACGAAAAGTGGAGAGGTGGCAAAGTTTGGTGAGAAATCACTTGTCTGCAAACATTTTCCAACATAAAGGTTGAAGTCACGATGAGGTCATGATGTCAGGTCCAAAGTGTGCAAAAAGAATGGCCAGGTTCATATAAAGTGCTTCCAGAAGAATTCTTAAGCAACAGTACTATCTATATATACTCTACAATTTGTAATTCATAAATACCATTAATTAAAAAAATACAAACAGCAATGTTCCCCTTTGTAGATACCAATAAAAACCAAAACATCCTAGTGAAATTTAGATTTGAGGTGAAACGAGAAAGCCTTTAACCCAAAGAAAAGGCCAGAAGGCAAACACTGTTGAACATGACGAGATTTTTACCATCCTCTCATAATTCCAGTTTAACACATCATACCTCGCCACAATGTTTTTTGGCCACTTCTTCTAGGCGGGACTTTAACAAATTAACAGTTTCATTTGACAGACCTTTGGCATTCGTTAATGCTATTTCAGGGACTCTGGAAAAGAAAAAAACAAAAAGTAGTTACTCTAGAAAGTACAGATTATTTGCATTAATATTTGCTAAGTTCCAAGCTCGGGGCCTGGGGATTTCATAGCAGCCTCATTTGTGAATCTCTCTGTACCCCCAGCAACATTTCTTTTCATCTCAAAAGCATTTTAACTTTACCCCAGCAACTCAGTTGACACGGTAGTCAACACGGAGGTACCTGCAGCCTGTGGGGGCAGCAGTGGGCTGGCTAGTAGTCAGTGTGGGCAGTCGGGTGCCCTGATCCCCCAGAGGACCAGACATACATGATTGGGGCTCGATCAGGGGTCTCCCCAACTCCTCTGTGTGATTTCAGCTTTACAACCTGATTTAAATTTTTAACATCAATTACTGTCTACTGCCTTTTAAAAAATCACTCCAGCTCTGTGTGTGATTCTAGCCTAGTAACTTCACTATGAGCTCCCTTGTATGGTAACGTTCCATCCTGGCTTGCCCCTCAACGTCAGTTTACTCAGACGGCTCACCTGCCAGAGTCCAGACGCTCTGTGCTCGTTAGTGCACTCTGGCATAAAGCAGGCCAAGAATACTAGGCGAGATGGAGCCACAGTGATCTATCTAGTATTCCTACAACATGCTGTGTCCCAGGCACTCATTCTGCTGTAAATGAGCTCACTTACTCATGCATAAATCTAGTCATGCACACTCTGCAAACTCTGCTCTTCCAAGGATGCCTACCACACTCTCCTCTTCATCCCTATAGAGCGCAACTAAGAGTTAACACTTTCTACCCAAGGAAAGTACAACCAGCCCTTGGGGTTCTTCTTATTTCCAACCAATACACATCTAATAACAACTCTGAGATTAAGTAGGCTTCATTTGAAGAGAAGATGATTCATCACTTCCCACCAAGCATTTCTGAGTAATTCATGGCGTTTTACCTTGGCGAAGCCTTTACTATTCACTTACCTATGGATTCTCTCAATGCTTCAGTATGATAGATTGCTACAATCATCAATCTAGTTGGATAGATGGAAATCTGAGAGAGACTACTGAGTCTATGTGTGGTCCAGCCAATCCAGGATTCTCTCTCTCACAGTGGCATCAAGGACTATTTTGCAGAAAAGGAAAGTTTTCCTGCCCCATATCATCTCAAAAGATAGGAATGTTTCCCCAAGTCAAGACTTACATAATTTTTTTTAAAAAAAGCACGCAGTCATTATATAGCAATATTAACAGAATGGTGAAAAATTCATCTGCAACACTAATTAAACTTGCTTTAAAATTTCCAGTGTTCTCTTTATGGCTTTGCTACATAATTAATAATTTTATGTAGCTGATATTATAATGTTTACTTTTTAACTTTTTCTTAGCATTTGCATGCTGTTTCTTAAATAATATTTTTACCAAGTGGACACATCAAGATTTACCTGACGAGTTCTCTAAAGTAGTGGTTCTCAACCAGGGGTGATTGTGTCTCCCCCAGAGGACATCAGTCAATGTCAAGAGGGCAAAGAAGCTCTGCGCCCCTCCCAACATTCCTGGCCTAAGCATCTCTTCCATCTGGCTGGTCCTGAGTTGTATCCTATATAATAAACCGGTAATAGTAAGTGAAGTGCCTTCCTGAGTTCTGTGAGCTGTTCTAGCAAATTATCGAACATAGGCATTATGGGAACCTGCAAATTTATAACCAGTTGATCAGAAGTACTGGGACTTGCAACTGGCATCTGAAGTCTTGTTGTGGGACTGAGCCCCTAACCCAACTATAAATTTTACTGTCACAATTGAATTGAATTGTCTGGACACCCTGTTGGTGTCAGAAAAGACACCACCTATACAGTGTCAGGAAAACTAAAACCTAAAGAGGCACTGCCTTATCTTTCTTTCATAAAATTAATCACCTTTCAATTAATGCATAAATTAACTTTCTGAATACCTACTATATCTACTCTAGGTATACAGGTTGGGCTAAAAGTGGGTTACTAACTTTGAGGAACTCAACTTGACCTATCTGTATTTTCATATCCTCTATCACCTCTTAAGATAACAAGTCCCAAACATTTACCACCCACTGTGTAAGGCAGGACTTCATTTACCACCCACTGTGTAAGGCAGGACTTCATTTACCACCCACTGTGTAAGGCAGGACTTCCTTTTATTTGTCACTTTCCTTCACTGGCTTCCTACACAACAAGCTCAAACCACAAAACATCATCCAGGCCAATCTGCTTTTCCACATGGAATGTCTGGGGAAAGATTACATGGAATATGCATGGTACTTTAAAAAAAGAATACTCAAGTCCTGATAGCTAATGCTTTTGTTTTACGAGTGAATCTCAGCCAGAGGGAGTATCACCTTCAGCGGGAGTTTAGAAATACGTGAGGTTTTCCGCTGTCTCACTGACTGGGGAACTCTCTTGGCATTAGTGGGTAGAGGCCAGTGATGTTACACGCCCTGCAGGGTGTGGGATTGCCCAGTGAAGACTCGTTAGCAGTCCCCCCACAGAAACAGGGCAACTCTAAATCCTCCTTTACTCTAGGAAGTAAAGGTCCCATTGGCCTGGAAGGCTACTCTAAGTCCTAATGCCTATCATACTTTAAAACTAAGTCCACAAGGCTTTTATAGTCACTTCACCTTTATCTTTTTCTTCTAGATTGTTCCTCTTACTTGTTTATGAAGAATTAAACAAACAAAAGTTAACATATCAGAGGAAGCAAACATTAGTCATGCAGCAAATATTACCATCCATAAAGACTACTAACTATAAGCTGACTTAACAGGAGACAGGTTTCATGAAAATGTCTATTGCTGATGTAGTTTTCATGAAATGCAAGTGACAGGAAATAAAATTTTAAATGGAATAGGGGCCAGAAGGAGAAAACACCATTAACTCCAACCTGTTCCTATGTTTTCAAAACAGAGAACGGAAATCACATCAAAGCTATTTCTAAATGTACTCACACATCTGGATAGGTGGGTGGGCATTTCACTCTCAAATCCACTTTCACGTATACTTCTTCCCCAGTCAAGCCCTGAGGGTATAGAACTAAATTGATTTCAGGAGGCTCTTGGACCTAAAAGAGAAAAAGAAAATCTTTTTTTCACTAGAGAGCCAATCATTAAAGATTAAGATAAGAATTATTAATATTTTAGTCAAAAGTTCTACTTTTTAAATATTACACATAATTTTATTTTATATAGGTGTTGGTCACATTTTCCTAAAGCATGGTTTAAAAACAAAACCTGGAGGGCAGACAGCAGAAGAAGAACTACAATCCTGCAGCCTGTGGATCAAAAACCACATTCACAGAAAGACAGACAAGATGAAAAGGCAGAGTGCTATCTACCAGATGAAGGAACAAGATAAAACCCAGAAAAACAACTAAATGAAGTGGAGATAGGCAACCTTCCAGAAAAAGAATTCAGAATAATGAGAGTGAAGATGATCCAGGACCTCGGAAAAAGAATGGAGGCAAAGACTGAGAAGATGCAAGAAATGTTTAACAAAGACCTAGAAGAATTAAAGAACAAACACACAGAGATGAACAATACAATAACTGAAATGAAAACTACACTAGAAGGAATCAGTAGCAGAATAACTGAGGCAGAAAAACGGATAAGTGACCTGGAAGACAGAACGGTAGAATTCACTGCTGTGGAACAGAATAAAGAAAAAAGAAGGAAAAGAAATGAAGACAGCCTAAGAGACCTCTGGGACAACATTAAACGCAATAACATTCACATTATAGGGGTCACAGAAGGAGAAGAAAGAGAGAAAGGACCCGAGAAAATATGTGAAGAGATTATAGTCGAAAACTTCCCTAACATGGGAAAGGAAATAGCCACCCAAGTCTAGGGAGTGCAGCGAACCCATACAGGATAAACCCAAGGAGAAACACGCCGAGACACACAGTAATCAAAGTGGCAAAAATTAAAGACAAAGAAAAATTATTGAAAGCAGCAAGGGAAAAATGACAAATAACATACAAGGGAACTCCCATAAGGTTAACAGCTGATTTCTCAGCAGAAACTCTACAAGCCAGAAGGGAGTGGCATGATATATTTAAAGTGATGAAAGGGAAGAACCTACAACCAAGATTAATCTACCTGGCAAGGATCACATTCAGATTCAATACAGAAATCAAAAGCTTTACAGACAAGCAAAAGCTAAGAAAATTCAGCACCACCAAACCAGCTCTACAACAAATGCTAAAGGAACTTCTCTAAGTGGGAGAAAAAAAGACCTACAAAAACAAACCAAAAACAATTAAGAAAATGGTACTAGGAACATACATATCAATAATTACCTGAAATGTAAATGGATTAAATGCTCCAACCAAAAGACACAGGCTTGCTGAATGGATACAAAAACAAGATCCATATATATGCTGTCTACAAGAGACCCACTTCAGACCTAGGGACACATACAGAATGAAAGTGAGGGGATGGAAAAAGATATTCCATGCAAATGGAAATCAAAAGAAAGCTGAAGTAGCTATACTCATATCAGATAAAATAGACTTTAAAATAAAGAATGTTACAAGAGACAAGGAAGGACACTACATAATGATCAAGGGATCAATCCAAAAAGAAGATATAACCATTGTAAATATTTATGCACCAAACATAGGAGCACCTCAATACATAAGGCAACTGCTAACAGCTATAAAAGAGGAAATCGATAGTAACACAATAATAGTGGGGGACTTTAACACCTCACTTACACCAATGGACAGATCTTCCAAACAGAAAATTAATAAGGAAACACAAGCTTTAAATGACAAAATAGACCAGATAGATTTAATTGATCTTTATAGGACATTCCATCCAAAAACAGCAGATTACACTTTCTTCTCAAGTGCACACAGAACATTCTCCAGGACAGATCACATCTTGAGTCACAAATCAAGCCTCAGTAAATTTAAGAAAATTGAAATCATATCAAGCATCTTTTCTGACCACAACGCTATGAGACTAGAAATGAACTACAGGGAAAAAAACGTAAAGAACACAAACACATGGAGGCTAAACAATATGTTACTAAATAACCAAGAGATCACTGAAGAAATCAAAGGGGAAATCAAAAAATACCTAGAGACAAATGATAATGAAAACACAACGATCCAAAAGCTATGGGATGCAGCAAAAGCAGTACTAAGAGGGGAGTTTATAGCTACACAAGCCTACCTCAAGAAACAGGAAAAATCTCAAAGAAACAATCTAACCTTAAACCTAAAGGAACTAGAGAAAGAAGAACAAACAAAACCCAAAGTTAGCAGAAGGAAAGAAATCATAAAGATTAGAGCAGAAATAAATGAAATAGAAACAAAGAAAACAATAGCAAAGATCAATAAAACTAAAAGCTGGTTCTTTGAGAAGATAAACAAAATTGATAAACCATTAGCCAGACTCATCAAGTAAAAGAGGGAGAGGATTCAAATCAATAAAATTAGAAATGGAAAAGGAGAAGTTACAACAGACACCACAGAAACACAAAGCATCCTAAGAGACTACTACAAGCAACTCTATGTAATGAAATTGAAGTAATGAAATTGAAACTGTGATTAAAAATCTTCCAACAAACAAAAGTCCAGGATCAGATGGCTTCACAGGTGAATTCTATTGAACATTTAGAGAAGAGCTAACACCCATCCTTCTCAAACTCTTCCAAACAACTGCAGAGGAAGGAAGACTCCCAAACTCATTCTATGAGGCCACCATCACCCTGAGAGCAAAACCAGACAAAGATACTACAAAAAAGAAAATTACAGACCAATATCACTGATGAATATAGATGCAAAAATCCTTAACAAAATACTAGCAAACAGAATTCAACAACACATTAAAAAGATCATACACCATGATCAAGTGGGATTTATCCCAGGGATGCAAGGATTCTTTAATATAGGCAAATCAATCATTGTGATACACCATATTAACAAATTGAAGAATAAAAACCATATGATCATCTCAATAGATGCAGAAAAAAGCTTCTGACAAAATTCAACACCCATTTATGATAAAAACTCTCCAGAAATTGGGCATAGAGGGAAACTACCTCAACATAATAAAGGCCATATACAAGAAACCCACAGCAAACATCATTCTAAACGGTGAGAAACTGAAAGCATTTCCTCTAAGATCAGGAACAAGACAAGGATGTCCAGTATTCAACACAGTTTTGGACGTCCTAGCCACGGCAATCAGAGAAGAAAAAGAAATAAAAGGAATACAAATCGGAAAAGAAGAAGTAAAACTGTCACTGTTTGCAGATGACATGATACTATACATAGAGAATCCTAAAGATGCTACCAGAAAACTACTAGAGCTAATCAATGAATTTGGTAAAGTTGCAGGATACAAAATTAATGCACAGAAATCTCTTGCATTCCTATACACTAATGATGAAAAATCTGGAAGAGAAATTAAGGAAACACTCCCATTTACCATTGCAACAAAAAGAATAAAATATCTAGGAATAAACCTACCTAGGGAGACAAAAGACCTGTATGCAGAAAACTATAAGACACTGATGAAAGAAATTAAAGACGATACAAAAAGATGGAGAGATATACCATGTTCTTGGATTGGAAGAATCAACATTGTGAAAATGACTATACTACCCAAAGCAATCTACAGATTCAGTGCAATCCCTATCAAAGTACCAATGGCATTTTTCACAGAACTAGAACAAAAACTTTCACAATTTGTATGGAAACACAAAAGACCCTGAATAGCCAAAGCAATCTTGAGAAAGAAAAACAGAGCTGGAGGAATCAGGCTCCCGGACTTCAGAGTCTACTAAAAAGCTACAGTAATCAAGACAGTCTGGTACTGGCCCAAAAATAGAAATATAGATCAATGAAACAGGATAGAAAGCCCAGAGATAAACCCATGCACATATGGTCACCTTATTTTTTAAAGGAGACAAGGATATACAATGGAGAAAAGACAGCCTCTTCAATAAGTGGTGCTGGGAAAACTGCACAGCTACATGTGAAAGAATGAAATTAGAACAGTCCCTAACACCATACACAAAAATAAACTCAAAATGGATTTGAGACCTAAATGTAAGACCGAACACTATAAAACTTTTAGAGGAAAACATAGGAAGAACATTCTTTGACATAAATCACAGCAAGATCTTTTTTGATCCACCTCCTAGAGTAATGGAAATAAAAACAAAAATAAACAAATGGGACCTAATGAAACTTAAAAGCTTTTGCACAGCAAAGGAAACCATAAACAAGACCAAAAGACAACCCTCAGAATGGGAGAAAATATTTGCCAACGAATCAACGGACAAAGGATTAATGTCCAAAATATATAAACAGCTCATGCAGCTCAATATTAAAAAAACAAACAACCCAATCAAAAAATGGGCAGAAGACCTAGATAGACATTTCTCCAAAGAGGACATACAGATGGCCAGGAAGCACACGAAAAGCTGCTCAACATCACTAATTATTAGAGAAATGCAAATCAAAACTACAATGAGGTATCACCTCACACCAGTTAGAAGGGCTATCATCAGAAAATCTACAAACAACAAATGCTGGAGAGGGTGTAGAGAAAAGGGAACCCTCTTGCACTGTTGGTGGGAATGTAAATTGATACAGCCACTATGGAGAACAGTATGGAGGTTCGTTAAAAAACTAAAAATAGAATTACCATATGACCCAGCAATCCCACTACTGGGCATATACCCAGAGGAAACCATAAGTCAAAAAGACACATGAACCCCAATGTTCATTGCTGTGCTATTTACAATAGCCAGGTCATGGAAGCAACCTAAATGCCCATAGACAGATGAATGGATAAAGAAGATGTGGTACATATATACAATGGAATATTATTCAGCCATAAAAAGGAACGAAATTGGGTCATTTGTACAGACGTGGATGGATCTAGAGACTGTCATACACAATGAAGTAAGTCAGAAAGAGAAAAACAAATATCGTATATTAACGCATATATGTGGAACCTAGAAAAATGGTACAGATGAACCGGTTTGCAGGGCAGAAATTGAGACACGGAAGTAGAGAACAAACGTATGGACACCAAGGGGGGAAAATGGCGGGGGGGTGGGGGTGGTGGTGTGATGAATTGGGCGATTGGGATTGACATGTATACACTGATGTGTATAAAATGGATGACTAATAAGGACTTGCTGTATAAAAAAATAAATAAAATAAAATTCAAAAAAAATCGGAAAACCTGCAAGAGAGAGTACATATTCCTTTTCAAAGTTCTCTAAGGAGTGACCTGAAATGTCCCATGTGGCCTCCATTCATTCAAATGTCACTGGGTGCTGATGACCTTCTGAATGCTGCCCTAGAGACTGGGAGTTCAGAGGCAAATCTACACAGACACGAACCCAACTAGCTGGCACAGACTAGGAGACAAATGAATGCTTTCAAAAAGTGATGAGTGCTGTAAAGAAGACAAAGCCGAGTCATGGAACATAGTGGTGGAGGAGGAGAAGGTACGCAGACAGGCGGGTCAGGGAAGTCCTCTTGAGCAGGAAATATTCGATATTTCGAATATTGACATAACAAGTGAAAACCCTGACATGAAGAAATATGATAGCTCTTCTAAAATTGTGTATGCTTTCAACCAACTGCTTTTCACCAAATACTCCATTCTTCTTTATTTATGTATGCTTTTTCCAAAAAGGATTTGAGGCAGTTTATATTATCTATATATCATGAGAAAGGGGAGGTTGAGGGAACATCTACGCATGTGGTCCAGACACTTGACCAACTTTGCAAGGTAGGTGCACTCTCCTTTGTACAGACATTTTACAGACAAGGCGGCTCAGGCTCAGACTTTCAGTTTCTTGCCCAACAACACACAGCAACAAGTCTGGACTTCAAATCCAATTCTGACTCCCAAACCTGTCTTTTCCATCAGCCCTCCCTTGTTAATGCCAACCCTGAGTTACTGTGACTGAGCCTTGACTTTCCCTTGGAATGTCCAGGCAGCCATGGCAAAAAGAGAAACGTGGCATTATCAGAAAAGAGAAAAGAGAAAAATTCTTCTAAGGGTAATAAAGTACTTAGCAACATTAAATTCTAATAGAAATTTATAACATGAACCTTACATGTGGCACCATGAATTACACAATCAACTATGTATATAAAATACGTAAGCTTGGTTTTTATTTCTTTTTAATAGAATCCCTGATTTTTTAGCTGGATACATTTCCCAGATGCCTTTGCAGCTCAGTGTGGCTACTGGATTAATTTCTGGCCAGTAAGATGAAAGAACTATAATACGCAATTTCCAGGAAGTGAACTTTATCAAAGGAAAGGGATGAAACTTCTTCATCCCCTTCTCATTACAGCTGGTTGGAATGCAGATGTGATGACTGGAGGTCAGACAGCCATTTTAGACCATGAAGGGCACATTAAGGATGGTAGAACAGCAATTCAGAAAAAGCCGTAGACTCCAGACTTTTACATGTAAAAAAATAAACTTTGTTATTTTAAGTTTTCTGTCATATGTAGCTAAACTTAATCCTAACCAGTACAGGCTCATTGGAAAAAAAAAAAAAAAGACAGTCAGGGAACAGTGCTTTCAGAGGTAAGAACAGAATATTTGCCAGGCTTCTCTCAAGCGAACTGAGAGGCTTCCCAACATGTGAAGATGCTTTTATGCAAAACGTGTTTAGGGTACCCAGTGTTAGCTCATATTAGGGCATTCAAGGACTCCTGGAGCTGAAGAGGACTTGATTAAAAAGTTCAACAATCAAGATGTTCTAAAGATTCGGATTGGGTAAGACCTCCTTCATGCCTTTAGAAGATAAATGGTCATTAGAATTCAATGTTGATACAATCTTTGATTTAACCTGCACAAGGAAATAATGAATTCCTGGAATATTTGTAGGTAAAAAAACTCAAAGTCAGGGGTAACCAAAATTTTTTGAGAGCACCTAATGAGAGGAAAACACAATGCAGAATGTATAGCTACAAAGTATACAAAATTCTACATGAGAAAAAAGATTTGTTTTGAAGACTGAAAATGCAAGTGACATGAAGGCAGCATAATAAGTAGTCATGGAGAGAAGGGCACGCTACAATGAGAGATGAGTTAAATTTGCTTCTCAATGAGATCATGAAGTTGGAGACTCTCCTGAAGTACTATCAAATAACCAAACAAATCTTCAAGGTATAAAAAGTGAAAGAGTAACACAAATTCAGTCCTAAAACATAAGAGAGGTAATGCTCATTTGGACTAATCCCCCCCCAGAATTAAAAAAATTAAAAACATTAGATCTTCAAGAAACAAAACCCAAGGATCTTAATACACCCCACAGGATGAAGAACACTGACCCAGGGGACCCTCTTTTCAGCCTAGTGCACAACACCTGGAAGAGCGCCCGGCCAACACTGGCAGGAAACCCAGTTTCTCAGTCTGAATGTGGTTTTCTTGGGCACTTCCTCACACTCAGGCCCCCCAAAATAAACTGATGTAAGCATGTGTCTATTTCTGTTAAAAGTACTGGAGTGAAGGATAAGACAATAAAAAAACTGAGAATTTTATCAGCCATTCCACATAGGAGCAAATCTTTTGGTTCCAAGGCATGAGGGTTAATGACAGCCTGCGATTAAACTTTACTGGTTTACAAGATGAGCAGCAGAGTGAGGACGGGGTTTGGGAAATTAATTAAAAATACTAACACAAGGGCTTCCCTGGTGGCGCAGTGGTTGGGAATCTGCCTGCCAATGCAGGAGACACGGGTTCGAGCCCTGGTCTGGGAAGAGCCCACATGCCACGGAGCAACTAGGCCCGTGAGCCACAATTGCTGAGCCTGCGCGTCTGGAGCCTGTGCTCCGCAACAAGAGAGGCCGCGATACTGAGAGGCCCGCACACCGTGATGAAGAGTGGCCCCCGCTTGCCGCAACTGGAGAAAGCCCTCGCACAGAAACGAAGACCCAACACAGCCATGAATAAATAAATATATTTAAAAAAAAAACACTAACACAAGAGGGAGAGGGATGGACTGGGAGTCTGAGGTTGGTAAATGCAAACTATTACATTTAGAATGGCCAAACAACAAGGTCCTACTGTAGAGCACAGGGAACTATATCCACTCTCCTGGGATAAACCTTAATGGAAAAGAATATTAAAAAAAGAATGTATCTATGTGTAACACTGAGTCAATCTGCTGTACAGCAGAGACTGGCACAACACTGTAAATCAACTATGCTTCAATTAGAAAAAAATACTAACAATTTTTCCATTACACAACCATGTAAATATACTTGACACTACTGAACTATACACTTAAAAATGGTTAAGCTAGTATATTTTATGCCATGTGTTTTTAACCACAGCACATAAAAGAAAAAGTTACACAATTCAAACCACTTCCAGGTGTTTGGTCTAGGATTGTTACCTAGATTCCGCTCATCACATCCCCCTTAAATTTTAATGGCAAGACTCGGCTCAGCATGGCCTATTGTTTCTTACCTGCCTCCGTTCTCATATGCTGTAATGTGGGGAAGGAACTAATCTGTGCGAAAAAACAACAAATCTAGAAATAAAGTAACATGTGCAAGCTAGATAATCTGGGCAAGTCTTTGGTTTTAAGTCTGTGAAGATGCCCCTCCCCCCCCAAAATGATGATAGTAAAATCTAAGAAATTAGATTTTATGTCAAATGCCTTAATCACTGACTTCCCTCCATATCTCTTTTTCTAAATAGACCCCAATACATTTGGGAATTATTTCAGTCAATAAAAAAATTTTGAGAGCTTTTTACCAGGCACTAGGCATGTAGGTGTGAACAAATACAGAGACTCTGTCCTTATGAAGCCAGCCTACTCTCATACAATGTAAAGGTGGCATTTCATATTAGTGGAAAAGACTGAAAAAAATCATCTGTGTTAGTCTAACTGGCTAGTTGGGGGGTGAAAGTGGGCAGCCTAGATTCATACTCAGACAGAGGTAAGAACTTTAAAAAATAAAAAGCTATTTCTATATTTATTTGATGGAAGTTTAAAAACAAAGTCATGAAAGAATTAAAAGACAGTCTTGAAGAATTCATTTTTTTGGTAACACTGGAGCAGGGAAAAAAACAAACCACAGGGACCATGTAACAACAATAAAATGAAAAAAAAAAGGTCATTTTGACTATATTAAAGTTTTAAAAAATTGCATAAATTACCTAAATATCAAAATGCATAATGGTTAATTAGGGGAAAATATTTGCAATATATGACCCAAAATGCTAATTTTCTTAACATACATATTAACATATAAATAGCTCTGACATATGAATAAGAAAGTAGACAATAGAGTGTAAAAATAAACCAAACGACATTGAACAGTTCACAGAAAAAAATCCATGGCTTACAGACAAAGGTGGTCCTCATAATTTACAATTAAGGAAGCAAAAATGTTTCATCTATCTACTGGCAAAGATGAAAAAGTCTGACACTACAGTGTTGGTGAAGATGTAGGAAAAGACACTACCGGTGGGCCCAGAGACAAAAGCAAGGCTTTAGGAGGGAGGTTTGCAATAGCTATCAAATTATAAATGAGCAGACCTTTGGTTGACAGAAAATTAGCCAAGATAATTAAGTTAACAATAAATTTATAATTCCAGAGGAAATTATATTTTCAACTAGTGATGTCCAAACTTTAGTATGTAAAAGAATTTTTAGCATGTACTCCCAAAATGTTATTTATAAATAACATACATATGCTACTAAACCAAAATCTACATTATAACACATCCCCCAAAAAGAAGTTTAAAAAACTTCAGATGTTTAAAAAACCTAAAGTTTACTCAGGTCAATAATTCTGAGCTGAACTTACTGGCAACAAATTTGGCCTGAACCGACAAGAGGCTATTAATAGTCTTCATCCATCCCACTGAGTGTGAATATTTGCATATTCACATGGTTTGTTGTGTTTGATTCTGCATGCTGCTCCAGACACTGAGTGAGGTAGTAGGTAAGTGTGGAATGTGCACATGTGGCCATGAACACAAACACTTCTGAATTCTGAAACTTATCAGGCCTCAGGGTTTTGCATAAAGGATTGTGGGCTTGCATAACCTTTCCCTAAAGACTGGCAAATAATAAGTATTTGTTGAATGACTACATTTTTTTTAAACTTTTTTAAACTTTTTTTTAATTGAAGTATAGTTGATTTACAGTGTTAATTTCTGCTGCACAGCAAAGTGACTCAGTTATACACATACATACAATCTTTTATATTCTTTTCCAATATGGTTTATCCCAGGATATTGAATATAGTTCCTTGTGCTATACAGTAGGACCTTGTTGCTTATCCATTCTACATGTAATAGTTTGCATCTATTAATCCCAAACTCCAAGTCCATCCCTCCCCCACCCACCCGCCCTTGGCAACCACAAGTCTGTTCTCTATGTTGAATGACTACATTCTGATTCATCCTTATGACCACCAATTATTTGCCTAGCAAAGTGTTAAGCCTATTTGCCCGTGTACCTCAGGGTACAGCTATCTGAATCCTTCTACCTGCCTATTACAGTTTTTGATTTTGTTTGCTCTATCTTGTTATAAAGACCACCAGCTATAAATTCTGAGATTATCAGTATCCCTACCTACAGCAGTACCTTTGTCTTTTGTTTTCTTGCAGTCTTAGGACCAGATAATTAAGCTGTGTAAAGTAAATAAACTGTCTCTGAATGAAGTCTTAGGAGCTTTGTATTGAGTCACCGTGTAAACTTTGCAACACGTATTTTGGCTTCATGAGCAGACTTCCTGGTTCTCAATGTTTGGGAACAGAGAAGTTACCAGATAACCAGAAAGTTACATTGTTATTTTATTATAAGCTTGTATAAGGGGAATATTTACATTTTTACTATTTCAGCTTAAAAATAACTCTTGAAATTAAGCACTAGAAAAGTAAGCTCCCTGAGGTAAGGGGGTTTGGTTTGGTTTGTGCTGGACTGTATTCCCAATACCTAGAACAATAAATAGTTAATGAAGGAAGGGAAACGTTGGGTGAGAAGGAAAATGTTTTGCCCTGACAGCTCCCGAAGATCCTATTCCTTGAGAAAATCCCGGATGTGCCGATAAGGCACATGTTGTAAAATGCCAGGATTAAAGGTAGATGAAGGGGGCTGGGCTTCCCTGGTGGCGCAGTGGTTAAGCATCCACCTGCCAATGCAGGGGACACGGGTTCAAGCCCTGGTCCAGGAAGAGCTCACATGCTGCGGAGCAACTAAGCCCCTGTGCCACAACTACTGAGCCTGCGCTCTAGAGCCCACGTGCCACAACTACAGAGCCCACGTGCTGCAACTACTGAAGCCAGTGCGCCTAGAGCCCGTGCTCCGCAACAAGAGAAGCCACCACAATGAGTAGCCCCCACTCGCCATAACTAGGGAAAGCCCGCGTGCAGCAGCGAAGACCCAACACAGCCAAAAATAAATAAAATAAATAAATTTAAAGGTAGATGAAGGAAGGTACTACCTTTTAAATAATACTATAAAGATAAGAGTTTGGTAGATAATTCTTCAAGGATGATGAGGGAAAGACTGTCAGTATCAGCAGCTTATAATGTGCCTTAACTTACTTCCAGACAAAAAGGAAAATAATATTTTAAGTCAAATGCCATTTTAAAAGGGTGGACTCAGCACACTCCCTCTCCATTGCAGCTAAGACGACTGTATTCCATACTCTCCAAGCGCCTTGGAGAAAGGTACAGAGGAAAGTTCCTCCACACAGCACAATACAGGGAGGTTGCCTGAGGAGTACAATGGGATTACATGGTTAATAGTTTTGAACACAGACGGGAGGGTGAGGCTTCTGATTGAAGGCATCAGTAAGATCTGCGCAAGAGCCCCCAAAGCGTTCCCAAAGTTGCAGTGGGTCCCTATGAATGCGCTGTTGTATCAAACTCAAGGGCTTTCAGGGAGGAAAAAAGGCAGGACAGTAAGGAGGCAGGGAAGTTATGGAACGTCAGTAGGAATAAGAAACAGCGTGAGGTAAGACTGGAGCCGACGTGGGGAAAAGGGTGTAAGAGAATTCGGCCCAGTTGGGGGTTCTGGAGACCCGCCAAGCGGCTGCGGGCGCAAGGACAGAAAGTGAGCGTGGGTGGAATCGCGAGAGATGAAAGGACTCCAGAATCCTAAGTGGGGGTCGGCGGTTCGGCTCCGGCAGGGCCGGGCGGGCCTGGCCGGGGTAGATCGAGCCAGGGGAGCTGGGCCGCAGCACGCCAGCCCCGACCAGACAAGCCACGTTCCTACCCGTCCGCACGCGTCCGGCCGCAGGTCCTGGAAGTCGGAGCCGTAGATGGCCTCCAGGGCCTGCAGCTCGTGGTCCTGTCGCTGTGGGTAGCTCTCCGGCGGCTCGTCCCGGCCACGCCCGTGGGCCCCGCGGCCCCCAGCCATGGTAGTGCGGTGGGCAAGGCAAGGCAAAGCAGCCTTTTGGAGGTGGGTGGGCCCTAGGCGGGCTCCGCTCCGGGGGCGGGACCGTGGGCGGGGATCCAAGCCGGAGGCGGGGTCAGGGATGGGGAGAGCTCCGCGCTTGGGGGAAGGATCACAACCGGAGCTCCACGCCGGGAGGGGGCATGTGGGCGGGGCGTCGCGCCGGGGGCGGGGTCAGGGTTGGGGTGGGGCTCGGCGCCCAGCAGGATCCCCGCCGGAACTCCGCGCCCCGGGCCGGCTCTTGGGTGAGAAGCGGCGTCACGAACGCTATTAACGCGTGAGCAGCGTAGGCATGGGAGCGAGGCTGGGGGAAGGTTTAGCCCACATTCTGCTGGGGGAACTGAGCGGAGGAACCTGCAGGGGCGTGGGAGATCAAATCCATCAGAATGGAATGCCAAGGGGTATGGTTTTCACGAAATAAGTCTCTTTCACAGAAGTGCCTGCTGGAACTCCTTCACTCTGGCATGGGTAGGAGACAGGAGCTCTGAAGGGCAGACTTTGATGGGTTTTCCAGCCGCTTTGACTCACCTTAAGCCTTCCCAGAAGACGACCAGGAGTAAAAATCGTGACCGCTACTCCCCTCCCCGCCAGTTTTTTACCCTCGAGCTCGTCCCCTTAACCATAGATTCAACATCCCAGTGCATGTTCTCTGTTCCTACATGCCTACCCTAGGGGTCAACAGTACCACCATGCAATTTCAATTGAAAAATGTCTTTCCACTCAGGCATCTTATGAGCAACATTCCCATGAAGAGAATTATGTTGCATGCCCAGTTTACTTAATGTGAATTGAGGAGGTCTTTCTGTTATATCCTGTCTCCAACCAATGTTGATTTAGAATAATCATATCGTATTACCTCAAGTTAAGTTTAAGTGACATTTCCTTCTGTCTGCCTTGCTTACCCCTATACTATTTGCTAAATAATGATTATTTAAGTATCTTGCCGTCATCTATCTACTCAGTTGTGGCCAGATAACACAAAGGCACTAGTTTGACCCGAGGCCCCTTCAAACCATCTTCTCCTTCCCTCCCCTAGGGACCTGTTCTTTTTCCAGTGATGCCTGTCTAGGTAAATGGCACCACCCCCTCCCCATTGGCCCAAGCCAACTAAGAGTAATCCTGGATTCCCTCTCTCTCATCTCTCACATCCAGATAGTTACAATTTCTTCCATTCATCCACTTCACTCCATCCCACTGCCACTAACTTGGTTCAGGTCACCATCATCTCTTCCCTGGATGACTTCAACAGCTGGGAAACTAGTCACTGCTTTCATTCTTGCCCCACTTTAAGCCATTCTTCCTATTGCAGCCAGAGTAATGTTTCTAAATAAAAAATATGATCATATCACCCCAGTTCTTAAAATCCTTCCATTTCTCCATTTTTTTAAATTAAAATACTCTAGTTATGGAAAAATTTCACACATACATTAAAGTAGGGGAAATATTACAATACCCCCCTGTACTCATCACTCAGCTTCAACAAATTTAGAATCTTATTCAATCTTATTTCATTTCTCCCCTCTTCCCACCCCTCAACACAGACACACACACACACACCCCTCCCTAGGAGTGAATCTTAAAGAAAATCTCAGACATCATATCATTCTTTTTATAAACACTTAAGTACATATCTCTAACAGATAAGGACATTTTATGAACATAATACTGTCCTTATACCTTAAAAATATAACAGTTGCTTAACATTATGTAATACCCAATTTATGTTCAAAATTCTCCATCTGTCTAAAATTAGAATCTGTAGTGGATGCTGGACCTATAAAGGATATAATCAAAACAATCAGCAAAATTTGAAGGGGGTCTTGTGGATTAGACAGCATTATTATATCAGTGTTAACTTCCTGAGTTTACTGATTGTACTGTGCTCAAATAGAAAGTGTCCTTGCTATTAGGAAATTTCCACTCAAACCGTAAGGGGTAATAGGGTATTATATATACAATTAGCTCCCAAGTGATTCAGAAAATAAAGAGAGAGATGATAAGTCAAACATAGATGTCAACCATTGGGGGGAATTTAGGTGAAGGATGTATGAGAGTTCTTTGGATAATTCTTACAACTTTTATATAAGTTTGAAATTATTTCAAAGTCAAAATTTCACAACAAAAACCCTGGCAAACTGTTCTCCAAAGTGTTGTACTATATTATATTCCCACCAGTTTAGGAGGGTTCTAGTTACTCTGCATCTTTGTCAGTAATTGTTATTGTCAATCTTTTAAATTTTAAACATTGTAATTGGTGTGTAGTAGTATCTCATTGTGCCTTAATTTACATTTCCCTAATGATTAATAATGTTAATCAGCTTTTCATGTGCTTATTTGTCATTCATATATCTTCTGTCTGTTCATATCTTTTGCTCGTTTTAAAAATTGTATTTTTTATATTATTATTGAGTTTTGAGAATTCTTTATATATTCTGAAGTAAGTCCTTTATCAGATATGTAATTTGCAAAAATTTTCTCCCAGTCTGTAGTTTGCCTTTTCATTCTCTTAACAGTGTTTTACAAAGAGCATAGTTCTTACTTTTGAGAGAGTTCAATTTATCAGTTTTTATCTTTTATGAATCGTGTTTTGTCATCCTATCCAAGAAATTTTTGCCTAACTTAAAGTCACAAAGATTTTCCTCCATGTTTTCATCTAGAAGTTTTATAGTTTTCAGTTTTACATTTAGGCCTATCATGAGTTTTAGTTAAAAAGTTAAACATATACCTACCCTATGACACAACTATTCACTGCTAGATATTTATTTACCCAAGAGAAATGAAAGCATATGTCCATGAACAGACTTGTAAATGAATGTTCATAAACCCTTAATCGCCAAACTGAAAACAACCCAAATGCTCATCAAAAGTGATGGACAAACTTGTTTCTTGGTAAAAACAAATTGATATGTATCAATACAATCAATGGAACACTATTCAGCAATAAAAATAAATATGCTATCTATATAATAATAACATGGATAAATCTCAAAGTAATTATGCTGAGTGAGAGAAGCCAGACAAAAGAGTACATATTGTATGATTCCATTTATATAAAATTCTAAAAATACAAACTTAGTAATAGAAGATAAGCGATTGCCTGGTGTCAGGATGACAGAGATGAGCCACAGGGAGGGATTCCAGAGGGACAAGAAGAAACTCCTGGGAGTGATGGATATATTCATTATCTTGATTGTGGTGATAGTTTCACAGGTGTTTGCATATATTAAAACTGATCAAACTGTAGAATATATGCAATTTATTGTATGTCAATTATACTCTAATAATCTGTTAAAAGGAAAAGGTTGTTGTTGTTGCTTTGTTTTGTTTTACAGTGCTTTGTTTGTATTAGGATCCAACCAATGTCCACACATTGCATTTGGTTGCCCTACGTGAAATAACTCAGCAGTCCTGGGATCATTCGAAAGTAAAGACTGGTACTTGACTGGCTTCCGGCAGATAACCTCTAAACTCTTGGAGCACCCAGACTGGTAAGATTGTTTTTGTGTAACTGGGGTTCACAGTTTGTCAGGACACCCCAAGATTTCCTTATTCTCCAGGCCCTCCCTAAACCCTTAGATCAGTTCTCCAAGGAAGAGACTCTACTTCCTCATGCCCTCCCTGCTCCCCAAAAGTACATCTCCTGGTCTTGCTGTTTACCCTCAACTTCCCAAAGAAAAAATTCCAGACTGTTGGTCGTTGTGCCCAAATTTTAAAACTACATTCCCTTTCATTCCTGAAGGATATTTTCACTGGATATAGAATTTGGAGTCAGTGGTTCTTTTCTTTCAGCCCTTGAAAATGTTATGCCACTTCTTTCTGGCCTTTGTGATTTCAATTAGATCTCTGCTATCATTCACATTGTTTTTCCCCTATAGGTAAAGTGGCATTTCTCTATGGCTACTTTTAAAGATTTTTTTTCTTTGTCAGTGTCCAGAAGTTTGATTATGATGTGTCTTGGTATAGATTTCTTTGGGTTTATCATGTTTAGAGCTCACTCAGCTTCTTGAATCTGTAGGCTTATGGTTTTTGCCAAATATGGGAAATTTTCAGCCATTACTTCTTTGAATACTTTTTTGGACCTGCCCTCTTTCCTGTCTCCTTGTAGCAGGTAAAAGCACTTAATTGTTCTTAAAGCTCTCTGTGGCCTGGCAGAAGTAGGAGAGGCAAGGTGGCTCCTGCTGTTCAAGAAATTATGAAATAAAAATAGCATTTTTTTTTTTGCATCAGTTTGTGGGTATTTGTATGCATTTACATATTTATATACCCAAATGAATCTTGTCCTTCAAATTCTGGAATAAATTAAGTATATATTTTTCTTCCAAAGCTGTGCCATTACTTAGAAGTCAGACTGTGAGTCGTAGTATTTTATAGTCATATCTCATCTTTTAGCAAAGAAGATACGGTCTTGATCACTTAATTCACCAGAATTGGTCCTAGATAACTTTTGGCTCTATCAAAAAATTCAAATTTATTCTTAAAGGACATATTTATTACCATCAGCAAAAGAATGTTTCCTTTTATGATACAGGAAAGAATATTCCAACTTCTGAAGGTAGTTATAAAAGAGAGTCCCAAATACGTGTTAAGAAATCATGATATTCTTCAACAGTTAAACAGCTTCCCAGGGTGACTCCTTTAAAGGTGATAATATTCATGGATATTTTAGTTTTGGCATACTTGCTATTAAAAAATTAGTCAGGTTGCTTTATAATCACTATGTGTATATGTGTGTGTGCATGTGTCTATGTGTCTGTTTATATGAAATTGCTGAGGCTTTCTGGGGGAAGGGGTATTCAATCTCTCACCTTCCAGATATTCTTGATGAATGTAATAGCAATCTATAGGTGCAAGGACTATTACAAATTGGGAAACTGCATTAAGAGTTATAGATTCATATCAGTAGAAAACCATTTCCCAGTCCACATATTGAGATAATTTAGAATATGCAAATTATTAGTATTAGTAAATATAATTAGTAAATTATTATACTAATTACATTATTTACTATAATTAGTAAATTATTAGTATTAGCTTTTTTAAACAGATAATTTCTTTGATGGTAATTTAACATACCCCAAACTAAGAACCATAAAGTAAACGTATTTAGCCCAATAGTGTAAAGGCTAAATTGTGGACTTCTAAATCTTTAACCAAAAGCCATTTTGTCCTTTGTTAATTGCAAAGTAAGTGGTTCTTCCATTTTTTGAAATACAGGACTTGTTAGGCAGTGCTTTATTTATATCTACAAAGAGAGAATTCTTTAAAATGTTGAAAGATGATGCTTTTTTTCCCTTTTGATATTTGTTGTCTTTAAGCATCAATAAACAGGAATCAATCTTATATAGTTACATTTCATTGATTTCCTATCATGTGCCAGGTTCTGTTAGAGATTTTCATTAATTTGGTATTTTATTGTCCTCTAAACAGCCTTGCAATATAGGCATTTTAATCGCTATTTGGTAGAGGAGGAAACTGAGCTTAGAGAGGTCAGTAACTGCCCAGTGTCACAAGTGGAAATAGGGGAGCAGGCATTCAAACCCAGGTCAAACTGACACCAACATCATACTGCCCCCCTTCCCCCCGTCCCGGTTACTAGACTCTTTATCTTGAGGGAGTTGGTAGGTTTGCCTGTGTAAAGTGACAATCTGAGTATACTAAGCTTAAGTACTCCCCCCAAAAAGCTATTTAAATGACATAAATTTATTGGAGACCGGTATGTTTTTGGACATGAAATATTCCAGTAGTTCAATTCAAAGATGCCCAGAGACTTTATTATCAGCTACCACTTTCATTTTACAAGGATCTAGGATATCCTTATTGCCCCCAATATACACAGAGATTTTTTTTTAAGCCCTAATTCAATATCTTCCATTCCCGGGAAATAAAGTCTATGCTCTCTTAAATATGCAGGCCCCAGTTTTCATAACTCTATCTGCCAGGATAGGCTGGGTTATACTGTGATAATGAGCAGCTCCAAAAATCTTGGTTGTTTAGTATAACAAAGGTTTATTCCTTGCTTATATACAATTTGTTGTTATGTCTGGGTGGTCTCTAGGGCGTCCGCAACCCCCCTGCCACCCCCACCCCACACACACAATAAGGTGACTCAGAAACACAGGCTGCTTCAATATTTCAGCTCTTCAACACAAGTCCCCTTCCACAATCACAATGGCAGGGCAGCAGAGAGACTTGAAAATCACAACAAGCTTTTCACTGCCGCAGCTCAGAAATGACTCGTCACTTCTGCTCACATATCATTAGTCATTATAGTCACATGGCCCTGCCCATTTGCAAGGGCAGCCGAGAAAAATAGTCTTCTGTGTGCCTGGAAGAAGAGGAGAATGAGATACCACTGAACACTAGTAATGTTTACATAATAACCTGCATTGTTTGTGTCTTTTGTATAGGTATAGAATTAGCCATTTGGAAATAGAACTACTTATTCCAGATGGGTAGCCCGGGGCCATAAGGATCCCTCTTTCCTCAGCACACTGCTGCTTGGGCTTACCGACTCAAAACACTTCCAGCTTTTCTCTTCTCTCCATCTTTAGCGAGAGACCATGCAGGGACATTTGAGAGTGTAGTGTTGGGGACAGGAGGCAGGAGGAAGAGACCTTCAATGATGAAAAGGAAGAAGGAAGGGGAAATAAACCCATAGGCTCCTCCTCACTTCCCGCCACCTTCCCCTTGGGCTTTGCAATTATCTCAAATCCTATCCATCTCTTCTTTCCCCTACCCAGCTCCCTTCCTGCTCTTCAATAAATGCCCAAGAAAGTTGGAATCCAGGAATTCTTTTGAACATAAATGGATCCTATTTCATTCTATAGGTATGGAAAGATGTTATTAGCACCTACATGTAAATTTTGCCTATCACCACACCATGGGAGTATAAGAGAAAAAACAGAGAAGGAAATAGGCTTTTAAAAATTACCACAGAGATTTATCATAAGGAGCTGGCTCATGCAGTTTTGGAGGCTAAGTCCCAAGATCGGCAGTTGGCAAGCTGGAGACCCAGGACTGTCAATGGTGTTGTTCTAGTCCCGTCTAAAGGCCTGAGAACCAAGAGAGCTGATGGTGTTCTTCCAGTCTGAAGGCCACCAGGCTTAACACTCAGAAGAGCCAAGGTTTCAAGTCTGAAGGCAGGGAAAAGCTTATATACCAGCTCGAAGGTTGTGAGGCAGAGGAAATCCTCTTTTACTCAGCTTTTATGTTCTAGCCAGATCTTCAACTGATTAGATGAGGCTCACCCACAATAAGGAGGGCAATCCCTTTACTCACTCTACAGATTCAAATGTCAATCTCATCCAGAAGTATCCTCATAGACACACCCAGAATAATGTTTGGCCAAATATCTGGGCAACCGTGGCCCTGTCAAGTTGACACATTAAATTAACCATCATACCTATTTTCCCATGGCTATAAGAGGTAAAATCCCTAAGCAAATCCCAGGGGGTATATGATTAAGGAAGAGGTGATTGGAGAAAGCTTCGAGAATCTGTTCTAGTCCACATTTCTGTGTTCCCGCCTTCCCAGCACAGGGCATTAACGTTAGTTAAATGAGTGGATTACTGGCACAAGGAGAAGAGTAATTCTTGTAAACACTGAGAAGAAAGTAGACCTTTGGAGAGCTAGGTAGACCTACAGACTGAGTAGGGCCTCCCTGGGAGTCCTTAATCCCCAGAGCCTCTCCTTCTTTTTGCCCCACTCTGCCTGGGAACCCTATCATCCTGTTTATTATTTCTATAGGGAAATGGATCCTGAGCGCTACACAACTAACTTTAAAACTTTGGGAACACAAAGTGTGTTTAAGCTGGGAGAATGCCTTCTTATACTATTCATTATGGGAGAAAAATGTAAGGAAAACTTACTACGCATTATCTAAGAGCCAGAGGTTGCCTATTTTTTTATTCCATTTTCTATTATCTGCTTTTAGTGTAGCTCCAGAAAGTTTTGGATGAAAATTAGCTAGCACATAAATGTGTAGGCTGGTGGTCCTAATCACCTGCCTTCAGCTATGGCTGTGTACCAGTTTGCTGCCAGGTGTTAATATTGGCTAGCTCATATCCCCGTAATACCTGTACATGGTCAGTAACTGAAGAGGACTGTAATTAATTTATGTGGTTTTTGACCTCTTCCGGTTTCATTCCAGAAAAAAATATCTAAAAACGAGACCTTTGGAAGGATTTTTTTGATAAAAGGAAAATAGATATTATGGCAGATTTTATTTTCCTTAAATGACTGCAACAATCTCTCTCATTCCACCTGCTGTTCTTACAATATGATGGACACTCCCTCCACTGAGAGGTGTAGTCTCTGTCCTTTCCCCTTATATGTGGCGGCTTTTGACTGCTTCTACAAATAGAGTACAGTGGAAGTGATGTTCTGTGACTTCTGAGATGAGTCATAAAAGTCGGCCACCTTCCCGCCTTGTCCTCTTGGGACCCTTATCTTGAAATGCTCACTTTTGGAACATAGCTGCCACGCTGTAAGAAAGCCAAGCAGCCACAGGGAGAGGCCACATATAAGCATCCCAGCTGACAGGCCCAGCTGAGGTCCCAACAACAGCCAGCATCAACTGCCAGACATGTTAGTTAACAAGCCTTCAGATTCCATACCCTGGCTTTGACTTTGAGCTGCCCCAGTTGATATCATGTGGAGCAGAGATAAGCAGTCCCAATGGGTCTTGCCAGAATTGCATATTTATGAGCAAAATAAGTGATTGCTGTTGTAATTTAGGCCACTAAGTTTGTGATGAGCAGACAAGTATAAATAACCCTACTATAGACATTTGACATATATTTAAATCATGTCCAATCAATCTTATTTTTTTATTAGAATATAGTTGCTCTACAATATTGTGTTAGTTTATACTGTACAGCCAAGTGAATCAGCTATATGTATACATATATCCCCTCATTTTTGGATTTCCTTCTCATTTTGGTTACCACAGAGCACTGAGTTCCGTGTGCTATACAGTAGGTTCTCATTAGTTATCTACTTTATACATAGTATCAATAGTGTATATATGTCAATCCCAATCTCCTAATTCATCCCACCCCCCCTTTCCCCCTTCTTACATCAATATTAAATTATCTTGTAATCAGTGAAAATTTCATATAGCCCATGGCCATAAGAAGTATACCACTCTGATCTCATCCTTGGTCCTATACTGAGGAAGGCAATCCTTCCTCAAGTCTGAGAATCACGGTGACCCCTCAGTTTATCAGGTTATTTCTTTTTTTTTTTTTTTTGGCTGCGTTGGGCCTTCATTGCTGCGCGCAGGCCCTCTCCAGTTGCAGGGAGCTGGGGCTGCTCCTCGCTGCGGTGGGCGGGCTCCAGGAGCACAGGCTCAATAGTTGTGGCTCGCGGGCTGCAGAGCGCATGCTCAGTGGTTCAGGCGCATGGGCTTAGTTGCTCCGCGACATGTGGGATCTTCCCGGACCAGGGATAGAACCTGTGTCCCCTGCATTGGCAGGCAGATTCTTAACCACTGCGCCACCAGGGAAGCCCCTATCAGGTTATTTCTTGACTCAACTAACCCCATACCCTAACACCAGTTTACGGGCTGGAGAGAATTTACTGGTATCTTCTCGGAATACAAAACGAGAGGTTTCTTGCTTTATTAAACACTCTTTACATCTGAAAAATTGAAAAATGTTTTCCTCACATTTATCCCAATCCTTTTTAGTAGTTTTGAATAGGGATGGCAAGTGATGGTGAGTAAACGGGTATTTTTACAACTGTCACTACACAACTCATTTACACATCTTCCCTAATCTTTCCTAAGGAGTGTGCTGGATATTGCTGAATTATTATTATAAATTATGTTTTGTAATGACTACAGTGTAAGGGGTTTCATCTTGAAAAATATGTTTGGACTCCCAGAACAAATTTTAACTGCTGGAAATGACTTATGTTTTTGAAAATACAGTTTATCATTAATTTTCCTTCCATTTCTCTTTTCTTTTTTTTTTTTGTCTCCAAAATGTTCAAAATACCTGCTTACATAGAGAATTATGTGCAGGTATTTTGAGAATCCAAAGATGTACAAGACATGGACCTTCGCCCTTTCAAGAAGAATAAGTAATAAGGGTTAATAGGGAAAGTGAAGTAGCCCTATGGTAGCACGATCAGCCTTGGGATAACCAAGAAATAACTCTGTAATTTTAATCAATTCGTAAGAGTTATTGTCGTGGGACCTAGTCCTACCAGTCCATTTGTCAAAGCCCTCTACCGTGTCCTTCACTCCTGAAAAAGAAACAGTTCTCATAAGGTCAAACCAGGCAAAATTTTAGTTGTCTTTTCTTATTTCTCCTTTTCTCTTCTCCCCTGATCCTCTCTCTGGATGCCATCCATACCCGTTCCTTGTTCCATTCGGCTTCTCTTTACCATTTTTTCTTGTTTACTCGCTCATCCCAGCTTCCCAACCGTTTGCATCAGCCCGCAGGAAGTTGCTCCCTCCTCAACGCTTCATTCCCAGAATCCACCTGACCGGGTTGTATTGTGTACATTTTAGAAATGAGACTCAATGAAAAGGCCCAGGAAACCGGGCACTGTATTTCTAAATCCCATCTTTCTTAAATGCTTCAGCTACACCCAAGGCCCGATGGAGGAGACTGGGCTCCTTGCCCAGGTGCCAACGACGTGGAATTATCAGCCTCAGGCAGCCCCAGCTGACGAGATAAGGAGCAGTAATGACAGCAGTAAACGAGGCGAAGCCCCGGAGGAGCCGCGAGCTTCTTCACGGCAACCAGACATGGATCCTCCGCCCCTCCCACGCTCCCCGCCTTGGCTATCAAGATCGTGGGGGGGGGTCCAAGATGGCGCCGTCCCTCCCGCCCGCGGTAGCCTGGGCGTGGGGGCGGGGCCAAGCGTGTCACGTGATCGCCCCGCGGGCCGCGCGCCCCCAGCCGCCTCAAGCGCGCGCAGGCAGTTTGGTGATCTCGTAGAGGGTGCCTCTTCCTTTCCAGGGGCGTATTCTCGTGTCTTCGCAAAGTCTGGAGGCTCTCTCCCTGCAGTCGAGGGCCGGAGCGGGGCCAGGAAAGGGGGCACTGGGCCGTGCAGAGGCAAAGGGTCTGTGGAACGAGGTCCCTGCAACCCGCGCCGAGGCAGGAGGTCGGAACCCCCAGCGAGGGGCCGGGCCGGAGAAGCCCTCGCGGGCGTCTTGGAGGACTGTCGGGCGCTGACGGCGAGGCTATTGGGGAGGTTCGGGGCATTCCACCTTGGCCATGGGCGGCGTGGGGACCCGCAGGTCCCCTCGGGGCTCCGAGCATTTGACTTGGGCATTTTCCGGGTTTCCCATCACCACGTAGCCTCGAAGCCAGCAGAACTGAAAAAAGGCTGCAGTCCAATGTTCTCTTGCCTCTGAGGAGAGGGGCTGAGCCCGTCCGCTGGAGGGGACTCGAGAGGGCTGCCCCGGGGGTGGCCAGAAGCAGAGGTTGAAGAGGGCGGCGGGAGCGGAGAGCGCCCTCCTTGACCATCAAATGCCTCTTGTGTTTCTCTCTCTGCTGAGTGGGCTTGGACGCGCTGACCACGCGGGAGGAGGGACGGACGACGCTCGGCGGGCTCTGACCGTGCCGCCTTCATGTGGCTGCTGACGGGGACCCCGGAGGGAACGGGCATGGGGCGAAGCCTCGCCCTCTCCGCTCCCCGCCTCCCGGGCGCCGGGGCTGGCGATGTGGAGACGTGAGGGGACCCGCGGCTGCTCCGGCTTCTCCAGGTCTCCACCAGGCACCCCCGTGTTCCTCCGCGCCCGAGGCAGGAGAGAGTGGCGCGGAGGTCCGAGGCGGGCGCACGGGCGGGCTAAGACGGAGCTGGAGCTCCAGCCTCGCCATGGGGCATAACGGCAGCTGGATCTCCCGAAACGCCAGCGAGCCGCGCAACGCGTCGGGCGCCGGGGCGGAGGGCGCCAACCGCAGCGCGCTCGGGGAGTTCGGCGAGGCGCAGCTGTACCGTCAGTTCACCACCACCGTGCAGGTCGTCATCTTCATAGGCTCGCTGCTCGGTAAGCCGCCCGCGGGGGCGCCTCCCGGGTGGGCTTCCCCGAGGGCGCAGGCTCGGAGAGCCGGGATCGGGGGTCGCCAGAGCCGCCGTGGGTTTCGGGGTGCCTGGCAAAAGTGCAGATAGTTGAAGGAGGTTTAAGAATGTCAGGGTATCTGCAGGGAAGTTAAGCAGGGAGGGTCGACTCCAGCCTCCAAGCTGGAAGCAGAAGAATTCCCGTAGGGCTTGGTCCCGGCTGGAGGTTGGGTTGCCTGGTCCTGGGCGCCAGGCGGCCCTTGCGGAACGCTTCGGGATGGGCACGGGGTTGTGCCTATCACATGCCTTACCTCCCGGGTACCAGGGCGGAGCTCTGGCTCGACCTCTTGTTTACAAATAGCGAGCAACAAAGCTTCTGTTTTGTTGCTGGTGACTGATGTGTTTTGCGCTCCCATCTATTCCCTGTATATAATTTTTTTTTTTTTTTTTGCGAGAGCCTTATTTTGCGCGTTTTTTAAATGGCTGGCTTCTTCGGAACAGCAACCTGCTGGTAAACAAACCTGTGGAGTTAAACTCTATGTTGCCTTAGATATTTTTAAACCCCTAAACAAAACAAATCCCAATCTACTTCTTTCCCTATTTTTTTTTTTTTCTGAAGTACAGCATAAAGACAGGATAAAAAACACAAAACACCACACACAACAAATTTAGGAATACTTGTTAGGGAAAGAAAAGATCAACGAACTGAAATGAGTGGTTAGTAAAAATGTCCACTAGTGTGAGAATTACTTGTACTTCTGGTAGCTACTCTTTAAATGATAAATGATACAATGAATATTCATTTTTGTTGAGATTTGTTGAACATGTTGCATATTATTTGTAAATATGTGGCTTCCTTTAATATGAATTCTCTGATGTACCATTTATAAGGATGTAAAAAGATTGTTCGTAATTATGTGTGATATTATGGCCAAGAGCAGTCCTAAAGTTTCAAAGTAGGAATAGATTACTTTTTTGTAGACACCTGTGAATTATTATGGAAACGAAGATAACTGACATCAAAAAGACTATGAAACATCAACTATACTTCAATTTTAAGAAAGAGAAAAAGAAAGAATAAATAACGATGTAATAAAAAAAGACTATGGAAGAATTGTGTTTGGAATTTTCCTTTCGCAGCTTCTCTAATTGTCATCATCCTGTCCCACTCTAGCGTAATATTTATCTTCCATTTTTTGTCATGAGGGCATTTTCAGGAGTTGACATCAATGGGGCTATGTGTAGATTTGTGTATGTTACGATGTGTTTTTATGAGTGGAATGTAAATGCACATTAACAAAGCGAAAGCTTGTGTCCCAAATATTTTCAGTATTCATTTAACAAACAAACACTGAACACCTACTGGGTACCAGGCACAGTGCACCGTAGATTTTTGAGAGTTAAATTCTAGTATTGTCACATTTACTTAAAGAGTAGATTATTGGGGAGGCAGTAGAAGTGGCTGCATTTTTATGTCTGCATTTATTCTGCATATATATATATATATATAGAGAGAGAGAGAGTTTGATTGTTTTGTTTTGTTTTTCCCATTGGTAACTTTAACCCTGAAGAATGATGGTGCCAGGAGAAATTTTCTCATAGTTTGACTCTAAAAATTTGAGTACTATTGAAATAGAACAGCATGTGTATACAGGGCAGAGTAAATAGTGCACATTTAACAAATATTCTGCTTCCCATGTACTTTCAATTCTGGTAACTTGCATTGGATTCAGGAATTCCTAGGTAAATCTGCCCTTAATTCAACTCTTTTTCCACACAGCACTTTAATTGACATGCAAAAACTGCTTCTGTGGATGTCTTAAAAGAGGAGACTGATTTTTGCCCTTGATCTTTGGTTATGCTTGACTTGGCCTAGCCAGGATTCCCCCTTACACATGACTTAGGTCCTCCTAAGAGACTTCCATTTGCTCCTTTTTATTTTCAGAAAAAGTATAAATATGGTTAAATTTCTAGTAATCAAAAGTCAGAGAACTTGTGCAAAAGTGAAAGGCATTTCTGGTTTTCTTAAAAGCTTAACTACGTAACATTGCACTGTGCAGTTGTTTCTGGTATTCTTGATTCATTGTTCTTTGAGGATTTGACCCATACAGACATATCTATGTCATCAAATCCTGGTAATGCCAATTGAGGCTCAGAGCTTAAGTTCCAAAGCCATGTGCAGTCAGTTGCAAGGCAAGTAAACTTGGGAAGCCTAGTTTCATGAAGCCCAAAAATAGAGAAAAATTATCCCAGAAGAATCTAGAAGGCTGAAAAGTAAATGGAGGATGGAATAGTGTCTAGAATAGCATATGACACTGGTTTAATCTACTTGTTTTCTCTGTGCCCAGACATGGACAAATGAGTTTTTTCCCTTTACATAAATTCAAATATACTTCCCATATTCTCTACATAGAATTTTTCATTGGGATTTCCAGAGGCCTACTATTATGTGAAAATAATATCTTTGTACTGTTGATATCTTACAGCTCTTTTTGAAAAGTGTTTTAGTGCCCTGTATGAGGGAAAATCCCCAACAACTTTTAATAACTATAATATATCCAACCATAGGGAATGTTATTTGCTGTGTTGAAAATGAACTCGAGAATTGTATATAATATTGTTCAAATAATGCCTTTTGAAGGTTTGTGTGAGCTATTGTCTCAGCCTTCTTTATGCAACATATTGGGATATATTCAGATATACCGTAGATTTTGAAAGAGAGTCAAATAATTTAGATTGCCCTTTGATAAATATATGGCACACACCACTTTTGGTAGTGAACAATGTGAAATCAAGGACTCAAAAAGAATTGGAACCATCATTTCCAATAAATGTTTTGCATTTAACTCCTCAGAGTTGATCTTTCTCTTTCTTTTTCCCCACTGTCTTTGGATTCACAATCCAAGTGCCTGGAAAGCTGGACCCCTCTCTGGTGCTTTGACTTGAAAAAGGTCAGTGGTTGTGACCTAGTCTGTTACCTCTAAGCTCCTTCTGGACAAATTGCCTGTTATCTGTTGTTACCATCTTTGGAGGCCTTTAGGAGATTTTTATAAATGCATTTGCTCTTATTTAAAGAAAATCAGCACTGTAGACAACAGCCAAGAAGTATGTCTCCTACCCTGAAATTTATTTTAAAATAGAGAAATCAGCCTGCCTTCCTCTTGCCAAACCACTGTATGTTTGGTTCCTGTGTTTAACCTGTGTCCCCTTTCCTTAGCAATAGTCTGTAGTGAACCTTTGGGAAGTTGATGACCCCAAGTAAAGGTCCAAGTTGTCTGTTGTCTGATTCCTTGAGGTGGTTATTGAAGTAATCATTTCAAAGGAAAGGGGGGAGGGTGGTTACTTGTTGAATTGATTTCACAGGTGATGTGGAGAAACACCATTTTTGCTCATGGTAGTCTATAATATTTCAACTAAATTATATTGGGCACCAGCAGTGTTCATGGTACTCGTTTGACAGAGAAATATACTTGTGCTTTTGATACTAGTTGAAATTAATCAGATAACAGCTGGATAATTCTTGGAGTTCCTTAGTTAAATGTTTGATAGAAACAATGTTACTACCAGTTTGTGCTCATAATTCATAATTACGAGGATGATTTTTCATAATTATATAAGTAATACATTAGCCATAATTATAGCTAATAATAATGTAATGTCAACAGTCTATATATATATAATAATGTATGATAACAAATATATTGGCCATAATTATAGCCAATAATAATGTAATTATCAACAGCCTTATTATACCTGCTTTTTCTGTTTCTGGTATGCCTAGAAACGTAGTAGATTACATCAAGAATAAGGTGTCCTGAATTGACCTAAGGAGTTTGAAATGGTGAGGTCAATAGTTATCAGCCTGGGTAGATGAACTCCTAATATACTGACTCAAACTGCCTCATGTTGCCATTGATTTCCATATGCTGTATGCATTCTGCCACCCCACTCTTTTATAATGTAATACGTTAAGCACAGGAAAGCAGTCTGGCCTCCATCTGAATGAAATACTTTTGGTAACCCTTTGCTTCTCCTTTCTAGGCCTTCAATGGACAGCTTCTACTTTCCAATTCTTCTGGAAATTAAATTCTGTGAAAACTTAAAAAACTTTATCGAGATTAAAATTCATATATTACACATTTCAGCCAATTATAGTATACAGGTCAATGGTTTTTAGTATATTCACAGAGTTATGTAACCATCACCACTATGGAATCCCAGGAAATTTTTATCACCCCCTCCAAAGAAATCACATTCGCATTAGTAGTTGCTTCCCATTTTCCCTAAGTACCCTGAGCCCCAGCCAGCCACTAATCTACTTTCTGTCTCAGTGGATTTGCCTGTACTGGACATTTCTTATGTATGGAGTCATAAGATCAGTGGTTCTTGTAATTGGCTTCTTTCACTTAGCATAATGTTTTCAAGGTTCATTCATGTTGTAGCAGATACTTCATTCCTTTTCTGTGGCTGAATAATATTCCATTGTATGGATATACCACCTTTTCTTTATCCATTCACCAATTGATGGACATTTGGGTTGTTTCCACTTTTTGGCTATTATTAGTAATGCTGCTCTGAACATTTGTGTAGTTTTCGTGTGGGCATAATATTTTCAATTCTCTTGGGTATTTAGCAAGAGTGAAACTTCTGGGTCATATGGTAACTCTAAGTTTATCTTTTTTTAGGAACTGCCAGACTGCTTTCCAAAGTGGCTGTGTCATTTTCTATTGCTACCAACACTGTATCAGGGTTCTAATTTCTCCACATCCTCGCCAACGTTTGTTATTATTTGTCTTTTTGGTTATAGCCATCTTAGTGGGTGTTAAGTGGTGTCTTGTGGTTTTGATTTGCATTTTCCTAGTGACTAATGATGTTGAGCATCTTTTCATGCTCTTATTGGCCATTTGTGTATCTTCTTTGGAAAAATATTTATTTAGATCTTTTGCCCATTTTTAACTTGGGTTGTCTTCCTGTCAGTGAGTTGTAAGAGTTCCTTCTACAGCTGACCCTTCAGCAATGCGGGGGATAGGGCCATCGACCTCTGGGCAGTCAAAAATCCAAGTATAACTTTAGTCAGCCCTCTGTACTCATGGTTCCAGCACCCGTGGAATTAACCAACCATGGATCATGTAGTACTGTAGTACGTATTTAGTGTAAAAAAAAATCTGCATATAAGTGGACCCACGTAGTTCACACCTGTGTTGTTCAAGGGTCAACTGTATATTCTGGGTACTAGACCCTTACTGATAAATGATTTGCAAGTATTTTCTCCCATTTTGTGGGTTATCTTTTCATTTTCTTAGTGGTGTCCTTTTAGGCACAAAAGTTTTAAATTCTGATGAAGTCCAATTTATCTAAAATTTTTTGCTGTTGCTTGTGCTTTTGGTGTCATTTCTAAGACACCATTGCCTAATCAAAAGTCATGAATATTACTCTTATGCTTTCTTCTAAGAGATTTACAGTTTTAGCTCTTACATTTAGGTCTTTGGTCCATGTACATTAATTTTTGTACATACTGTGAACTAGGAGTCCAAATTCATTCTTTTACTTGTGAGTATACAGGTGTCCCAGCACCATTTGTTGAAAAGATGCTTCTTTTCCCATCGAATTATCTTGGCAATCTTGTTGATCCTGTGAAAACTTTTGTTACCATTGTCCCACTGAAGGATTTTCATAAACCTTTGACAAGGAATAAGTAAGAGGAAAATAAATCTTTTCCCCCACTGGCAATTTACTTTAAGTGCTTTAAAAACATGATCTAGGGACTTCTCTAGCGGTCCACTGGTTAAGACTCCGTGCTTCCAATGCAGGGGGCACGGGTGCCATCGCTGTTCAGGGAACTGAGATCCCACATGCTATGCAGCGTGGCCAAAAAAAAACCAAACCAAAACAGTCTTTCCCAGAGGCATGGAGATGAATGACCTATCCAGTGTATTAATAGAGACATAGTTAAATATAATCAGTTAATTGCTTTTTTTCTGTGTTTCCTAGATTCTTCTACCTAGTCTAGCAATTAGGCCCCTTTTCATGTGTGCTAATGTGCCTTGTCTCTGTTAGGGCTCAGTCATTTGTAACTGCTAGGATGTTAATAAATGATCTGGCTACATCATAACTCTGCTACATTAACGTTGTTTCTAACAGGAACTGCTGTCATCTAAAGCAGCTAACTCCAAGAATAATTGCAAGAATTTCACCTTTACAAAGGTTTCTACAGCAGTGAGCTCATTGGAGCAGAACGACGTATTTAAAGTTTGGTCCACTGTTTTGTTTTTCTTTTATCTGATCCTGTTTTGTTCTGGACCTTAGTCTGTAGTCATGTGCTAAGGAAATACAGAGCTCCTTTGTTTAGGATTAGAAATGTAACCCTCCCCAATCAGAGCAGTGTTTATATCACGTTATAATATTCTTTTACAGGTATACCTTGTTTTATTTTGCTTCACTTTATAATGCTTCAAGGTAATAGTTTTTTTTTTACAAACTGAAGGTTGTGGCAACCCTGTGTTGAGCAAGTCTTTGGGTGCCATTTTTCCAACAGCATTTGTTCACTTTGTGTCTGTGTGTTACATTTTGGTAATTCTTGCAATATTTCAAACTTTTTCATTATTATTATAATATTTGTTGTGGTGATCAGTGATCTTTGATGTTACTGTTTTAATTGTTTGGGGATGCCACGAACTGTGCCCATGTACGTCTGCAAACTTAATCCATAATGTTGTGTGTGTCCTGACCACTATACTGCCTGGCCATTCCTGTCTCTCCCCCTCTCCTCGGGCCTCCCTATTCCCTGAGACACAGCAATACTGAAATTAGGCCAGTTAATAATCCTGCATTGGCCTCTAAGTGTTCAGGTGAAAGGAAGAGTTGCATGTCTCTCACTTTAAATCAAAAGCTAGATGATTAAGCTTAGGAAGGCATGCCGAATGCTGAAATAGGCCAAAAAAAAAAAAAAAAGGCTCTTGTGCCAAACAACCAAGTTGTAAATGCAAAGGAAAGTTTTTGAAGGAAATTAGAAGTGCTACTCCAGTGAACACACAAATGGTAAGAAAGAGAAGCAGCCTTATTGCTGACATGGAGAAAGTTTTGTTTGGATAGAAGATCTTACCAGCCACAACATTCTCTTAAGCCAAAGCCTAATCCAGAGCAAGACCCTAACTTTATTCAATTCTGTGAAGGCTGAGAGAGGTAAGGTAGCTGCAAAAGAAAAGTTTGAAGCTAGCAGAGGTTGGTTCATGAAGTTTAAGGAAAGAAGCCATCTCTATAACATAAAAATGCAATGCGAAGCAGCAAGGGCTGATGTAGAAGCTGCAGTAAGTTATCCAGAAGATCTAGCTAAGATAATGAATGAAAGTGGCTACACTAAACTACAGATTTTCAATGTAGAAAAAACAGCCTTCTGTTGGAAGAAGATGCCATCTAGGACTTTCACAGCTAGAGAGGAGAAGTCAATGCCGGGCTTCAAGCTTCAAAGAACAGGCTGACTCTCTTGTTAGGGGTTAATACAGCTGATGACTTGAGGTTGAAGCCAATACTCATTTACCATTCTGAAAATCCTAGAGCCCTTAGGAATTATGCCAAATCTATTCTACCTGTGCTCTGTAAATGGAACAACAAATCCTGAATGACAGCACATCTATTTACAACATGGTTTACTGAATACTTTTTCTGGGGGGGGGAGCTATCTTTTTATTTATTTATTTTATTTTTTAAATTTTTATTGGAGTATAATTGCTTTACAATGTTGTGTTAGTTTCTGCTGTACAACAAAGTGAAGCAGCTATAATTTACTGAATATTTTAAGCCCACTGTTGAGATCTACTGCTCAGAAGAAAAGATTCCTTTTAAAATATTACTGCTCATTGACAATGAGATCTTGGGCACCTACTCGCCCAAGAGCTCTGTTGGAGATGTACAGTGAGATTCATGTTGTTTTCATGCCTGCAAACACAACATCCATTCTGCAGCCCATGGATCAAGAAATACTTTAGACTTTCAAGTCTTATTCTTTAAGAAATACATTTTGTAGGGTTATAGCTGCCATGGATTGTGATTCCTCTGATGAATCTGGGCAAAGTAGATTGAAACCTTCTGGAAAGGATTCACCATTCTAGATGCCATTAAAAACATTTGTGATTAATGAGAAGTCAAAATAACAACAATTAACAGAAGTGTAGAAGGAGGTGATTCCAAGCCTCCTGAATGGCTTTGAGGGGTTCAAGACTTCAGTGGAGGAAGTGATTGCATTTGTGGTGGAAATAGCAAGAGAACTAGAATTAGAAGTGGAGCCTGAAGATGTGATTGAATTGCTGCGATCTCATGATAAAACTTTAATGAATGAAGAGTTGCTTCTTATGTATGAGCAAAGGAAGTGGTTACCTGAGATGGAAGTTACTCCTAGAGAAGATTCTAGGAAGACTGTTGAAATGACAACAAAGGATTTAGAATATCACACAAACTTAGTTGATAAAGCAGTGGCAGGGTTTGAGAGGATTGATTCCAGCTTTGAAAGAAGTTCTGTGGGTAAAATCCTATCAAACGGTATTACATGCTACAAAGAACTCATTCATGAAAGGAAGAGTCAATCGATGGGGCCAACTTCACTGTTGTCTTGTTTTAAGAAATTGCTGCAGCCCCCCCAGCCTTCAGCAACCACCACCCGGATCAGTCAGCAGCCATCGACGTGGAGGCAAGACCCACACCAGGAAAAAGATTATGGCTTGCTGAAGGCTCAGGTGATGGTTAGAATTTCTTAGCAATAAAGTAGTTTTTTAATATATCTGAACACCTATTAAATAGATTTTCTCTTTTAGACACTCTATTTTACAAACACCATTAGGTATAATTAGTAAAGTAGTACGAACAATAAAGTTTGTAGATATTTTTAAAAAGAGTTTGGAATAAAATGTACCCATTGAAAAATTTTGAAATATGGCAATAAAGTATTTTTTAAATTAAGGTATGTACGTTGTTTTTCTAGACATGCTATTGCATACTGAATAGTCTACGGTATAGTATAAACATAACTTTTATATGCACTGGGAAACCAAAAAATCCATGTGACTCACTTTACTGCAGTATTTCCTTGATTGCATTGGCCCAGAACTGAACCCACAGTATCTCTGGGGTATGTCTGCCTGTGTTGACAGTTAAGGTATAGTAGAACATTTTTGATGCTGGTAGACAAAGCAACTAATTTATTGTCTGGAATTTTCATCTTTAATTAATTTTTTTTTTTTCGGTCCTAAAGTCTCAACTCCAAATATTCACGGTTCTGCAAGAAATATCCTTTTACTTTATTGGGTGGAATTTTTTAGAAAGGGAGGAAATTTGTCTCAAAATGGGAACAAACAGATGTGGCTTTGTTTTTCTCTGGGGTGTCCAAGTCTCTGAAATTATCTCTTCTGCAGAGTTTGCCAAAGAGTTTCTCTACTTGTCATTTTTCTGAACACGCCATTTAGATTGGTTGTGACTGGAAGCTATTGTGAAAACCGTTTTATTGTCGAGGAACTTCCAGGTTGGCTGGGCGGAAAATCTTTATCAGTCATAAAGTGTAAAAACTTAGAGGAGTTTTTGGCTAGGCTGAAAGGCATGAGTGACTCTAGGTGAAATTTAGAAGTAAGGATTTACCCTAGGCAAAACTAAAAAGTAAGAAAACTATCTTCAGAGAATCAACACCCATTTTCAGAGTTTTTATGTTCTCATATTCACTCCATCTCTTTTCAGATACCTCTTGTTTTCTTGTTGTCCTTTTGGGTGCCCAGTGACCTTGTCCTGAATTGCTTACTTGTCCTCTCTCTTCCAAACTTAACAGAAATTGAATTCCATTCCCTCATGGTGGCATGCTAAATAAATAAACCATTTTAGATGTACATGTTAACAGATGTTATTGCATTAATACATTGACCATTAAGGGTACTTAAAAAAAAAGTTTACTGTCTTAAGCAAAAAGGGTGACTAAGTTGAGCATTTCATATATTTGACAGGTGTTGAGAAATGGGTGGAGTGGATCTTTTTGGAGCCTCTAGTGACATCATCATATAGGTAAGCCTGTTATGGATGTAGGGCGTTTAGAAAAGTTGAGGGTATAAGCATACACCTGGCATGTAAAGGAGCAGGAGGGTATCAGTTGATACTAGTGTCTTATTCTTTTTTTTTTAATAGTTTTAATTCCCTCTTTTATAATTTCAAATGTATTATTTCAGATTGTTATCTTGGGATGCTTATTGTGTCTGCTGATTCTCTCTTATGGTTGATCATTTCCTTGAATGTTTGTAAGTTTTTGATTGTGAGTCCATCTCCTTTTTCTGAAAGGTACTGTGAAGTCTTGGCTGCAGAAGTGGCCTCCAGAACAGTTTCACGTTTGCTCCTGCCGGGTGTTATAGGGTTGTCACTAGCCCAAGATCTCAACCACAGGAAAAGGCACATTTCCTTGCCATCTCTCTGAGGTAGAGGATACAGTTTTCACTCTCTCTTTCACTGAGGTGGCCACTCTTTGAGGATTCTGGATTTACGCAGGGCTTTCCATTACAACTACCTGCTTCAGGGGGGTCCAGGCTCATTCAGTCTGTGTGTGGGTGTTGAAACCCAAAGTTAGCTGTGAGGGCCTAGTTCCTGGTCTGAAAATCACTCCTCAGTGCAAGCTCTCTGGTCTCTCTTTTAGGCAACTGGGAATTTCCTTTTATTTCTTATAAACTCAGCTATGAATTTAAAGATGTCTTTTGTTTTATCCAACACTTCTAGTTGTTTGTAGCAGTGTTCTAAGTTCTGCCACGTTGCCAGAATCGGAAGTTGGCGAATACGCAAAACATATTAAAACAGAAGGTGGGATGATTGCTAGATTTGATTCTAGGAGATATGCCACCATCAAATGGGGTGGTGGCATCAGGTCAGAATAAGAATACCTTGAAAGATTAAGGAAAATAAGTTAGAAAGTGGATGAGGGAAGAGAGCTCAAGTAAGTTTAGGAATCTAAAGAACATTAAGAGTATGTCAGCCATAAAAAGGAACGAAATTGGGTCATTTGTAGAGACGTGGATGGATCTAGAGACTGTCATACAGAGTGAAGTAAGTCAGAAAGAGAAAAACAAATATCGTATATTAACGCATATATGTGGAACCTAGAAAAATGGTACAGATGAACCAGTTTGCAGGGCAGAAATAGAGACACAGATGTAGAGAACAAACGTATGGCTACCAAGGGGGGAAAGTGGTGGGGGGAGGGTAGTGGTGGGATGAATTGGGAGATTGGGATTGACATATATACACTAATATGTATAAAATAGATAACTAATAAGAACCTGCTGTATAAAAAAAATAAAATTCAAAAATTCAAAAAAAATGCAAGTAAGATAAAGACTAGAGAAAAATATAACAAAATATTAATAATGTGGATGGGCTTTATGGGTAACTGAACATGTACTATATTCATATTTATAATAAAAAATAAAATGAGATAATGTATGGAAAATAAAACATTAAGAATATGTATATTTGTTTATATATTGCTGATATTTGACAATTTCAAACATTTGACCATTTTTTTTTACTACAATTTCATATGGTTCAAACTGAGTTTTTTTTCTAAACAAACATTTGGGTCAACATAAATTAGGGTTAATAGTAGCATATTTTTAAAAATTTATTTATGGGAGAACTACCTGATTACAAAATATTAGAATAGAATATTTATGATATACAAATTCAAGTTGGATATGAAGAATGGAATCCCTGTTTTGTGGGGGGGGGGTACCTGGGGAGTGTAAAGCAGTCTAAAGTTAAGTGGGAGTTTTTGAAATAAGAGTGTTGAAACCCATGTATATTAAAGTACCTGTTTCTGATGAACAGTGTGGGACTTCCACAAATTTTTATTGAACGGATGAGTGAGTAAAATTTGTGTTTTTGTTACTTTACACTCATAAAACATTAAAGTTGTTTCTCTTTCCTTTTAATCCTATAGTTCCTGGGTGTCTGAGAATGTAGCTCCTAGGTCAAATGCAGAACCCACAACTTTGAGGGTTAATAGGATAGAGGTTGGGGGCACACTTGGGATTTTTAACCAAAATAGTCTTAAACCTAGTTTTAACCATTATACTTGAACTAGTGCTATACCTGTTGTGTAACTGACTATCTCCTGGGTGACTCCTTTTCCTAGACTTAGGTCAATTAGTAATTGCAGGACTTAATTAATTATGCAGTTTTGATTTGTGTTAGTTTAATTCTACTAAAATTCTACCATGAGGCTAGGGCATTATAAAGGATTACTGAAAAGGGAAAATAAGCAAAATAAAGCTTCCTTTAACACACTGTAAGGCATGGACAAGACTGAATAAGCCAAGGGTGTAGCCCTGAACCCTCTTAATTAACATCCCCCTCCCTCCAATATGTACACACACACACACACACAGGATCTCTTTCAGGAGACCTCTAGAACCAAAAACTCTTGAATGTTTCTGCTCAGGAATTTTGTTGTTTTCTTTTGCTTTTGCATTTACAAGCAATTTCCAGGGAAATGCCTTCAAATGGACTCAAGCAATATTTTCATTGGTGGCCACACTTGATTCTAAGGAATCTTGGGAAACTTGGGCCTACATTGAAAACTTGCTTCACCAAATCTGAGACACCTGAAAAACTTTTCAGGTTAATCTGAACCACTAATGTCTAGGCACCTTAGCACTTAAAATAAATTTCTAGTAATGGTTTAACATCAGTTTTAGAACTCAGTTTTTTAAAAAAAATTACTATTATTTCTGATGAAAGGTTTCTCCTGAGGGGCAAAATTATAGAGGTAGAGGCAAAGCATGCAACCTATAAGGTTTCTCTTTTGGGCTTCTCTTTCTCCTTTTTTTTTTTTTTTGAGAGGTTTTAAAAATGCAGAAAAAATATTAACAAATTATAAGCCCACCTTCAGAAATAACAAATGGCAACATTTTGTCATATTTGTTTCCTATATTTTTTATTTTATAAAAATAAAATGTTATAGGTACATTTGACTCTCCCCTCGTGCCTCTCCCTAGTCCAGTTGCCTCCTTCTCTTCCAGCACTGATGGCTACACTGAATTGGGTATCCAGTGTAAACTTCCTCTGTGTCTGCGTCCTGGTGGTGCTGCCTGATGCTGGCCTGCGATCACGTTTTTGCCAGTTGATGCTTAGTCGGCACCTGTGGCAGGGATAGATGACTCCATGTGCATTGTTGATTTCCAAGTGATGGTCACCTTATCTAGGAAGACAATATATGTGGGCAGTTTAGGACCTTCATAGAGGGTCTTTAATAGGGAAAGACAAGGAGAGTTTTGCTAATGGGAGATGGATGCTTCCTGTGCAATGCAGGTACCCTTGACTCACCTGCCAAATGGTAACTACCAATCAGAATACTGCTTTAGCCTTACATTTACATTGGGTTTTGCAGTTTATAACAATACCACATTATTCCAGTCAATCATAATGTGAATTATGAAATAATGTAGGCACAATTTTCTGTTTTTATTTTCTCAACGCATTCTTTTCCTCTAACAGCACTGCTCTCCCTCAACAACTCGTGTTCATACACTGGGGAGCCTCCCTTCCAGTATTTATCAGGGCTCTTAATTGCAAACAACAGAGCCTATTGTCAAAAGAAGGCACAGCTATAAAAGCATTCAGGAAAGGAAAACATTTTATTTACGAAGATGGATTGCAAGGGAGTTCAGGTTTTTGAAGGACTGGCTTGACAAATGAAACATACAACAAACAGTTATTTTAAAAGAAAGCAACCACAAGATTACCACGTTTACAGTTCCTATGTTCACTGTGGGGGAAAAAAGCAGTTATCTCACGGGAGTGTTGTAACCTCCAAGACTGTGTCATGTCTTTGGATGGCAGCACTGTAAAAGTCAATAAAGTTGCAAAACAATAAAGTTGTTTTTATCAGGAGTCAGTAAGTTACAGGAAAGGTTCACTATTTCAGTAATTTGGGGGACCAGAGCTAGATAGTGTGATCCTGGGTCTTTTTATTGTTTTTATTTTTGGGGAGGGGTGGGGCTCAGGGAGCAGGCGTATGTTTGTTTTCTCCTGACCAGGGAACATAATGTGTGCACATTTTTGCATAATGTAGCAGGGCAAGGTGTTAGTTTTACTTCTACACCAAACTAGCCAGTTGATGAAGAAAGAAATTTCTTTCAGGGTATTAGGTTGCTTACAGAATTTATGGGATTCAGGGAACCAAGCGTGGATGCTACAGAGCTAGGGGCACAGTTAGGAAATATGCACAGCCATACCACTAGTTCTAGCAGAAATGAAGCTGTTGTGATGTACCACCAGTGATGTAGGGATTAGACACTAGAACCCTACGACATAGCTGGCCCCGAAGAACAAAAGGTATCTGTGATCCTCCTGTACTTACGAGAAAACCTGATGACTGCACCAGCCACCACCTCACATTAATCATGTCTGCTTCTCTTGGGAACATGTGCTGGGCAGAATTTGGATATAAGCCTGCGCTCTAACTGCAAGACAGTCTGCGAAGTAGTATTTTTAGCTTTCTAGCCTTTGTAGCAGAGGGTAGCAGATGGTTGGAAGATTATGGAATGAATATTTAGTGAACCAAACTGTAGTATTTACTGCTTTCTACTTTGTGTGGTTCCTTATATGACTGCCCCTCACAATACTCTGCTTAGCCCCACACCTACCCTGGGAGATAACGGTGGGCACATGACCCAGGCCTTGCTGGTCCCAGGATCCTATTTACCTGTCTTCAGTGATTAGTCCAGGGATGGGTCATGGGAATCTAAGCTTGGTCAAAGCCCTTGACATAGAGATGCTGGTAGAGAAGCCCTCTTTTCCAAAGGGGCTGCTAGGCAGGGATAAAGGAAGCCCCGAACCATCTGATCAGTAGAGAATGAGGGCAGAGGTGAGGGTGAGAGGGGGGTGAAGGGTGGAGGGAGACAGAGAAAGTATCCTGATGATACTGTGTGAGTCCCTCGAGGTCCTGAACCTGTGTTCTCCAATAACATGAAGCAAAAAAAACCAACATCTCCCTTTTTGCTTAAACTTTCGTGAGTTGGCTTCCTGTCATGCACAACAGAAATATCCTGACTGATTTCTACGGTATTGTTGTCACCATTCATATCCTGCATTTGTGTAAACAAGTTCAGAGGGGGGAGTGACTTGCTCGTGAGCACACTCCCACAGCCAGGCAGGGCCTGATGCCATGAACGTCTGATGCCCAGGAAAGAAGAGTGGCCGAAACCCAGAGCCCTGAGTTGACCAGGAACCAGAGATGGGCTGGCAGCTGGAGAGATGCTCATGGACACTGAGGGTGACTATAAGTCTGGCAGTGCAAGAGGTCAGGAGTGGAAAGTCGTCCAGGAATGTAGAGGAGGCTGGAAGCTGCATGTGCACATGCAGGGGCAGAAGCCCAGAGGAGACTCTACTGGACCAGGAAATCAGTGACATTGGTCCTGAATCAGCACAGAGCTTCTGATGCTTTTTCTCTCTCAGTTAAACATTGTTTTAAAAAAATCAAGTTACTTACACATAAATAGTTGTTAATAGTTAATTAATATAAAAATTTAGGGACCAGAAAAAAAAATCTAGCTGTGTTAGAAAAGGGAAAAACTGCCATTGTTAGATGCAGTGTCCCAGGAGATGATGAGCTCACCAGGCTCTGGGTCATAAGCTGGCTTCTGCTTCCAGAGTGTTTATAGAGCTTCTGGGGAGGTCAGCGGGCAAGGCTGTGGCTGAGTCCTGGGAAACACAACCCTTATCACAGTCAGTTGTGGGGTGTGGATGACGTCCACAGACGCCTGGCAGGTATATAGCTGGGGAAATGAGCTGCTCCCCGTTTTCTGCTTTGAATTTCACCATGGCCAGTGTCCAGCTCTCAGGATGGTTGAAGCAGATCACTTCTGTGAGGGGTGAAATGCATATCCTCAATTGATCCAAGCCCAGGGCATGGGTGGGACAGCAGGAGATTTGTCAGCACAAGGTCCAGGCATTCAAGTGCAGGGGAGAGCCTGGGCCAGACTCATGTGGGCATTGTCAAGTTAAACAAACAATTCATAAGTTCGTTCTCGAAGTCTGAGTCTGTTTCTGTTTTGTAAATATGCTCATTAGTATCATTCTTTTAGACTCTGTATGTAAGCTATATCATATGATATTTGTCTTTGTCTGCCTTACTTCACTTCGTATGATAATCTCCAGGTCCATCCATGTCATTGCAAATGGCATTATTTCATTCTTTTTTTAAAAATAAATAAATAAATAAATTATTTATTTATTTATTTATTTATTTATTTATGGTTGTGTTGGGTCTTTGTTGCTGCACACGGGCTTTCTCTAGTTGTGGCGAGTGGGGGCTACTCTTCGTTGTGGAGCGTGGGCCTCTCACTGCGGCAACTTCTGCCGCCGTGGAGCATGGGCTCCAGGTGTGCGGGCCCCAGCAGCCGTGGCTCGTGGGATCCAGAGCACAGTCTCAGCGGCTGTGGCACACGGGCTCAGCTGCTCCGCAGCATGTAGGACCCTCCTGGACCAGGGCTCGAACCCGTGTCCCCTGCATTGGCAGGCAGATTCTCAACCACTGCACCACCAGGGAAGCCCTATTTCATTCTTTTTAATGGCTGAGTAATATTCCATTGTATGTATGTACCACATCTTCTTTATCCATTCATCTGTTGATGGACATTTAGGTTGCTTCCATGTCTTGGCTTTTGTAAACAGCGCTGCAATAAACATTGGGGTGCATGTATCCTTTCAAATCGTGTTTTTTCCCCAGAAATATGCCCAGGAGTGGGATTGCTGGATCATATGGTAGCTCTATTTTTAGTTTTTAAAGGAACCTCCATACTGTTCTCCATAGTGGCTGTACAAATTTATATTCCCACCAACAGTGTAGGAAGGTTTCCTTTTCTCCACACCCTCTCCAGCATTTATTGTTTGTAGATATTTTGATGATGGCCATTCTGACAGGTGTGAGGTGATATTGTAGTTTTGATTTGCATTTCTCTAATAATTAGCGATGTTGAGCATCTTTTCATGGTTACAGGGTTGGGGGGAGGGATAGACTGGGAGTTTGGGATTGACATATAAACACTACTATATTTAAAATAGATAACCAACAAGGACCTACTGTATACCTCAGGGAACTCTGCTCAATATTCTGTAATAACCTAAATGGGAAAATAATTTGAAAAAGAATAGGTACATGTATATGTATAACTGAATCACTTGCTGTACGCCTGAAACTAACACAACATTGTTAATCAACTATGATCCAATATAAAATAAAAATTAAAAAAAAAAGACAATACAAAGGCAGAAGGCACGCAGCAAGTGGCAGAAGGTGGAAAGGAGCAAAGCAGAGAGGTCCCACATAGTTTCTGAATCACCTTTCAGTTGAACATGTCAAGTTCAATACTTGTAAAGGCCATTGTCCTTGCTGTTCTCTCTGCCCTGGAATGTTCTTCCGTAGACACATCCTGTGGCTGGCTTGTGTTCATCCTTTAAATTGCAGCTCAGATGTCCCCTCTCCACTTCTATCACATCATCCTGTTTATTTCCTTTACAGCAGTTACAACCCCAGAGATTGTCTTGTTTGTTCAGTGTTCTATTTCTCCCCATTAGAATGCAGAGCCACGAGGATAGAGAATTTGTTTAATGCACTGCTGTGTCACCAGCATCGAGGAGAGTGCCTGGCATATAGTTGGTGCTCAATAAGTATTTATTGAATGAGATGCTTGGGGACAATTAAACAGAACAATTAATTAAATAGCTAGTATCTTGATTTACATGCCTAGGAGCTTTCTGACCTTGAATTTTGCCCGCAGCCAGGACTCAGATACACAGTCATATCCAGCGGCTGGGAGCGGTGCTCATAAAAGCCAGATATCTGGAGGGACAGCAGGTCTCTTGATAGGAAATCCACAAGGACATAAGTTATAGCCTGATTTAATTTAGAGCGAGCCTGTGAAATAAGACAGGCAGCCTTTTGAACCTGGCAGCATAATGTGTATGAGGATGTCACTATAGCTTTCAGAGGCTTTTGGATCCTAGACAAAGAGTGATTGCTGAAGCAGCCTGGGGGCATGACGCTCCCTGTGGGAGAGTGGCTGAGAGGCAGTGTTGCCATCAGGGAGCTACAGGTGGCATTTGGCTGCCTATACTGAGACAGGTGGCTCCTAGGTGTGTGAGATCAGAATGGTGCGCTGGAGTTTCTATCAACTGTTAGGGAACCACCGTCCATCCTTCCACCTGTCCATCTGGGAAGCTCCGTGGTGGGAATGGGGATGTGAATAAGGTCTGAAAACAACAAACAGAATATTTTGACTCTAGCCAAGTGTTACGGGTTGTGCACCCCTATCCCCCCAAAAAGATGTGTAGGAATCCTGACCCACAGTACCTCAGGGTGTGACCTTATGTGGCAGTAGGGTCATTGCAGATGTAAGTACTTTCAATGGGGTCATACTGGAGTAGGGTGAGCCTTTAATCCAACATGACTGGTGTCCTTAAAAGAAGGCTAAGTGAAGACAGACACACAGGGGGAACAGAGAAAGAGGTGAAGGCAGAGATTGAGTTATGCATCTGTAAGCCAGGGAACACCAAAGGTTGCTGGCAAGCCATTGGAAGCTAGGAAGAGGCAAGGAAGGATTCCCCTACAGGTTTCAGAGGGAGCATGGCCCAGCTAACACCTTGATTTCAGACTTCTAGCTTCCATAACTGTGAGACAATAAATTTCTGTTGTTTTAAGCCACCTGGTATGTGGTACTTTATTTTGGCAGCCATAGTAAACTAATACACCAAGGCAACCAGCGAATATTAAGTTGAAAACCCTGATTTTTGCACAACTAAAAGCAGCGGGTTTTATAAATGAGTCAGACCAAGTATCTTCAGCTGTCAGAATTGAATCAGTGTAATAAAGGCTGGTCATCACCTCTTCAACTGGTGTACACACAGCTTTCAGCACCTTTTAAAAAATTAAACCTTTCATTTTGAGGTAATTGTAGATTCACATGCCATTTAAGAAATAATACATGTAGAGAGAAGCTAGGTACCTGTTACCCAGTTTCCCCCAATAGTACCTGTGTGGCCTGTGTGTATCGTGGCTACAATATCATAACCGGGATGTTGATGTCAATACAGTCAAGATACAGAACATTTCCATCACAGCAAGGATTCCTCTTGTTGCCCTTTTGTAACCACATCCACTTTCCTCTCGCTCCCACCCCTTCTTACTCAGCAACCACTAATTTGATCTCAATTTCTATAATTTTGTCATTTCAAGAGCATTATATAAATGCAATAATACAGTGTATAACCCTTTGGGATTGGTTTCTTCACTCCATATAATTCCCTGAAGACTCATCTAAATTGTGTGTGTCAATGGTTTGTTCCTTTTAATTTCAATTCCATTTATATGACTTCTTAAATGAAAGCATGGGCAACTCTGCAACGTTTCTGGTTATTCTTAAGTCCCCAAACACCCTCAATTTAGTACATAATGTGCAAAAGTCTGATGAAAGAGGTAAAACACAAAACTTGATTGAAAATAAAAAACTCCTCCCCATGATCCCCAGTCCAGGCCTGTTGCCTGGGAGAAACTTGAAGTTGGGTAAAGGAATCTGTTTGGCTTCCTTCCCCATCTTGAGCTTCTGGGCTAAGGTTTCTTGACCTTCCAGGATGGAAGCTGAGGTGGGGCTTGGTGGTATAAAGGTGGAGGGGGGAGATGTAGCAGGGACAGAACAGGCCAGAAAGACTAATCCTGTTGTAAGTGGCTTCATGCTCTCTGGACTGTCACCTGTCCCTTGATGGTTGTGATGCCCTCCTGTATTCTTGGTTGGTAGGTTCCTCTGTCCTCAGCCCCCGTGAATGCTGCTGGACCTCCAGCTTCCTTTTGCTGAGGGCTGTTTGCCCCTGCAGGTGACCCTCTTGGACAAGCCATGACCTGACCCTATGCCATTGCTCGTACACTGCGGCCCACATCTGATCCAATGGAACACACATGGATTCTTGGCCCCAACAAATTCTGGAAGTGCAGGCTGCCTGCTCTAGCCTCTTCTTTGAGAAGCTCATCAGCCCATCTCTTGCCCTGTAGGTTTCTCAGACAGGAGCCGGTCACAATTCTCTGTGAACCTCAGTTGCAGGGGACACACATCAAGCTGTCTGCATGGGCTTGTTGAAGCCCCTTACTAGGGTTGAGGGGAGAGATGGTCACCCCTTTCCTTCTCGCCTGGGTGGATAGGACTCAGTGCCCGCCCACAGCTCTCCATCTATTCTTTTATATCCTCCAGGTGGGTGAGGATTCAAGTATTATAACCACTTGACCGTAACTTTGAAAAATTTGCATCTTGATCTGACACCTTACTTTGGTATTCTCTATCTGTTGTATCTTGATGCCTTGATAGAATTTTCCAATTCCAATGAGAAAATAATATGTTAATTTAGAAATGCTGTTTTTCCTACTTAAAATTCATGAAGCAACTTTGTTCAAATTCTCCACATACCTCTTTGATATCAGCAACTGCTTTTGCGGGAAGCATTTTAGAGCCACCTCATACAGTTTTTCAGGGCCCATCATCACTTCCAAGCTGTGTAAGAGAGACACAGCCTCATTGTTTTTTCTTGTTTTTGTTTTTTGGCTTGCACTGAAATTTCAGCGTAAGCCACAAGTAACCATTCTAATTTATTTATTTATTTATGGCTGCGTTAGGTCTTCAATGCTGCGTGCAGGCTTTCTCTAGTTGCGGCGAGCGGGGACCACTCTTCATTGCAGTGCGCGGGCTTCTCATTGTGGTGGCTTCTCTTGTTGTGGAGCACGGGCTGTAGGTGTGTGGGCTTCAGTAGTTGTGGCACTCAGGCTCAGTAGTTGTGGCTTGTGGGCTCTAGAACACAGGCTCAGTAGTTGTGGCGCACAGGCTTAGTTGCTCCGCAGCATGTGGGATCTTCCCGGACCAGGGCTCGAACCCATGTCCCCTGCATTGGCAGGCAGCTTCTTAACCACTGCGCCACCAGGGAAGCCCCATTCTGATTTCTTCCGGGCATTTTTTTCTCCCTATTTGTCTGGTTGCCATTCACAAACTCCATGACATAGACATATGTGGCTTTTTAATGAGAGCTTATAAAACTTGCAGTTGTGTGTTCACACTCCCAGGAATGATGAATGATACCATTGTCTCCTTTAAAAATTATTTCATCAGATGACCTTTACAAGAAGCCTAAAGTAACATTGACTGGGGTAATTTCAGGTCATTATGAAAGTCCAAATAAAGTAATGTATTACTTGTTCCAAATAAAGTAATTGAGAAAGTGCCTTGTATTACGAGTGACTTCGTATTTTCTGAGCGGGAATGTTTGAGGACACCTCTGCCTCGTATTAGAGGGTTTGTGATATTTACTCCCTGGCTCCCTGAGCATCCCTGTGTGTGCTCATTTATGCCTTTAATTACAGCTACTTTTTGTGGGGGCTTCCTGTGCAGTGTCTTAGGACAAAGACAAAGAATAACTCTCTGAAGTCAACCTGAGTGTGAATGTAATTTCCAGGAACACAGAGTTCAAGAGAGACTCAAGCAGAGACAAAATAATCAAATTTCAGTTTCCAGACCCTCTCACTGATTGATGAAAATAGCACCTTTTGTATTTGTCCTGTTGTTTCCATGGCCTTCTCCCAAGGCTGCAAATCTTTAGCAGCGATGATTCTACAAATTATCAGAAGCCCTAAAATGAAGCTTTCTGCCTCTGCCACGTGAAAGGCAGAATTAAGGACTAGAGCGCTATTTCTCTGTGGGATGCTGTTATTGTTAAGATTGGATGGGACTTTCTCTGTAGAGCGCCAAATCGTTTCTCTTGTTAGTAACAAGTCAATGGGCTCTAGTTGGTGAGGCTCACACCAGGTGCTCAGGAAGGGTGGGTTCTAGCCTGGCCCTGCTGTTGAGCGATGGGTTGACTTGGTAAATCACTTTGCCTCTCTTTGTGATTGTCATTGTGAGGCAGAGATTCTTAAACCTAGTATGCATAAAAATCACTTGTTAAAAAATGCAGGTTCCTGAGTTCCACCATCAGAAATTCTGTTTCAGTGGGTTTGGCCTGGGGTCTTAGAGTCTGTATTTGTAATAAGTGCTCTATATGATTTTGATGCAGGTGCTTCACACTTTAACATTCATCTAAGGGATGCCCAGCCAACTTCTTAGTGTCTGTGGGGATGACAGTAGGGCATCATGCAGGTTAACTCCCAGGTTGTAGCCCCGGGAGCCGACCAATGAGAGTAGATGTTAGGAGGATGAAGGGGGAAGACTGGTTATTTAAAGTGCTTGGGTCATTAGAAGACTTGTTTTTCTCCTCCTAGGGGAGTAGTAGCATTGCCTTCAGCCAACTTATTCTTGCAAAGAGAGTGGTTGGGATGGGGAGGAAGTAGGAATTTAACTTTGGAGTTATTGGTACCAGTTCTATCCATCTTTTAATAGCTAGTGTTGCTTAAGGTCTGAGGGTAATATGGAAAAAATAGATACTCTAGATATGAATAGGCAGAGCCCCTTCTCAAATCTGACATAGATAAAGAAACTTACCTGAAAATTTTATGAATGAGATAGTCTAATTTCCTAATTCTGCCCCTGTATCTCCATCTCAATCCATATCCTATAAGTAATAACTAAATTTTTTATTCAAAAAGGCAGGAGGTTGGTTGCCTTTTGAGGTATATCTTTTTATAAAAGTAGTGGTGGGGTTATGTGAGTACTTCCCCTTATCTTTAGGTGCTCCTTCTCTGTCTCTTAACCTAATATCTCCATCTGGTTGTTCAGCTGGAATAGTTGGCAGTTGGAAACATGATAGAACTGTCTGAAGTTACCTAAACTGGAAAACACTAAATCATCCTTCTATTTGTACTATGCAGAATTAAAAAAAAAAAATCACAAAACTTTGAGATTGAAATAAAAAATTTAGACAATATGTACCATCTTATGGGGATGTGTCATATGCCGTCCCTAGTGTTTTGGGCTTCTTTTGCTTTCAGCCCTTTTATTCATGTTGGGCTCCATCTTTTTCTGGGACTTCTTATTTGATACCTCAATAATTAAGGCCTTGAAATTCCACCCACCTGTCACCAGTCTGGACTTCTCAGTCCACCAGTGTTCCTGAGATGTTTTCTTTTTTTAAATTTTTAAAAAAATTTATTTATTTTATTTATTTTTGGCTGCATTGGGTCTTCATTGCTGTGCACGGGCTTTCTCTAGTTGCGGCGAGTGGGGGCTACTCTTCGTTTCAGTGCGCGGGCTTCTCACCGCGGTGGCTTCTCTTGTTGCGGAGCACGGGCTCTAGGTGTGCGGGCTTAAGTAGTTGTGGCACACGGGCTCAGTAGTTGTGGCTCGAGGGCTCTAGGGCTCAGGCTCAGTAGTTGTGGTGCACGGGCTTAGTTGCTCCGCAGCATGTGGGATCTTCCCGGACCAGGGCTCGAACCCATGTCCCCTGCATTGGCAGGCGGATTCTTAACCACTGTGCCACCAAGGAAGCCCCCTGAGATGTTTTAAGCCTGAGTGTGCCCTCTAAATATCCACTATGTATGCAGCAATGATCCCAAACTGGGAAACTAAGTCTTTATAAAAAGCCACAAGCACTGTAGTTATGGGAACACACATAGTCAAGGGTCATGTTAAGCTTGGCACAAAGGAGAACAGAGGGGGCAAGTGGGTGATCGAAAGGACCAATTAAGGACTATTTGGCTTTGGGGAGAATTATGACTGATGTAGCATGCAAATCTCTTGTTAGAATATGAACAACAAGGGAGCATGTGGGCAGCTCTAAAGTACACTCCACTTCAATTTGATCTGCTTATTAGGACTTCTTATTGTTAATATCAGGCATCTTTAATTTTGACTATGGGATCTTTGTGTACTATCTCAAGTTACAGAATGCAAAAGCTAGTTTAGATCTCTGCTGCCCCCTTTTAATCTCAACATCAGTTGTGTTGTTGGGGAGTTTGGCAGGTAGGTTGAACTGAACTCACATCCTGTTGACTTCATGTTAATGTCAGTATATTGACTCATATTGAATTTAGCATCTCTGAAACTCCCAAGCCTTTATTTCATGTACTGCTATTATGCTTCTTTTCATCATCCTGTCTTTATTGTTTAGGAGCCCGGATTAGCAGTTTAATTTCATCATCGTTTTAATTCATCTAAATATAACTAGAATGTTTTAGTTCTTTGTATCAACCTGTTAATTTTGTGGGGGAGGGGGGTGGATCCTGATTATGCCAAGTAACATTATCGCTCTCAGTGATACCCGCTATGTATCTTTGGTATCTCCATCTAAATTATCAATATTTTAAAAAAAGTGTTGAATGGTCTAGGGAGAGAAGGTTGGAAGTCTTGTCACTAGAGATCTGGTAATCTAGGTAAATTTTAATTTACTAGTCAAAATCCTTTTAGAATAATTATTTTTTTTTTTTATTTTATTATTTATTTATTTATTTATGGCTGTGTTGGGTCTTCGTTTCTGTGCGAGGGCTTTCTCTAGTTGTGGCAAGTGGGGCCACTCTTCATCGCGGTGCGCGGGCCTCTCACTGTCGTGGCCTCTCTTGTTGTGGAGCGCAGGCTCCAGACGCGCAGGCTCAGTAATTGTGGCTCACGGGCCTAGTTGCTCCGCGGCATGTGGGATCTTCCCAGACCAGGGCTCGAACCCGTGTCCCCTGCATTGGCAGGCAGATTCTCAACCACTGCGCCACCAGGGAAGCCCTAGAATAATTATTAAACCAATTATGAAAGCATTGAATATAACTATCAACCAGCCCATATTTTTTTTTCTTTTTTTTTTTTAATAGATCTTTACTGGAGCATAATTACTTCACAATACTGTGTTAGTTTCTGTTGCACAACAAAGTGGATCAGCCATATGCATACACATGTCCCCATATCCCCTCCCTCTTGAGCCTCCCTCCCATCCTCCCTATCCCACCCCTCTAGGTCATTGCAAAGCACCAAGACTACCCAGCCCATATTTTTTTTTATCTTGTTTACAAAAGTATTTTGAGACATTTTATCAGATACTTTACTGAAAGCCAAGTATGTCTACTGCATCTCCTCGGCTTACTGATAGAAAGTAAGGAGAATCTGGCATGATTTATTCTTTTTTAATTGAGGTATAGTTGATTTACAATGTTGTGTTAATTTCTGCTGTACAGCAAAGTGATTCAGTTATATATATGTATATATATGTACATATATATTCTTTTCCATCATGGTTTATCACAGGATATTGCATGTAATTCACTGTACTATACAGTAGGACCTTGTTGTTTATCCATTCTATATATACTAGCTTACATCTGCTAACCCCAGCCTCCCACTCCATCCCTTCTCCAGCCCCCCTCCCTTTGGCAACCATAAGTCTGTTCTCTATGGCATGATTTATTCTTAGTGCATCCATGCTGGCTCCTAGTGATTACTTCTGGCCATCCTGTCAATAATTCATACTAGTGTCAGGTTGACCAATATGAATATTGCTGTATTTTTCTTCTCCCCTTTTCCCTGTCTCCCGTCTTCTGGTTCCTTTCCTACTCTCCATAATTCCTTAAAGTTCTCCAGAGTTGGTCTGTAATTGTGCTTCTCAAACTTCAATGTGTAAGTGAATCTGCTAGGAATTTTGTTACACTGGAGGTTCTGAGTCAGGAGGTCTGGGATGGAGCCTGAGATTCTGCATTTCTAACAAACTTCTAGATGCTGTTGATGCTATTGGTCCTCAGACTACACTCTGAGTAGCTTGGAACCGGAAGACTTGGTGTTTTGGATAAGACATCTAGATTTGAGTGTTCCTCTAGAGCAGGAAGGAGGTCTCTGGTGGGTAAAGCTCTCAAGTTCTTATTTCAACACTTACAAACTCATCAGCATCTATGTCCTCCAACAGTAATCTCTCTCATTCCTTTATCTTTAATGTCTCTTACTCCCACTGGCTCCTTTGCCTAATGCTTTTTGCATTTCTCCCCCTTTAGTGCCTTTCTTCCTTCTTTTGTTCAGTCAGGCTTCTTGGGAGAACAGCCTTAAATTTTATACTTCCATTTTATCCTGTCCTGATTATCTCTCAGTAAACAACTCTGATCATGTCACTTTCCTCTTTGGAACCCTTCCCTGGCCCCCTACTCCCTCTAGCTCCTTATAGTGACATTCTGCAATCTAGGCCCTGTTTCCCTATCCAGCTCACCTCTTACACTACAGGAATTCCAAACCACCCATGGTTGCCAGGACACATTATTTTCTTCCCAGTCTCCTCACCTTAGCTTCTGTTGTTCCTTCATCCATAAAAGCTCTTCACTGGCTAACTCCTCTCATTCTTCAGATATTCCTTTCACTCTGTGTCTCCTCTTAGAAACATAAGCTCATATCTCTGCTTATATTTATTATTTGCATCATTCAAGAATGATTGAAAGGAGGGGTACCTGTGCTTTCCCACTCTGGCCTGCAGTTTTAACTGTAGAATTATTGTAAGGAGGTGTTATCTTGCCATGATGGTGGTTATTCTTACTGAAGGATTTTAAGGATACCAAGTCACTTGGTAAAGTCACCATAATCTTACTTTTAAAAAAGGGAAGACTTAACTATCACTCTGTAAATGAAGAGGGAAAAGAGTATTTTTAATTAGTTTATCATTGTGTGAATTAGTCTATTATATAAATATAATATTTATTGACATTATAGCTTCATGGGAATGAAGCAATAAAATAAAAATATTTTATCAGATGAAAATATTTTCACTAATGTGGTCCACAGAGACCGTGATGAATGGTAAGGTTTTCAGATGATAATTTAGAACTTTGACAACACCTTGCATTGGCCACTCTTGGGAGCAGAGTGACAGGCAGAGTCTCTCGCTGGCTTAGAGAGTGGCCTCATGCAAATCACTAAATGAATTGCGGTTTCTTGACAGTAACAGGGAATGGAGATGGAGGGCCGCCTGAAAAGATCCAGACACTGAGGATGGATTATTAGCTGCTTATTCAAGCTATAGAGGCTCAGAACTTGAAATAAATTAAATTAAGTCCAAAAGAAACTAGGCTATGGCCAAATAAAAATTTTTAATAAAATTTTAAAATGTTTTCCATAACTATGGTCATGATCTCGCAGGCAACAAATACAATTTGCTGTCAGATGCATTGTTGCCATGGCACTTGCAGATATGAGAAGAGATGGGGAAAGGTGGAAGTCGAAAGGCTAATAGATTTAAAACCTGATTTGCAAAATGGTCTTAATGTGTGTGTTTCAGAGATAAGTCTTAATCTTTTGTACACAACAGGTATTCTGTAAATGTGTGTGGAGTGAATATAAAATAAATGAAGGAAATACGTTTGCTTTTATTAAGGTGCCGTTCTTGGTAGTGTAATTTTCTACCTGCTGGATCACATTGTGTTCTAGATTCCCAAGGAATCCTAGAGGAAGGCATGCAAAAGAGAACAAGGATTGTCAGCTTCATTAAGGATAGAACATGTGCTGATATAATTTCCTTTTTGCCAGGGATATGGAACTGTTGATGAATTACTTTCCAGCTGAAATGCCTGGAGTGGGAGCTCTGGTCTCCATTCTTTGCACTGATCTCCTGGCTAATCTATCTCTGGGTAAATGACTCACTTGGTTTATGTTGCCTTTCAGTGTAATACATTTATTCAAACTGAACTCTGCCTCTGGTAGGTTGCACCAGAAAACCAAGAAACCACAACCAGAACTGGAGGCAATATTTTGAATTCTGAAAGCTCATAGTCATAATAGTCTATTTTGTGAAGAAGTAAGTCATACCAAACTTGTTCCTCTTTTGAGGATAATGTTCCTGGGATAAATATAGGACTTTAGATGGGATCAGTGTTGGATAGTGGGCCCAAGGGCTCTAGAATCAGATAGTTCTGGGTTTCCTGGTTCTGCCACTCGCTAGCATTTTATCCTTGGGCCAGCTTTTATTATTATTATTATTTTTTAAAGATTTTTTTTGTTTGTTTGGACCATTTTTAAAGTCTTTATTGAATTTGTTACAATACTGCTTCTGTTTTATGTTTTGGTTTTTTGGCTGCGAGGCATGTGGGATTTTAGCTCCTGACCAGGGATTGAACCCACACCTCTGTATTGGAAGGCGAAGTCTTAACCACTAGACCGCCAAGGAAGTCCCTTTTATTTTTAAAATAACATTTGTCTCATTGTAAAATAGTAGAGAATTTAGAAAACATAGAAAGTTGTGAAGAAGAGAAGAATATTCATGAGTGTTTTCTCAGGTCAGTGAACATTTGTTGAAAGCACCATTTTATACATTTGTGTGGTATTCAATTATTTAATCATTTAACTGTTCTTATATTTTTGGACATGGAGGATGTTTCTTTTTTAAAACCATGATGAATAGCGCTGTGGTGAATATCTTTTAATTAAAAAAAATCTTTGTCCAAGTTTCTTTTCAATGGGATGATTTCCTAGGAAAGGTGTTACAGAGTTTTGTTTGTACATTTTTAATATTTGCTTTTGAAGTTCTTGATAACCAAAAGCAGAGTAAAGGATAAGCAATTTGACTGAGAGCCAGTTTCCTTATTTATCTGTATTATAACGCTGGAAGGATATGTGCTAATATCTGCAAAGGACCTAGCACAATGACGGGCAAATACTGTTAATGTTTCAGTCTTTGCTTTAATAGCGCCATCATCCATACTGTCAATTTTTGTAATAACAACAGCTAGCTATTTTACCAGCAAAACGAGTTTATTCGGGAATAGCCAGAGGAATTGCAACTCTCCGTGCATGAACTACTGCATACCATAGGCAAATCCAGAGAACAAGTCCGGGGAAACTTGCTTTTATAGGAAAAGGAGGGCGAAGGGGCGGGGCTGTAATAACCAAAGAGTCCATTGTAGGAAACTGGGAGTCCCAAATATGGAGGCTTCTCATTGGTTGGACTGATACAGTCTGTGATTGGCTGGGCTGTTGCCGGGGGTGTGGGGGGGATTTTCTTCTTCCTGATGAGTAGTGAAGTAGGCATCACTTTTCTGTTAGAGGTGAAGGTGTGCATCTCTTCCTGTTTGGAGTAATTGACTATCACGGTGAGACATGAGAGCTTCCCCTACAGGCCTATCCCCACTCCAGTTTTTCTTTAATTCCACAATACCACATCATTAAGTGCCCAACCACCCCCGTTATCTGTTTTAAAGAAAAGGAAAAAAAAACCACTTTTACTGAATTGTATGTTTTTGTTGTGATACAGCATTCGTCTGTGTGAAAATCTATCCCAGTGCTCTTTTTTTGAAAATTGGCTTTAAGAATGTGTATGGAGGTGAAAGGTAGAGGGGAAAGACAGTACCTGGCTTATTAAAAGTATTTCTTTTGAATTAAAAAACAAACAGGAAATTGTTGTAGTCCATTGAAAGCTTGGCACAACTGGCCGTTTTATCTAGCTTGGTTTAATGTATTGTCATAGTTGTAATTTACAGCTGTGTGAATTTAATGTGTATTTTAGTTATGCGTATTGGCTAGTGGGAGAAGCAAGAGAGGAGGATCAACATTCTTGATACCCCAAATTGCCAATGTAAATTAATATATTTTGAGGGCTGTGAGTCACCTCAAAAGATGGCCTAAAATGGTAATTATAATAAATGAATCAGGAAATAATGAAACCTCATACCTGATTTTTTCCATTTTCACACGTTTACTGCACAGGCATGTCTACAGTACAGATTACTACAAACCTAGGGGTTCAAAACAACAGAAATTTATTCTCTCACAGGTCAGGAGGCCAGAAGTCTAAAATCAAGGTGTTGTCAGGGTTGGCTCCTTCTGGAGGCTCTGAGGGAGAATCTGTTCCATGCCTCTTCCTAGCACCCGGGGGCTGCTCACAATCCTTGGTGTTCCTTGGTTTGCAGCCGCATCGCTCCAATTTCTACCTCTATCTTCATATGGCCTTCTTCCTTGTATCTCTTCTATCTCTGTGTGTCCTCTCCTCTTCTCATAAATCCGCTAGTCATTGGATTAAGGGCCCACTCTAATCCAACATGATCTCGTTTTATCTGGATTACATCTGCAAAGATCCTATTTCTCAATAAGGTCACATTCACAGCTGGGGGGATGGGGGTTAGGATTTGAACATACCTTTTCAGCGGACACAGTTTAACCCAGTACAATGGCAAACGTGCTAGGTTCAAATAGAAACTCACAGTCTCTCCGTCCTCCCCATACCCTGCTATCTTCTGTAAGCACAACTTCATTAAGTCGTGTTACTTCACTCAGTTTCCCCTCACCATCTGGATTTGGTTTACATTTTCTGCTTGTCTCTACCCTATCTACCCAAGGTGATTTCTTTCTGCAGGAAATTGCTCTCCTTAACCTTAATCTTACTCTTCTCTCTTTGTGTTGTTACCCCTGCAGGGATGGCTTTCTCTCTCTCTCTCTCTTCATCGAAGTAAATCTTCTCATTCCTAAGGGCAGGGATTGTGCTTTGTACTTTCTTTTTTCCTGTAGCACCTAGCCCAGTGCTGGCATAAAATATGTACTCAGTAAATATTTTTATTAACTTTCTGATAAAGTAGAAGGATATAGACTATAGCTTGGAAAGAAAATTAAACAGTGGTTTTATGTGCTTGATTTCCAAAATTCAAGCTGCTTGAGAATTGGTCCATCTTGATAGCTTAAATTATTCAAGTAGACTGTTGTTTTCTCTTTGATTTAAAACTTCTGACTAGAGTGTCAGTATTATATTTCCAGAATGAGAGCCCCAGTCTCATTCTGGGGCTCTAGCCTATTTTGGCTCAAAAATAGCATAGGGAGATGCTCCTGGCATATCATTTACTCTATAAGGAGATTTTGTTATTTATCATCGAATACTGTTCAGGGTCTGGGAGATAATTTCTTATCGGTGGTGTAATATCTGAACAGGTAAATAGAACCAGCTTTGTAGTTTGTTTATTTATGTATTTATTTTTAAAATAAATTAATTAATTTATTTATGGCTGTGTTGGGTCTTCGTTGCTGCGCATGGGCTTTCTCTAGTTGCGGCGAGCGGGGCCTGCTCTTCGTTGCGGTGCGCGGGCTTCTCACTGCGGTGGCTTCTCTTGTTGCGGAGCATGGGCTCTAAGCATGCGGGCTTCAGTAGTTGTGGCTCGCGGCCTCTAGAGCGCAGGCTCAGTAGTTGTGGCACACGGGCTTAGTTGCTCTGCGGCATGTGGGATCTTCCCGGACCAGGGATCCAACCCGTGTCCCCTGCATTGGCAGGCAGATTCTTAACCACTGTGCCACCAGGGAAGTCCTTGTAGTTTGTTTTATCTTTATTATCATCATTGTTACATAGCTGGAAAAGATTTAAGTGGCTTCCTAATATAGTCTTCTACCTCTTCATAAAAGGAGAAGGCCTACGGCAACACTGACTGCTTCCTCCTCCTTGGCTTCTGTCTTTTTCCACTAAACTCCACAGTTGTAAAATTGAAGGGACATATACCACGGTGCCAAATTTAATCTGTGGCCCCTAAGGAAATCCATTCAAACCCAACTCATCCATAGTCAGGTGGACCTCAGCTCCAGGTTTCTTACCATGAACAAGCCCAGAGCCATTAAGTGGGTGATGAGTAGATGTGTGTTTCTGCTTTTTCATGAACTAAACGGTGAGAGTCAGAAGAGTTTCTTTTGTCTGGGTGACAGTGAACACTTATGTGTGGTACTTGCAGCTAAAATCATGAGTAAACATTCGCTAAGCAAACTGACTAGTGCCTGGCACATAGTAAATGCTATAAACATGTTTGAAAATATAATAGAAAGCATAATTTAGAGTCCAAATCAGTGTCTATGATTCCATACTGCTCAGCTCAGAAGAGCTTTATGTTCGGTGTCTCCATAGGTTCTCAGTGGGCTGGGCCCGAGGCTCATCTCCTGTCTTCCCTTCACCCCTGTTGTCAGAATTTTTCTTTGCTCAATTAACTCTCATTAACTGTAACCTTCTGCAGATGGGAAACGGCCTCACAGAGGAGCCCCTTCAGTTTTCAGTGCAGTCTCTTCCATAGGGACCCGCAAGGAACCCGAATCAGGGACTGGTGTGAATTGATTCTTTTACAAAATAAGTTGACAAATAGTGCTTTATTTTCTAGACTGGAGCTGCCAAAAACTGAGCTTCATTTTTTCTGGCCTTTATATTCACCGACAAGAGATGTTGCAGGTCTTAAGGGCAGTGGTATGCTGGTAAATGTTTAACGAGCAGCTCTCTCTAGGAAAAAAGCCTTGATTTGTTGTGTTTGCCAATTTTCATGATGTAGATATTCCCCCCACGGTGAATTTCCAGCTACCAATGTAACCTCACTGAAGTGGAACTGGGAAGAAATGTGTACTTTCAGCTCTCCTGAGCTGGGAGCAGGCTCCTGCTTGCCACTGTAAATGCAGGACTGAGGGGATGTGCCTCAGGCCCAGCCCATGGAAGGTCTATGGAGATATTGAGGGCAGCTCTTTTCAGTGTTATTTGTCCACCTGCTGTGTGGCATGCGGTGCTCTAGGTACTGGGGATGTAAGCATGGACCAAATGAAGTCCCTGCCTTTATGGAACTTATATCCCAGTGAAATGTTTTCAGAAGTTTCCAATTTCAACTTTTTGAGACCCTAGCATTTTCATATTTGGGGACACTTTGAGTCAAGGTCCCATAACACTTACTTATTAAATGAGGAAAATAGAATGGGCTCATTTTATTTTTCCTGGGTGTGAGGCAGGGATTGTGAAGGAGGTAGAATTGCTCTCTGAATCGTCTCTTCCTTGGAGTGGGAGACCCTAAACATCGCAACGCCAGGAGCGTTAGCAATGTGCCACAAGGGGTGGGAATTAAAGGGCAGAGAAGATAAGGGTCTTGCTTAGAGTTCCAGTTCCCTAACTAATCCAGAGGAGGTGACTTAATTACAAGCCATTACCTCCCTCATTAAAAATTAATGAGCTCGGGGGACTTCCCTGGTGGTCCAGTGGTTAGGACTCTGCGCTTCCAGTGCAGGGAGCATGGGTTCGATCCCTGGTCAGGGAACTAAGATCCTACATGCGGCATGGCGTGGCCAAAGGAAAAAAAAAAAGTTAATGAGCTGGAAGCTTATACAGTGGACAAGATTCTGGCAACCGAAATCTTGTCAAAGAATTGCAAAGGTCTACATCCTCAAGAGGGGTAAGAAAGGCACTGGAGAAGCTACTGATGGCAGAGCCCAGAGAGAAGCATGACATACATGCTCCTTTGGAAAAGGAGTTAGGATTCTTGGTGAAGAACCTCAAATCTTTCCTATTGAGAATCACTGAGCCAGGCTTACTAATAGGCGCTGAGATTTGAGGGAGTGAGATTTTTATCTAGGAAGGTAGGTCCTCGGGAAACTCAAAAACTTGAGATAAGCAAAAGCAGAAAGAAAAGAGACAGACTTTTTAGGAAATTAACTGTATGATGCTGTATAAGTCCTGCTCGGGTTGCAGGGCTCTCCAGGACTTCTGCCCATGCTGTTTTTCACCTGTTGAATGAATGATTCACTCACACACAGTGTCTAATGATGCTGCTGTCTTAGCGTCATCATTCCAGCAAAGGTAGGTTGTGGACCAGTCACCTCTCTGTGTTTGTCTGGAATATGCATTGTTCCGTTCATGGCCAGGCCATGTCCCTCTTCCTTAGAAGCAAGGACCTACATATTCTTCATACTGGTTTGGAATTTAATTCTTGACTGTGCAATTTAGCCAAACAAAAGAAACTCAGGCCCTTTTCTAGTACAAGGAGCCCTCCCAGCTATTTTGGAATGACCAGCGTGTCTTCAACTGTGGGTTTTGGATTACCTATATCACAGTTGCCTTCTGGTGCTTCTCTGAAATACCCATTCCTGTGATGATGTGCCCCAAATCTACTGAACCAGAGTCTCTGGAGTGGGACTTAGGAATTTGCATTTTTAATAAGTTTCTCAGGTGACTCATAGGTACACTAAAGTTTGAGAACCACTGGTTTAGACTCAAGAGACTGTTAGGAAATAACCTCAGAGTTTCCCTGGGGTCCAACCTGTATCCCATTGGAACAAAAGCTGCAGGTAAGCCTGGGAAAGGTTTGGAGCCTTATTTTTCTGTTTAAATTAGGATACCCACACCATTTGGTAGGCCAGTAGGGACAAAGCCCCTTCCCAAGGATCACCATTATGTGACACACTGCTGCTAGCAGGCCCAGGTCAATTAAGCCATTACAGCTGAAGGTGAACATAATTATCTTGTTTTCAGCTGCTAAAGTTTAATTCTGCTAACATTATGTTATGGACATTTGCATGATGGTTGACAAAAAGGAGATCAGTGTGAGTAAAGACATTTTGTGCCCTTGACCCATGCTCTGTCATTCTAATGTTTGTGTGCCAAGTATTGCTTCTCTCAACTCAGTAACATTTAAAAAATCATTCATCCCCATGCTTCGATGTTTCTGACCCTTTGGCCCGCTGCTGAGGGAAAACAACACAGATATCTTTAATTGTGTCCAATGCCATCATTTTATAGACGTGAAAGTCAAGATGTGGGGAGATGAGGTGACTTATCCGGGTGTGTCGGGCTGCAGCAAGCCCCCAGGTCTTGCCACTTCTCGGTGAGTGTTCTTTCCTTTACTGGGCTGCTTCACAGCAGGAGGGAAGTGTTCCTGTCAAGTTCTGTGCTGTCTCACAGTTCTTGGCAGACAAGATCCCCATTTCTAAAGACACATTATTTAGCATTCCCCCGTGAAAGCAGGGGCATTGTGTTGAATTATGTACTCAGTCTGAGACGTGGAGAAATTGTGTCTTCCTCTCAGCGTCTTGTTCTATGTCACTGAGCACTCGTTTCCTAGAAGACAGGGACAGTGCTTGGCTGATAATGTAGGCCAGGGGACTGCCCTCAGTGCCTGAGAGGGCAGGTGTGTTGTAATTACCAAGTCCTGTGATAGTTGTGCCATAGTTAATGAATTGGAAGCCTTGTCTCTAATTTACTTTGGATGCCAACAGGTGATTCAATTAATGGGCAGGAGCAGCTGCCTTGGAGCAAGGAGGTGGGGCAGCTTTGCTTTTTTTTTTTTTTTTAACATCTTTATTGGAGTATAATTGCTTTACAATGGTGTGTTAGTTTCTGCTTTATAACAAAGTGAATCAGTTTTACATATACATATGTCCCCATATCTCTTCCCTCTTGCATCTCCCTCCCTCCCACCCTCCCTATCCCACCCCTCTAGGTGGTCACAAAGCACAGAGCTGATCTCCTGTGCTATGCGGCTGCTTCCCACTAGCTATCTACTTTACGTCTGGTAGTATATATAAGGCCATGCCACTCTCTCACTTTGTCCCAGTTTACCCTTCCCCCTCCACATATCCTCAAGTCCATTCTCTAGTAGGTCTGCATCTTTATTCCCGTCTTGCCCATAGGTTCTTCATGACCATTTTTTTTTTTTTTTTGCATTCCCATTCCTCCTCCTTACTCCTCTTTACCTGATTTGCTTTGGAGACATCCTGGTTTTGAAAAAGGACACAGACCCATTCTTACTGTGGAATCAGCAAGAAAGAACATACAACAAACAGAGCAAAGCTAGAGGGTTTGCTCAGTTCCTTCAGAGGGTGCTGATGAGCCAGTGAATCTTTGTGATTGTTACTAATGTGATGTATTCTAGAGTGTGGTCAGTCTCTTTGGGGGAGCACGGTAACATAAATCAGTCATGAAGAGTAAATTTGATAGTAAAGGATCAGGAGCTTAGAGCTGTTTCTTGGAGGAGAAAAATGTCTGTAGTTAATAGTCAGTTTGAGGTTTGAGTCAATGGCTTTTGACCTGTGAAACTTGAGCAAAACATAAAGTGTTCTTGATCAGGTGGCAGCCACTGCCTGTTCCCTATTCAGTATCTATGCTTTTATTATTTATTCCTTTCTTAAAAGACCCTGATTTTGTTTAGGGCAACAGAGTGCCCAGATAAAAATACCTTCCAGATTCCCTTGCAGGTAGGGGTGCCCAGGTAACCCAGGTCTGACCAGCGAGTGGATGTTTACTGGATGGAGCTCTGGGAATTTTTTTTTTTTTTTTTTTTCTGGTGAAAAGGGACAGGTTAAGCTGGGACATGCCTTGGCCCTTGGCCTAGGCCTTTCTCCCTTTCTATCTAGAGTATGAGTGCCACACCTAGGGAGGGAATAATCGTCTTACAGCTCTGGTGACATAAGCCACATGCTAAGAATGGCAGAGTAGGAAGTTAGAAGCTGGACCCTTGCCTTGATGACTTCTTTGAGCAGCCACCCCATCCTCTTCTGGACTTTGGGTTACATAAGAAAAACAACCCTTTCTTACTTTAAGCTGTTGTGGTTGGATATCTGTTACATAAAGTCCTGTAAAACGTTGGGAAACTGCTGGTTAGGTGGTCCTTACACACGGTGTATATATATATATATATATTTTTTTTTTTTTTTTTTAAATTACAGATGGGGCCAAGGAAATCAGGGTTTATTTATTTATTTAGGCCATGCCACGTGGCTTGCGGGATCTTAGTTCCCCAACCAGGGATCGAACCTGTGTCCCCTGCAATGGAAGCGTGGGGTCCTAACCACTGGACTGCCGGGGAATTCCCACTATACACAGTATTTGTAATTATGGTCTAATGGACAGTTCACCTTATTACGTAGGGTTGGATATTTTAGATGTGGAGAGACTGCAATCTCTGCTAGGGTTACTTTGGTGGAAGTTGCAGGGCACCAAGATACAAAAACTTACCAAACGTTGCTCTACCTAAGGCAGTGCCTAGCAACAGTCAGGTGTTATCCACACTGTTTACAGCTCTTTACTGAAGGAGGATTACATCAAAGTCAGAGCAGTCAGGAACGAACACTTAGTGTGACTTCCTTGTCTTAAAGGGATGGGCCATGAGGGGTTTGCATATGACCCTCGAGTAAGCTCTGTGCACATTACCTGGTGACTGCTTCTAAGAGTGGGAGGTATTTGGACCTCTTTTATTTCCTACTCTGGGACTCAGAAGGTGGTCCAGGAGGGTATTCGAGCACAGATCTGATACCTTATTTGAGGCAGTTCCAATGAGCAGGTTGTCTCTAATGGACCCATTAAATAGCAAATAACCATATTTGTGAACAAAGATTTATCATAGGAACTTTGCAGCCATGACACATTCTCTTTTCTTGTCATTATGTGTATAAAATATCTTCTGGATCTTACTGTTATTTACATAAGAAAAATAAATGAGAATTATAGATTGCTAATTCCATTTGTTTAGGACAAGAAAGGAAAATAATTACATGGTGAGGGACTTCCCTGGTGGCGCAGTGGTTAAGAATCCACCTGCCAACGTAGGGGACATGGGCTCGAGCCCTGGTGCGGGAAGATCCCACATGCCGCGGAGCAACTAAGCCCGTGTGCCCCAACTACTGAGCCTACACTCTAGAGCCCGTGAGCCACAACTACTGAGCCCACATGCCACAACTACTGAAGCCCACACACCTAGAGCCTGTGCTCCGCAACAAGCCACCACAGTGAGAAGCCCATGCACCACAACAAAGAGTAGCCCCCGCTCACTGCAACTAGAGAAAGCCCGCAAGCAGCAACAAAGACCCAATGCAACCAAAAATAAATAAATAAATTAATTAATTAATTTAAAAAAGATAATTACATGGTGAATGTTTCAAGACCTTTAGGCTTATGAAGAGGAAAATTTTCCAAGAATCACAAAAAATGTTGTCCATGGTATTTATTTATATGCCAACGTGACGTTTCTCAAACTTTTAGTGACTACAGACCATGTAGAGGGTGGTTTGAGAATGAGTGGACCATAATTTGAGGTAAATTGAAAAAAAAAAAGTTCAAAAAAATTTAATAATAAAAACTTTCACAAAAACAGACACATAGATCAATAGAAGAGACTAGAGACCCCAGAAATAAACCCATGCACTTGTAATCGATAAATCTACGACAAAGGAGGCAAGAATATACATTCGAGAAAAGACAGTCTCTTCAAAGCCGTGCTGGGAGAACTGGACAGCTACATGTAAATAAATGAAATTAGAACATTCCCTAACACCATATACAAAAATAAACTAAAAATGGGTTAAAGGCCTAAATGCAAGACCAGAAACCATAAAATTCCTAGAGGAAAACATTGGCAGGACACTCTTGGACATAAATCATAGCAATATTTTTTTGGATCTGTCTCCTAAAGTAAATAAAAGCAAAAATAAACAGATGGGACCTAATTAAACTTAGAGCTTTTGACATTCAAGGAAACCATCAACAAAACAAAAAGACAACCTACTGAATGGGAGAAAATATTCGCAAATTATATGACCAAAAGATAAGGGGTTAATATCCAAAATATATAAACAGCTCAAACAACTCAACATCAAAAAAAAAAAAAATACAACCCAATTTAAAAATGGGCAGAAGGGAATTTCCTGGCAGTCCAGTGGTTAGGACTCCATGCTTTCACGGCCGAGGGCTTGGGTTCTATCCCTGGTCGGGGAACTAAGATCCCACAAGCCACAGGGCACAGCCAAAAAAAAAAAAGAGCAGAAGACCTGAATAGACATTTTTCCAAAGAGGACATTCAGATGACCAACAGGCACATGAAAATATGCTCAACATCATTAATCATCAGAGAAATGTAAATTAAAACCACAATGAGATATTGCCTCATACCTGTCAGAAAGGCTCTCATGAAAAAGAACACAAATAACAAACGTTGGCAAGGATGTGGAGAAAAGGGAAGCCTCCTACACTGTTGGCGGTAATGTAAACTGGTGCAGCCACTGTGGGAAACAGTATGGAGGTTCCTCAAAAAACTAAAAATAGAGCTACCATATGATCCAACAATTCCACTCCTGGGTATATATCCGAAAAAAATGAAAACACTAATTTGAAAAGATACATGCACCCCAATGTTCATAGCAGCATCATTTACGATTGCCAAGATAGGGAAGCAACCTAAGTGTCCATCAACAGATGAATGGACAAAGAAGATGTGCCATATACATATATATATATATATATATATATATATATATATATATATATATATATATATATATATATATATATATGGAATATTACTCCACCATAGAAAAGAATGAAATATTGCCATTTGGAACAACATGGATGGAGTTGGAAGTTATTATGCTAAGTGAAATAAGTCAGACAGAGAAAGATAATTACTGTAGGATATCATTTATATGTGGACTCTAAAAAATAAAACAAACTAGTGAATATAACAAAAAAGAAACAGACTCAGATACAGAGAACAAGCTAGTGGTTACCAGTGGGGAGAGGGAAGGGAGGAGAGGCAAGGCAGGGTTAGAGGATTATGAGGTACAGACTATTATGTATAAAATAAATAAGCTATGAGGATATATTGTACAACACAGGGAATATAGCCAATATTTTATAATAACTATAAATGGAGTATAATCTTTAAAATTGTGAATCACTATGCTGTACACCTGTAACTCATATAATATTGTACATCAACTCTACTTCAATTAAAAAATTTTTTTAAACTTAAAATAATCCCCAAAGAACAACAACAAAAAAATCCCATGCTTCTTAGAAGATAAGTAATAAATGTCTGTTAAGCTGACCAAAAAAGCTTGAAAAATTAATAGTAAATGTTTTCCTTATATCAGTGAAAGATATTATTTGCAATTTAATATCTAATATTTAGCAAGATGATTGGTTTCATATCCAGTGATTTTTGTTCTTTCTCCTTATTTTACTAAAATATAAAATACTTCATAATTAGAGTCTGTCAGGAGTGGCAGCAAACGTGTGATAACTCTGTCAGTTTAGAAAGTTGGATGATTCAAATTGAACCTATGTCCAGAAATGACGGTGTGATTTTTCACCTGAAGAGTAGAGCCAGTGTTTCATCAGATGCTAAGTCTACAAGTCTACGAGGACATTTTCCTCAAATTTGCCCTTCAGTCTTCTCAAAGAATCTCTAAAGTTTATTCTCAGTATTCAAAATAAACATGTTTTGTTACTGAATGAGAGGATCAGGAAAATCAAATAACTAACTACACTGCTGACATTTGCCACTTGAAACCATGGAGCTGCTCCTTGCTGACGTTATCTGCATGGAACAAGAATGCTTTAGTTTCGTTCCTCAGTTCACAAGGTGGTGTGAGTTCCCTTGACAGCCAGAGTATTTCTGGGGGGAACAACTAGTCTAGGGTTCTCTGCCCATTTCTTTGCAGAACATGCTGAGAAGACAAATGCACAGTGGCTGTCATTTGATTATACTCACATTTTAAACTATTGATATTTGCTACAACCCTGGGTTAAGATGAGGAGGTATATTGTTGTGTGTCATTCTTTGTAGTGAATAAAGCTGTGGGTGTTTTGGCGTAAAGGTAAAACTTCTTTTATTTGTGTAGCACTTTTATGTCCCTCACTGGAAACATAGCTGTTTATTCTATCAGTACTGATCCTGAGGCACCTTTTCCAATGTTCATAACAGCTTGCAAAAATAAATGTTAATTAAATGAAAAACTCTTTTATTGATGGGGTTTTTGGTAAGAGACAGAACCAAGAGTTTTTAAGTACTTCTTTCTCAAATATGTTCTACTCATGTGCTAATTGATATGCCTACTCTGTGCATCATTGATTTCACCAGTGAAACAAAATACATACTAGTGTGCATGTGATTAAAATTATTCTTCCATGTTGCATGCCATTGATGTGTGATGCCCAACAGAGGCACTAATAAATTTGCCAATACTTGCATAGTCCAATTTTCCTCTGAGCATTTTATTTGTCATTAACCTGGTGGCTGGTTTATGGGTTTTTTGAAAATAGAGTAATCTTCACTTGTTTTGTATGAGGAATGCAACTTGGAGTAATGCTTCTGTAGTTTTGGGCTATTTTCTGTCCTTAGTGACAGAATGAGCCAATTTCATACTGGAAAGCATTATTTTGTACTTGTTTTGGAAAAATTTAGGATGTTTAGTAGGGAGGTTGCTGTGCAATTTTTGAAATTCAATTTGAAATGATGTGAAATCTTTGACTACTTCAAGCCACTCTTTGATAAGGGTTTATGACAGGAACACACTTAGAAATGGAATAATTGTCCAATATAATCTAATTCTTAGATATTCCTTGGCAGTTGACTGGACCTCCTTCACTTGTGTGAAATCATCCTCATTGTATATTCATATTTCTATAGTAGAATGAGGTTCACTGTTTATATTTAAAATATTATTGTGAATTCTAGTATTTTTGTTGCTGTTTTCATTATACATTTATGACTTAATGAGCACTTTTAAAAAAATTGAAGTATAGTTGATTTACAATATTGTGTTAGTTTCAGGTGTACAGCACAGTGATAATTTTTGTTCAGATTATTTTCCATTATAGGTTATTACAAGATCTTGAGTATTGTTCCCTGTGTTGTTTTTTTTTTATCATCTTTATTGGAGTATAATTGCTTTACAATGGTATGTTAGTTTCTGCTGTGTAACAAAGTGAATCAGGTATACATATACATATATCCCCGTATCTCCTGCCTCTTGCATCTCCCTCACACCCTCCCTATCCCACCCCTCTAGGTGGACACAAATGTTCCCTGTGTTACACAGTAAATTTTTAAAAAATTTATTTTAATGAAGCATAGTTAATTAACAATGTTGTGTTAATTTCTGCTGTACAGCAAAGTGATTCAATTATACATATATATAATCTTTTTTATATCCTTTTCCATTATGGTTTATCACAGGATATTGAATATAGTTCCCTGTGCTGTACAGTAGGACCTTGTTGTTTATCCGTTCGATATATAATAGTTTGCATCTGCTAATCCCCAAACTCCCAATCCATCCCTCTCCCCCACTTTGGCAACCAGAAGCCTGTTCTCTATGTCTGTGAGTCTGTTTCTGTTTCATAGATAAGTTCATTTGTGTCACATTTTAAATTCCACATATAAGTGATATCATATGGTATTTGTCTTTCTCTTTCTGACTTACTTCACTTAGTATGATAATCTCTAGGTCAATCCATGTTGCTGTAAATGGCATTATTTCATTCTTTTTAATGCCCGAGTAGTATTTAATTTTATATATGTACCACATCTTCTTTATCCATTCATCTGTCGATGGACATTTAGGTTGTTTGCATGTCTTGGCTATTGTGAATAGTGCTGCTGTGATGGTGTGCATGTATCTTTTCTAATTAGAGTTTTTGTCTTTTCTGGATATATGTCCAGGAGTGGGCTTGCTGGACCATATGGTAACTCTATTTTTAGTTTTTTAAGGAACCTCCATAGTGTTTTCAATAGTGGTTGCACCAATTTAAATTCCCACCAACAGTGTAGGAGGGTTCCCTTTTCTCCACATCTTCTTAATGAGCACTTTTGAACCATCTATTCATTTGTATGAACTGGGGATAAAACACAACACATTAGTAATAGTGAAAAATGCAAATTTTATTAACAAACAGCAACACACAAAGGTGTTAAAATACATTAGCAGGGACCAGCTGCACCAAGTACTGCCTTTAATAGTGTGGAACATAGCACTATTAAGTAATTAAGAACCTAACAGCCAAACCGATCATGCAGAATAGGAAACAGTTAAGATGATAGTCTGTACTAGACCAGTTGCCTTTGTTAATGATATATAGTTCAATTAGAAAATTTAATTAAGTCCCTTTGAATGTTAATAACAGTTTGAATCTAACAGTGAATTGTTTTTAACATATGATGATGATGATGATAATAATAAAAATAGTAATAATAACAACAAAATAGAATATAATAGGATTGTTGTAAAAAATCCAAATTGGTTTTGCATTTCAAATATGTAAGGTATATGGGTATAAAACTATTTCTCCCAAACTGCCAAATCACCACTGGACCACTTGACTGATTGCCTAAAAACCCAATACTATTAGGTCCTTTAATGGCATCGTAGGTTATGTTGTGCCTTTTAAATGGAAGATTTTAAAGATTCATTCTTTAACATTGAGTACTAACCACATGCCAACCACTTTGTTAGATGCTGGAGATATAAAGATGAACAAGATACAGTCCCTCCCCTTAGGGAATCAGCTCACAGTCTACCGGAGAAGACAGAAATATAAACAAATAGTTATAATTCATTGTGCTAAGTGCAGTGCTGGAGATACCCAGTGAGAGCACACTATGGTCCATGGGAACCATAAGCAGTTGAGAGTGGCTGGAGCATAAATTATAAGGCAGAGAGTGGTGAAAGGTGAGGCTGGAGGAGTGGGCAGAAACCAGATCCCACAAGGCTGAACATGGCTGGTGAGGAAGCTTGGAATTTGTCCTTTGAGCCTCAGGGATCCGCAGAGTGGTTTTAAACAGGGCAGGACAAGGTCAGGTTTATATTTTAGGAAGATCATTCTGTTGGTTGTGTGAAGGATGGACTTGATGGAGACAAGCTTAGAAGCAGGGAGACCAATTAGGAGGTAAGGTATAATGAATGCTTAGACCAGGGCGTGGCAATAAGTGTGACGAGCTGGTGACAAATTCAAGAAATATAGGAGTTAAGATTATCAGGGCTTGGTGACTGAGCAGATATGGGGGTGAAGGTTGGATTAAGGCAGAGTTGAGTGTGTTGATTAGTTTTCTAGATTGGCTATCTGTGGTGGTACCATCAATAAAGAGAGAGATTGAGTTCATGGGGAGGAGCAGGTGGGACAGAGTAGGGTGTGAGGAGAAAAGGTTTTAAGTTTGGTACAAGTTGAATTTGAGTGCCTGTGGAATACCTAGTTAGATATGAGAATCAAAGCTTGAGGGTATAAATGTAGAAGTCAGCAGAGTAGATGACTAAACCATGGGAGTGTGGATAAGTTCACCTAATGAGAGGATGTTGAAAGGGCATTTTAAAAAGCAAGTTAAAGAAGAGGAGTCCTGTGAAGGAGACAGTGAAGGGATGGTCCCAGAGGTGGGGTGAGGACTGTGGTAGTGAAGTGCTCCAGAAACAAAGGGAGCAGAGAGTTTCCAGGAGAGAGTGATCGATGGCATCAAACCCAGCAGAGAAAAACTAGACAATGTCCTTTGGATTGACAAAGATGAATGCATGATGACCTTGTGACAGAATAGTTTCAGAAGAGTGATGGGGGTAGATTACTGTGGTTCTAGAAGTAAGTGGAGGGGAAAAAGTAGAGAGAAAGTTTCTCCCTTAAGCCATTGTGGTCACTATTAGATTTCCTAGCCAGAGAAGTTGAGAGATAACAAGTTTGAGGGTATTCACTGTGTGAGTGAGTGAAGCGAAGAGAGGGCAAATTCATTGGAGTTGACAGGTACAGGAATTGTGGGTCTGGTCACCTACATGGGACTTTGAAATTATCCTAGATAAAGGTGAGGCCTGGGGAGGACCGAGGCTATGAATCAGGGGCTAAAATCTTCAGCAAATAAGGAGTAACCTGGAAGCTTGCAGGTTACAGAAACAAAGAGGAAGTAGAAGGAGACATAGCCAGATGGCATGAGCTTTACAGGAGCTCATTCATGGTTTACATGAATATGGAAGAACAGTGTTCTAGACGTAGGAATAGGGAGTGAGGAATCTGATGACCCAATGCCCAGCCCCGAGGTGGAGTGTGCAGGAGAGTGATAGTAGTACCCAGTGGGGAAGCAGGATGCTTGGATTTTAGCTAAGGCCCAAGGCTACAGGGAATACTCTGCAAAGTAGGCAGGATATTGTCAAGTGTTGGTCTTAATCATGGAATAGAAGTTCCAGAGGGTACCGTGAGTGGTAAGAGAAGAAAGATAGTAGAGGAAAGCAAGGGCAGGGAGAGGAAGCCCTGGGCAATGTGGGGATTAGAATGTAAAAGAGAGTACAATTTTGGGTATATGACAAGGATGTGAAGTGTGGTGGAATTCACTGGCCTCAAGATTTCAGTAGATCTTTGGGATAAAGTTGCTTTAGGTGTTCCACAGGCACCTAAAAAATCAACTGATAACCACTGGCTGGTTCCAGTCAGGGATGTGTGTCTCCTGTGGCCATATTCTTCCAGCATCACAGAATGAGGTTAGGTGGGCTTTTCCATGAAGCAACACCATAATTGTTCAAGATTTTAGCATTGGACAGAGAGTTTAAGATTGAGTTTTAGTCCTAGCTCTGCCTTTGACTTCCTTTGTGGTCTTGGGCAAATCACCTACCCTTTTAAGACCTTATGGTCTTCATTTTTAAAGTGGGGGTAAAGAGATAGTTTCTGAAATGGTAGGTTGATCCCATTTGTTCTCTGGTTTTCTTCCACTAGATGTGGTGCTTTTTGTACCATTGTGGTACCATTACAGCACTCAATAACCTTTCACTGTAATCTCCACCAGGATGGACCAGCTTTCAGGCAAAGCCACCCACATGTGCATCAAGTACGGCCTATTGCCTATGACATTCAGGAAGGACTGTGTCCTCAGAGCCTAAACACATAGGGATTGTTGAGTGTTCTGCCCACCTGACTTCAAAGGATGGCCCTTCAGCCAGCCAGCCAGCCCTCCCTGACTGTCATTCTGGCCATTTCTTTTTGTCTCATTTTCTTCTTTTGTGTAATGATGAGCTTTATTATCCAAAGGGCTTTAAAGTAGTTTCATAACTAAAAGCAAGAAATATTTGTAGTGAAGGAAAATGCACGTGCCTCATTTTTTTGAACACTCCTATCAGGAAATATTGCATGTGTAGTAGAAAGAGCATGGAGTTGGGAACCGGGAGGCCTGGGTTTAATGTACTTGTGACCTAGTTCAGAGGTGGATGCTAATTGTATAAAGGGTAATGATATTTAGAACAGTATTTGCTCGAATTTGATGGGGGCATCTGTTGTGTTTACAGCTTACATTTGGATATGGATGGCTGTGGGTGAACGTGATTGTAGATGAGTGTGTGTTAGGGATGTCTACTTGAACATATTTGTGTGGATAGGGAGGGGAGAAGGTAAACCTATTGTGCTCGTAGCTTTTGTTCTCCATCTTGTTATTATGTTTCCTGGCAACAGTAACTTTGATAAAAGAGATCTCCCCAAGCCTAAAGAGGCAACAAACTAAAGAATGAAAGAGGAGAGAATATAAATAGCACTGGGGATCAACATGGATTTCCATTAGGTGCTTTCAGAGCTGCTAGACTCAGTAATTGAATTTTTTTGTGTGAGGCTTTTAATTGATTTATTAAGAAAAATAGGATAAAATAAAATTAAACAGATAAGGCAGCCAAGCTCTGGAAATGGAGAGATGACTCTATTTGTAAGTTGAATAAGTAACCATTTTCCCCCCTGATTCTAAGACCACCTCGAAGGAACAAAAGATATTGTAGACCACATATTCTTAGAGCATCTACCTGGCCACTGCGAAAATTTCCCACCAGAATATAAGCTAAGAAAAATGCTAGTTTTCATGAGGTATTGAATAGGCCATCCCCTAATAACAGCAATAGAAATTAAAGTATAAAAATCATTAATAGAAGCATAAACATTCTTAACGTACCTCTTGCATTAGAACATGCAAACTGGTAGGACACCAGTTTGAGAACGGCAGCCCACACTGATCTAAGATTCTAGAAGACGAGAGAGAAGGTATGGGAAATCCAGTCTTATTGGGCCTGAATTCCCTGTGTACAAGAGGATGCTAGCAATGAGATTTCCTAAGTGCAAAGGGAAAACAGATTCCTGCAATTCCCCCTTAATGGAGTGTGGCATCTGTTATTTGTTTTATTTGTTTAACATCAATTTTAAATGCATGTTACTAGGACCTTGAAAGGGGTTACGGGTGTATGAGTGCTGAAGCAATTTTTAAAATTCTACTGCCCAATACTCTTCTTCTTTTTAAAAATATTCTTTTAAAAACAGTAAACTTTGGGAGGAATATAGAATAGATTCAAATATCCGCAAAAAATACACACCAGATAAATCAGTTGAAGTTGATGATGAGCATATGTGTATGTGTGAGAAACTTCTTTGAGTTAAGCAAAATGATAATGAGACTATTTTAAATGTTTATCATACTTTGTAGTTTTCAAAACATTTTCATATATATTTTTTCAGTTTTTTGACAGGTAAAGAGGATTGGCATTATAATCCCATTTTATATGAGAAGAAATTGAGAGGATTTGACCAGCCTCCTAGAACAAAGCTCATAGATTTGACCAAGCTCTTAGAGTGGCAGATTGGATGAGAATCTGGCTGTTGACTCTCAATCTAGTGGTCTTCCTAATACTTTAAACTGTCTACAAAAAAAGCATTGAAAAACTCAATATTTATGAATGAGTCAACTTTGCTTGTGTACGAACATATGCGTTTATCCAGGAATGCCTTTAAAATGTCAGCTCTAAGAGTGATATGAAAATATTTGTCCATCTAGTGCAGATTCTGCAAAGACAAATATTTCTCTGAAAACAAATCTTACCAAACAAATTATGATACCTTTGTAGTTAAATAAACAATAGATATTGACGTTCGTATTGTCATAATAATCTAAGATGTTTTCAGAAATGGTTGCTTTTACTTTTACCATGCTCAAAAAACAAGATAACACCTCCTATATTTAGGAATTCAAAACAAAACAAAACAAAACAACCCAGCTTGGATAGTTAGAAACAAAGCAACCTTCCCTAACAAAGGGGAATCAACTCTGCCTGCCAGCAACAGATGTGGTATTGGTTGTGGACTGGCTTCCCTTTTCTATTAGTCTATGCTGGACTCATGTTTGCTGGCCTTGTACCTAATTTTGAGGGGTTTCATGAACATCATTAACCTCATATAATGTCTATGAAAGTGATGAGAAGGAACATTCTATTACGCTAATTCTTTTTTTTTTTAACATCTTTATTGGAGTATAATTGATTTACAGTGGTGTGTTAGTTTCTGCTGTATAACAAAGTGAATCAGCTATACATATACATATATCCCCATATCTCCTCCCTCTTGCATTTGCCTCCCACCCTCCCTATCCCACCCCTCTAGGTGGTCACAATGCACCGAGCTGATCTCCCCGTGCTATGTGGCTGCTTCCCACTAGCTCTCTATTTTACATTTGGTAGTGTATATATGTCCATGCCACTCTCTCACTTTGTCACAGCTTACCCTTCCCCCTCCCTGTGTGCTCAAGTCCATTCTCTACGTCTGCGTCTTTATTCCTGTCCTGCCCCTAGGTTCTTCAGAACCAATGGTTTTTTTTTTTAGATTCCATATATGTGTGTTAGCATACGGTATTTGTTTTTCTCCTTCTGACTTACTTCACTCTGTATGACAGACTCTAGGTCCATCCACCTCACTACAAATAACTCAATTTCGTTTCTTTTTATGGCTGAGTAATATTCCATTGTATATATGTGCCACATCTTCTTTATCCATTCATCTGTCGATGGACACTTAGGTTGCTTCCATGTCCTGGCTATTGTAAATAGAGCTGCAGTGAACATTGTGGTACATGACTCTTTATGAATTACGGTTTTCTCAGGGTATATGCCCAGTAGTGGGATTGCTGGATCGTCTGGTAGTTCTATTTTTAGTTTTTTAAGGAACCTCCATACTGTTCTCCATAGTGGCTGTATCAATTTACATTCCCACCAACAGTGCAAGAGGGTTCCCTTTTCTCCACACCCCTTCCAGTATTTATTGGTTGTAGATTTTTTGATGATGGCCATTCTGACCGGTGTGAGGTCATACCTCATTGTAGTTTTGATTTGCATTTCTCTGATGATTAGTGATGTTGAGTATCCTTTCATGTGTTTGTTGGCAATCTGTATATCTTCTTTGGAGAAATGTCTACTTAGGTCTTCTGCCCATTTTTGGATTGGGTTGTTTGTTTTTTTGATATTGAGCTGCATGAACTGCTTGTAAGTTTTGGAGATTAATCCTTTGTCAGTTGCTTCATTTGCAAATATTTTCTCCCATTCTGCGGGCTGCCTTTTCGTCTTGTTTATGGTTTCCTTTTCTGTGCAAAAGCTTTTAAGTTTCATTAGGTCCCATTTGTTTATTTTTGTTTTTATTTCCATTTCTCTAGGAGGTGGGTCAAAAAGGATCTTGCTGTGATTTATGTCATACGGTATTCTGCCTATGTTTTCCTCTAAGAGTTTGATAGTGTCTGGCCTTACATTTAGGTCATTAATGCATTTTGAGTTTATTTTTGTGTACGGTGTTCGGGAGTGTTCTAATTTCATTCTTTTTTTTTTTTTTGTAAAGATAGCTTCTTTTTAAAAAATTTTATTATATTTTTTTTGGCTGTGTTGGGTCTTCGTTTCTGTGCGAGGGCCTTCTCTAATTGCGGCAAGTGGGGGCCACTCTTAATCGCGGTGCGCGGGCCCTTCACTATCGCGGCCTCTCTTGTTGCAGAGCACAGGCTCCAGACGTGCAGGCTCAGTAATTGTGGCTCACGGGCCTAGTTGCTCTGTGGCATGTGGGATCTTCCCAGACCAGGGCTCGAACCCGTGTCCCCTGCACTGGCAGGCAGACTCTCAACCACTGCGCCACCAGGGAAGCCCTAATTTCATTCTTTTACATGTAGCTATCCAGTTTTCCCAGCACCACTTATTGAAGAGGCTGTCTTTTCTCCATTGTATATTCTTGCCTCCTTTATCAAAAATAAGGTGACCATATGTACATGGGTTTATCTCTGGGCTTTCTACCCTGTTCCATTGATCTGTATTTCTGTTTTTGTGCCAGTACCATACTGTCTTGATTACTGTAGCTTCGTTGTATAGTCTGAAGTCCAGGAGGCTGATTCCTCTGGCTCCGTTTATTACTCTAATTCTTATTGGCTCTGAAGAAAGTAAAGATGATCAAAGGTGAAGAGATAATGTTGAATTCTTCAAGTTTGCAAGATGACTCATTTAACACCAGGAAGTTTCTGAAGGATGAACTGCAAATCATGTAATGCATGCAAACCACCATCCCTATGCAGTTAACAATACACAGCAAGAATGAAAGAAAAGTGAAGATGTGGAAAATTTTGGGGTTTATTCTTTAAGAAGGGATCAGTATAAAAAATGGATACCAATTAGCCTAATATTAATTTAGGAGAAGGTGAGGAGAAGGCTTGGTTTGGTGAAAATTGATGGTTTCACAGACTTTAGCACTGTTCTCATCAGCAAATCATCCACGTGAGGAGTCATTGGTGAGTGTCTGATGGATTGTCAACTCTTGGGGAGTCATTAAGGAGGGGGTTTTACCTACCACTACAGCTATGTGTCTTAGAAAAAGATGCCCAATTCTAAGAAATATCAGTGAAAAGAAGAGGAAGATGACTGGTATCAAAGCTTTGAAGTATCACCTACCTATCCCATTTGGTGGAAACACAGAGAGAGACTGCAACCTTAAACAAGTCACTTGGACTTATAACCAGCCTCTTGGTACCTAACTTTTATATAATACATTTTGAGTTCTTCATATTGTTAGGTTTTAGGAAAAACATGGCAAGTTTATTTCACAGATTTCATTTTACCCAGTAATTTTAACATCTAGCCTGGAAAATCTTTAATCAGAACAATTAACGGGGGTAAATTGTATTAGTCTGAATTTCATCATCTGGCTTTGCACATTTCTGCTTGGTGATAAAGACATGGTTAATGAATAGATTGGCCAAAAGGAGGACCAAGAAGAGAATAAGATGAAAAGTAAGTGATCTAAGGACCTGAATAACAATTGTGGCGGTTGGCTGGCTGGTGGTAGTGGGGCAGGTGCAAAGTGCCAATAGATGTTCCATTCCACTTGGTTGGTCTACTTAGAGGTAGACCTTCCATTAAATATCCATTAATGAGAAGAACTTTAGTGCATGACTAGTTAGTTTCTCATAGAGTGAGGTTGTAATGTGAAAGCCAAGGTTACCCATTACATTCACAGATTCAGTAGCTCTGCATTTTCTCAGCCAGTGTTGGAGTTTTCAGTCCTATTTTGTCATCTCCATGGTGGTGACACCCTCTCCTGCAGGTACTCGGACCGGAAATCTTTCAGTCATATTTGATTTCTCTCTCTCTTCTCCATTCCAAAATCTAATCTGGCATCAAGTCCAATTGATTCTACACCCGAAATATTTCCTATATCACCTTGTACTGCCCCAGTCCAAATCTTGTCATCTGAGATATAAGGGAGGAAAAACTTGGGCTCAGGAGTCAGACCTGATTTGGGAACCTGGTACCGGCACCCACCAGCTTTATGAACTTGAGCAGTTACTTAACTTCTCTAAGCCTCATCTTTCTCACCCAGAAAATGGCGTTAGTACTAGTATCAACTCTGTGAGGTTTTCTCGAAGATCAAATGAGATAACACAAGTATAGTGCTTAGTGCTGGATCAGAGTTAGCTATCCGAACCTGCATCATTCTAATGGATTCCTAACGGGTTTTCATTGCTCTGATCTTTTTCTCCTACAAACCATTTTTATTATTGTTAGAGTTATTTTCTTAAAACACTGTTTGGATTCTATTACCCTCATGGTTAAACACACGCACACACACACACACACACACACACACACACACAGAAGCATGCACACTCACAAGAGCAGCAACAACAACAACACAATAAGAGTCCTTTCCTGGCACTTTATTACCTATATGAAGTTTGTCTATTATGACCTCTTACAGTCAAGTTCCCTCCTGCCTTGCCAACTTCATGTCCTATTGTGCCTAGTTGTCAGCCTATGCTCCTCCTCATACTCCTCACTCTCTCTGTGTACAGCATGCACTTTTAGCTTTCTCTCTGTCTTTTATTGCATCCTCTTTCAGTCTGGAAGGCGCTTTCCATCTGTCCTTACCTACTCATTCCTCAAGGCCCACTAAGTCAGACTTTGTACTTTCTCCTTTTCCCCACAACGTTGTTCGTATCTCTATTATACAACTCGTTTCTTCCTGCCTTAAAAAGAGTTTACTGAGTTGTTTTCATGCCTCTGCCACCATCACATTCTAACCTTGGGAATGTAAGGAACTTGTTTTAAGAATCTTTGAGGGACTTCCCTGGTGGCACAGTGGTTAAGAATCTGCCTGCCAACGCAGGGGATATGGGTTCGAGCCCTGGTCCGGGAAGATCCCACATGCCGCAGAGCAGCTAAGCCCGTGCACCACAACTACTGAGCCTGTGCTCTAGAGCCCGCGAGCCACAACTACTGAGCCCATGTGCCACAACTACTGAAGCCCACACACCTAGAACCCGTGCTCCGCAACAAGAGAAGCCACCGCAATGAGAAGCCTGCGCACCACAACGAAGAGTAGCCCCCACTCGCCACAACTAGAGAAAGCCCGCGCGCAGCAACGAAGAACCAACGCAGCCAAAAATAAATAAATAAATTTATTTTAAAAAAAAAAAGAATCTTTGAATTCTCCATAGAGCCTAACTCAGTGGACTGCATATTTGCAAGTGCTCAGGAAATAAATGCTGAATTGGATAAAATAATTATAGCTTCATTAGCCCTTGTCTATTTAACAGCAGTCTCATTTACAGTACAATTCCAGGGTTTATTTTTGAGTGTCTTTCCATTTTAGCTTTTGGGTCACTCAGTAAGGATCAGTGCATAGCATGGTGTTGACATGTAGGTGCTTTGAATTCAAAGCACTATAGGTTAGATTCCCAGTAGGTTGACATTTTTGGTTGCTAGGAAATGATGTAATAAAAAAGTGTCACTCCACCAGGCATTGGACATCTAAATGGGTAGAAAAGAGTGTGGAGATACTCTTGAGATGAAGGGAGAGGACTTTGAGTTCATTCAGGGAAGCTTGGAGAAGGGTTTTGAAGCATTTATCCATATAGCCGTGAAGAATCACGGTAGAATGTTAGGGAAGGGGACATGAGATCAGCGTGACAATTGAGGAAGTTAACTTCAGCATGTGGTGGGCACTGCCTATTGTTTACTGGTACTGTTAAGGGCTGTGAGACCTGCATTGGGAGAGGGAGGTTGTACTGCATTTCTCTCTACAGAAATACTTTGCAATGAAATATACTCCTACATCTCCACTCTCCACCTTCCCCTGTGTGGTAAGAGACGGAAGGATATTAACAAAGAATGGTTTATTAGTCCCTACTTTTCCTTTATATAATCTCTCTACTCTCTGATACCATGCCAGATGGAGACCTCAAACGAAACATCTCAATAAATTATTTTTTGACTGCTCCATTAGACCCCTAATTTAGTGTTCTCCATTTGTATGGGCCACTGGCTTGTTAAGAATCTGATGCAAGTTATGGATCCATTCCTTAGTTAAGTACACATGCGTATGGCCCCTCTAAGATTTTCATGTAATTTCAGATAGTTCATTGACCCGCCCAAAGTCTATCCATGTAAGTCCCTGTTCAAATTCCTTATTTGCCAACTATTATTAGTTTTCTATGACTGCATAACAGATCACCACAAACTTAGTTGCGTAAAACAGCACAATTTTTTTTTTTTATCTCACAGTTTTTTGCGAGTCAGGAGTCTGGGCACAGGTTAGCTGGGTCCTCTCCTCAGGGTCTCATCAGGCTGAAATCAAGAGGTCAGCTGCAGCTGCGATCTCATCTGAGGCGGGGGGGTCCTCATCCAAACTCATTCAGGTTGTTGGCAAAATTAATTTTCCTGCAATTCCAGGACAGGGCTTAGAACCATTTTCTTGCTGGTATCACCAGGAGTCACTCTCAGCTCCTAGAGGCCACCCTCAGGTCGTAGTGACATGGCCCTCTCATAACACAGCAGCTTGCTTCTTCAAGATCATCAGGAGAACCTCAGTCTAGTCAGCTAGGACGGAGACTCACGTATCATGTAGTGCAATCAAGAGAGTGACATTTCATCATAATCACAGGTCCCATCCACACGCAAGGGCAGAAGATTATACAGCATGCATACACCAGGGTAGGGAATGTTGGGGTCATTTTAGAATTCTGCCTACCACACCAACTCTCCACTTTATTAGTTTTCCTGATTATGGTGTTAGGACATACTGATAAGTTGTGAGATGTCACAAATAATATGTTATTAATAAAGTACTGGAATTTACCATTTTCTCCTAAAAGGAGCAGATTTATGGTTACCCCTGAATGATGTCACTCCCTTTCACTGGTTCTCCTGAAAGAAACAGAAATGGTTGGAGTTACTTAAGTCCCCTGTGGTAGACTGAATAATGGCCTCTCAAGATATCCACATCCTAATCCTTGGAGTCTATGACTATTACCTTATATGACAAAAGGGATTTTGCAGATGTGATTAAGTTAGGATTTTAAGATGAGATTTTCTAGGATTAGCTGGGTGGGATTTAAGTGTAATCAATCAACAATGTAGGAAGCCAGAGGGAGATTTAACTACAGAAGGAGATGTGACAAGCAGGAGGTTGGAGTGATCGGAGGAAAGGGTCATGAGCCGTAGAATGTAGGTAACCTCCAGAAGCTAGAGAGGCAGGGAGACAGATTCTCCCCTCGAGTTTCTAAAGGAACCATCCCTACTAACACCTTAACTTTAGCCCAGGGAAACTGATTTTGGACCTCTGACCTCCAGAACTGTGAGAAAATAAATTTGTATTGTTTTAAGCCACTAAATTTGTGGTCATTTGTTACAGCAGTCCTACGAGGCTAATATGCCCCCTAATAACTCCACAAAATTCTAGATACGTCGTCACCCCACATGTTTTTTAATGAGACAGCTATGATGTCTACTTTTTTTTTTTTTCACAATGCACTGAGACTATTTGGAGACACAGCTGGAAGAGATGGGGAATATCTCTAAGAATCAAATGTGACTGGGGTGAAAGATTAATATTGTGCTATTGCAGGGAGGCAGTAGGCCTTTGAACAAGAATTGGTCATGATAATCGAAAGGAAAATGAAAGCAGGAAGGGATTAAAAAGAGAAAAAAGATTAAAAAGAGGAGATGAAGATGAGGGGAAAAGAGAAAAGAGGAAAGAAGTGACTGAGAAGTACAATTTGGCCGGGGAGACTCGCTCTGTAAATAGCTGTGACAAGTTGCCTCCATCTGGAGGACTGGTGGCTCAAGACTGGACCTCTGCGAGCCAAGAGACCTGCCCGAGGTCAGCATCATGAAGAGCCCTTCCTTCTCCAGGGCTCAGTGGGGATGTCAAAGGAGCAGCTTGCAACAGCTTCCCATGACTTCACCTGCTGGGCGTCTGGAACCCCAGATCTAAGGATCCCTACTTTCCCTTTAATCAGTTTTATGGAGGAAAAAGTATTGAGAACTTTTAATTTCACCAAACCTAAGTAGTTTTCAAAATACCTACAATAGAGTCCTACACAGGGACTCTATTGTAAAATTATGGGCTTTAAAATTGCAAAACAAAAACCTCACCAAAGGGTTCTCTACATTTTTTTTTTTTAACTTGCAAAAACAAACAGATGTGTGAAGTGAAGGGCAGTGCTGCCACTTGAATGAAATGAAGAGGGGAGTGTATGTACAGTGTTTTTGGAACCTTAGATGTCTCAGGGAATTTCTGTAGGGCTAAGGTGCTGACTTGAGGAACACTTATTTCCTCAAGCCTATTCCTCTTCCCGGTGTAGTGAGGCCCTCTTATGAAGCTGAACCTGCTACCTTGCTGCAGACAGGTCACTCAGGTGAAGCTCAAGTGTCCGAAGAGGGAGAGACCCTGGGCTGGCCCATCTTGCTTCTTCCTGTGGGCACAAACACCATCCAGGCAGCCCCTGCATTTAACGGGCTGCACAGAAGACTGTCAAGCTGATTGGTTACTGAAATTTTGGTGTAGTCCCACATTTGATTGTAACCACTGGGTTAATGTGCTTATATTAGCACTAATTAAGGATATATGTCCTAGATAAAGCCTCTATCTTGAGAGCCCACAAAAGCACAGCAAGCCTTTGGAAAAGTAGTTTTTAAAATTGGCTGTAAGCATAAAGCATTACTCTGTCTTGGGGTGACCTCCTTGACTGCCCCACGTAAGATGCCTACTTAGTCAGCTCTTATTTGGTTATAACAAAAAGACCACATACTGGGTGTCTTAAACAACAAATATTTATTTCTCACAGTTATGGAGGCTGAGAAATCCAAGATCAGGGTGCCAACAGATCTTCCAAGATCTTCCAAGCCTCTTCCTGGCTTGCAGACAACCACTTTCTTGCTGGGTGCTCACATGGCCTTCCTCAGGGTGTGCACATGGGAAGAGACTTCTCTCTCTTCCTCTTCTCATAAGGGCACTAATTCCATCACGAGGGTTCCACCCTCATGATCTGATCTAAAGCTAATTACCTCCCAAAGGCCCCACCTCTTAATAGCATCACATTGGGGTTAGGGCTTCAACATATGAATTTGGGGGGGACACAGACATTCAGTCAACAGCATTTAGCAATGTGCCCATCCTGGTGAAGAAGTGCCCAAGTTGTTAATTCCTATTTTGTGTCTCATTGTATGTTCTACTAAAATCCTCTGACTCTACCTGCCCCACTGCTTTCATTTAGAAGCTCCCCTACACCCACAGTTGGCACTGGGGCCTGTTTGTTCTTAGCCTGGTGTACAGATTGGTTTTGCTGAGAAAAACCTGTATTTTCCTACAGCCTGTGTTCTGGTCGCCTCATCGATCACTTACTCCTAACCAACAGCCAGATGTGTCAAAAAAAGTGATAAAGACTCCAAGAGTCTGAAGAAATCAATTGGTGGGTGGCTGTTCATGATCCTAGACTTACTTTCTGTTCGTATCTTCCCTCTCCTCCTTTCTCCTTGGGCCAGCATAAACTTCAATTCATTCATTTCTGCTTCCCTTCTCACTTAACAGTTATAGGCGATGGTGGAAGGTGCTCACAGCCCAACCCACTTCTCTAGTGATATGTCATTTATTGACTCTGAGGGGAGCATCATGACCTACGTTTGGTTGGGTCAGCCTGAGCAAATAGCTAGAATCCAGTTAACATTCAGATTGGAAGAGACTTCAAAGCTTCTATAAAATCTTGCCCCCCAGGTACCCAAATTGTCTCTTATTCCAGAACTACTTGAGCAAGGATGCCACAGTTCTAATCACTCTTTGTAAAGGGTGGTCGGGACACGCCACGCTCCTCCCTCCGCCTTAGCCCTGCTTCCACTCCTCACTCTGAATCTTAACCCTCTGTCAGTCTGACCTCATGCTTATTCCTTTAGAATCTTATCTCTCTCCGCTGAGAACTATGTTTCTGTGCTGTCTATGTGTCTGTCTCACTCTCCTCCAGTTGTTCTAAAATCCGTATCTGCTCATTTCACTCAGCTGTGTGAAATCCTTCAGTGGCCTTCTGTAGCCTCAGGGTGCAGTTCAAACTCCTAAGCTGCTTTCACATCTGGTCCACCCCTTGCCGCCCCTCTGAACAGCTGTTTCCCAACAAGTCATGCATTTCCAGACCTCCATGTCTGGGCACATGGTGTCACTTCTCCCCATCCTTCTCTGCCTCATTCTCATCCTCAAAATCTGGAGCCTGAACCGCAGCTTGAGTCTGCTGCCCCTGTTCTGTGGTGCCATCGCACCTTAGAGCAGAGCCCTGAGCCCCACTCAGCGTGCTGGTGGCAGTTTCGTGTGGCTTTGGCCCCACTAGGCTTCTAGCCCTTATATTATGGGACTAACTGGGGTCAACTGGCACGAGCACCTTCAGATAAGTTCTGTACTTTCCCTCTTTACCTTAGGATATCACCTGCCACCTTGCTCTCCATTCTCAGAGTGAGAACCATCTTTCTAAAATTAATCACGTACCTGGATTCTGGGCTCTTTGTGACCCTGTTCTATAGGCTGTTTATATTCATATTTGTTCTCTCTCTCCTCTCTGTTTCCGTCTTTCTCAGGTTTCCATTCTTTCCTTCGCTTCAGTCCTAAAGCACATCCTGTCTCCTTTGCCTGATCTGCTGTTCCTGCTGTTTCCTCAGTTTTAGAATATGGGCTATCCTACTCTTTCTACTCTCACCCTCCCCCACCCCCGTCTCATGCTGCTTTACAGCCTGATTTCCAGACTAACCACCTTCCTCAAATGTCTCCGTGTATTGTTTCTTGACACATTTACGGTATCCTTGAAAAAGTACGTTTTAGAAAAAGAAAACACATTTTTCAGAATAAGAATCAGAATCAAAGTTCTGATTTTGTATTTTTATTTTATATTTTTATCTCTTTCTCTTATGACATTAATATGTTTACTTATTTTCTTCATTCTAGAATATACTTAAATTAGCTTCAAACTTGGCACAGACAATAAATATGCCAGTGAAGTTTAAGATTTTCTGGCGGTTCTTTTTGTCCTCAGACTGTATACTGCCCAGGATGTACAGAGTAGTGCGCTCAAACATTGCTTGAAATTATTCTTTTCTCTGTGTGGTTATGGTATTAATTTGAGATAAAATTATGTTCAGTCATTTATGTTTTGTTCAATTATAGCGTTTGCTTTTCCCCCTTTAAGATTATCTGTTAAATACGTAAAACATTTACCGTGTTCAAAATTGAGAACCATATAGAAAGGGGTAACTAGAAAATCCCAGCCCTGTCCTTTACAATCATCTCCTTCCACTTTATAGGTATGCATTTTCATAAGCTTTAGGTTTATCCTTCTGGCATTGCTTTTGCAAAAAGAAGCAAATATCTTATTTCCCACCCTTTCTTATACAAAAGGTAGCATACCCTATATACTGTTCTACACTTTGCATTTTCATTTAACAAAATATATTGGAAAACGTCTTTCCATATCATATAAATCTCATCCTTTTTTATGATTTACAGTACTCCATGGTATGGACATAGTTTATTCAGTTGGTCCCTTATTGGTGGACATTTGTTTTGTTTCCAGTCTTTTACAAATAATGCTGCAATGAATAACTGTTTTATATGTTGTTTTGTATTAGTGGAAGGAAATCTTCTAAATGGATTCATAGAAGTGGAATTGCTGGGTCAAAAGGTAAAGTGTATGTAATTTTGTTAGGTGTTGCCAATGCATATGGAAATTTGTTACATATTCCTTCCATAGCGTTTAAAGCATTTTACATTCCCACCAGCAATGTACAAAATTACCTATTTCTCCAAAGCCTTGCCAACACAATGGGTTGTCAATATGATAGCTGAGAAATGGCATCCAAATGTAGTTGTTTTTTGTTTTTGTTTTTATAAATTTATTTTTTTTTTTGGCTGCATTGGGTCTTCGTTTCTGCATGCGGGCTTTTCTCGTTGCGGTGAGCAGGGGCTACTCTTTGTTGCGGTGTGCAGGTGTCTCATTGCGGTGGCTTCTCTTGTTGCGGTGCACGGCCTCTAGGCATGTGGGCTTCAGTAGTTGTGGCACATGGGCTCAGTAGTTGTGGCTCCCGGGCTCTAGAGCGTAGGCTCAGTAGTTGTGGCGCATGGGCTTAGTTGCTCCGCGGCATGTGGGATCTTCCCGGACCAGGGATCGAACCCGTGTCCCCTGCATTGGCCGGCAGATTCTTAACCACTGTGCCACTAGGGAAGTCCCCAAATGTAGTTTTAATTTCTTATGGTGAGAGTAAGCATTTTCCCCATATTTTTAAGGGCTATTTGCCTTTCTTATTCTAAGAACTGCCTGCCCCTTTTTGGGGGAAGAGGGAGAGTGCACTTTTTCTATTGGGTTTTGGTCTTTCTCCTTCTCAGTTTTTTAGAGCTCTTTATACATTAGGGAGATTAGTCTTTTGTATAAATTGCAGATATTTTCTCCCAATTTGTGATTTGTCTTTTGACTTTACTTGCAGTTTTTCTTTTTGTCATAAAGATGTTTCTTTAAAAAAATTATTTTAAGTAGTCAAATTCATCAATCTTATCTTTAATTGCTTCTGGATTTTAAGTCATAGTTAGAAAACTGTTTCCTACTTCTAAATTATGAAAGAACTCACTATCTTTTCTTCTAGTACTTGTATGCTTTTATTTTTTACACTTAAATCTGAATAATTCTAAATGGTTAGAATTATTCTAGTGTATGTTATGAAGTTTGGAACTAAAATGATCTTTTCTAAATGTTATCTAGTTGATCCAGCCTTATTATTATAAACTCTCTCTTTTTTTTGCCCAGTGAGTTGTGATGCCATCTTTATTATATTCTAAATTTCCAGATGTACTTGGTGTATTTTTTCTATCCTGTTCCATTTTTTTTCATCTGTTCATGCTTAGTACCACTGCTTTAATCAAAGAAGCATCGTGGGTTGTTTTAATAGCAATAGAACTATTTCCTCCACATTGCTCTTCTTTTTCAGGGTTTTCCTAATTGTTTTAGATTGATCATTTTTTATATGAAATTTAAAATCAATGTATCAAATTCCAGAGTAAAATAAACTTGCTGGTTTTATTATTGGATTCATATTAAAGTTATACATTAACCTGAGAAAGTTGATATCTTTATAATGTTGAATAGTCTTAGGTAAGATCAAGCAGTGTCTCTTCATTTGCTGAAGTTTTGGTTTCAAATTTTGGGGGATCTTTGGAAGTTTAAACAGAGTGGCAGCATTTTCAATGGTTAAAAATACATTTTGGCAGTTGAGACTTTGTTCATATTATTTCAAGAGCAGACATAGATATCAGAAATCTTATTAAAATATGGCAAAACTTATCATTTCTCATTTGATGACCACTAAATGATTTCAGAGCCTTAATTTGTACTGAATAAATGTAAACAAATGCGAATGATTTTCCCACAAGAGCTGCTACATCTACTTGAGGATCAGATAGGTTATTTATAGAATTGTTGCAAATATGTGACTTGGAACTAATTGTAGTGGTCCATTGACTTTTGGAAAGGCTTCTTTGAATCTGTATGATTTTCAATGCTGTGGTTTTTTATTTATATGAACCCGCTCACAGGCCAGCAAACTCATCAGCGAGCTTGCTTTTCCTAACAGGGAGAATCTTGTCACTTATTTCATCAGGTAGGATATCATGTTTAAAAGTTCTTACCTTTTATTTCCATAGGAAAGCTTTGTACATTTTAGTGAAATGACTGGTAAAACGTGACATTTTGACCAATTCTGAGTTTTTAGTTTTTTGAGCTCTGGTTTTAGATTGTGCTAGTGAAAATTTATGTTCAAACAATATGGAACAAAACCCCCCAACCAAGCACAAAAAACAGTATGGAAATTTGGAAGTAAGTTTAGTTTCAGATTTTGTGTGTGTGTGTGTGTGTGTGTGTGTTTGGAGTAGGTTAGCTTCTCTATTTCTAAGAACAGGGGTGTGTTTCCCAAAGAACTAGGGGCAATGCATGCTGAAGCCAGGGGACAAGGACAATGCAAACACTGAAAGTCAAACCAGGAGAAGTAAATTCTCACTCCAAGGGAGGAGGCAGGGTCAGAAATGCGGACTAAACCAAGAGGGTCACCAGTCAATCAGATAGCCTGTTTTAGTCTATTTAGGCCACTATAACAGAATACCATAGACTGCGTGACTTCTAAACAACAAGAATTTATTTCTTACAGTTCTGGAGGCTGGGAAGTCCAAGATCAAATCACTGGCAGATTTGGCGTCTGGTGAGAGCCCACTTCCTGGTTCACAGACAGGCATCTTCTCGCTGCATCCTCACACTGTGGAAGGGCCCAGGTAGCTCTCAGAGTCTCTTCTATAAGGGCCCTAATCCCATTCATGAGGGCTCCATCCTCATAACCTAATCACCCCAAAGGCCCCACCTCCAATTACTATCACAGAAGGGATTAGGTTTCAACATGTGAATTTCAGTGGGGGACACAAACATTCATTCTGTAGAACTGCCACTGGAATGGAAGTTCCTAAAGGGCCCCAAGGAAGAAAAGGGTCCTAAATAATTGCGTGGAACAGAGGGAGAATAAACATGTTAAAAGGCACAGGGTTTGGGCGATAGTTCAACATTCAATCTAAAGGTCTGAAACAGTCATCTAGTTAAGGTGTGACATGAAGTTACCGCTTCCTTTGTGAAACATGACTTTAACATTTTTTATGAAAAAATTTTGAAATACTAAAAGCTCTCCAGTTGACAGCTAACTGACGTCTCTCTGATGTGAACTGATGTCAGGTTTCCTGCTGGGTGCACTGTTTATCTCACTCATAAAGTGTGTAGAGTGTTAAATGGGGAATGTCACAATCTTTTTAAAATAAATAAATTTATTTATTTATTTATTTTTGGCTGCATTGGGTCTTCGTTGCTGGGTACAGGCTTTCTCTAGTTGCGGTGAGCAGGGGCTACTCTTCATTGCAGCGCACAGGCTTCTCATTACAGTGGCTTCTCTTTGTTGCAGAGCACGGGCTCTAGGCATGCAGGCTTCTGTAGTTGTGGCACGGAGGCTCAGTAGTTGTGGCGCACGGGCTTAGTTGCTCTGCAGCATGTGGGATCTTCCCGGACCAGGGCTCGAACCCGTGTCCCCTGCATTGGCAGGCGGATTCTTAACCACTGCGCCACCAGGGAAGTTCCTGTCACAATCTTTTTAAAAAAAGATTTCTTTTTCAAAGCCTTGGTAAAGGTACAGTTTCTTAGTCATGTTGATACTAAAATAGAGTTTTAATAATTAAATCATTCAAACACTTTTCATACTACAGGTAAAGTAACTTATACTATATAATTCCTGAAAATATTTACTGCCATGGCTACATTTTATCATGGTTGATAAGCTTTGCAAGCTATCACGATTGTGTGACATTTTGTTTTTCTTAGATAAGGAGGGTGTTTGGAGGCTTGCCACCTAGAGGCTATTAACTTCATTCTGTCACAGTTTGCCAAAACATTGAAATCCTGGGACATGTCAGGGATTTATTGGGGCCATGATGAACAGAATGCTCACAATCAGGACTGTCTCAGAACCTCCTTAGGAGAGTTTCTCTTCTTCAGAGTAATGAATTGGTGCTCATTCCCTTAGTTGGTCCACCTGGTTCCTGCTTTCTAAATGGAACCAGTTTCTGGATATTCCAAAGTGCCCAGCATCATAATAATTAAGAACAGAATTTATGTTTCATTTTCAGGTGGGCTTTAGCATTGGGAAACGTAAATACATACAGGAGAGTGGAGTCAGCCGGGCTTCTCCTGACACAGAGGGGCATCATCCTGAAATCCCTGTCAGCAAGCCGGTGGAAGTCGGCTTCTCTCGTCCATGCTGGGACCAGCCTGTGTCCTGAGCCCTCTGATCTCTTAGATCCCTTTCTTCTTTACTGCCCAGCTTTAGCCAACTACAGGAGGTATAGCCAATGCCTGGAAAAAGATGGTAAATTAAGTCATTTTCTAATGAACATTCCAAAATTACAGATCCCAAAGGGGGTGAAATCTGTAGGAAAACACACCACATTGGGAATATTTGACCCTGTGTGTGTTTCAAACAGGCCATCTAACTCTCCTGTGTATACACTTGTAGCATAGCTATTTAGAGTTAAGGACATAATCCCTGTTTGGGCAAGAGGAAAAAGCTAACATGCTCTCTGGTATTCCCCTATGACCTTGTTTGCATTAGCAAACACATTTCTAAAAAATCCATAGGCAAAGATGGAGTCTCAAGGTAAATCAAAAAATATGTTTGATTTTTAACTGCCTGAATTGATAACTGACTGGTTGACTTTGCAAGTGAGCGACTTTGCAAGCAAGTAACAGACTAGTTTTCAGCTTGTTTTGCAAAATCTTAGGATTATTTTTTGACTGCTACAGTCAAACAGTGTGCTGGACTTCATTTTTGAAACATTGGCTAAGATTCTAGTCCCAGATAGCAAGTAGGTGTCAGTGCTCTTACCATTTCCAGTTGATTGGTAGCAGCTGCCTAGAATGCAGTGTTGAGAAGGATTCTGAGGTCTTGTACTGGGCTCAGAGGCAAAGAGGGCCGTGGTAGATTTTCAATGTTTGCTATGGTGAGAGTGGGGGAGTGGTAGTATATGTGGTTTATATGCACTCTAGGGCCATTTGGAAACTGTTCTCGAACAAGAAACCATTGCCTTCAGGATTCTTTTCCCTATTTATCATAATACTAAAGTTGAGCAACCACATGGTTCTTTTTTCTTTTCTGGGCTGGCAGGAAATATTAGACCAGAAGAATAAGAACAGCATGAAATAAAGGAGTAAGTAGGTCCTTTCCTTGAGAATATATCAGTAGTTTATGGTTGCCTGGAGGGCTGAATCTGATTATATGGCCTTATGATACCCTTGGACCACAATACCGAAAGGAGACTGTTCAAGGGCAGATAGCAGCCAAGGGAGCAATTACGATCAAAAGTCTAATTAAGGGAGAAATCTGGAAATCCTTTTTTGGTCTTGGTCTTCAGTCACTGTGACGTTTTAAAAGAGAAACGTATTCGAGATGGAAGAGATGACTGGAAATGGCAGCAAATCCTTCCTGTGCTAAAATACATGCTCAAAAAAAAAAAAAAAAGCGCTACTCTGAGTCTGTGTTCTGAGCAAAACATTTCCGTGTGTGAAATTGCAGTTGCTATGACAACCAGGGGCTGCAGCCCACTGACCCGTGTTCCTAAGGAAAACAAGAGTTGATGTTTATGGAGGAGAATCCAGCACGGCCTTAGAGAAAGAGTGAGCCCAGCATGTGTTTAAGTGCCAGGTCTTCGTCTTGTGCCTGGGAGGAAATAAGTTCCCTGATGCTCCATGATCATCTGCCTTTTGCGTTAGGCTCTCCAATTATCTTTAACTAGGTGAAGCATCGGGAAGAAAACACCTCAACTAGAACATCAGTTTGAGTGGAAAAAAATAAAATTTTAAGTAGACAGTTCACCTGAAAGAGTTGATTTACAACTTCAGGGTGAGGAACCCTGTCTTACTCTCTCTCTTGCTCTGGTATTCCAATTCTTGAAGAAATGGTGGAAACAAGGGTTTCTGACTCAGCAGTGCTTTCTTGTTTCTGGTCTTTTCAGGCTTATGTTTTCTTCACTGGTTTCATTCAAAGCAACATAACCTGTGTTGAACCTTGGAAGCTCTTGTAGGGGCAAATATTTACATCCAAAATGTGAATGTTGTTCAAGAGGAGGATAAACTAACTGAACAATAGTCTCAAATCCCAAATGTCTGTGAACAGACGCTTCTTCCTCATGTCAGTTTGTGACACCATTATCTAGTCAGTTGTTCAAGTAGAAAATCTAGGCGTCATTTTTCACTTTTCTCTTTCTTTCACGCTCCACAGGTAACCCATCAGCAAATACTATTGATTATACCTCCACAATACATCCCAAATCTACCCATTTCTCTGTTTCAACTCCCACCATGGTAGTTTTAGGACAGTCATCTCCTGCCTGGATGACTTCATGTTCTCCTAACTGGGCTCACTCTCGCTACTCCTGCTTTTTACCATTCATTCTCCCCACAGCTGACAGGATTTTATATATATATATATATATATATATATATATATATATATATATATATATATATATTTGAAATTAAACATTTTATTTTGAGATAACTGTTGATTGACATGTAGTTCTAAGAAATAATACAGAGATCCCATGTACCCAGTTTTTCCAAATGGTAACATCTTTCATGATTTTAGTATAATATCACAACTAGGATATTGACATCTCTACATCAAGATACAGGACATTTTCATCACCACAAGGACGTTTATAATGACAACTACTTCCCTTCCACCACAGGCCTCACCTTAGCCCCTAGCAACAACTAATCTAGTCTTCATTTCCATAATTTTTGTCTTTTCAAGGATGTTATATAGGTGGAATCATACTATTGATATATAGTATGTATGTCTAGAACTTTTAGCATTATTTTGAAGAGTGGTAATAGTGGACATGCTTTCATTGCTTCTGATCTTAGGGGGAAAGCGTTCAGTCTTTCACCATTAACTGTAATGTAAGCTGTAGATTTTTGGTGAGTGTTCTTTATCAAGTTGAGAAAGTTCCTCTCTATTCCTATTTTTGTGAGACTTATTATCTTTCATGGGTGTTGAAAGTTGTTACATGCCTTTTCTTCACTGACTGATATAATCATGATCTTTCTTCTTTAGTGTGTTAATATAGGAGATTACATTGATTTTCAAATGTTGAAGTAGTCTTGGGAATGATGCATAATTATTTTTATATATTACTGAATTCTGTTTGCTAATATTTGTTAAGGATTTTTGTGTATATATTCATGAGGGATGTTGCTCTGTAATTCTCTCTCTCTCTGTCTCTCTTCCCCTCCCTTCCTCCCTCTCTCCCTTCCTTCCTGTCTTTCTTTTTGTACATTCTTTGGTTTTTGATATCAGGATAATACTAGCTTCGTAAAATGAATTGGGAAGTGTTCCTTCCTTTTCTATTGAAGATTCTACAAGAGATTGTGTAGAATTGATGTTAAATTTTAAGCATTTGGTAAAATTCTCCAGTGACACTGACTGGGCCTGGAGATTTCTTTTTGGGGAAGTTTTTAAAGTACAAGCTAAATTTCCTTATTAGTTATAAGACTGTTCAGATGATCTGTTCCATATTGTGTAAACTGTTGTAATTTTTGTTTCTTGAGGAGTAGGCCCATTCCATCTAAGTTGTCAGTTTTATGTGTATGGAGAAATTTCCTTACTATGCTTTTGATGTCTGCACAGTCTGTATTGATACCCCCTGTTAATTCCTGGTACTGGTAATGTGTGTCTTCTCTTTTTCCTTTGTTATTCTTTTTTTTTTATTTTTATTTTTTTAATTTATTTTTAGCTGCCTTGGGTCTTTTTTTTTTTTTTAACATCTTTATTGGAGTATAATTGCTTTACAATGGTGTGTTAGTTTCTGCTGTAAAACAAAGTGATTCAGCTATACATATACATACATCCCCATATCTCCTTCCTCTTGCGTCTCCCTCCCACCCTCCCTATCCCACCCCTCTAGGTAGACACAAAGCACCGAGCTGATCTCCCTGTGCTATGCAGCTGCTTCCCACTAGCTATCTGTTTTACATTTGGTAGTGTATATATGTCCGTGCCACTCTCTCATTTCGTGCCAGCTTACCCTTCCCCCTCCCCATGTCCTCAAGTCCATTCTCTATGTCTGCATCTTTATTCCTGTCCTGCCCCTAGGTTCATTAGAACCAGCTGTTTTTGTTTTTTTTTTTTAGATTCCATATATATGTGTTTGCATACGGTATTGTTTTTCTCTTTCTGACTTACTTTACTCTGCATGACAGTCTCTAGGTCCATCCACCTAACTACAAATAACTCAATTTCACTTCTTTTTATGGCTGAGTAATATTCCATTGTATATATGTGCCACATCTTCTTTATCCATTCATCTGTCGATGGACACTTAGGTTGCTTCCATGTCCTGGCTATTGTAAATAGAGCTGCAATGAACATTGTGGTACATTACTCTTTTTGAATTATGGTTTTCTCAGGGTATACGCCCAATAGTGGGATTGCTGGGTGGCAGGCGGATTCTTAACCACTGCACCACCAGGAAAGTCCCTCCTTTGTTATTCTTGTTAGAGGTTTGTCAATTTTATTGATATTTTCAAAGAACCAACTCTTCATTTCATTGATTTTCTGTGTTGTTTTTCTGTTTTAAATGCCACTGATTACTACTCATCTTTATTTCCTTTCTTCTTCTTGTTTTGTGTTTATTTTGCTCCTCTTTTTATAGGTTCTTGAGTTGGGAGCTAAGATTACCAATCTGAGACTTTTTGTCTTTTCTAATGTAAGCTCTTAGTGCTATAAATTTCTGTCTCAGCACTGCTTTAGCTGGGTCCTACAACTTTTGATATGTTGTATTTTTTTTTAATATGTGTGTTTTCATTTTCATTTAGTTCAACATATCCTTTGATTTACCTTGGGACTCCCTCTTTGACCCAGGGATTATTCAGAAATGTATTATTTAGTTTGCAAGTGTTTGGAGATTTTTGTTTTATTTCTCTTATTAATATCTAGTTTGATTCCATTGTGGTCAGAGAATACACTCTACAATTTAAAAATAAATTTTTAATTTAGTTTTTAAATTTATTTGGCCGTGTTGGGTCTTAGTTGCAGCACACAGGGATCTTTGTCGTGGCATGCGGGATCTTTTGTGGTGGTGCGCGGGCTCTTTGTTGCAGCTCGTGGGCTTCTCTCTAGTTGCGGCACATGGGCTCCAGAGCACGCGGGCTCAATAGTTGCAGCGCGTGGGCTTAGTTGCCCTGCGGCATGTGGGATCCTAGCTCTCCAACCAGGGATCAAACCTGTGTCCCCTGCATTGGAAGGTGGATTCTTAACCACTGGACCACCAGGGAAGTCCCTATAATTTCAATTTTCAAAGAATTATTGACGTTTTTTTTTATGGCTATGGCTATGGTCTATCTTGATATATGTTCCATTAGTACTTGAAAAGAGTGTGTATTCTGCTATTGTTGGACAGAGTGTTCTATAAATGTTGATTAGATCCTGTTGATTGATGGCAGTATTGAATTCTTCTATATCCTCACAGATTTTTCTGTCTAGTTGTTCTATCAGTTGCTTGAAAGAGAGGTGTTGAAGTCTCCAACTATAACTGTGGATTTGTCCATTTCTGCTTTCAGCTCTGGAAGTTTTTGATTCACATATTTTGTTCTTTGATGCATATTCATTTAAGATCATGTCTTCTTGCTGGATTTACTCTTTCATCATTATATGGTGTTCCTCTCTGTCTCTGGTAATTTTTGTTGTTGTAGTTCTGAAGTCTACTTTATATGATATTATAGCCACTCCTGTTTTCTTTGATGTTTGCATGATATGTATTTTCCCTTCCTTTTACTTTCAACCCATGTATATCATTATATTTGAAATGAGTTTCTTGAAGATAGTGTGTAGTTGGGTCATATTTTTTAATTCTGTTTGCCAGTCTCTGTCTTCTAATTGGTTTATTTGGACCATTTGCATTTAATGTAATTATTGATATGTTAGGGCTTAAGTCTGACATTTTATTTTTTTGTTTTCTTTTTGTTCTCTAAGTTTTTTGTTTCTCTCTTTTTCCTGCTTTCCTGTGGATTACTTGGTCATTTTTTAGAATTCCATTTATATTTATCTATAGTGTTTTTGAATGTATCTCTTTGTATAGCTGTTTTAGTGGTTGCTGTAGGCATTGTATTACATACATATAACTTATCACAGTCTATTGGTGCCATCATTTTACCAGTTCATGGTATAGAAACTTTATCTCCTTTGCTCTTCCCCATTTATAGTATAATCCTTGAGAATATTTCCTCTATATACATTTAGAACCACGTTAGTGTTATAATTTTTTATTTCAACCATCAAACACAATTTTGAAATCTTGAGAAGAAAAATGTATTGTATTTTCCTATATTTTACTGTTTCCATTTTTTTCTTTCTTCCTGAAAATCCAAGATTCCACCCTTTATCATTTCCTTTCTATTTAAGAGAAATTTCTTCAGTCATTCTTTTAGGGTAGGTCTGCCTGCCATTCATTCTTAAAGGATATTTTCACTAGATATATGATTCTGGTTTGACAGTTCTTTTCTTTCAGCACTGGAAAGTGTTGTGCCACTTGTTTCTGGCCTCCATGATTTCTGGTGAAAAAATCTGCTATTATTCTAATTGTTCTTTCACTATAGGTAATAAGGTTTCATTTTTCTCTTGTTTACTGTTTCCAAGATTTTTGTCCCTGTCTGTAGTTTTCAGAAATTTGACTATGATGTGTCTTGGTGTGGACTTCCTTGAGATTATCTTCTTTTGGGTTTACTCTACTTGAATCTGTATATTTATGTCTTTTGCAAAATATGGGAAATTTTTAGCCATTATTTCTTCAAGTACTTTTTCAGCCTCGCTATCTTTTGCCTCTGCTTCCAGAATTCCAATGACATGAATGTTAGATCTTTTATTATAGTTACACAGATCCCTGAGCCTTGGATCACTTTTTTCAATCTACTTTCTTATTTCAGATTGGGTATTTTCTATTTTATGTTATTTTATTTTATTATTTTTTGATGTGGGCCATTTTTAATGTCTTTATTGAATTTGTTACATGAGGACCACCCTGAAATGGTATAGAGATCCAGTTCTGTTTCCAATAATTGGCTTCCAGCCAGAGAATGAGTTATGTTTAAAGTAGTTCCAAACCAGGTGAGGATGGAGAAATTATCTGTGTCAAGTAGGGGCAGGTCAGCATGAATGGTGACAAGTTGTGACCCCTGTTTACAACTGAAGTCAGATATCTCAGTTTGCCCTGGATTTTCCTAGTTTCAGCAGGGGAAGTCCTGCATCCCGCAAACTCCCTCTGTCCTGAGAAAACGAGGATGGTTGGTCACCCTAGGAGAGTCTGAGAGTTATCTCAGCGCGTTTTCTGGTTGGATCTGGGGAGGGAAGAGGTTGAGAGGGCATTGGAGTGGTTTGAGATCATTGCTGGGCTGTCCAAGTTCGATTCTTCAAAGCCTTGTACAGTTGAGGGCTTGCTAATGTATGTTCTCCTTAAGGCAGCAAACCAAGGAAAAAGATGGGTACTCCCTGGGCCAGGATCTATGTGCCCTGTTGGTTCTTGCTCCAAATTCTCACCCAATCTATTTTTTTTTCAGTCGGGGTGGGTGAGGTGGAGGAGCTCCCATCGGGTTACTAGGACCAGTTTGAAAGAAGATTCCTTGATCTCTGTTCATTGCCCCCTGCCCCCACCCACCTTGTCTGACCCTGTGTTAGTGGTAGAACCATGAACCCTGTCTAGTTGTGATTTGGATACTAGGGTAGGTGAAAAGCTAAACTGACAGCTATGTAATGTGGGTTGAGGTGAAATACACATTTTATAGCAGGGTTTCCCAAAGTGTGGTCTGAAATTACCTTTCCAAGATCACCTGGGGGCTTATTAAATACAGATTCCAAGGCCCAATGCCATAGACTATGAATCAGCAGGTTCGGGGAGAGGACAAGGAAAGTACATTTTTACAAGCAACCCATGTCGTATTCATGAATCCTGACATTAGAGGACCACTTTTCACTTGTTCTATACTATTTAGGTGATGTCCAGAGGATATCGGGGGAAATCTGTACCCGATTTTACTTCTAGTTGGAAGGGCCATGAAAAAAATATTTGGGACTTTGAAGGGCTTTATCATATATTATCATTCTGTTAATTGTGTGACCTTAAGGTTTGGGTAAAATTTAGAAGAGCAATAGTAGCAATCCCCCTGACACTTTACTGATGCTATTCTTTCTACTTTCAGCAGTGGAAAGAGAACTTGAGTGGAAAATGACAGAATAATATCTTCATAGCAGTTTAACAGCTTTTGCTCTCAGCTTTACAGGCCTCCCCTAGGATTGAAGGGAAAATTAAATGAGGGAAGTGAGTCAAAATCACATAGAAGAGAGTACTTGCTACCCTATATTCTGAAACAGGGCTAAATTCCCAGATCTTTAAGCTATTTTTTGTTGTTGTTGAAGTCAGCATTTTCTTTCCTGTTAACTGCACCTGCTGCCATCGGATGTCTGGTATTTTAAAAATCATATCTACTCTAGAAAGAGATTTATTGCATTTTAAATCCAGATGACATCTTAGCTGGGAATTAGGCTTTTTTCCCACCTCAGGCAGAGCTACACTTATATAATAATCTTTTGCACAAGCAGAGAGTGCTACTGCTCTGTCAGTCGGCTGGTAAGTTCAAACTCCAGATGTGGGCTAACATGCAAAATGTGATTCTGAGAGTGGTGGTTTGATTCACTGTCACTGGGGCTGATCTGGAGCTCTGCTTCAGTTGGCAGCAGTTTTCATGGTGGTGGTGGTGGTTATGGTGGTGGGAGTGGCTGGACAGTAGGGTCTCTTAATATTCAGGATTAAATTGAATGCCTAGTTAGTCTAACAATGGCCCAAACTAAGGATAATAAAAGTAATGATTTAGAAGTATAAATTTTTTCTTGTTTATAAATTACCTTTTAAATACATACCAGTGAGGCCATTTTGTGCTGGTTTTCACCCCCTACTTGCAGGACACCAGCCCTCTTCAGATTCAAATGGGACATTTCACACGTGCTTTCCAAAGTCTGGATGCCCATGTGAGAGCCACACTTATTTCCTTTTCCATTTCAACCATCAGGCTCTGATTCCACATCTGACAGTGTCTTGAGATTATCTCCTTCTTCCCCCAAATTCCCAGAAATTTGTCTCTTTTCATCTCCCTGGGTTCAAGGCACTGGCTAAAGTTTCTCATAAAGTCTCCCAATTCTTCTTTCTTGAACAAAGGGGGTCGGGGAGGGGCTATGGGACCAGAGTCCTCCTGATACAGAGTGGTCCAAGGTCCTATATTATATGGTGAGTCAGGAACACCGTATTTCAATCAGATGATAAGAGGGTGAACTTACACATAGCAATGGAAGAGATAACACGGAGAGGTAAAAATGTGTTGTGGAAGTATTGTGGTCTGGTGGGGATCTGACAGCTCTGATTATCGCCCTTCCAGCACAGAATGGCAGATGAGTGTGCATTGTCATAATTAGCCTGTGCAATTAGGATGACTTCACAGATATTTGCTTTAATTGACTTTAGTAATCAACTAAATGATAATCTTCTCAGATAAAAATAATTCCACAATGACTGTCTAGGTATCACGATATATCATTGTTTAAAGTAGTGTGTACTTTCTAAAAAGAAAATCTGTATATGTCTCTAGGGCCAAGTATTTATTACATCCTTATTATTGTTATTAATTATTAATAAATAAAATCTATTTGTTAAGACAATAAATTATTATATATTTGTATTTATAATTATATATATACATATATATAAAGCACTTTATACATTATTTAAAACAGAGTAATTTAAACCAAAGTTTACTCATCTAAAACCGACAGAGGTCATGAACAGTCCACTTTCTCCACTGTCCTGGAGATTGATAGTCTGGACCTACATGAGTTACTGCAAATAAAACCATCCTCTCTAAGAGCTGGTTCTGCCCAAGGAGTTCAGCTGGAACCTACCAGATTCAGCAGTGTAGCCCATTTAAGTGGTTGTTTGATGTCACACGTGGACTGCCTCAGGTGTGCATTAAGTGTAAGGTCTTGACAATAAGGATTTTTTGGTTTGTTCATTTCTTTGCTTATTTATTTAATTTTTATAGTTTTATTTATTGATTATTTATCCTGTACTTACTTGATAATATTCTGACTATTTTGAGGCTAGGATAATTGCATCCCTTCTCAAACCTAAAGCAGAAGAACAAAGGTAAAAATTTATCCCAAAGTGTAGATAATAGGGAGGTACTTAAATGTCTCTGAGTATACAAAGTGTGAAAAATGCCTTCTCTCTCTCAGTCTCTGTATACTTTTTATAAAAAGAAAAGCCTTTTGAAGTAACTGCCCAAAGTAAAAGAGATGAGTGTTGAAGACAGTGGCAGAGACTGTGCGGCGTTCTCTAGCAGCCTTTCCCGCTCTTTCCATAACAATGGAAACCCTGATTTTTAGATAGGCACAGGGCTGCGCAGAGTAAAGACAGCCTCCATGGCAACCAGTGTGGTCCTGTAACCAGTGCAAAGCATCACATGATAGCTTCCTGAAATTTTCCTTAAAGACAGTTGACACATGCTATCATTTTCCCGGCTTCATCCCTTCTTCCACCCTGCTGCCTGAAATACTGATGTGTTTCATGGAGTTTTAGTTGCTACCTTGAACCACGAGAAATGGGGCCCCCCCATTTGGGATGGTGGAATGGTGAACTGGAAAGATGTTGAAGATTTTGTTGGGCAGATCCTCTGTAAGCAGCCCTGGACAGTCTCTGGATTTTTATATGAGACAGAAATACTTTTTTGCCTTGCTTATGCTACTATTTCTTGTTTAGCCAAATCTAACCTTAAGTGATAACAATGATACAAACCTAAAGGAAGGGAGATTTCATAGCCTTTCCATGAAGTTTATTCAAGGGCTTAAGCATCCTTAAGGACAAAATATTACTTTTTATTTTTTAAAAAGTATCTTTGATGCAATCGATTCCTGTTTTCTCTTGTTTAAGCCTCTGAAAATGGAGAACAGTTGGTTGACTTCTTCCTCATAATAAATCTTTGTGGAATGTAAGGTTTTTGTTTTCACCTTAATTTTATAGCTTTTTGCCCATCAGTGGATTTAGAACTCTAAGTAATTATCCTTTAATTTTATGAAAAATATTCATAACCAGACTCTTTTTTTTTAGTAAGAGAATTAGCTATGCTAAGCTTGGGGTTCTAATTATGCCTGTGATTTGTTATTAGTGGGTTGCAACAAGCTTGCTCTTACGAAATGAATAAGCTGTGTGCTGAACTATGAAAGGAGGAGACAGAGAGAGGGTACTTCTACTATAACATCTGGGGAGAAGTAGTAGAAAATGGGCTTTCCCTGTGTGTGCATGTGAGCGGGTTAGTGAGAGAAAGAGAGAGAGAGAGAGAGAGAGAGGGAATATCTTCAAAGCAAAACACTTCGTATGTTTAATTGCTGCCCTGTTTTGTGGCTTCCTGGGGAACAGGAAGCTCACCCAGTGAGGGAGCAATGTCAGATTCCTCTGGTGCATGAAATTGGAGCCCATGTCTGAGATGCCGGACACATTTCTGTACCAGCTGTCTTTATATTCTGACTGATTCAGGAGACCACATTCCCTGCAAAACAGTCACTCAAAGCAACCTTTAAGGGACATGTAATTAAATACATATTAAGACTTCCCTCATTTCTGTGCCCCACACCTTCAGGCACACGCTGACTGAGCCTTTTTTTTTCTTTTTCAATAACAGCTTTATTGAGACATAATTCACTTACCAGACAATTCACCTTTTTAGAGTGTACAAGTCAATGGTTTTTAGCATATTCACAGAGTTGGGCAACCATCACCACAATCAGTTTCGGAACATTTTCTTCAGCCCGAAAAGAAACCCCATACTCATTAGCAGTCGCTCCCCATTGCCTCTTAACCCACAGCCCTAGGCAACCACTAATCTACTTTCTGTCTCTATGAGCTCGCCTATTGCGGACATATCATACAGATGGACTCATATAATATGTGGTCTTTTGTGACTGGCTTTTTCACTTAGCGTATGTTTTTGAGTTCATGCGTGTTGTAGCACATATCAGAACTTTATTCCTTTTTATGGCTGAATAATACTCCGTTGTATGGATATACCACATTATCTTTGTTCGTCAGTTGATGAACATTTGGGTTGTTTCCACTTTGGGGCTGTTATGAATAGTGCTGCTATGAACACTTGTGTACAAATTTTTCTGTGGACCTGTGCTTTCATTTCTCTTGGTTATATGCTTAGGAGTAGAGTTGCTGGATGTGGTAAGCGGCAGAGTGGTTCCTGCTCAGAGAGAAGAGACGGGGACTCAGAAAGGGGCCAACTTTGTCCTTGAGGGAGATGTTTAAAGTCTGTGCGTTGGAGCTGTAAAACCAGGTTGACAAGTTTTCAGGTGAGGTGAGGGCAGTGCCAATAAAGTCAAAGAAATAAGTGAATACCCAGTATAACAGGGAAAGTAGTCTAAACAAATCCCACCATATAGGTTTGGCTTACTAGCAACTATTCTCATTTTAATTTTTGACCAGTCTGTCAAGCAACTTATACTTTTAAGTCCCTTCTGGGTATGTCCTAAGCTCACCCTGCCATCCCAGGGTGAGTTACTTTTCCCTGCAGACAGCTGCAACCTCACTCTACAGGACCTACAGGACCTTCCTAGATTCCACCCCAGAGCATCGGTTATGCTTGTGAACTCCTTGTTTCCTGCACGCACATCTCACCTGGAATTTTGGCATGTTTTTCTCATCTCATAGCTTCCTTCGTTAAGCCACGGTTTTTCATAAATCCATTCCACCAGAGGCGAGATAATTTCCAGGAATGAATCTTTGGTCCTTGTTCTCAGCCTCCAGGGTAGCAGTATCAGGTGTTGTCTCTTCCTACGGAGGCAGTTTGGTGCGGTGGTTTCATCCTAGACTTTGGAGTCTGACTGCTTGGGACTAAATTCCAGCTCCACCACTTCTTATTTCTATAAACTTGGGCAAATGACATAACCGCTCAGTGCCTTAGTTTCTTTATCTGTAAAGTGGGATTAAATAGAACCTATCTCAGGGGGTTCTTATAAAGTGCGCATGGTGCACGTAAAGCCTTAGGGAGTAAGTGCTCGCTGAGTGCTGGGGAGCCGTCATTCTTCCCAACATCAGCACCCTCTACTTCCGTTCCAGTTACTCCAGGCTGGACGAACAGGCCCACAGGCGATGTGGGGGGAGGGCAGTTTTGCTGTATTCTCATCCAAGCTGAAGCGTCTCTGCCCTCAGTTTCGCATCAGGGTGGAAGCAGTGGTTTGTTTGCCCGTGGGGCATGCCGATGTCTCCTCAAGCTCCTTTTTGAGTCTCCTGGTTCTTCACAACAAAGGCAGGCATTTTCATTTTACCGGAGCTGAGGAAAATCACACTTTTATGATTACTTGTCCTGCTCCCGGAATTGATCGCAAGAAACCACGTCTGGCACCTTTGATCCCTGTTACTGTCTCAGTGGATGCTTAGTCTGCGCCTCCCCGGACCCCCTCGAGGTTCCCGTCCGTCCGTCCGCCCTTCCAGCTGGCAGAGGGCCAACTCCACCCCCAGTGAACCAGGAAGGAAGCCTGAGCGGCATCCAAAGTCACAGTGGCCTCAGGCAAAGGTGGGAAACGCCGGCCCCGTCCACCGCTCCTCTCAGTGTCTCTGCCTCAGTGTCAGCAACGTGCATGTCTGTCAGGCTAGGAGCCAGGGAGCGCCTTTGCCCCTCTCTTCCCCACATAGGTGCCTACCTGTCCTAGGAAAGGAAGTTCCCCTCAGCCTGCTGTCACTGCCTCACTGAAAGCGAGCAAAGCATCATTTCCCCAGGTGGTAAGGGCCAAAAAACCCAGAAATATCTGTATTTTAACAATAGACTTTTGCAAATAGAAAAATTAACCCCTAAAGCTGACGTTTTCAGCATCATACCAGGCTGGCTAGACATAGAGAGGTGTGTGTGTGAGCAAACATATTTTCCCTTTCACTTCTTTAGTTTAGAAACAAATTAAGTTACACACTTGTATTATGCCATCCCCCCATTCCACTTTGCTTCAAGTAATCAATGTTGACAGGATGTATCTTTCTGTATATTTCTCTATAGGGCCATGCCACAGTTTATCCTAATGATGGGCATTCAGGTTGTTTTCAATTTTGAGGTCATGGTCAGCAGTCCTTCAGCAAACATAGCTCAGTGTACAGCCTTATATATTGATTCTTTTATTTGTAGGATAGTTTCACAGAAGTAGGACTGGTCAAGGTACATGCATTTAGTAGATACTGCCAGGTTACTTTTCATTCACTATAGCGATCTACTTGCCCACAAAAAATATATATAAAATGTTTATATCCCCATACCCTTTAATACTTGATCTTATAAATTTTATTTTCGCTAACTAGTGGTGGGAAATATTTTCTTCTTTTTATTTTAATTTGTATTTTTGCCATTCTCTGAGGATACCCTGTGTCAGTGGTCAGAGTTCTTTCTTGGAGGCTGACCCTGCTGGCCCAATTGCAACTGCTTTCAGGCCTCCAGAGGCTTCAGTTTTCTCCAGGCAAGAGCTGAAGAAGCAGCTTTAATGAGCATGATGGATTTTAATCATAGAAGCTCATTGCACCGCATGAATTAAAAACCATCGAAAAGATGGATTTCATATAAATGCCATTTGGAAAGGTTACAGGAACAAGAAGGAAACAGACAATGTGTGTGCACAGATGCTGTGGGTGTTCTGGCTCTGCCCCAGCTCTGCGGTGGTCATGCTGTGGGTGTGCTGCCTTGCTCTACCCTGCTCTCTGCAGAACCTGTAGAAGCCCCCTGCAGAAGGGGAGGACCTTCCAGTGGCCAGCATGTCGGGCTTAGAGAGAGGAGCACCTGGAGAGTTAAGGACTCCTAGGGCCCAGCAGCTTCTGAGCCTTTCTTCCACCTTCCTTGCTAAAACTAGGTCCATCTTCCTGTGTGGTCCCCCTTTCCTGAGGTTTTTCTAGCTTTCAAGCATCCCTGGGTCCTGTCTTTACTCCAGCTATGGAAATTTTTTCCAGTAGTATACTCCCTCTCAATGTCCTTTGCTGAATAGTAAGTTTTTCTAGAAGTGACTTCCCACTTCTCCTTCTAGCCGGTACCCTCAATTCCTCATTCCTTGTTCTGCTCTGGCTTGCTCAGACTGGATGTTTCTTGGATCAGAGTTGTACCACAATTCTGGGGACTGATTTGTTGTGGATTGCAGCTCTCCTCTGAGGCCTAAGGTTTTTCTCTTTTTTCCTCTTCTGCCACTCTGTCCTCCTTATCTGGCTGGTGAAGTAGGCACCCCAGCGCAATGCATGCTAACACTCTTGGGGGTGCTTGCCCCCCACAGAGGCAGTGTGTGTGATCTGGGAGACAGAGCATGATGTAGGAAGGTCTGCCTGACCCATGTAGATCTGTTACTGAGCTTATGGTGGACTAGAGCGGTGTTCAACCCCAAACTGGCTGAAGTGCTTTCCAGAAATGTTAACAGTCATCCATTATGAAAAGTATATGCCCTACCAGTGACGCCTCATCCATGACACCTAGGGCACTGGGCACAGGGACTACCCCTTCTGGATCTTCATATAACTGCTCACCCACTGATTAGCAAAAATCTATGAGAAGTGATTGCGCCTGCTACAGACAAAAATTTTGGAGGAAAAAGTTCTGTACACATTGCTGGTGGAAAGGAGAAATCAATGTCACAGAAATATAAACACCAGAAAATAAGCATATATGTACAGTATTTATTGCAATATTATTTATAATGGCAAAAACTCATTAACAAAGTGAATGCCCATCTAGAGGACAAAGGGTGAATAATAAGCTGTGATATATTCATATATGTCTGTAAATACAGTATATATATTTACAAATAAATAGTGAGAAAATCACACTAGTGTCCACAAAGAATAGCATGTACAAATGGTATACCATTTACATAAAACTGAGTTTATACACATACAGAGATGTATTAAAAGATGATGACCAGAATATTAATCATGTTTATCTTAAGGTGGTGGGGTTCCAGGTGATTTTTCTTCCTATGCTTTTCTGAACCATTTGAATTTATAATAGTGAACATGTGTTAGTTTAAAAAAAAAAAACACTCAGAAATAAATTAAAGCTGGGACTTCCCTGGTCGTCCAGTGGTAAAAAATCCACCTTGCAGTGCAGGGGATACGGGTTGGATCCCTGGTCAGGGAACTAAGATCCCACATGCCACAGGGCAACTAAGCCCGCGTGCCACAACTACTGAGCTCATGCACCTCAACTGGAGAGCCTGTGTGCCGCAAACTACAGAGCCCACGCACTCTGGAGCTTGCACCCCACAACTAGTGAAGAGAAAACCCACACGCCACAACTAGCGAGAAGCCCACGCACCACAACAAAGAGCCCGCACGCTGCAACAAAAGATCCTGCATGCCTCAACAATGATCCCGCGTGCCGCAGCTAAGACCGGTTGCAGCCAAAGATAAATAAAGTAAAATAAAAAAATAATAAATAAATCTTAAAAAAAAAAGAAATAAACTAAAGCTATTTTCATTGTGAAAAAGCTGAGAGGTAGAGGAAGGAAACGCAGAGCTTGTAATGAGTAGCCAGAATCTTCCGGCTTTTCCCAAGGCACGTGATTCAAGAGATTAAGACAATGTCTTTTATGGCAATGTCTTTTATGACCTTGGAAGTCTCACTGTAGTTTTGCTACATCCCATTGTTTACCTATTCAGTTGTGGGAGAAGCCTATATGGGGACATGAATACCAGGAGGCAGGGATCACTGGCTGTGTTGGAAGCTGATTACCATAGGGGGCCTGAAGGTATTGTTTTTCCCAGAAGTCTTAACAGTTAGCAAAAATATCTTTTCTCTGCACAAGATTTACATAGTCTTATGTGGAAACAAGGAGGTATAGATGACTCATCCAGGTTCCTTCCATTCATGTGAGTATATAAAGTCAATTTAATGTTGTAGATTACCTTCTTATTCCTATTAAAGCATTATAGAGTTTCTAATTGGAAAAATGACAATTTAAAATGTTGTAGCATGTCACTGTTTCCTTGACCATTGTATATATGCTCACTTTTATTTCCTTACTTGGGGTAATATTAAAATTTGTTGGCTAATATTTATTAGCCAATGTTCTGCCTTCGGCCATGGTGTTTGCATGCTTAAACCTTTATAAGAATGTCAGAGGCAAGACTAATGGAAACTGGAGCTTAATGAAAGTGAACAAATTTTATATTTTATCTTATTTACTTCATTCACGTTGAATCAGTGACATTGACTACACTCTGAAAGCCAGTAATTTACAAACACGCAAAGAGGAAAATCGATATCTCACAAGATAAAAAATGCTTCCCCTGGCCTTTTGTTTTATAATGGGGAAATAAGAGGTCACATCTCTTCATTGATCTTAGTGCTTTACACAAGCTAATGGTATTTCATGCTGATTTTATTTTGAACCAGCAGGAAAATTACATGGTAAATGACCCAGCGTTATTCAAATCAACAAATATTAGAGGAAAAATACAGGAATTGGAAGCTGCCTATTCATAAAATGCTAAAATATTAGGAGAATTTTCCTTCTCTGTTTATCTGTATCACTGTGGTTACCATAAACATGAATCCTGGATTCTTGGAATGTGATACAAAGAAAAGAAACCTTTTGTCCAGTTTTCAGCAATGTGACTAATGAATATTCAGGCACAGAAGGCCTTGGTTGCCTTAAATAGTCACTGGGAAATGCACGTACAAAATAGGTCTTGGTGTGGAGATAAATGGAATTGAAATTATTCTCCCTGTTATTTTGCTCTCAATTTTTGTCATCTTCTCTTCTCCATCCTCTGCTACTACTTGAAGGAGAAAAAGGGGAAAAGAGAGAAAGAGAAATGTTAAGAATCTGCTTTCTGAAAGGTGTTATTCCTGCCCATCCACATGCCCTTCATTACAGGTATTTCCAAAATCGTGTTACACCTGCAAGGTCCCTAAATATATCTTATTGGTTCAGTTCTTGCCTCACAAAGAGTCATATCCAAGTTGAGAGTCTAGACTGAGGCTGTCTCAATTATCAGGCTCCTTCCTTGTTACCCATGCGCCAATCCCCCCTTCTTACAGAGCTCTTGGCTCCTAGTATTTTATCTGAGCATTTATTTCATTTTCTTATGTTGTTGGTGGGCCTTGATGGGCTGTGTGCTGTAACTCATCTTTTCAATGTCTCTTGTGTTCTATTCCCCACCGAGCTCTGACTTTCAGATCCATCACTTCCTTCCAGAGCCTTCCCTGCCTTGACCATGTGTCTCTGGCCCTGGCCTGGATCTGGCTTCCTCCAGATCTTATACTATCTGCTGCTCTGGCTCTCCTGGTCCCAGCTCCTCACTCTACAAACACCCCTCTGCTGCTGGCCTCCTCTTTCCTTGCAGGAATTGGGGAAAGTGGTGAAGGAGACATGGGAAAGTCTATTCTAGAGCAGATGGAACCTCCCCAATAGTGAGGGAGTGGCCCGAAATCTGTTAGGAGAAGTTTTAGAATGCCGTTTCTTGCTCCTCACCCTCCAGCCTCTCCTCTTCTCCTGCTTCTCCTTCCAAACTCAGCTAAAAAAAAAAAAGCAATGGAGTTTTCAACTCTGAATTAATGTCATTGTCAGATTGTGCCAGATCATAAGGAATGAGACGCTCATTTCCAAAATCTTATTCTTCCGCCTCGCATCAGCCACGCTGGGTCCCCGTGGACTGAAGCAGGATTGAGCTCACTTTCCTTTCTTAGCCTTCTAATTATCTTACCCTTGTGTTCTTTGGAAATATTTCCAACATAATTTTCCCTTTCAGACTGCATATTGTAGTTACTGGAACTGAGGGAATGGGAGAATAGAATGAATGTGTGTATTCTGTGCACGTTCACTAGACTAATTATAGTATAGTGTAATGTGTCGTTGAATACATCACTCTCAAGCTGCTCTGACACTGTGTGCTGGCGATGGGGAGATAGTAAACATTCAGCTTGTTGATCAAAGGCAGTTGGCATCAATAGATGTACCTGCAAAACTGAGTACACAGATTAAAAATTCTGATAGTTCTGATAGAGTCATATTGAACTTCAAGCTTTTATTCATTCACTTATCTGGGTATTTATGAAGCAACTCCTAGATACAAAACCGTGGTTCGTGCTCATGAGGGTCAACAGAATTTCCAGGTAAGGTTCTTCTCAGGCTTTGTAATCTCCCACTATTTTATGGGAGAAATAACCCCTCTAGGCTAATGCTATATGAATGGTGCAGAAGATACAGACCCTGCCTTCAAAGACTACATAAGCAATTTAATATAGACAAGAACCTCTTAGTAGGATGGCCTGTGGAGTAGACATTTAAGGCAGTGAACTACTTCACCTCCACTTAATCAGGAATATCTTGTTAGCATGCAGATCCAAGGGGAGCCTGTGTAATGAGAGAGAGAGTTTGATAACTGGTTTCCTCCTTTTCCCTGGAAGCTTTCTCCATACACCTACTGAGGGGGAAAAGGAGCTTGTGGTTATTAAAGGTTCGAAGCTGTCACAGTTAGATGGGGCCAATGATACTGAGACTCTTGCCATATTTTTTTTCAGGGAATAATATACCTTTCAGGGAGGTTAATCTACTTAATGTGAGAGATCGGAGAGCAAGGAATCCTGTGAAGTTATGAAAATTTTCTGGTTAGTTTATATGGAAAAAATTTGAGTAGTCAAAGAAAGGGACAGTTATCAACTTCAGATTTTGGGAGTCTTTCTTCTTACCTTTTAGATCTGTGTGTATCTTGCTGTGTGTTGAGAGATGGGAGGGATTGAGCTAGTTTCAGGGGCATTGCGACTTCCACGAGAGAACCCCAGTGGCTATGGTCACTGGGATCTCTTTGTCTTGATTGAGCTATATAGTCTGCCTTACCTTTGGGGATACCATTGTTGCTAAAACATATGCACATGTGTTGCAGACTCACCTAAAATTCTTTGTGCAACCTCACAGGAGCTGATTGGAAGAGGCTATTGTTGGAGTCTCTTTCTATATTCTTATGTATTACAAAACTGAATCCTGTTAATATTTTATCTGAATTATTCATTGGGAACATGTATTCTAAGGGGAAACCATCCAAGGTTAGATTGGGGATATGTATTTCATAAGATGCTTTTCATTCAAAGCAATTATTTGAAATTCACCATGAATTTTAATAAACTTACTACATAGCTTCTTCCTGCTGATCCAAATCCTGCTTAATTGGAACCTTCTTTATCATTTCAGAGCAACCTCTGGAATCAGATTAATTGTAACTCAAGTAACAGTTTTCTCACGCTAATAATGATCAGTTTAAAAAGAGTTGGGCAGATATTAGATAGTTTAATCACAAGCTACAGCAAATTGACACTTCATTAGTGGGGGAGAGGCTCAAACTTTTAGACTTGGAGGAAGAGCAAATTGTATTGAAAACCACCAGGCACAGTGCTCTGGCTACAAGCTTGTTTTCCTCCACATTGTTGCTGCGGCCATAATTCATAATAATACTGGTGGCAAAAAGCTATTTATCACCTTGCCAGTGCTGACTCTCTGGGTAGCTGGGAAATTTACCCACATAGATTAATGGGAGAAAGATTTTTTAAAAGTCAGAATAAGATAGAATCATTTTTAGAACTAGTTAAGCTTTCCTTTGGAAGTGTGAACTTTGTAACTCAGTTTTAATATTTGTGTCGCCAGGTTCACAGAGCTTAACAGTGTCTTTTTTTTTTTTTTTTTTGAACTTGTCAGGTACAATTTGCCTTCTCTACACTGAGGAGTTCTTTATTCCTATCTTGTCTTACCCTCGTTTTCTCTTTCCCTTGCTTGCTCTCTCTCTCTCTCTCACTCTTGCTAATGAAAGGGAGTTTCCTTTGAGGGTTTTGCTTAGGCAGCAGGTTTAAGGGTTCAGAGAAAAACGTGGATTTGCCCTTTAGATTTCCAGGGTTATTTCATTCTATCATGATGCTGCAACTTTGGGTAGTAAGCTTGGGAGCAGCCAGGGGTCGTATCTTAAAGGGTATTATATGATGTTGAGAAGTTTGCATTTGTTTTTTTCCTAGTGGCAGTAGGGAACTACTGAATGCTTTGGTAAAATTAATCAAGTTACTTTTGTACCTCTGCTCTTCTTCAAAATGGGTTTAATTAGTCAATCTCGCATTTTTTTCCCCTCTGGCTTTTTTTTTTTTTTCCCCCTCTGGCTTTTTTTTTTTTTTTAAATAAATTTATAAATTTAATTTATTATTTTTTTGGCTGCCCTGGGTCTTCGTTGCTGCACGCAGGCTTTCTCTAGTTGCGGCGAGCGGGGGCTACTCTTTGTTGTGGTGCGCGGGCTTCTCATTGCGGTGGCTTCTCTTGTTGCAGAGCACAGGCTCTAGGCACGCAGGCTTCAGTAGTTGCAGCATGTGAGCTTCAGTAGTTGTGGCATGCGGGCTCAGTAGTTGTGGCTTGTGGGCTCTAGAGCTCAGTAGTTGTGGTGCACAGGCTTAGCTGCTCCACAGCATGTGGGATCTTCCCGGACCAGGGCTCAAACCCATGTCCCCTGCATTGGCAGGCGGATTCTTAACCACTGTGCCACCAGGGAAGCCCTGGCATTCTTTTAAAACTAACTCTTTGCAAAAATCAGTGTCATAATGAAACTACCTCTGAACCATACCTAAATAAAATGGAGAAATGCCCTCAGATATTCAGGGACACCTTTACTTTCTAGAAAGGTGGTAAAAAACTGAATACAGCTGACCCTTGAACAACATGGGTTTGAACTGCGTGGGTCCACTTATATGCAGATATTTTTCAATAGTAAATATTTACCATAGTACTACACATTCCATGGTTGGTTGAATCCATGGATGTGGAGGAAGTGTGGAGGGCTGACTATAAGTTATAGGCAGATCAACCCATGCCTTGTTCAAGGGCCAATTGAAGTTTGTTTGTTTTTTTTTCAAATAATTTTGAATAGAATTTTTTCAAAATTTAAATTCTGATTAAAATTCTTAATTGCTCAAGCTGTGTGTCTAAATGCACAAGAATGCTTAGTGGCTACCTATTGGGAAGATGGTGGGTAATTATTAATGTTCTAAAAAGTTTTTTAAAGAAATAATAAAGTATAGTTATAATCATTGTTTCATTACTTGTACCATTATCGTTGGCCAGATAGCATTTTTAAAACTTTTCCCATAATGGTACAAATAATCTCTTGATGGTTTCAAGCTGTTTAGATTATTGAATTGAAAACATTAGGAAGTCATCATTACTTTGAGATTTTTCATTTTTCTTAATGAAACCATGTTAAGATCATTGATTCCTTTTTTGATTTTTTTTTTGACCCTTTGGGTTTTTAATTCACTCTGGGGCTTTATTAAGATGTATCATGTTTGTGTGCGGCTGCAAGATTTCTGTAAGGTGCTTGGAATGTCTTATGATAGGCTTGATGGATTCTAGGAGCAGGACTCCATCTGGAGAAGAGATGTCCTTGGTCTGAGACCTGTCATGTGCGATTCAAATGGAGGCTGGACATTCTAGGAGGGAGCAGATCTTGCAGCAGCCCCTGCCCCCACTGCCAGGGAGACAAGGCTTTAGTGAAGTCACTGAATCCAGACAACAGTGAGGGGGAGAGAGACAAGTTGTGTGTGTGCCACAGGCCTGAGGACGGAGCTCTGAAATTGTCACAGCTACTCAAACACCATAGTCGCAGGCACCCATCATGACCCCACGGGACAGTCTGCTGTGAGTTTGCCAGCACCACCCAACGGACCTCCATGGGGTAAACCTAGGAGTTTCTTCCTTGTCAGACCCCACTGTTCCATGTGGAACCTGCAGGCCAGTCAGTGCTACCTTGTCTCTTCTTCTTGATTGCTTCCAAGTCCTTCTAGGGACCTGCCGTCTTCTATCTTCTCTATATACAGCTCCAGGTTTCTTTTCCTCTGGCCCAGCCTCTCACTGTTTCTGTCTCTGTCAGACCTTTCCTTGCTGCCCTCTGGAAACTTTTGCAACTAATAACAACAGTGACATATCTACTTACATAGCATGTATTAGTTACAAGAAGCTGTTCTAAGTGCTGTGCTTATATTACTTGTATGGGCTCATTAAATACTCACAATGCCCCTGGGACATAGGCATTGTTATTATGTCCACTTTACAGATGGTGAAACTGAGGCACAGAGAAGTTAATTCACCCATGATCACACAGCTAGTAAATGGTGGAGCTGGGACTTGAATCTGGGAGTAATGCTTCAGGGTCTGTGCTCTTAGTCATTAAAATATCCTGCGTCTCCCTAGGGTAAAAATTTCCCCACACACTAAACCTTTCTCAGAATGGTCCTTCAACTGCATTGTCTTTGATTTGCACATGGAAGTGCAACAAAGTACTAATATGTGCTTGGCTAGCCACTTGAAACATTTCCACAACCAGGGTCTGTAGCCTGCCACAGAAAAACAACTCCAATATACTATGAGCTCATAACTGAACATTAAAAACCATATGAGGAAAACCATAAAAGGAGGGCCAGGAGAACCAACAAATGGCAAAATTAACACGTCTAGAACTAGAAACAATAGAATAATCTAAAAGAAAGTATAAGCATTTAAAAAACATGATTACAGGGGCTTCCCTGGTGGCACAGTGTTTAAGAATCCGCCTGCCAATGCAGGGGACACAGGTTCGAGCCCTGGTCTGGGAAGATCCCACATGCCGCGGAGCAACTAAGCCCGTGCACCACAACTACTGAGCCTGCGCTCTAGAGCCCATGAGCCACAACTACTGAGCCTGCATGCCACAACTACTGAAGCCCGGGCACCCTAGAGCCCATGCTCCGCAACAAGAGAAGCCACCACAGTGAGAAGCCCGTGCACCGCAACGAAGAGTAGCCCCCGCTCACCTCCAACTAGAGAAAGCCATGTGCAGGAACAAAGACCCAACACAGTCAAAAAAAGAAACGTGATTACAGATTAAAGAAGGAAAAGAGCCATAGTAAAATAACTAGACACTAGGAATAAAGAGTAAGCAGTTTGAAGTAGACCCAAATACAAATTTCAAAAAGTTTAATACCCAAGAAGCTAAAAGAAAGAAAGATGGTTTGATTACTTCCAGATGAATTGAGAATTCATAAAATGGAAGGAAGACATGAGAAATAGCATTCAGTTTGCAGAAGACAATAAATTGATGGAAAATGGAAAATATTAATGAGAGGTTAAGAGACTAGAATGAGGTCTAACGTAAATCTAATAAGAATTCCAGAAGAAGATAATAAGGAGAAAGGGTAGGGCAAAATTCAGAAGCAATGGATGAAAATTTTCTGGAAATAAGGAAAACATGAATCGTAGGATTGAGGAAGCATGCAAAAGTCCAAATATTTTAGTGAGACAGCAGAACTTTTACTGAGCATATTGGGAAACCACCTCTCTCATATGACTTTTGTGGAGGGTCATTTTGCAATATATATAAAAAATGTGTAAGCTCTTTGACCCGGAAATTCTGCTTCTAGGAATTTATCTTCAGTAAATAAACAGTTCAGTTCCTCCAAACTTAAATATATAAGGATGTTGATCTCAACATTGTATAATAGAGATGTATTGAAAACAGCTTTAAAAAAAAACTCATCAATAGGCAATAGACAAAATACATTAGGGTATAACCAGAGAAGCACTGTTGCTTTTATGAAGCTGTTAAAATGACGATATAGATCTATTTTTATTTATTGTATAGAAAGGTGGTTGTTATGGAAAAAGATCTAAAAAAGCAGTGTGAGTAGTTGGTCCCACTGGCATAATCAAAAAGTCCGTATATATAAAAAGAAGTTTGGAAGGATAAATACTTAAAGTTTACAGATAGTTATCACTGGGTGGATAATTTTTACTTTCTTTTTTGTCCTTTTATTCATTGTCTGATATCAAATTATACTGTGTAAAGAGAAATCTTGATTTGTATTTTAGATGAGGAGTAATGATAAAGTAATAGCAGTCCCAGGGAGAGTAGGTTTGTATTACCAGCGCCATCATGCTCTACCTCTTATTCCCCTTTTGGTTGTGTGTGCTGTGAGTGTGTACTAATTGTGTTGCTGTGCCCAGAGCCCTGGCGCTGAATGTTGTCATGGAATCCAGCATAGAAAATATAATGGGAATATGTAGGGAGGAAGAATGGGTACAGAACTTGAATCATTTCTAAAGGGGGTTGGGTGATTTAGACCACGATGTCTAAACTAAAAAGTAGCTCAAGGTTGAATACTGTGTTATTTAAAATATATGCTGAGTTATCCTTGATGTACCTTGTAAAGCTAAGAAGAATCTAAAGTGCTCATGAGATTAAATGATCAAATATGTAATTATTTCGTTTTGTTGTGTGCATGTTTGTGTGCTTGCACGTGTATGTGTATACTCATATGTACATACTCACACTTTTTTTTTTAATGTGTGGCCAATCAGATCTTGAGTGTGGGTACTCCTCTCCTGTTACATTTTTCTAATTTGGATTCTTAGAGCCAAATGAGTCAGTTTTAAAGTGAAGACAGAGAGAGGTGGTTTAAAGAAGGGAAAGAACATAGAGGCTTCTTTAGCTTCAGGTTCTTAGGAAAATGGATTAGGCTTCAGATGCCTCGTAGAGTTTTATAAGTGGAGATAAAATGTGATTATAGCCATCTCGGGTTTTTCAATAATAACTCATTGAAAACAAGTTTCCTCATTCGCAAGCGTGGACATACTAATAAAATGTATGATTTAAGAAAAAAACAATAAAAAAGTGTGCCTGACATAATTGGGAGGGAGAAAGATAAGAGAGTTAGAGAATGAGGGTAATGATGGAGATTAGTTTCAGAGAAATCTACTGTGTGCATGAGAGACCTTGGCACACAGCCTGTCCTGTCCTTTGCAATGAATCTTCCTGTTTGTGATACAAAATGTTTTATTCAGTGTAACCTACCAAGCGACAAAGATTAACAGTGATAGAGAAATAGAAAATCCTACGGGTCTTGATTTATAAAGCAGAAGGATGGTCTTTGTAGGAAGTCCTCTAGTGGACTGGAGACAACCCCGATATTAACAACTGAAGATACTATGACACTCTCCTCATGGCAGATTTCTTTTTTTTTTAAAATAAATTTATTTATTTATTTATTTATGGCTGTGTTAGGTCTTCGTTGCTGTGTGCAGGCTTTCTCTAGCTGCGGCGAGCGGGGGCTACTCTTTGTTGCAGTGCGCAAGCTTCTCATTGTCGTGGCTTCTCTTGTTGCGGAGCATGGGCTCTAGATGCGCAGGCTCCAGTAGTTGTGGCACGTGGGCTCAGTAGTTGTGGTTTGTGGGCTCTAGAGCTCAGGCTCAGTAGTTGTGGTGCACGGGCTTAGTTGCTCCGCAGCATGTGGGATCTTCCCGGGCCAGGGCTTGAACCCGTGTCCCTTGCATTGGCAGGCAGATTCTTAACCACTGCACCACCAGGGAAGCCCTACCGCAGATTTCTTTAAGTGGGCAATTTCATTATTAGATGGTTACCAGATTTTAAGTCCTATTTGTAAAACTTAAGTGAGGAAAGATGCTTCCGCCACATCCTAATCTGCATTTCAGTGGGAAAGGCCAGAAAAAAAAAAAAATCCCCATATAGATGGAACTTCAAATACATCATTATTGCTCAGTCTGTAACCTTGGTGACAGGAAAGCTTGAGGGGGCCTGAGGTGGTAACATTAGTATAAACAGCTTTTCTATTGAACAAATGTGTGTATATATTCACACTGTGAATTTCATCTCACTGAGTCAGCATATTTATGTAAGGAAAGTTTGGTAGAGAATTTCCTGGAAGCAGCTGGCCTACTTACCTAAATGCAGTGCCTAAGAAGTAGCTGTAGACTACTGTGTCTGAAAAGAGACTCTTGACAGTAAGTTATGTCAGCATCTGAGGCAGTGAGGCAGCCCCTGGTGGTGACTTCGGCTGCAGCCCTGAGCCCTGTGCTCCCCTCCCCTGGCACCATGCTGTCCTTCCGCATGAGGCTGAGCTGTGCCTCAGTCATTAGAGGGTGTTCTCCGTGCCTGTGCCCAGGAGAGAGCAGTGTCCTTGGGTCATGACTGACTGGCCATGTGGACCTGGATCTCTCACCAGGTAAAGTCTCCCCTGGTAACGTAGGCTGCGCTGCATACTTGCCGACTTGGGCCCCTTGAGACTCTGGGAATGAAGGCTACAGTCTCTGTCTAGATGTGGCATTTCTGAAACTTCAGTCTGGGGGCCAGCTCTCTCTGAAGTGCTTGTTACAAATGCAGGTTCCCAGTTCTATACCTGTAACTATGATTCAGGATGTCTGGTGTAGTAATTCTGATGCATAGTGAGGTTTGGGAACTACTGACTCAGAATAGCCTCTCATGACCTTCCTACTACAAAACGGGTTATCTTACTGCAGGGACTTTTGATTACTGTTTGTCCTCTTCAAATTCATTCATCTAAATAGTTACTGAATGCCTGTTCTGTGCCAGATACAGAACTAGGCAGTGGAGTTATAATAGTGAACAAGATTGACATGTTTTTTTATCCTCATGAAATGAAGGGAAAATGAGTAAACAAATTAATAATTATGATAAGAGCTGAGAAGGCCACAACGGGATATTATAAGAGAGTATGCTGGAGGGAGGAGCAGTGAGTATTTAAAATAAAAATATGGTTAGCGGAGGCCTCTTTGAGGAGGCAGCAATTATACTAAGACCTGGATTAAAAGGAATCAGACACACGAGGACCATGCTAGGCAGTATAAAAAACTTGTGCACAGGCGTGGAGACCGGATCAGCCTCGTTGTGTTTCAAGAACAGAAAAAAAGGGCAGCGTGGTCAGTGCCCAGCAAGCCAGGGGCAGTGTGGTGTGAGATTAGGCAGGTTGGCCCTGGATTGTGTAGGCTCTGGAGGACAGTGGGTGGGCAGAACAGACCGAGAGGGGGTGGAGAATCAGACGTTTAGTGGGACAGGAGTCTGGAGTTGAGAGGAGAGGCCTAGTCTGGGCCATGAATGTGGGAGTCACCAGCAGCTCAGTGGAGAACCACCTGAATGGGTGATTTAACCTAGGGAGAAGCTGGAGAGAGAGGATGGGGAAGGGCCTGGTGTAGAAGACTGGGAGCAGCCAGGGCCTGGGAGAGGTGGGAGGAACACCAGGAGGCTGTAGGTCTGTGGAAGCCACAGGAAGAAGATGCTCAGAGAGGGACAGGCAAGTGCGTTATTGGCGCTAAAGGTCTAGAACAGTGCAGGCCTGTCCAGTGGCCGCCAGCTTCATGTGGCTATGGAGCCCTTGAAATGTGACGAGTGTGAACTGAAAATGTGTTGTAAGTGTAAAACAAAATATACACCATGCACACCTAAAAAGAATACAATGTTATATATTAATTATATTTCAATTTAAAAAACGCACGCCAGGGGCTTCCCTGGTGGCGCAGTGGTTGAGAATCTGCCTGCCAAGGCAGGGCACATGGGTTTGATCCCTGGTCTGGGAAGATCCCACATGCCGCGGAGCAACTAAGCCCGTGCGCCACAACTACTGAGTCTGCGCTCTAGAGCCCGTGGTCCGCAACAAGAGAAGCCACCGCAATGAGAAGCCCGCGCACCACAATGAAGAGTAGCCCCCGCTCACCGCAACTAGAGAAAGCCCGCACGCAGCAACGAAGACCCAACGCAGCCAAATATAAATAAATAAATAAAAAACAAAACAAACAAACAAAATAACGCATGCCAAATTTCAAAGATGTAGCACAAAAATAAGAATGAATATATTACTTTAATACTTTTTAAAGTAATGATGACATTGAAATGATAATGTTTGGCATAGATTGGGTTCAATAATATACACTATTAAAATTTCACCTGCTTCTTTTTACTTTTTAAAAATATCACTACTAGGAAATTTTAAGCCACACATGTGGCTTTTGTCCTCTTTCTGTTACAGAGTTTGGTAAGGCGGAGGTCATTTGCAAACTTGGTCAGAGTAGACTGGCTGAGGTTAAGTAATCCCTAGCCAACTGTTTATACACAGGTGAGACAGAATCATCCTCATAATACTATTATGCCTAAAATTAAATAACAAAACTCACCACTAAAATATTCTTCTAGACTTTTTGATACTTATGAAAGTGATTTAATAATTTCACATAAATTGACAATATCATATGCCTTTAAGTTCTTTGAAATGAACTCTCAGATATGGTTTTTCAATCTTTTTTTTAACCTGTATTTTCTTTCTTTCTTTTTTGTCTTCTTTCTTTTTATTTAAACATTTTTCTTTGGTTTTTATTTTTGCCTATCTGGCCAGGAAACTTCATGGTGTTATGGTCGACTTGCCGCACAACCGTGTTCAAATCTGTCACCAACAGGTTCATTAAAAACCTGGCCTGCTCGGGGATTTGTGCCAGCCTGGTCTGCGTGCCCTTCGACATCATCCTCAGCACCAGTCCTCACTGCTGCTGGTGGATCTACACCATGCTCTTCTGCAAGGTCGTTAAGTTTTTGCACAAAGTCTTCTGCTCTGTGACTATCCTCAGCTTCCCTGCCATTGCCTTGGACAGGTAAGATCAGGTAGCCAGGGGTGCAACTTTTTTTTTTTTTAAGTATATTGAAAAATTAGCATCATGAAGCAAATAGTGAATAGTCAGTGTTACAAATACTGCTTTTTAGCCTGCTTGTTGTCAACAGAAAGATGTGGCATTGGGGAGGTTACATCATGACGATGCTGGGGCAGAGCTGGATCATGATATAGTTTCAGCTGGGTTGGAATTAGCGGTATTTGCATTGCAATTTGAAGTAGATTGCTCATCAGATTGCTAACTCTGCAATTAGGGCCTTTTGATGCAGGATGAAAACATTTCTGGAAGAACAAGAGAACAATTCAGTGGCTATTTAACAAATGATTAGACAGTCCTGTTGGACCTGGCCAGATAGCACCAAAATTCCTTTGGAGGATTTACTTCCAAGGTTTTATATTGTGATGGTGTTTGTTTTCTCTTCCCGTCCTTTTTTAAAGGATGTTCATTTGGAAATAAATCTTACATCCTAGCTACTGCTGTCATACATAATTTGATCAAATTTATCAAAGTGAAGTGTGAAGTTCTCAGTAATCAACAGCTTCCTGTCTTTTCTCTTTGTTGCTAGCACTTCATGAATACAACTGAGATAATAATACATTTTAGAGAATAGAATTAAATAAGCAAAGAAGAATTGAAAAATATTTTGTGTCCACAAGAACTTTTGATTTCAAGATTTATAGAGAGGAAAAGTTGCTGAAGGGAAAGTGCTGGCTCTTCTGACTTTATACCCTGTGATAAATTTAACTACGTTTTAGATGAATTTAGAATTTTAAAACTCTTTGTCCATTTAAAACATACTCAATACCTTAATGACCTATAAGTGTATGGATTGCAGAATCCATCTATGGAGTCGCTTCAGCCTCTCTGGCTTGGAACCCTGATTTCATTAGCTGCCCAGTGTTGTCTGCACAGAGGACACAGAGCCACACAAAGCCCCCTACATACTAGGAGAAGTCATTGACTTTGTGCTTAAGAAAGAGGACTCTGGAACCAGAAGTCTGGCTTTAAGTCCTACCTATGCTGCTTTCTCGCTGGTGGCTTTGGGCAAAGTGGCTTAACCTCTCTAAGTCTCAGTTTCCTCAGGGGTAAAACGAACTAAATGAATTATTTGTGGCCTGTGTTTGGCCACAATATTTATCTCTCTTTCTCTAGTCTTCCATTCTGGTTGGCACATTCTTCCTTAGATATATTGTCTGCAATCATTTTACCATCAGATCTTGCAGGGAACCACTCCAGCTCCTTGACAGTTTCTCCCTAGAAACTCACCATCCACAGAGGCAGACGAGGCAGGTGACAAAACCAAGTGACACAGGCCAGGTTGGGGTTGTGTGTCTGCATTCCTGTTCATAGGGGCCATCACTCAGCAGATGCAGCTAATAGTTGCTTTGTGAGTATCACGTCTCAGTGGGCCAGACTTTCTATTTCTTAGAAGAGAAATCAGAAATCTAGAATTCTATCATTTTTAAATGTTGGCAATTAATTTGCATTCAGAAACTTAGTATGTGGGCCACTGGAATCCCTTCAGCAAGCTGAATGTGCACCAGGTGGTGCCAGTTTGCCACACCCACTTTTTGGTTACGTTGCATGTCTCTTCCATGCTCAACCAGAGGTCTGTGAACACCTGGGAAGTGCCATTGCACAGAACTGGAATAAAACTGTGAAAAGTCAGAGTGAAAAGTCTGTTTACTTCCTGGTGGGCACCCTAATCCTTTTTGTGTTGATCCATTCTGTGTTCATGGCAGGTGTGTCTTTCTGGCGACCCCTTCCTACCTGCTTGGTGAGGTCTTATGTCTGCAGTCCACATGGTGGACTTTTCTTTCCTGAAGTTTTTTTTTTTTAAATAGTTTTATTGAGATATAATTTACATATCATAAAATTCATTTAAAATGTACAAGTCAATGAATTTTAGTATATGTACAGTTGTGCAGCCATGACCACAATTGAACTTTAGAATATTTCCGTCACCCTAAAAAGAAACATGTGTTCATTTACAGTTATTCCCCATTCCCACCCCCAGACCTAGGCCACCACGAATCTACTTTCTGTCTCTGTATGGGGGGACATTTCATATAAGTGGAATCATACAATATGTGTTCTTTTGTGCCTGGCTTCTTTTACTCAGCATTATGTTTTCAAGGTTCACCCATGTTATAGCAGGTATCAGTACTTCTCTTTTTCTCTTTCCAGGTTTATTGAGTTATAGTTGACATACAGCACTGTACAAGTTTAAGGTATATGACATAATGACTTCTCTTACACATACTGTGAAACGATTCACTATAAATTTAGTTAACATCCATCATCTCATATAGATACCAAAAAATGTTCATTTTCCTTGTAATGAGAACTCACGATCTACTCTCTTAACAACTTACTTCATTCCTTTTTATTGCCGAATAATATTCCCATTGTATGCATATACCACATTTTGTTTATCCATTTACTAGTTGATGGACATTTGGGTTGTTTCCACTTTTTGGCTGTTATAAATAATGCTGCTATGAATCCTGAAGGTTTTTTAAGAATAGGATTCAACAAGAGTGGGAACACATTATTCTGGACAGGTTGCTATTCTACCTGGAAGCAATGCAATAATCCCTGTGGGTTATTTTGAGCCTTTGGTTTTAGGCAAGAAAATATGCAAATAATAAGAAATCCTTATTTTCTTTCCAGCAGAAAATCTACTGTATTTTTGCCATCATTTTTTTTCAGTGTGTCTTTTATTTTTATTTTTTTAAATTGAAGTATAGTTGATTTACAATGTTTCAGGTGTACAGCAAAGTGATTCAGTTATATACATATATGTGTGTGTGTGTGTATATATATATATATATATATTCTTTTTTAGATTCTCTTCCATTATAGATTATTACAAGATATTGAATATAGTTCCCTGTGCTACACAGTAGGTCCTTGTTGTTTATCTATTTTATATATTGTACTGTATATCTATTAATCCCAAATTCCTAATTTTTTAAAAAGATAAGCAAGTTCTTTTAGTAGAAAAGCAAGTTTGGTAAATTCCTATTTCATTATTCAGAGATGCAGATTACTGGAAAGCATAGGTTCGTTGTGCACGAAGAGAAAGGGAAAACAGTCCTTTCTCTCACTTCTTTCCCAGATATTTGTTTCATGGCACCGAGTCAGCAAGTGAATTGGGAGGCCACCTACACTTCCTGCATCATCCTCTAGAGACGCACACACTAACAAAATGATGTATAGTGAGCCTGTGTGCTTGTGCTGCAGTCTATTTCCCAACCTAGAGTGGAATCAAAAATGACGGGAAGCCTGGTTTTGTTACCTGTCACTTTGCAAATGGGAATCAGAGACAGTGAACGCGTATTCATGCGTGGGCGTGGGGCCATCACAATGGATTTACTGAGCGGTGGTTAGAAAAGCTTCTCCGTATTCAGAGAAAAACAATTGAGAGCGTGCATAACTTATACATTTCTTTCTCTTTTTTTCCCTTCCCAGAAAGTGACCTAGAACACATTTTACCGCACTCCATCCATCTCTGGTCATCCGTGGTCGTGTTGTGTTTGCATCGTCTCTCCCCCAGCTTGTCCCCTGCCAGACTCCACCACAGGGCCGCTTGCTCTTGACATTTTCCCAGGTGCCCCCTTTCCCTACCTCCTTTGTGCGTCCCTCCAGTAGAGCCATCATCTCCTCGGTTATAATTGTTTGTTTACATGCCCCCTTTCCCCATTTAGTTTAGAAACATTCCCGTGCGCCCTTCCATCTTTGCAGTCCAGTGCCTGGCACAATACCTAGCACATAGGTGGTGCTCAGAAATCCTTGTGACAGAAGGCACGCCTGCTCAGCTGGCCCCATGAGGGAATGCATGTTAACAGGGTTGGAAGGTCCAACCTAATGTTGGACTCCAGCATTAGCTGACTGCACAGATGTGGGCCGAGCTAAGGTGAAGAAACTCGCCATAGCTCTGAGGGCTACTGGCTGCCCTTTCATGACAGATGTGGTTCTAGAATCTAACAAATTACTCGGTTTCCCCCAGTCATAGGTGATATTGAAACAAGGTGCTTTTGGAATTCTGATTAGGTGGTTATAGAATAATCAAGTCAAGCTTGAAGGAAAAAAGTCCTCCCTGATTTTAACAAAAATCTAATCATGCAGGCATTTTAGGTCTATTAATTGCTCTTAGGGGTACTGAGCGATTATCATGGGAACAATGGCGATTGAGCAGGCATGATTTTTTTCAGTCAAATTGATTTTGTGGAAGGATTTTGTCAGAGTCCCTCCCTCACACTGGCTTCTTCTGCCCCAGGTGGCTGTAAATGCTAGTGATATCTGTGCATATCCACTGTGGCACGAGTCTCCTTTGGATTTGTGTGCAGACACATTTTCTTTCTCTTAGTGGCTTTGAAAATTACCCTCAAGCTCCTCTAGCCCAGGTAAAAAAATTTTTTACAAATTACCCTTTACCCTTAAATTGAAAAAGAGGTGTCTTTCCAGCAGATGGAGATATCCTTTATATTGAGGGCACTCTTTTGGATTTAGTCCTGGTGGCAATAATTATAAAGCTAACTGTGAATTGTGCAGCAAAATCCTCAAAACTTAAGGTCTAGCTTCGTAATTCCCCCAGTGGTTTCCTCTGTCTTAGGCAGAATAGAAGAAATTGACCCTTTCTTTCCTCTCTCCTACTTTTAGTAATATAGATTCCCCTAATTAAAGTGTATCTTCTGTGAAATGAATTTTGCTTGTGCGTTTGGCAGGTACTACTCGGTCCTCTATCCGCTGGAGAGAAAAATATCTGATGCAAAGTCCCGAGAACTAGTGATATACATCTGGGCCCATGCTGTGGTGGCCAGCGTCCCTGTGTTTGCAGTGACCAACGTGGCTGACATCTATGCCATGTCCACCTGCACGGAAGTCTGGAGCAACTCGTTGGGCCACCTGGTGTACGTTCTGGTCTACAACGTCACCACGGTCATCGTGCCTGTGGCTGTGGTATTCCTCTTCTTGATACTGATCCGCCGGGCCCTGAGTGCCAGCCAGAAGAAGAAGGTCATCATAGCAGCACTGCGGACCCCGCAGAACACCATCTCTATCCCCTATGCCTCCCAGCGGGAGGCCGAGCTGCACGCCACCCTGCTGTCCATGGTGATGGTCTTCATCTTGTGCAGCGTGCCCTATGCCACACTGGTCGTCTACCAGACTGTGCTCAATGTCCCCGACACCTCTGTCTTCTTGCTGCTCACGGCCATTTGGCTGCCCAAAGTCTCTCTGCTGGCGAACCCTGTGCTCTTTCTTACCGTGAACAAATCGATCCGCAAGTGCTTGGTAGGGACCTTGGTACAACTGCACCACCGCTACAGTCGCCGGAATGTGGTGGGCACAGGGAGCGGGGTGGCCGATGCCAGCCTGGAGCCCAGCATGCGCTCGGGCAGCCAGCTCCTGGAGATGTTCCACATTGGGCAGCAGCAGATCTTTAAGCCCACGGATGATGAGGAAGAGAGTGAAGCCAAGTATGCCAGCTCAGCTGACCTCCAGGCCAGGGAGCTACTTCCCACCTGCCTGGAGGCAGAGCGGGGGCCGCGGTTTGCTACCCCTGCACCACCCCTGGGCACAGTGGACTCTATATCCCAGGTGGCACCAGCAGTCCCTGTGGAACCTGAGACATTCCCTGACAGGTATTCCCTGCAGTTCGGCTTTGGGCCATTTGAGTTGCCTCCCCAGTGGCTCTCGGAGACCCGAAATAGCAAGAAGAGGCTGCTTCCCCCCTTGGGCAACACCCCAGAAGAGCTGATCCAGACAAAGATGCCCAAGGTAGGCAGGGTGGAGCGGAAGATGAGCAGAAACAATAAAGTGAGCATCTTCCCAAAGGTGGATTCCTAGCAAGTCTTGTAAATCCCTGGAAGCAACAGACCTTCCACATTCCTGCCCTCCCTTCACTGAGCCTATGATTTGTCTGATCTCCTTGCAGCCCAGTATGGGTTGATTCCTCCTCTATGGGCCAGATGCTTTTGAATGAGAGGGAAATCTATATAAAATCGAATGTCCTCTTTACTGAGGGCGTATATATATATATTTATACATATATATATACATATATATATATATATATATGTATATATATATATACACACACATATATATATTTATCTCAGTGATCCTCAGTAAAGTCCACATTCCTCTCTATGGAGACAAAAGCTGGGTAGTGGGAAATGGGCCTTGGGTGGGTTCTCTGTGTGCATTTTCTGGGGATATCTCAGTTCCGGGCCCTGCAGAGAATACACGGAGAGAAGAACGGCTATGAGTTCAAAGGAAACAGGGGCACTCTAAGAGAAGCCCAAGATAATTATGGAGCCGTGTGGCCACAAGAAAATGCCTATTTGATTGATTTTAAAATGACAAATATTCAAAATGGTTTATATTGATCTGTATCTTTAGGGAAGATAGAACCTTGGCATTTGATACCTTTTTTCTGGACGGCCTGATCACATGACTCACAGTTTCTCCCGATGCCCTTCATCTCCTTCGCTGGGATGTAGGTGAGCGATGAATGAATATTGCACCCCCACTTGACAGACATGGCAATAGATGTGCCCGGGGATTAGGAAGATATTCTGTCCTTGATTATCCTGACCATCTCCTAGCATCACTAAGGCCTCAGAAAGAGAAGTTCGCAGTGTTGGTTGGAAAACACTACAAGCTTTTATCATGTCTTTCCCCCTTAAGTTGTGTTTTTTTCAACAAATGAGAGAGAAGCTTAGAAGTGGAGAAGAAAGACTGAGAAATACCCACACGCTGTAGAGTTTTCTCTTCCCACATGGTCTCATGTGAAAGATTTTATGCAGCAATCAGCAGGGGTAAAGTGTATTGAAAAAGATTTGTGCCAACTTCTGGAATTAAAGGTCATTTAAAAAGGCAAAGTTAGGGTAAACGGGGTCCTCTGGAAACGTCAAGCTAAAAATACTTGATTAGGAAAAGTGAGTCTGCCCAAAAGAGTGGGAAAAGTAAGTTCCCTTCCAAGGAGGACCGCAGACCCCATGCGTCGCCAGTCTCATTTTCAGTCTGTTTGTGCGACTGTGGTTCTCCCTTCATTTTGGGCACAAAGGAGGAACAGAACATGGAAAAGGAATTCATCACTGTACAATGCCAAGGCAATACCTAGCCCAGGTGAGCTCTCCTCTTACTCCTTCCCAGTGAAGTTGTAGCAGGAGCCAGACAGGATAGAAGAGGGGGAACAGTGTCCTCAATGGATCAGTCGCCTGGGGGCTCTCACAGCAATTCGAGTCTACTTTGGGGTGGGCTTCACCAGGTTGAATTCAAACCACAAAGGAAACTTCACTCTTAAGGAGAGCAAATCAAGCGCCAGGTCTGCTCTTCTCTGGAGGGCGTTTTGTTCTTGTTCATAGTATGGAAGGGAGCCAATCCAGTGCCTTGAGCAAGCTTCAAGGGAGGGGGCATCCTCAGCGGCAAAGAACACATCCCAACGGCAGGGGTCCTCACGGATCTTCTCCTTGAACCACACAGGCCCTTGTCCCTCGTAGGAAGGTCAGACTATGTGTAGGGAGTTTCCTTTTCCTGTCCTTTCCTGGGTGTCTTGTGATTCCCGAATGTGAACCCAAAGACCCTTGTCCGGAGGAGGGAGTGCCTTCCTCTTTGTGTTCGTCTCTTTGAAGCATTGTGTGCTCACAGCGGAAACAGGGGCCTGCCACCAACTCTCCCGGGGCCCCTGTGTGCCCTCTGGAGCTCCTTGCCCTGATGCTTCCCGTTGTGGCCCTTCAAGCTTATCTTTCAAACCGTCACAGTTGTTACAGCGTTCATCAAGAGGAAACATAACCTGTCAGAAACTTGTGTCCACTTTAGAAGAATCTGTCAAATGTAGCCACGTTGGTGTCATTCTGATAACGTATATGTACAACTTAATAAATTCTGGTGAGCCGGAATTTGATAGATGTTTCTTATGTATGTTTGAAGCAGTTGGTTGACTTCTAACAGGTCATGGCCAGGTGTATTTCTATACTCTTTGAAGAATTATGTTTTAATAAAAAATTGAAAAGCAGTTTCTGAACTCAAAAAAGGTTATCTGAGTGATTTTTTGTTTGTTTGTTTTCTTTTTTTCCCCCTCTCAAGTGGTATACTATCTGAACCTCTCTCTTCCTGTGTGATCTCAAAAGAAAGGTGTTTATTTTCCTCCCAACATGCAGGTGCAGCATTCTAGTAGCATTTTCTTATGTTGTTGCAACTTGAAAGATGAATTCCCAAAGAAGAAACTGCAATGTTTGAATAAATGTCCCAAACCTGGGTTCCAAATGGAATTGGTGGATGGTCTGCTCAAACCTGTATGTGGAGCTACATGGGGAAGAGTGTAGTGCAGCCGTCATTACACCTTATGGTTGGGGCCATGGCCTTGAGGTCAGATGGCCCATGTTTGAATCCTGACTCTACCACTGACCCACCTTGTGACCTTGAGCAGGTGAGGTAATCTCCATGTATCTTGGTTTCCTCTCTATAAAATGGGGAGGTAATAACTGTGTCAGAGGCTTCTGTTGCCCTGACTCACGTATTTCACCTCTGATTTTAGCCATGTCTGCAGCGGGCCATTGTTGGCTGCATCTACTCACTTCCCTGAGAGCCATCAAGGCCTAATTTCTCTGCTGTCTGCCCTGGGAGAGCTCCCTAGCTCTGGGGGGTAACCCTTGATCAGTGGGACATGGGAACCAGTGGATAAATGCCCCTGTCCTTCTGCTGGACAATTGTGGGAGGCATCTTTCCACTTCTCAGGAAGTCCAGCAAATTGAGTCCCTGTTGCCCACCACGGTGTCCAAATAATGCATCCTTTTATTGACTCTTCTTCCTCCTTCCCTGTCTGGCTCTCTCTACCCTCATTCATGCCCTCAAGGATCACCTCCCCAAAACCAACTGCACAAAGCCCTTGTCTCAAGCTCTGTTTTCAGGGGAATCCAAGTGAGACAATAGTATACCTCATGGGGCAGTTGTGAGGATCAAATGGCATGGTCTATTTAACACAAAGTGTGGCACACAGTAAAACTATATCAATATTAGTGCTTACATGTATGTGTTGGGCGTGAACAATAATCCTTTTGTCAGCTGTATTGATCAGAATTTAGTGGTTAAATCCCTTTCTGCCCCCTCTTAAATTTCTTTCTATATGCGTATTCACTGCAGTCCATATACAAAAGGTAATATACACACAAAGGAGGTGCTAGAATGACATGTGGTGTACCTTTTAAGGCAACAGGTGAGAAAGTACAGCACAGATGGGATAACGGTTTTGAAATATTAACCATATTACCTGATGCATCTAATTTCTCTTCCCTCCTTTTCCTGGCTTGATACATTCACATGTATTGCCTCTGGGAAGGTGCGGGGAAGGCGTTCATTGCCTCAAAGGAAAGCAAATAGACTGTGAGTCTCTTTCCAGTTTTTGTGTATCAAAGCCTAGGTTTTAGGAGAACAGAGGGGACTCCTGGGATGAACCCACTGGATATTTGGTAATGATTTTCAAGAATTGGGGGTTGCAACCGGCACCTAGTGAGTCAAGGCCAGGGATGCGGCTAAACGCCCTGTAGGGCTTCCCTGGTGGCGCAGTGATTAAGAATCCACCTGCCAATGCAGGGGACATGGGTTCGAGCCCTGGTCTGGGAGGATCCCACATGCCATGGAGCAGCTAGGCCTGCATGCTGCAACTACTGAGCCTGGGCGCCTAGAGCCCGTGCTCCACAACAAGAGAAGCCACTGCAATGAGAAGCCCGCGCACCGCAGCGAAGAGTGGCCCCCGCTCGCCGCAACCAGAGAAAAAAGCACACACAGCAAAGGAGACCCAACGCAGCCAAAAATAAAATTAAAATTAAAAAAAAAAAAAAAAAACGCCCTATAACGCACAGGACAGCCCATACAACAAAGATGTATCTGGTCCAAAATACCAATAATGCCAATGTTGAGAAATCTTGGGTTAGCCCAGCACTGAGAAACACTGGGTTAGCCAAAGGTTTGAGATGGTTTGAGGAAGGGGAACCGTCCCCCCTCAGTGGAAAAAGCTTCCCTGGACTTGAGGATAGTAGAGAAGAGAAGTCAGGGGTAAGTGATAATGTAGACATCTGTACCTTCTGGATAAGGGGCCTAATGCTGCCTCCTAGGCAGAGCCCCAAGAGAGCAAACAAAGAAACAGCAAAACAGCAAAACAAAGAAAGATTTGGGCCATTGCAAAGGGAACCAGTGTGTGCCCTGCTCCCCAGGGCGTGGATCCCTGTGGAGAGTTTGGTAGTGAGTCCAGGAGCCAGGGCCTCACTCAGATATTTACATAAGTGTCTTGAAAGAAAGAGAGAGCTTCAAGCCCAAGGGAGCAGGTGGCCGGGAAGGATGGATCACAAGATCAAATGGGGCAAGGGATGACCATGTAGGCAATGACACAGAGGACAGATGTCGTTTCACACTCCACAGAACCCATGGTGTCATGTGGGAGGGAAGGAAACCTTGAATGTGAGCTTATATCTATTATCCCAGGATCTCACGATGAAAATTAAGCTATAGCAAAACAATAAAGAAAATTATGTATTGTTCCACACTTTTTTGAGACTGAAGCAATTAATTTGTATTTCAACCTGGAAGGGAAAATGAGACTTTAAGTTTCTTTTCAACTCTGAAATTTTATGTTTCTATAGTCTATTATTCTACATACGAATACATGCTTATAAAAATCTTTTCTAGTTTATTTTGGCTTCCCTCTGCCAAAATTCTCATTCCCTTTTGCATTTCCTTCTTTGTAATTTTCATGGAGGAAATTTGGTGTAAACAGATTTTATATACTACTACCCGAAGGTCCACACAGAATTAAACGCTGGCCTTCTGTCTCTGGGTTGTTTCTCTGAGAGAAACATTTAATTAAATCCATTATTATTTAAAAGGCAAATGATACAAGGGATACTTCTCTTTCCAAACCCAACTCTTGAAAGATAATACTAGAACTCTTGCCAGTTTTAAATATAGATGAAATAATGACTGCAGATCTAGAGAAACTAAGAAAATAGAAATCACATTGAAAAGGAAAATGTACCTAAAATTTTGTTTGAGTTTTTCAGTGGTTTACTGGAAGTTGATTTTGAGAAAGAAAAGCTGATACATTCTGTCCCTGTGAAGACAATTCTGAACATACAAGAGTGATTTACATGTACACGTCATAAGCTGGAGCAGATGCAGTTACTCACCTCCTAAACATCCACCTTCCTTCCTTCTTCCTCATAGTGTCAACCCCATCCTGGCTCCAGGGGAGATCATGATTAGAGGACCCTTTTTTGCTATATTTAAGAATAATCCATGTGTATAGATAAAGATACAAATTGACTTTAAAAAATGAGACCTACAGAAGTCTATTAAAAAGCTTCTGAATTTTGCAATGCACCACCTGACTGAACAAGAAAAAAAACCAAGAAACCATATGTATCATTAAAGGGAATTGAGAAAATAAGGCAATTTAGGCTTTCAGGGTGAGAGTGACCAACGGCTCTTTGCTGATATGCTCAAAGGATGTCAATTTACTCAGATAATTCCTTCAGTTTGGCTTTATGAACTAGGCAATTGTAGGATGTTCTGAATTTTATTTTTTCCCTATATATTCTCAATAAACGAGAAGAAATATTTCTTTTTTGGGGGGTGTATTTATTAAAGCACTTTTAAGAATTCCTGCTCCTTTTTAAAAAATATTTTTATTTACTTATTTGGTTGCACCTGGTCTTAGTTGTGGCAGGCAGGCTCCTTTGTTGCGGCTCCCTGGCTCCTTAGTTGTGGCATGTGAACTCTTAGTTGTGGCATGCATGTGGGATCTAGTTCCCTGACCAGGGATTGAACCCGGGCCCCCTGCATGGGGAGCACGGAGTCTTAACCACTGCACCACCAGGGAAGTCCCTATTGCTCCTTTTTAAGAGTAAGTTTAATTTAAATAATGCTAGTTTGCTTCAGAAGTTAATTTAAAACCCTCATCATATTATAGATAAATATGTATAAAATAGAGAGTTTAATAGATTAAACTACCCTGGAATTTATTTATAATCAGTGTTCCCATTTACTTAAAAAAAATCTAAAGTGAATGTAACAAATACCTTTGCATTAACTACTTCAAATCATTAGAATACTTAGAAGGTCTTAATTAATTTTAATTTATAATACTCTCTGCCTTAAAGTTTATTCTCTTCGTAGCACTTGGCTTCTCTTTGCCTGCTTTGTATTTACGTACGATTTACTGGAGGATATTAAAGCACAGTCCACAGACTTCTGCAGGAAATGATACGATCTCTCTTTTGCAGATGGGGAAACTAGAGGCACAGATGGCCCTAAGAGATGAAACAAGTTAGAGACACAGCTAAAGACAGTACAGAAGGCATTAAGGACCAATTCTTCCACTGCACCCTCCAAAGTACTGATGATCATTATCATCTCTCCTTATTATGACTATTTTTTGAATACCCACTTGGCACACGCTATTAAACTATACTGGGGACTGTATTAAAAGCCTTCACGCCCGACAGCTGTTTTTCTCAATGTTATTTCCTAAAGTTCCTTCTGCTTCATGATTTCCTGTTTCATGGGAGAGGCATTCAGTTCAGAGTAAGCGTTAAGAAACTCTTAGCAGAAGGCCAAGATTGCGATTGCTCAGCTGAGAGTACTCACAGGAGCCATCTTCTGCCTCAGGTCTTCCCTGTTAATCCCTGCATCGAGTTGACCCTTAGTTTAATTTAAGAGTCACTGCCCTCACATCACTCTCATCCATTGCCCACGCTCCCCCAAGGAGCGAGTACTCTTCCAGGCAGGTATACGAAATATTAACAAGATTCATTCGTTCATAACAGTAAGTATTATTGCATTTAATACACACTATTATAATGGAGTATATAACGTGTACGAGATACGGTCCCTGCCCTCTGGACAGCTTAAGGGAGAAAAAAAAAAAGAAAAAAACCCCACAAGAGACAAGAGAGCAATACATGATCACGTGCTGACAAGAAGTGCTGAGGGAAAGTGAAAATTATCCTTCATTGAGAGGGTGCATCTTCCTCAATGATTTTGTTTGTTGGATGGCAAATTTTTCTGTAAATCCAAGAAGTTTCTTCCTCCATAAAATGACCATTTACTTCATATAGTCATAGCGCTTAGAATTTGGAAGATCTTAGCCTAGTTTTATACCACCTCTATAATTTAATAAGAAGAAATGGAGGCCCAGGAGGTTAAGTGATTTTTTTGCAAGACCTCGGAGCAGAAGTCATGATTTTTAAAAATGCCTAATCCATAAGCAAAATGTGTGGCGGGGAAACCAGTGCTTTAAAATGTCTTTTTCATGACGTTGAGAAGGGGAAATATTTCTCTGACTAATGCCTTCCATTTTCTTGCTGTTCTTATCGCGAATAGATAGGTAACTACTACATATTGGCACTCAGAAATCCCCCTTACTCTTGACACTTGCTATCTAAAATCAGTGGTGGTGAGGAGTTGGAGGGGATTAATATGACCATCTAGCTCCTGCCTCTGTCAGGATCTCTGAGCAACTAGGTATGATTAGAGAAAGGCTGAAAAGCTTACTTGCTCAGAAATAGCTTACTAGACGATTTGACTCAGCGAAAGTGACCAAAAAAAGGTAGACAAATGAATGCATGAATGCAAGTGTGCCACCTGAATACAAAATTTCCATAAATTTGGACCAAGGTAATGATCTTTAGATTCATAACAAAAAACAGTTGGCAGTTTTCACAAGAATACCAAGTCATCTGCAGCAAAACATACAAGATAAATGAGCATTTAATGGATGACAGGTGTGAATTGAACCCGATAATTCACCTTTTTTCATTCTTCAGCATAGATTAGAAGGCTGCTTTTATGTGAAGTAAAAGTACTCGTTTTATTTACAGTTGCAGTGAAACATTCAATACAGAATCTCAAGAACATTTTAACTTCTCTATTTCTCCAAAGTAAGGAAAAGTATTCAGGAGTTAACTTTCCATTATTTAATAGATGGGCTGGTAAACTGAAGCCTGGAAAAGTGAAGAGGCTTGTCCTTCTAGAATCAACAACAGAGGGAGATGTGAACCCAAATCTCATAAAACCTAAACCATTTTTCAATTCACTCTATTGCGTTGTGCTGTAAAAATGAGGGTGCACTGATTGTGGTTTTGCTTTGTTTAATTCTTTATGGATTGCAGAGGACAAGACCGATGGCTGTTACCACTGCCCAGGTATTTCTAAACAGGCAATTCTTACTGCCCTGCTTATTGAACACGTGTTTTTTATGCTGGTGTGAATACTGTCGCAGTTCAGGCTGGAACACATGAGCAGTGGTTTCCAAAGAGGGCCAAGTCTGCTTAAGTCAGATATTCACAGAGTCTCAGAGCTGAAAGTAAGCTTAGAAATCTTTACCCTGCCCCTTATTTTACTAGATGAAGAAACAGATGGAGAGAAGTTAAGAGACCAGGCCCAGGTCAGCTCTTGCAGATGCTGGCTGAGAAACCAGGGATGTGTAATTTAAAATGGTTTTGTGTGTCAGTGTATGGGTTACATAACAAATTTTGAGCCGAATTAGTATATTAATTCCAATGTGTCTGTGATGATAAAATGAAGAGAAAATAAACCAATCTTGGTTAAATAAGGAATTGAATGATCAAATAAGAAAAAGATTTACACAGGAAAGCCTCCAGTCATCAAAATGATGACTAGCTTCTAGTCTAATAAACATATGTATGTTCAGATAGAAACATTATTTTGAATTTGAACTAAGAAAAAATATATGTAAGGAGTGAGAGGCTAAGAATGCCAGGATGGCAGCCTGACAGCTGACGAATAAACACCCCCTTTGGTTGTTTACCTATTTCTTCTTTATCTCTTAGATGTTAACTCTGAGAAAAATAATGTTTCTACATTGTTACTTAAGACCCTGAAAGTTTGATCTGAATACATTTCAAACATGCTATGCGAATTTCTTTTAACTTCCTTTATGTTAAAATAAATTGGGCTTCCCTAGTGGTGCAGTGGTTGAGAATCTGCCTGCCAATGCAGGGGACACGGGTTCGAGCCCTGGTCTGGGAAGATCCCACATGCCGCGGAGCAATTAGGCCCGTGAGCCACAACTACTGAGGCTGCGCATCTGGAGCCTGTGCTCTGCAACAAGAGAGGCCGCGATAGTGAGAGGCCCGCGCACCGCGATGAAGAGTGGCCCCCACTTGCCGCAACTAGAGAAAGCCCTCGCACAGAAACGAAGACCCAACACAGCCAAAAATAAATTAAAGAAAAAAAAAATCTTTAAAATAAATAAATAAATAAATTGCAAGGTTTCCATAACAATAAAGATTTATATAATTTTTATTCTAAAAATGCATTTTAGTATATAGATCAGGAGACCCAATTTAAAACAAAAAATGAAGGAACAAACAAAATACCCTATGGGATCAGAGACCTAGCTCAACTCAGAAGTTATGGTTTGGAATTAGACAAGCGTGAAGCATGACACTCAGTGCACGGACAGTGTTCTGAAACCGTGAGTTTCTGCCCAGGATGAATCGCTGCCGTGAAATTACTAAACTTCTCTTTAGCCATAACCCACAAGCAGTGTCTCGTCCATTTTCCTGGCAGGGACCAAATGCCAAGAGCAAAACCGTGTAATCTCAACTGGCATCCAGCAAAGGAGACTGCGGCTAGCCTCGGGAAACTTCTGGCAACTCTATAATTCTTTACAGGTAACAGAATTGCCGCAGGCGACAAATGTGTGGAGCCAGCAGTATAACCAGAGAGTAAAACGGTCTGTCACTGTGAGGGAATTCTCCAAGAAAAGAAGAGAAACCGATTTCTCCCTTTCTGGTGAGAATGACTCACTTAGCAGAGCTGATTGCTTGAGGGCAGAACTGAGATGCACCCCTCCCCCCCCCCAAAAAATTATTCTATATTTCAGAAGGTATCTTTATCCTCTTTGATTTATTTCACTACCTTTTAAAAAACAAGCCTCTATTAGCTTTCTGGGCCATAAATGTACAGCTGCACAGTGTGTGTGTGTTGATTTTTAGGCATCTCCACAATATCCTGGCACAGTTTTTTCCCCCCATGCTGTCACTCATATCACTTGGACAAGTTAAACATGGTCACATGACAATGCCTGGGCTACCTCCTTTCACTTAAAAATTCAAAGGGTATCGTGTGTTTGGGCTACCAGATATTGTGACATAGCAAGCTTCCCGTCACCCCCCACCCATTTTTAAAATGGGGACATCCTCTGACTAGCACTTGATTCTCTATAGCACTCCCTAATAGACAGGCAGAGGAAGGAAAGTGTTCAGAATCAAGGAAGTGGGAAGGGAGAACATTTTTCAGTTTTCTAGCTTACTATTTACAAAGGAAGTACTGGACGTCTCTGTTCAGAGCTCCTGGGTTGCACAGCTCCAGGCGTCTCCATGGTGCCTCTCCGAGCATGACCTCAGTGCTATCTACCCTTTCAAATGCAAACTTGAAGGCAGTGTTTTTCAAAGCATGCTCATGGTCGTACTGCACCAAAATCACCAGGGTGTTTGTTAAAATGCACATTCCTGGGCTGGACCCCAGACTTACTAAATCAGGGAATAGGGACTAAAATCAACATTTTAAATAACACCTGAGGGGCTTCCCTGGTGGTGCAGTGGTTGAGAATCCCCCTGCCAATGCAGGGGACAGGGGTTCGAGCCCTGGTCCAGGAAGATCCCACCTGCTGTGGAGCCTGTGCTCTAGAGCCCGTGTGCCACAACTGCTGAGCCCGTGTGCCACAACTACTGGGCCCGTGTGCCTGGAGCCCATGCTTTGCCACGGGAGAAGCCCCCGCAATGAGAGACCCGCGCACCGCAACGAGGAGTGGCCCCCACTCGCCACAACTAGGGAAAGCCCACGTGCAGCAACGATAGACCCAACGCAGCTAAAACCAAATAAAATAAATAACTTAAAAAAAATTTAAAATAAATAACACCTGAAATGATACTTATGAACGACAAAATCTGAGAACCCATTTTTAGCAGATTTATTAGTTAATAGCTTTTAAGTACTAAAAAATGTACTAAAAGAGAACTAAACACATACTAAACTTAAAGTGCATTTTACTGTGAATAAAAGTAGGATTACCTGTTCCAGAACTTGCTTTTTGTTCTTTAAGACTTGATTTACTTCCCTGGTCATGTCTCCTGATTACATGGCGGCACTGTGGCCAAGCAGGACCGGGAGGCATGGGAGGGAGTGTAGTTTGGGTAAAAGGGGTATATGAAATAAAACATGGACTTTAAAAAATAGCCTGCAGATTTTATAGGACTACAAATGTCTGAGAACCTTAGTCACTCAAAGTTACCAATGGTTACTGGATATTAGATACTTGTAATATGTACTAAGATATTTTTTAAAATCCACTCTGATTTTTTTGGGATCTAATTTTCACTTTTCCTATTGGGATGGCTATTTAAATATGTACCCAAGCACAGTTCAAACAAACAGGATATTTCAGTTCAGTGGTTTCTTGGATCATACCTAAAATCCAAGGAAAGTGAGAGGTTCTGAAAGCAGGTTTATAGTTTTGTTTTGAAGAGAAGACAATCAGCACCATCTAGTGGATACAAATAACCTCTTTTCCTGAATTTAGTCGAGCGAGGAGGTGAAGAGAACAAACAGGCTGTGGAACTGGGTTGGAATCCCAGTACCATTTAGTTTCTGAATGAACTCGGAAAAATCACTCAAGCTGCCGTGCTCTGCTTCTCAACTACAAATCTGGGTAATAACAGTGCCACTTCATAGGATGTTAGGAAGTGAGGTGGAATGATGCACCTAAGGCCTGTCCTAAACACTCAGTAAATGTAACTTTTTAATAACTCTAAGCCACAGACTCACATGAGCTGGGAACTGTCCAGTAGCACACACTTTTGACTGCCCTTCAGAAGAAGTGGCTATTTAATCTAGTTTGTAGAATCTATGATACAAGGCTTAGTGAGCTTCCTCTCCTAGTACGTTGTTGTATTTGGCTGAAGCTTATGGTGAGAAAAGGGAGATTGGGGCAACAAGGATGGAATGATAGTTGGAGCCCAGATGGCATACAGCGTGGGCTCTCTCATTCATTCAAATCTGACTCCACTCAGAAGGAGAACATCAAGAGCAGAGAGAGATTGAAAACAAAAACAAAAACCAACTTTGAAACCAATGCTGCCATATGTCACCAACCTGGAATGAGACCAGGGAAATTTTAGCTTAAAATATCTTGACTCTAGATGAAATCTTTATGAATTATTTTGAAAGGCATAATACTTTCTAGAATATTTGGGGGGGGTTTGAACACAGCAGTTCAGAAAACACAGCAGAGAAAAATATGGTGCTCTCCAACATATCTGAATGTGAATTGCTTTGAGGGTGTAATTGCAATAGCTGATGTAGAAGTATTTAAGGAACTAAAAACAAAGGCACAATTTATTGTGTACTAACATACAACAAATACAGTTTATTAAAGTTTGCCCTCAAGGCACATACAGCCTCTCAGCAGTGTGCAAAACAGAAGCAGCAGAAGGTAAATAAACGAAATGAGAATGACAGAAAATTCAAGATGAGGTGAGTTTCATGTAAAATGCAATCAATAGGGACTTAGTCTGGAAAGGTTACAAACAGTAAAGAGACACAAAGTTTCTATTGAACCTGAACTTTCTTTTCACTTGCTTTATATGTATCTTATGTTGTATAAGCAAGTTTCAAAAAAAAAAAAAAAAATGAGAACACCAGTTAATCATGGGCACCTGTCACAGCCCTGATCTCTTAGTTATTTTTTTCCCCTCACATCCCCAAGAAATCTGAAACGTGTTGTTTTCTTAATAAGCACCATTTTTCGCCAAAAATTAAAATGGAAAGAATGGTCTTTATTCATGGAATATTAGAATTGTGCAGTCATTTGGAGATTATCTAGTCTCTAGCTACTCAAAGAGTAGTCTGTGGACCAGAAGCTTTGACATCACCTGGGAGCCTGTTAGAGTCTTGGGTCCCACCTGACACAGAATCAGCATTTTAACAAGATCCTCCGGTGATTTATCTGCACATTAAAATTTGAGAAGAGTTTCAGGTTCATTTAATCTTAGATATAGGTCTGGGATCAGTATTTTTTGAAGTCTCCTCAGGTTATCCTAATACAGGAGAGTTTAAGAACTGCACAACTAGTCAACCTTCATTTTTCAAATGAGGATATTATGGCCCGCGAAAGTTTATGGATTTACCCAAGGTCACCCAGCTATTTCGTATCGGAATCCAAACAGTGGCATCTCTCCTCCTTAAAAAAAAAATAAAGGAGAGTCAAGGGAACAGGGTAGGGAGTGCAGAGATGGGAATTATTATTTAATATCGGGTGGTCAGGAAAGACCCACCTGAGGAAGCAGACACTTGAGGGAAGAGAGGAAACAAGCCGTATGGATTGCTGAGGAACTGTGTTCCAGGCAGTGTGTGTGTGTGCGTGTGTGTTTATTCATACTGGAAGAAGAACAAGGAGTAGTGTTTCCAAATTCCCAACAGATACTAATCTTTGGCATGCAGAAACAAGAAATCAGAACTGCCAGGAGTTCTCCAAATCTTGTTATTTTTAAAATACTTCCAACCTTCTTCATATTCTTTGTTCATTACCATGCTATCTGAAGCATTTGTTTAAAAAATAAGGACTATTAAATTTAGAAGTATTTATAAGAGATGTAGCCTACAGCAAATATTCAAATACTGGAGAACACAGAGAACATTACTGGGTACCATTTGAATAATGTAACATACAAATCTTCAAGCAAGGCTAACAGCCCTTCACAGAATCATGGGTTGGAAATTGCCAATTTAAGGGCTTATTCTGAATAAAAACTTGTTGTTCCTTGGAATATCACTCATAGAATTTGGTAAAGTATACAATGAGTATCAACTTACTAATATTTATTTTACTTGCAAGAATGACTCACTGTTAGCAGCAGACTGGGCCGGGGATGCATACTTATAACATGGCACGAGCTCCAAGCAAGATTGACCTATCAGATTGTGATCGCCTCTCTCCCAGGTGCTCCTGTCCTGGTTCCTGGAATGTTGATCTCAACTTCTGACTCAGAGTGTCAGCATTTCCTGCTCTTGCTTTCAACTTATCTTGACATCAGTGGATTTCTTCAGTTACATCGCTATGTCGATTGCTATGGTTTAACTTTCACAGGAGAATCAGAATACTTTCTCCAATTTTCCTGATTTCTTAACTGATTTATTTTTTTTTCTAAATCTGGAAAAACATGTACATTTCCTGAGAAATGCTGGGAAGAAATTCCCATGTAGAAACACTTAAAAGGAGGACAGTGAGGGCTTCCCTGGTGGCGCAGTGGTTGAGAATCTGCCTGCCAATGCGGGGGACACGGGTTCGAGCCCCGGTCTGGGAAGATCCCACATGCCGTGTAGCAACGAGGCCCTTGAGCCACAATTACTGAGCCTGTGCGTCTGGAGTGTGTGCTTCGCAACAAGAGAGGCCGCGATAGTGAGAGGCCTGCGCACCGCAATGAAGAGTGGCCCCCACTCGCCGCAACTAGAGAAAGCCCTCACACAGAAACAAGACCCAACACAGCCAAAAATAAATAAATAAAATTAAATTAAAAAAAAAAAAACTTAAAAAAGGAGGACAGTGAGGCTGCAGCAAAGTTTGCCAGGGAGAGGGTGGTAGGACTGGAGGTCTGGAAGAAAACGGAGGGTCCGGTTATTGAGGACCTGTGGGCATTGTAAGGATTCTGCATGAAATGGGAAGTCATGGAGAGTCCTGAGCAGAGGAGTGGCATTTTTTTAAAAAATATTTATTTATTTTATTTTTGGCTGCGTTGAGTCTTTGTTGCTGCACGCGGGCTTTCTCTAGTTGTGGCGAGCGGGGGCTACCCTTCGTTGCGGTGCGCTGGCTTCTCCTTGCAGTGGCTTCTCTTGTTGCGGAGCACGGGCTCTGGGTGCGTGAGCTTCAGTAGTTGCGGCACGTGGGCTCAGTAGTTGTGGCACACGGGCTTAGTTGCTCCGCAGCATGTGGGATCTTCCCGGACCAGGGCTCGAACCCGTGTCCCCTGCATTGGCAGGCAGATTCTTAACAACTGTGCCACCAGGGAAGTCCCGAGTGGCATTGTTTGACTTAGGTTTTGAAAGCATCATTCAGGTTGCTGATTGAAAGTAGTAGGGCCAAGTAAGTCAACAGTTAGGGGATTATTGCAAAAATCCGGGCAAGAGATGATGTCAGTGCAGACCTTAATGGAAGCATGGATGGTGGTGAGAAGTGGTTGTATTCTGGATATATTTTGAATGTAGAGCTGATAGGATTTATAATAAACTGATTGTAAAGTGTGAGAGGAAGAGGAATTGAGGATGACTTCAAGGTTTTTGGCCTGAGACTGGCAGGCAGGATGCAGTTACCATTTACTAAGATGTATAAGAAGATGGGGTGTAGGGGGGACTGTGGAGAAGTTTGTTTTTTGGCATCTGAAGTTTAAGGTGCTTCTTACATTGAAGTGGAGATGTCTAAGTGAACATGTCACATAGTTAGATAAAAGAGTGTGGAGTTCAGAGCTGGAGATAGAAAGGCAGGATTTAGCAGTATATGGATGGCATTTACAGCTAGGTTTTTACACCCACCACTGACGGAGATTGTAGCTGTGGTTCTTTGAGCAACTCACTTAACCTTGTCTATTTGCTCTGCTGAAAAACACTTAAAGAATACACATCTTACCGCCTAAAACAATGAGGCTACAGGGTCCATGTATGTGAAAATGCCTTGTAAACTGTAAGGTTCTGTTCCGGGTGGAAGAAGCAGACATTTGATGTTACTGGGGATGAAGAAAATCAATTCAGGGACCCAGGGAAATAGTCTTCACGCGCTGAGAATTACAAAAACCACAAAAGAAAGCAAGCGCAAATAGCAATTATTACCTTTTTTGGACTGTAGCCCAATCTGGGCAAAACTACTATTTTTTATTTACATGGCATCCAACATTTACTAAGAACTTCACATAGCATTATGTTTTTGAGCTGCACAACAGTGTTGTGAGGAAGCAATTGTTATTACCCCATTTTACGGAGGAGGAAACTGAGGTCAGAGAGGATTAGCGGACCTGCAGGGCATCGTATTAATAGTGAAGGACAGAGCCATACAAGCATCCAGACATCCTCTTTCCAAGTTCAACCTAAATACGAACAAACCATTCCACACTCTCCACCCTCCGTCGGGAAGACGGAGGAGACAGCAGAGATACCCGAGGTCTCCGGGTTCCGACAGTTGGGTCCTCTGCTGCTCTTGGGCCCCCACGTCTCGTTTCTGGATGGTATAGCCCTTTTCCCCTATCGCGAGACTGGCAGCGTCGTGCTTCTGGTTGCCAAGGGAACGGCGTTCCGGGAGGCAGGAAGGCTTCTGACCCGCGGCTTCTTCCCCCTCCAGAGAAGCTGCGGTGGCGGGAAAGACCCCTCCCCTTTGGGGGACAGTGGGTGACGCTGAGAGTGTCAATGCTCTGACGACTGGACACTAGCTCGCAGTTTCCGCCCGGAAGGTGAGGGACCGCACAGGTTAGGAGCGGACTGTTATCGCCGCGCGACAAGCCAATGAGAGGGCGGGGCGGAATCGTGTCAGGGTGCTGGGCCCGGAGAGGGGGCAGGGCCAATAAGAGGGCGGGCTCAAGCAGGGCGGCGGGCTCAGCAGAGGCTGGCCAGGCCTGGGAGAGAGACATAGGTCTGACCCCGGAGAGGCTTCCGTCTCCTTGAAGGCTGTGTGTCGCCAGGATTTCCTGGACACGGCGGTAAACGTTCCTGACCGTAAGACCAAGTACCAAGGACTCTCACTGTCCTTCTAGCCCCTAAGATCTAGAACTTGTATTACAAATTAATCACCCGCCATTTAAGTGACAAACGATGCAAATAGGCGTTTCACAGAAAAAATAAAAGGTGGGCAGTAAACATTTGACTAGAGACTCAACTTCTCTCATAATTAAAGAAATGTAGATCACACTCACAGATACTTTTGACACTTCTCAGATTGACAAAGATGAAAAGCTTTGACATGACCAGATTGGCCCAGGTGGGGAAACAGGCACTTTCATCTCAGCGTACCCTGTTGTTAGTAATGTAGTTTGGTACAACCTTTTTGGAGGACAGTTGGCAGACTACCAAAATTTGAAAGACAGTGTTCTTTGACTCAGCAATTAAAAAAAAATTTTATTGAAATATAGTTGATTTACAGTGTTGTGTTAATTTTTTCTGCATGGCAAAGTGACCCAGTTATACGTGTATATCTATATTCTTTTCTGTATTCTTTTCCATTATGGTTTGTCACAGGATATCGAATATAGTTCCCTGTGCTATACAGTAGGATGTTGTTTATCCATCCTATGTATAATAGTTTGCCTCTGTTAATTCCAAACTCCCATTCCTTCCCTCCCCTATCTCCCCTTCCCATTTGGCAACCGCAAGTCAGTTTTTTATGTCTGTGAGTCTCTGTTTTGTAGATACGTTCTTTTGTGTTGTATTTTAGATTCCACATATAGGTGATATATGGTCTTTCTCTTTCTGACTTCACTTAGTAAGATAATTTCTGGGTCCATCCATGTTGCTGCAAATGGCATTATTTCATTCTTTTTAATGGCTGAGTAGTATTCCATTGTATATATGTACCACATCATCTTTATCCATTCATCTAGGTTGTTTCCATGTCTTGGCTATTGTAAATAGTGCTGCTATGAACATAGAGGTGCATGTATCTTTTTGAATTATAGTTTTGTCTGGGTATATGCCCAGGAGCGGGCTTGCTGGATCATATGGCAACTCTATTTTTTTTCACTAAGAAATTCTAATTTATCTTCTGGGCATGTAAACATAACTAAGCAAAAATTTGTACAAAGAGGTTACCTTAAAATTGAGGTATTCTTTACATACAGTAAAATTTACCCTTTTAATATTACAGTTCTATGAGCTTTGACAAATGCATAATTATATATATAATTACCATCACAATCAGGATACACAACAGTTGCATCATTCCCCCTGAAATCCCCTAGTACTGTTTTTGTAGTTAACCCTTCCCTACCCCCAGCCCTGGTAATGGTCATCAATTTTCTGTCCCTATAGTTTTGTCTATTCTAGAAGTCATATAATTGGAAACAAATACTATGGAGCCTTTTGAATCTGGCTTCTTTCAACTTAGCATTATGCAGTTGAGATTTGTCTATGTTTTGTATCAGTAATTTGTTCCCTTATATTGCTGAGTAACATTCCATTGTATAGATGTACCACAGTTGCTTATCCATTGTCTAGTTGAGAGACATTTGGATTGTTCCCAGTTTTTGGCAGTTATTAATGTAGCTGCTATATGTCCAGGTTTTTGTGTGAATATAAATGTTCATTTCTTGGGTGAATATCCAGAGTGAGATTGTGGACTCGTATGGTAAGTGTATGTTTAACATTGCAAGAAAGTGCCAGGCAGTTTTGCAACACGGCTGTCCCATTTTGCATTCTCATCGGCAATATATGAAAGTTCCAGTTACTCCAACTTTGTCAGCGCTTGGTATTGCTAGTTTTTTAAAAAAATAATTTTCACATTTGAATGTGTAGCAGTATCTCATTGTGCTTTTAAATTTCTCCAACGACTAATGATGTTGAACATCTTCTGGTGCTAGTTTGCCATCCATACATCTTTGGTGATGAGTCTGCTCCAATCTTTCTTATTATTGAGTCTTGATACTTCTTTATATATTCTGGATATAAATCCTTTGTCAGCTGTGTGTTTTGCAAATATTTTCTCCCAATATTTGGCCTGTGTTTTCCTTTTCAACTGTGTCTTTTGAAGAGTGGAAGTTTAAAATTTTGATGCATTCCAATTTATCAGTATTTTCTTTTATGAATCATACTTTTGATGTTGTATCTAAGACATCTTTGCTAGCCCACAGTCACACATATTTTATAGAAATTTTATAGTTTTAATTTTCTATTTTAGGCCTATGATCAATTTTGACTAAACTTTTGTATTGTCTTTTAATAACAAATCTTCCGTATACAACCTAAGTGAGCTGATCAAAAAAATGCTACATCTATGCAATGAAATACTATGCCATCGTTTGAAAGCATGAGGTGTATCTGTATGTGGTGGTATAGAAAAATCTTTGAAATACATTGTGTAAAAAAGCAAGTTGCGAAGCACCATGCCATTTGTGTGTGTTTGTGTTGGGGAGGAATAGGGAGGTAAAGGATAGAAAGTTTGCATATGCCTAAAAAAGTGAGACCTACAAAAATCTTTCTTGGGGTGAGGGTAATTTTGACTTGAAAAACTTTTACATTCTTCTGTATTATTTGATTTGTTTCCCCTCTCAAGGGCAAGTATTTCTTACATAATAAACAAGTACAGAAAGTAAAAAAAAAAAACTACCATAAGTAATTTTTAGATATTAAAATCATGAAAATAAGTGTAATTCTACTTTTTAAAAAGGCTGGCTATTTGTTATTACTAAACAGAGGAGGATTCATTTTCTTTTGATTCTTTCATTTATCTAAAAACATCAGATTACAGCAGCCACGTGTCCCCATTTTGGTTTTAAACCATTCATGGTGGTTGCATTTCTCTGAAAAAGTTTAAATTAATCTTGCTTGAAATGAATGTTATGAAAAGCTGGTATGTCTTAGTAGTGATTTGTTACAATTTAGAATCTGGTCATATATCCATGTATTTAATGGAATATCAAGAAGTAAATAATATTCTATTTTAGAAGTATCTGTAATGTAACAAGAAAATGTTTATCGTGTAATGTTAAGTGAGAAATATATGAATCTAACTTTGTTGAAAAGACATAAAAAGCAAAAATGGAAAAGAAATGTGCCAGCAATGTTTAGCTCAGGGTGGTGAATATTGGGTGATTTTTATTTATTTTCGAGTATACTTTAATATATTCCAGAAAATTTTCTTCAGTAAGTAAATCCTTTAATTATGAATTTAAGATTAATAGAAAACCAGAAAATACAGAGAAGCAAAAGGTGAAAAAAGACACAAGAACATCCATGAACCTACCAACCCAGAATCTACCACTGTTACTTCTTTGACTTGTGATCATCTTTCAGGTCCCCCTCTGTATATTTCTCTAATTAGAGAAATTGGACTTGTTTTTTTAAACAAGGTGTTGACTTCCTTCCTCCTTCTTTCCTTCCTTGTCTATGCCCCTAGCCAGTTTTCTATTGGAATGTTTCTTTCCCTTGTTGATTGGTAAGAGCTCTTTAAATGTGTAAGTGTATTAACCTTTTGTATATTATCTGTATTGCATATATTTTCTCCATTTTCTCATGTACCTTTTAATTTAATTTAGAGTTCTTTTTTTGGTTTGATACTCAAGAGCATTAAATGTTATGTAATCAAATCTATTAGTTTCGTCCTGTTTGACTTATGCTCTTGATAGCCTGCTTAGTAAGTCATTAACCTCATTATTATATAAATTAGCTCTATGTTTCCTTCCAGTCCCTTGAAGATTCCATATTTTATATTTATTATCAATTTTTTTTACTTTTATTAAAGTAATATAGTAAAATATGTCAAACTGTACTGTAACATTTACAATAAAAAAAAAAGAAGCAGTCTCTAGTCACATCCTTCAGGGGCAAATATCTTGAACTTATTTAACTATTGTGCTTATTTAACTATTGTTTGGCTTTATCAATTTTTGGATATTCTTTTTGATTTCCTATTAGGACAGATTAGACTTTTTATACGACCTTTTCTTTTACATACTCCTCCTCACCTACACTCAGTGTAATTAAGGCACAGTGTTTGGTTAAATTCAGTGCTTATATAAATATTATCATTTGATTGTTTGCTTTCTTGTACAATGCTTTATTTTTCTTGTGGAATTTCTCTCTGGCTCTTGAGGTTTCTTCTCAAATACTCAAAAACATCTTTAAGTTCCTAATTCAGTATCCTTTATCCATACTTTTTTCTACATGGCCAAATTCAGAAGATTGTTAGTTACAACCCTACCCATCCTGGAAACTGTATTTTATTTATTATTTTCATGAGCAAACATAATAGAACAGACCTATTTATAAAACAAATTGAAAGATTTCTGGAGCCTTTTAGTTGATCCATGCCATTGGTGGTTCCCTGTGCCTCTCCCTTTATTGACATGTATTATACTGGCTCTGCACGGGCTTCCATTTCATTGCTCCCTCTGTTAGCCGCCAATAAGTCTCCCTTGACAGGCAGTTCAGGGCATTACAAGACATTTGGCCTTTCAGTGACTTAAGCTTTTTGATGGTGACGTGACGGGCCAGGGCGATCCGTCTTCCCACAATAATAATGTCAGTGCCTTCCTGAGTGAGCCAAAAACCCTTTTGCAGAGTTTGAATAATGTTGAGATCACTGCCTTTTTCATTTGCTGAGATGGAAAGAGTTGACCTACTGTCCTTTAAGCCTCAGCTTTGACACACTGAATGGTTGGAGGGTAAATCATATTACTGCTCTGTGTGCCTTGGAGGAGCATGGGGTTGTTCATGATTGGGCTTCCTCCTGTGTCCAAAGCTTCCTTGGACTCTGCCTCAGCTGTTCAAAAAAAAAAAGAAAGATGAGTCATTTTTTAGGGTAAGAAAAGGACATTGTTACACTTGCTGGGCCAGAGGCAACTGCCTTTCTTCATTCTGTTATGAGAGAAATGGTTTAATTTATAATTGATAGGAATTTAGGAAAGGATTTGTTGGAAGATATCCATTCACATGTAAAGCTAAGTATTTGGAAGTCAAACTATGAAATTCTCTCTCTTTCTTCCACTTTATTCGGCATGCATGATACCCCAAGCATTACTGAACATATTTGGAATGGTCCTGACCAAGGGCACAGTTTGGAAGGAGCAAAGTGCCAGCAGTGCCCAAGTTTCCCCACTAGTTTAAACCATCCTGCCTAATATTTCCTGCTTCAGGAAATAGTCCTAGGAATAGAGCAGCCAGACTGGTGAGAGTCTTGTGGACGGTGTCACATGAAAAATAGTTAAAGAGATTGGCAATGTGTATCCAGATAGTGAAAGCCGGTCCTCTAGTAGAGAGAGTAGGTTCAGTTCTCTGTTGTTTCAAGGCAGAAGTAGAATCATGGGTTTTAGAAGGGGAAGGTTGATAGAAGAGTGGTCACCTGGAGATAAGTACTCCATGAAAATGCAGTACCAAGGAGGAGAGGAGAAATCAGAGCTGAGAGAGAGCCCCGGCTGAAGGCTGAGCTAGAATAAGGAAGGTAAAACCCGAAGAAAGTAGAGGCCTTGGCAAATTATTACGATGAAGCATGAATCTTGGCTGAGGGGTGTGGTGCTCTGTAAGTGTCTTCTTAGGCCAAGGACACGGTAGCTGTTTCTCTTGGAGGCACAGAAGGCCATTGAGATGATGTTCATGTCTGCATTCTTTTTTAGCCACTTTCAGAATGTGACATCCTGGCAGCATGTTTTTTCCACCTACGGTGACATAAGATGTAATGATCCGTGGACACAGACATCTTCTGATGAAATTAGGGTACTGTGACTTTGGTAGTGACATAATCCTTATAGCAAAGGCTCTGAGTTCCCTGCCTGTTAACACTGATGAAACATTTAAACACACAAGTCATAACTTGCTTGAAATTTTGTTTGTTTGTTTCAGGATATCAATGGATATTATAAAGGGAAACTTAGATGGAATTTCAAAACCAGCCTCAAATTCAAGAACACGTCATGGGAGCAGAGGTTCAAATGCTTCTTTGGAGGTGCTGTCACCGGAGCCAGCATCCTTCAAGGTACTATGCTGTTTAGAAATGATATAAACTACTTCTTCTGATCTCTAGCAATTGATGAAACAAGGTTGTTGTTAACATCCCATTCTAAGGTTCACCTTTAAAGGGTGTGTTCTGGGAACACTCATAGATTTCTTGAATTTTACTTTAGATCATTTAATGTGAAAATACTGTTTCCTTCTTTACCTTCTCTTTTTTTTTCTTGGGGGGGAGTTATGGCTTATTTTTTCACGATTGTACTTTGTTAGTGCTCATTTATTAACTTTTCTTCTTTCATAAGAAAGCTTTGTATTCCAACATCTGCTATGCCACCATTGACTCTTATTATGAAAAAGATTCAGTAATTTAAAAAATAGAGTTTGGATAAAAACCACATGGTATATGTTTAGTAGGTACATTACCTGGTCTCTTTTTCTTTTCTTAAAATATCTAAACTTGATGTTTTTTTAAAGAATCTGTTTTTCCCTCTGTGATGGGGGATAATTTATTTTAAGGTTGTGGGAAACAAAAATTTTGAAACTTATGGTGAAAAATTTTCTTGCAAGTTTGTGAATCCTTTTTCACTTATTCTTTTGACTTACGGATTGGACTCTGCATTATGAAACTCTTAGAGTTTTTGTCTATCATGATTTAATGCTGGAAATAGAAAGCCTTCTAGACATTTCCAGCAGAAAGGGATTGAATACAAGAAATTCAGTTCCTCAAAAATCAATGGAAGGCCAGCGAAACCATGCGAGGGGACTTCCCTTGGACTCTTGGTTCCCAGGTCACACCACCGTATCCAAAATCCAGAGATCTGAAAGCTGCTGCTTTGCTGTTGCTGCTTCTGACACTGCTACACATCCCTCAGAACCACAAAACTGGTGACTAGACATGCAGAGATGACTGCCTTTGATATTTCTTGTCAATTTCGCATCAGGAGCTTAGCAAGATGGCTTCTACCTCATTTCTGTGGTAAAACTTTTGTGCAGATGCACCTATTTGGATGAAACTAATACGCATCCAGAACCCAACCTGCAAGCAGCTTTGTAAAACACAGTTTCTAGCTTAGCTGTCTGTTTTGTTTCATCTAATCCTGCATCATTACTATACTGTGTGTTAACTCTTGTAGCATTGTAATAACTCTTGATATCTGGTGGGATGGTTCCTCCCACCATATTCTTTTCTAGGACTGTCCTAGCTATTCTTGGCTTTTTGTTGTTTTTATATTTTAGAACAGTTTTTCAAGTCCTGTGAAAAATACTGTTGGGGTTTTGATTAAAATTGCTTTGAATTTATAGATTAATTTGGAGAGAATTTCTAACTTTATGATATTAAATCTTCCCATCTATTAACATTGTATCTCATTGGCTTCTTTGCTTCTAATTTAAAAGTTTTACATACTGTAAAATTCACTCTTTTCTGGTGTATAGTTCTGAGTTTGGCAAATGCGTAGAGTGATACTATCACAATCAAGATATAGAACAGTTCCATCCTTACCTCTCAAAAATTCCCTCATGCTGCCCCTTTATAAACAATCTCTCCTACTCTTAATCCCTGGAAACTCCTGATCTGTTCTCTGTCCCAATAGCTTTCCTTTTCCAGAAGGTTTAATTCCATTCCACATGAATGAAATTAAAAAAAAATATGTAGCTTTTGCGTCTGGCTTTTGTCTGTTGACACAATGCATTTGAGACACATCTATGTTGTTGCTTGTATCAGTAGTTCAAGCCTTTTTATTGCTAGTACTGTTCCATTGTGTGGGTAAACCACAGTTTGCTTATTCATTCCCCAGTCAGGAACATTTGGGTTATTTGCAGATTTTGGTGATTATGAATAAGGCTGCTGTAAATATTTGCATACTGATTTTGGGGGTGTGGTGGGAAATAGGTTTTTACTTCTCTTGGGTAAATACCTAGGAGTGGGATTGCTGGGTTGTATGGTAAGTGTATGTTTAACTATAAGAAACTGTCAAACTGTTTTCTATTCCCACCAGAAACGTATGAGAGTTCCAGCTGCTTTGCATCCTCACCAGCAGTTGATATTGTCAGTTTTTTTTCTTTAAGCCATTCTAATAGGTATACAGTAGTATCTCATTGTGGTTTTAACTCGAATTTCCTTGGTGACTAATAATGTTAAGTATATTTTTATGTGCTTATTTGCAATCCACATATCTTTTTTTGAAAGTGTATGTTCAAAAAAAATTTTTTTTTAATTGGGGTATAGTTGTTTTACAATGTTGTGTTAGTTTCTACTGTACAGCGAAGTGAAGTTCCCTGTGCTATACAGCAGGTTCTCATTAGTTATCTATTTTATACATATTAGTGTATATATGTCAATCCCAATCTCCCAGTTGATCCCACCGCCCCCCACTTCCCCCCTTGGTGTCCATACGTTTGTTCTCTACATCTGTGGCTCTATTTCTGCCTTGCAAACCGGTCCATCTGTACCATTTTTCTAGATTCCACGTATATGGGTTAATATACAATATTTGTTTTTCTCTTTCTGACTTATACTCTAAGTTGTGTTTGTTTACTTATTGTTGACTTTTGAGAGTTCTTTATATATTCTAGATAGAGTTTTTTGTCAGACATATGATTTGCAAATATTTCCCCCCAGTCTGTAGCTTGACTTTTCATTCTTTTAACTGTCTTTTAAAGAGCATTTAAAATTTTAAGTGCAATTTATCAATTTTTTTTCTTTTGAGGATTGTGTTTTTTGGTTGTATCTAAGAACCCTTTGTCTAACCCAGATTCCCAAAGATTTTTTCCTATTTTTTCTTCTGAAAGTTTTATAGTTTTATGTTTTACACTTAGATACTTGTGGCCTCTCTTGTTGCCAGTGAGAAGGCTTTTGTAAACCCAATATTCATTCCAGTGTGGGTTGTCTAGTTTAGATATTTTTCTCTGGTCACTTTATTTTTTTTCCCTTTGTCTTTGGTATCTACTATTACTCACCTAGGTATGGACTTATTTATCTTTCTGGAGACTAGTACTTCTTCAATGTAAGGATTTGTATGTTTCTTTTTTTTCTTTTAAACTTCTTAGCCATTGTGTTTTCACATGTTTCAAATATTGCCTGCATTTTTTTTTCTATTTTGTCATCCTCAAAGTGCAGTTAAATGTCTGTTGAACCTTTCTCTTCTATCCTTCATGTCTCTTAAAAAAATTTTTTTTTAATTCATTTCTTTCTCTGTGCTTCATGCTGGGGAATTTTTAACATATATTTTCTAATTTTGGAATTCTTTCTTATACTATGTCAAATCTGCTCTTTAATCCATCCATTGAATTTTTAAGCTTAATGATGTATTTTTAATTTCTTGAAGTTCATTTTAGTTTATTTTCAAATCCATCTGTTCTTTGTAGTACCTTGATCTCGTGTTTTTGGGGTTCTTTTTTTATACCCATTAAAAATATTTATATGATCATCTTTATCAGCTTTTTAATATCTTAAGTTCTTTTGTTTATTCTGATTCTTGCTTATTATTGGTCATGTATTCATGGCTTTTGACCTTTTGGAATGTAAGTTTTAATTTTGGGAATTTTATGGAGCCTGATTTGAAACTGTACCTTCCAGAGCAAGTTTCTGTTTGCTTCTACCAAATGCCTCAGAGATCTCACTGGCATGAATCTTTTTTTTGTGCTAATTTTTCATCTTTAAGCATTCCAGAGCATATGAACAATAAATTGGAATCCAAACCCACATGAAGCATTACCCTGTGGTTGTACATTCTCAGGGAAGACGATTTCCCACTTGGAACCCAGACACATTTTTTGTTTGTATCCTGTGCTTTTGGATAGATGTATTTTTCTAGTCTACCCTCTCACCAAGGAGGCACCTTTTTGAGGGATCCAGCTTCATGGAGCAGGAGAGGGAAGGTTCCTCTCCATCTTGTCTTGCATGGTCCCAAGGCTTAGTTTCTTAGCTCTGTGTGGGTGTTAAAGCCCAAGCCCATAGCTTTCTGAGGCCAGCACATCCTCATTTGCCTGTCCTTGTTGCTTCTACCCCACCCCCACCAGGGCAGCTGCTTTAAGGATTTACAAGGTTCCTATTTCAGCTTTCAGTTTCCTTTTAATTTCTGTTCACTGGCAGTTTCCCTAGTGTTCTTGTGAACTTACCTATGTATTTGTAAGTAGATGGAAGGTTTCAGTTTATTCAGTTTTCCATATAGCCCCAACTGGAATCTGAAAACAATTTTAGATTCTTTAGTCTCAAGCTTTGTGATTATAAGCCTAAACTCTGGAGTCACGGTTCAAAATAGGCTCTGATGACCACATTTTTTGTGATTTTGGGCAAACTACTTCAACTCCCTGTGCCAGTTTCCTCATCTGTTCAAAGACGTAATAATACTATCCATCCCATAGGCATGTTTTGAGGATAAAATGAGATGAAATATCTACAGATTTTAGAAGTGACTAGCACCTAGTAGGTATTCAATACATCTTAGCTAATTGGCCTCAATTCTTTAACCTAATTGGTCAGTCCTTCCCATGTTTTTATTCACAGGATTCAGTGTAAAGTCAGGCACATAGTAGGTATTCACATAATACGTGTTCAACAAATTTAGAATGACAGTTTTACCATTTTATGTAGGTAGGATAATACACAAAGACCTGACAAATTTTAGGGTAGCAAAGCATTAGTATTTCTGCTTACATATTCCTGGGTGATGATTTTTTTTAAAGCAGAAACTTCACAATATTGACACACATGTTTTAAAACATAGATTAATATTACTTCATTCAAGGCTTATTTAAAAGAAAAATATCAGCAATCACTTCAAGTCAGATTTTATTTGAACCCACTAAGCTATACGTCAAACTCTAGCATATTTATTAACCAACAGGGACTTTGATACTTATATCAAAAGCAAGACTTCCTAAAAATTGTGATTTGTCTTAATCAAATTCATGGAAAATCAGTAAGTTTCACCTTAGGTTGGGGAAGTAAGCCACAGGTATGCTGCAGGTTGACTGCTGATTGCAAATGATTCAATGTCTATAAAACCTTATACATTGTCTAAATAATAAATCCTGGTATTTTGATTAATTTTATTGCTCATTTGTCTTTTATTAATTTCTTACCCAAAATTTCTGTATAGCAGAAAGTGAGTTTAAAATGCTAGAGTTTTAATGAAATTTCTGTAGTAGTGATATATTTCTCATTCTGAGAATTTTGGTTTATTTTTACTTCTGAATATTTTTCTTGAATGAGCCAATAGTTGCAATTGGTGTAAAAATCTCATGGCTTTCAGGTAGGGATCTAATTGCTAGGAAGGGTTTTTATAGGCTATTTACCTTTCCTGGGCTAACATGGAGATATGAAGTGGGGGACACAGAGCAATGAAAAATGGAGATTGAATGTGGCTTTGGGAATGAAGAAGAAAGAAAAATCATACACTTAGGCCACAGGGTAGAAGATCAGGAGGGCTGGGAATAGAGAGGCCAGTGGGCAATGGGATGGGGGAGATGGTTGGTGCTAGTGGGGTGGGGAACTATGGGTAAAATTGTGAAATGGGCAATATTTGCCTTTTGTTCTCTAGTTTCATCTTTTTCTACCTCATTGCTTCCTGCTCATTCTAAGAGTTAGGATCATATGGGATGATATATGTGAAAGATCTTTGTGTATCCTGAAGTGTGGTATCCGAGTATGTTGCTAATGTCTACTTATGTTTCCCCTGTATAAAAACCCCTTCTCAGGGAAAGGTCACCTAGATTCATTTATGCCAAGATATAAATTACTGACAGGGCTCGTGTGACCTCTCCTAGCAATTTCAGCATTTTCACAGAACTATATAGCCTTAAGGATTTACTGGACATTATGGAATTTTAGGCTTTACCCTGTCTTTGACAGAAGAGTATTCTTCAACAGGGAACCTTCTTTAACACCTCCAAGATCACATAAAGTAAGCATTGTTTTGCTTATTATAAATTGGGTCTCCACTAGTTTCATTCCATACTGGATCTGTTTTCTTCTCTGTTATATTGGGGTAGTAATGCCTGTATCATTGTGAGGCGTGAACGAGGTAGTGTGTCTAAAGTACTTAGCACAGGACCTGGCTAATAGTAATTCCTCAGTCAATGTCGGCTATGATTTTTATACCACTGGCTCAGCTCATTTCTGCTGGGGCTTATGTCCTAGTTCAGGTGAACATAGATGCTCGTGCAGTCCTGTATCCCTGGCAGTTTAATTCTCAGCACCGTCTACCTTCTGTCCTGGAGATTCACAAGGGGGCACAGATTACAGTGGTGGAGTGTGGACCATGAGCATAAAAGCCTCCAAGGGCTGACCCCTGAAGGGCTGGAGCAGACAGTCCCTCCGTTGGAGGGGAAAGGTAGTCCTCTCAGCAGTGGCTGACCTGCTGTCCCTGAGGTTTTGCCTCTCCCATGGGCTGTGTTCACCTCCACTGTGACTCTTATTGCCAAGCACAGCCCTCAGGGCCCTCTGATGCCTGTTTTTTCCTGGGGCAGCCATGGATGTCTTTTCTTGTTCTCTCTCAGGAAAACACAGCTGCACCAAACTGGTGTCTTCAAAATGAACTTTGCTAAAATGGAAAGAGAAACCAAAATGAAATAGAAAAACTGTGAATAGCGTAAAAATAAATTATTCAGCAAAGCACATGGTTCTGATTTGAAGAACTCCATTAGAAGCACATCGCAGTTCAGCCTGTTCACTTTGCAGCTGTTCAATAGCCACGTGTGGCGAGTGGCTATTGTATTGGACAGCCCAGCTCTAGACCCTTGACTCTCCATCTGAGGGTAAGCTCAGAGAGCAGGGGCCATCATGCTTCATCCCCAGAGCGTGGTAGAGAGCAGTTCTCTTTGGGACTGATTCCTGACCCTTCTCTATTATTGCTAGAAATTGCTGGAGAGTGGTGCATATTACTTTGGTGCAAATGTTATTAAATTTAATTGTGTATTTAAATTACATTTAATTAAGTGTCATATTTCTAGAATCATTTAATGCTACTATATATATGTATGTCCTCACATATACTTACATTAGAGTTAAAATAGTCTAGAAATTTAAAATTAAAAAAAATTTTTTTTTACTTTTACTTTTGAAAACTGTTTCTTTGGAAATAATTTTTAGGTTGATACTGCAATCAATTTGAACTCTGGTAAAGAGGCCCACTCAGAAGGCAGTAGTAATACAGAGGAAGGTAGAAACAGTAATGATGATAAAGGGGAGAACTACTCTGAGAAAATAAAACTGGCTGAAGAGGGACCAGATGAAGATTTGAACTTGGTTCAGCATCAGATAATCCCTGAATGTTCAGGTAGGATAATCACTTGGTGACTGGCTAATGATAATTACAGATGCTATAGTTAAAATATTAGAATTACATATTTTTTTTATCAGCTAAGTAGAAATGATAAAAAAATGAGACTTTTTTTGTGAGCAAGCAAATCACCAGTTTTCATTTATAAGAATATTAAAGAGTTCTTAAATACACTTAGAAAAATAATAAAATATGTCATTTAATAAAATTGTTATTGTAGTCATTTTACATTAATCAAGTAGGAAGTATTTCTGCATTTTATGACATGATTTATTGATCTTTTTGAAAATTGTACAATAAAATATATCCTGTAATTTATAAATGCCTTTTAAGGGATAATCCCATTTGATTTTAATAACTTTTGGATTTTAAGAGATTCCATTGCTTCATGGGTATTAATACTGGTATTAATTAATACTGGTCAGAGTGAATGAGAACAGCAGTTCTCAAAACATGGACTGAAAGAGCCCTGGGCCCTGAGACCCTTTTAGGAACTCTGCAAAGTCAAAACTACTTTCATCATAATACTGATATATCAGTGATATAATTCATTGTAATATTGAAATAATGCTGTTTGCCTTTTTGCCCACTGAATGGTTGGTTTCACTGATGGTACAAAAGCAATGGTGGGTAAAATTGCTGGTGCTTTAGCATGAATCAAGGCAATGAATGGCACCAAATTGTACGAATAGTCATTGTGTTCTTCAAGACCTGGCATGGGCAGAAAAAAGAAATAGCCAGTGTCACGCAAGAATGTCCTTGATGGAGCAGTAAAAAGTTTAAATTCTATTTAATCTTGACCTTTGAGTACACATCTTTTTAATATCCTGTGTGGTAAAATGGTAGGTACATATACAGCAATTCTGCTGTGTGCCAAAATGTGAAGTTTGTGTTGAGGAAAAGAACTGGTGTGATAATTTAAGTTGAGAGCTGAACTGGCCACTTTTTAATGGGACACCATTTTTACTTGAAAGAATGAGTGACAGACCATCTATTATCATTCAGCCTTAGATATTTGGCAGACATTTTTAAAAAAATGAAATGGGCCTGTTATTTCCAGGAAAACAACTGACAGTATTTTATGTCAATGATAAAATTTGAGCTTTCAAGTGAAAAATTAGAATCTTGGAAAATTTTTGTATGTCAACATGAGCTATACAGCTTCCCAATACTTAGACTTTTCTGATAAAAATTGGTGACAATTAACAAATATTAACAAATAATAATTAACAAATATTAACAAATAATTAAATATTAACAAATGTGATTTTTTCATATTGTGTACTGAAATGCATTAATATTTTGAAGGTCTGCGTAATTCAGTGAACCACTATTTTCCAAATAATCAATGCAGGATAAAAGATCCATTCAACATGAAAGATAGATCTATGGATTTATGGAACAAATACAAAAAGCTCACTGATAGGGTTACAGGTTTCACATTACAACTAACCTTTAAGAAACTACCCCTTGTCCAGTTTTGATATTAGTATCAAGAAAGAATAGCCACAATTATCTGAAAAGGGTATTAAATTTCTCCTCCCCTTTCCAACTACTGTATGAGGCCAAATTTTCTTCATATAGTCAATACTTTAACTGAAGCAACAGATTACAGTAGATTGACTTTGAAGCAGAGATGAGAATCCAGCTGTCTTCTATTAATCCAGATACTAAAAATTTAAAATATTGCCATTCTTCTCAATATTTTTTTTGGAAAATGTGGTTGTTATAAAAGTGTTACATTTATGTTAGCATGTAATTAGTAATACCATGTTTATTATTTTAAAATGAATAAATAAATACATATTTATAATATTTTTCAGTTTTGATTTCTAATATGGTAATTATCAATAGATGTAACTCACATAAACAAAAGGTACTTTGGGCTCTCCATAATTTATAAACTGTAAAGGGAAGCTGAGCTCATAAACTTTGTGAACTGCTGAGTTAGAGTATGTTTGGGATGAGATCAGCTCTCGGGCCAGGTGACTCAGGATTACAGTTATTAGGAAACAAGGTATTAGAGTTGAGATTAGCTATTGGCCCCATTTACAGTGTATTTGTTTATACTGTTTCCGTACTGCAAGAGTTACTTGAAAATGCCTGCTGGATAGACCACCCATGTACAATGGGGCCTGAGAATGCTAGGGCTGGTGGTTGGGAATTAGAACTAGAGGCTGTTGCATTCGACGTACGTGAGCCATATGATTTGTAGAGTCTCCTTATTAGTAAGATTAGTATTGTTTTTAGATAAGCTTATTCCCTCTAAACATATCTCCTTTTCCTTTAAGAGGAAGTGATATACATTATAGGGAAACATCACTGGGCTCTGTATTTTCAAAAGTTGCAAAACTTGGCTTTTCTTTGCATAATATGCCATTTCTAATGATCTAAGCTGGGGTGGCTGAGACTTTAGAATTTGAGCATTTATGCTCATTGCCAGATTATCATCTTTCATCAGACCTTACAGAGGAAGTATCTCCTGGTGGTGAAGAGCTTTGGCTCTGCAGTCAGACAGATCGGGTGGAAACTGACTCTGGCATTTACTAGTTATAAGATGATATATCTTGGACATATATGTAACTCAGTTACAGTATACCATCTTGCTGGTTTATGGTGAAGATTACATGAGATAATCAATGTAAAAAAGCACTTAAGACTGTGCCTATCAGGTAACTCTATAAATGTTAGCTGCTATTATTAATATTATCATTAATCATAATGATAATGATAATTATTAATATTATTCATAATGATAAGTTAAAACTTGAATGACGGAAGTTCTAAAGAGTTCCTAATTTCAAATAAGTTACTATCAATTATCCACAATTCAAGAACATTTTTAGGTACTTCAGGAAAATAGAACAAATGGGAGAGGCATAGATTAAAGGTGTTAAGATACACTGTACTTTTCTGAATTTGTTTCTAACACGTTGGAATCACTCTGTGTCTCTATGACATGCTACATTTTACTGTAGCTATTTGTGTACATGACTTCTCTTTCAGTTAGTCTGAAGCAGCTTTAGGATAGGGTCTTTGTCTTATTGTTTATTTGTTAGTTATGAATATAGAAAGTATAGCAGAATGAAGGAGAAAGAATTTGGGATTTAAAATCATACGAGATCCACTTCTGAATTCAGTGCTATAATTTATTAGCTATTTGAAAGGACCCAGTTATCTCAACCGTAAAATAGAGGTAAATGTCTATTTCACAGGGTTGTTAGATAATTATATGAAAAAAATATGTGAAAGCACCTTGTAAACCAAGATACATGACACCAGTGTTAGTTATTACCATCAGCCATAAACATTTGTTGAATGAAAGAACAAATAGTAAAAACAAAACGAGAAGAAAAAGGCTTTATGATTTTACTAAACTTCAAGCTCATTCCTACTTTCAACATAATATAGATGAATCCGAATTAAAAGAATTAGATTCTCCACTTCAAGACGCTATTCAGAAGATGAAGAGGCTTGATAAGATATTGGTGAAGAGACAACACAGAGAAAAAGAAATCCAGAAGCAAGGTCTAGAGATGAGAATAAAGCTGTGGGAAAAACTTAAGGTAAGAATTGTATAATCTTATGCTGACATGTGAGAAACAACTTCCTCTAAGATGAGTAAGAAAAGCATGGACTCTGGTAGTGTTAGTGTGGTCTGCCTTAATTTATTTTGTGGAGGTAGGGCAGTGGTGTGTATATGTGTGTGTATGGGGCAGGGCGGTAGTGAGGGAGATAGTTTTCTGGAACTGGAAAAGGTGACTTTGCAGGATTCCGGATTTCAGGCACTGCACTGGGCATGTTCATTCCCCATGGACAGTGCACAGTGTTCATTCCCCATAGGCCTCTGGCACCAGTGTCAGGCCTGGGTCCTCCATCTCTGGAATAGAAAGGGATCTGGTGCCTACCTTCATCAAGTATATATGTCTGCTTTTTCTTCAGCGAGCTTACAATTTGGACATAAGTACACAAATACACAAAAATTTAACCCCCCTGGTTACCATTATTATTTGAGTAAACTTTTGTGACAGACACGCGGGGAGTTGACTATTTCACATGCTGGTCAGGCTGTCTTTGGGGAGCTGTAAAATGCTTGTGGCCTGTGACCATGCTATATTTGCTTCTGTCTCAATGAACTCTCCTTGGCCTTCTTGGACCTTTTATTCTCTGTGGTACTGAGGGGCGGAAGTTGACCACATGTTGGCACTGACTTGATGCATAGCCATTGGCTCATATTTGAACTTTGCCCCTCAAAGGAGAACACTTTTAACGTAAGGAACATTATAATAACAGATTGGTTTTTTTTTTTTTTAAGTGGACATTTATTTATTGCAGAAGTGGAATTACAACAAATGGATGGGCTAATTAAATAGTGCAGGGACAGAAGATAAATTTAGCTTACTATCTCGCATCAAAGTCAAAATTAAACTCTGGGTGAGGTCACCAAATGTGCAAGCCAAAACTATAAATGCTTTTTTTTTTCTTTTTGAATTTTATTTATTTTATTTATTTTTTTATACAGCAGGTTCTTATTAGTCATCCATTTTATACACATCAGTGTATACATGTCAATTCCAGTCTCCCAATTCATCACACCCCCACCACCACCCCCGGCTGCTTTCCCCCATTGGTGTCCACATGTTTGCTCTCTACATCTGTGTCTCTATTTCTGCCCTGCAGACCGGTTCATCTGTACCATTTTTCTAGGTTCCACATATATGTGTTAATATACAATATTTGTTTTTCTCTTTCTGACTTATGTCACTCTGTATGGTAGTCTCTAGATTCATCCACGTCTCTACAAATGACCCAATTTCGTTCCTTTTTATGGCTGAGTCATATTCCATTGCATATATGTACCACATCTTCTTTATCCATTTGTCTGTCGATGGGCATTTAGGTTGCTTCCATGACCTGGCTATTGTAAATAGCACAGCAATGAACGTTGGGGTGCATGTGTCTTTTTGAATTATGGTTTTCTCTGGGTATATGCCCGGTAGTGGGATTGCTGGGTCATATGGTAACTCTATTTTTAGTTTTTTAAGGAACCTCCATACTGTTCTCCATAGTGGCTGTATCAATTGACATTCCCACCAACAGTGCAAGAGGGTTCCCTTTTCTCCACACCCTCTCCAGCATTTGTTGTTTGTAGATTTTCTGATGATGGCCATTCTGACTGGTGTGAGATGATATCTCATTGTAGTTTTGATTTGCATTTATCTAATGATTCATGATGTTCAACATTCTTTCATGTGTTTGTTGGCCATCTGTATGTCCTCTTTGGAGAAATGTCTACTTAGGTCTTCTGCCCATTTTTTGATTGGGTTGTTTGTTTTTTTAATATTGAGCTGCATGAGCTGTTTATATATTTTGGAGATAAATCCTTTGTCTGTTGATTCATTTGCAAATATTTTCTCCCATTCTGAGGGTTGTCTTTTTGTCTTGTTTGTAGTTTCCTTTGCTTTGCAAAAGCTTTTAAGTTTCATTAGGTCCCATTTGTTTATTTTTGTTTTTATTTCCATTACTCTAGGAGGTGGATCAAAAAAGATCTTGCTGTGATTTATGTCAAAGAGTGTTCTTCCTATGTTTTCCTCTAAGAGTTTGACAGTGTCTGGTGTACATTTAGGTCTTTAATCCATTTTGAGTTTATTTTTGTGTATAGTGTTAGGGAGTGTTCTAATTTCATTCTTTTACATGTAGCTGTCCAGTTTTCCCAGCACCACTTATTGAAGAGACTGTCGTTTCTCCATTGTATACAATGCTTCTATCCTTGCTTCTTTTGTCATAGATTAGTTGACCGTAGGTGTGTGAGTTTATCTCTGGGCTTTCTATCCTGTTCCATTGATCTATATTTCTGTTTTTGTGCCAGTACCATATTGTCTTGATTACTGTAGCTTTGTAATATAGTCTGAAGTCAGGGAGTCTGATTCCTCCAGCTCCGTTTTTTTCCCTCAAGACTGCTTTGGCTATTCAGGGTCTTTTGTGTCTCCATACAAATTTTAAGATTTTTTTGTTCTAGTTCTGTAAAAAATGCCATTGGTAGTTTGATAGGGATTGCATTGAATCTGTAGTTTGCTTTGGGTAGTATAGTGATTTTCACAATATTGATTCTTCCAATCCAAGAACATGGAATATTTCTCCATCTGTTGGTATCATCTTTAATTTCTTTCAACAGTGTCTTATAGTTTTCTGCATACAGGCCTTTTGTATCCCTAGGTAGTTTTATTCCTAGGTATTTTATTCTTTTTGTTGCAATGGTAAATGGGAGTGTTTCCTTAATTTCTCTTTCAGATTTTTCATCATTAGTGTATAGGAATGCAAGAGAATTCTGTGCATTAATTTTGTATCCTGCAACTTTATCAAATTCATTGATTGGCTCTAGTAGTTTTCTGGTGGCATCTTTAGGATTCTCTATGTGTAGTATCATGTCATCTGCAAACAGTGACAGTTTTACTTCTTTTCCAATTTGTATTACTTTTATTTCTTTTTCTTCTCTGATTGCTGTGGCTAGGACTTCCAAAACTATGTTGAATAATAGTGGTGAGAGTGGACATCCTTGTCTTGTTCCTGATCTTAGAGGAAATGCTTTCAGTTTTTCACCATTGAGAATGATGTTTGCTGTGGGTTTGTCGTATATGGCCTTTATTATGTTGAGGTAAGTTCGCTCTATGCACACTTTCTGGAGAGTTTTTATCATAAATGGGTGTTGGATTTTGTCAAAAGCTTTTTCTGCATCTATTGAGAGGATCATATGGTTTTTATACCTCAGTTTGTTAATATGGTGTATCACATTGATTGATTTGCGTATATTGAAGAATCCTTGCATCCCTGGGATAAATCCCACTTGATCATGGTATATGATCCTTTTAATGCGTTGTTGGATTCTGTTTGCTAGTATTTTGTTGAGGATTTTTGCATCTATATTCATCAGTGATATTGGTCTGTAATTTTCTTTTTTTGTAGTATCTTTGTCTGGTTTTGGTATCAGAGTGCTGGTGGCCTCATAGAATGAGTTTGGGAGTGTTCCTTCCTCTGCAATTTTTGGAAGAGCTTGAGAAGGATAGGTGTTAGCTCTTCGCTAAATGTTTGATAGAATTCACCTGTGAAGCCATCTTGTTCTAGACTTTCGTTTGTTGGAAGATTTTCGTTGGAAGCAATTTCATTGCTTGTGATTGGTCTGTTCATATTTTCTAATTCTTCCTGGTTCAGTCTTGGAAGGTTATACCTTTCTAAGAATTTGTCCATTTCTTCCAGGCTGTCCATTTTTTTGGCATATAGTTGTTTGTAGTAATCTCTTATAATCCTTTGTATTTCTTCAGTGTCAGTTGTGATTTCTCCTTTTTCATTTCTAATTTTATTGATTTGAGTCCTCTCCCCATTTTTCTTGAAGAGTCTGGCTAATAGTTTATCAGTTTAGTTTATCTTCTCAAAGAATCAGCTTTTAGTTTTATTGATCTTTGCTATTGTTTTCTTTGTTTCTGTTTCATTTATTTCTGCTCTGATCTTTATGATTTCTTTCCTGCTGCTAACTTTGGGTTTTGCTCTTCTTTCTCTAGTTCCTTTAGGTGTAACGTTAGATTCTTTCTTTGAGATTTTTCTTGTTTCTTGAGGTAGGCTTGTATAGCTATAAACTCGCCTCTTAGAACTGCTTTTGCTGCATCCCATAGGTTTTGGATCATCGTGTTTTCATTTTCATTTTTCTCTTGGTATTTTTTGTTTTCCTCTTTGATCTCTTGGTTATTTAGTAACGTATTGTTTAGCCTCCATGTGTTTGTGCTTTTTACGTTTTTTCCCCTGTAATTGATTTCTAATCTCATAGCATTGTGGTCAGAAAAGATGCTTGATATGATTTCAGTTTTCTTAAATTTACTGAGGCTTGATTTGTGACCCAAGATGTGATCTATCCTGGAGAATGTTCCGTGCACACTTGAGAAGAAAGTTTAATCTGTGGTTTTTGGACAGAATGTCCTATAAATATCAATTAAATCTATGTGGTCTATTGTGTCATTTAAAGCTTGGGTTTCCTTATTAATTTTCTGTTTGGATGATCTGTCCATTGGTGTAAGTGAGGTGTTAAAATCCCCCACTATTATTGTGTTACTGTTGATTTCCTCTTTTAGAGCTGTTAGCAGTTGCCTTATGTATTGAGGTGCTCCTATGTTGGGTGCATATATATTTATAACTGTTATATCTTCTTCTTGGATTGACCCCTTGATCACTGTGTAGTGTCCTTCTCTGTCTCTTGTAACATTCTGTATTTTAAAGTCTATTTTATCTGATATGAGTATTGCTACTCCAGCTTTCTTTTGATTTACATTTGCATGGAATATCTTTTTCCATCTCCTCACTTTCAGTCTGAATGTGTCCCCAGGTCTGAAGTGGGTCTCTTGTAGACAGCATATATATGGGTCTTGTTTTTGTATCCATTCAGCAAGCCTGTGTCTTTTGGTTGGAGCATTTAATCCATTCACGTTTAAGGTAATTATCAATATGTATGTTCCTATGACCATTTTCTTAATGGTTTTGGGTTTGTTTTTGTACTTCCTTTTCTCCTCTTGTGTTTCCCACTTAGAGAAGTTCCTTTAGCATTTGTTGTAGAGCTGGTTTGGTGGTGCTGAATCCTCTTAGCTTTTGCTTGTCTGTAAAGCTTTTGATTTCTCCATCGAATCTGAATGAGATACTTGCTGGCTCGAGTAATCTTGGTTGTAGGTTCTTCCCTTTCATCACTTTAAGTATATCATGCCACTCCCTTCTGGCTTGTAGAGTTTCTGCTGAGAAATCAACTGTTAACCTTATGGGAGTTTCCTTGTATGTTATTTGTCATTTTTCCCTTGCTGCTTTCAATAATTTTTCTTTGTCTTTAATTTTTGCCAGTTTGATTACTATGTGTCTCGGCATGTTTCTCCTTGGGTTTATCCTGTATGGGACTCTCTGCGCTTCCTGGCCTTGGGTGGCTATTTCCTTCCCCATGTTAGGGAAGTTTTCAACTATAATCTCTTCAACTATTTTCTCGGGTCTTTTCTCTCTCTCTTCTCCTTCTGGGACCCCTGTAATGTGAATGTTGTTGCATTTAATGTTGTCCCAGAGGTCTCTTAGGCTGTCTTCGTTTCTTTTCATTCTTTTTTCTTTATTCTGTTCCACAGCAGTGAATTCCACCATTCTGTCTTCCAGGTCACTTATCCATTCTTCTGCCTCAATTATTCTGCTATTGATTCCTTCTAGTGTAGTTTTCATTTCAATTATTGTGTTGTTCATCTCTGTTTGTTCTTTAATTCTTCTAGATCTTTGTTAAACATTTCTTGCACCTTATCGATCTTTGCCTCCATTCTTTTTCCAAGGTCCTGGATCATCTTCACTATCATTATTCTGAATTCGTTTTCTGGAAGGTTGCCTATCTCCACTTCATTTAGTTGTTTTTCTGGGGTTTTATCTTGTTCCTTCATCTGGTACATAGCCCTCTGCCTTTTCATCTTGTCTATCTTTCTGTGAATGTGGTTTTTGTTCCACAGGCTTCAGGATTGTAGTTCTTCTTGTTCTGCTGTCTGCCCTCTGGTGGATGAGCTATCTAAGAGGCTTGTGCAAGTTTCCTGATGGGAGGGACTGGTGGTGGGTAGAGCTGACTGTTGCTCTGGTGGGCAGATCTCAGTAAAACTTTAATCCGCTTGACTGCTGATTGGTGGGGCTGGGTTCCGTCCCTGTTGGTTGTTTGGCCTGAGGGGACCCAACACTGGAGCCTACCTGGGCTCTTTGGTGGGGCTAATGGCAGACTCTGGGAGGGCTCACCCCAAGGAGTACTTCCCAGAACTTCTGCTGTCAGTGTCCTTGTCCTCACAGTGACACACAGCCACCCCCCCGCCTCTGCAGGAGGCCCTCCAACACTAGCAGGTAGGTCTGGTTCAGTTTCGTATGGGGCCAGTACTCATTCCCCTGGGTCCCGATGAGCACACTACTTTGTGTGTGCCCTCCAAGAGTGGAGTCTCTGTTTCCCCCAGTCCTGTCGAAGTCCTGCAGTCAAATCCCACTAGCCTTCAAAGTCTGATTGTCTAGGAATTCCTCTTTCTGTTGCCGGACCCCTAGATTGGGACGCCTGACGTGGGGTTCAGAACCTTCACTCCAGTGGGTGAACTTCTGTGGTATAAGTGTTCTCCAGTTTGTGAGTCACCCACCCAGCAGTTATGGGGTTTGATTTTATTATGATTGCACCCCTCCTACCATCTCATTGTGGCTTCTCCTTTGTCTTTGGATGTGGGATATCTTTTTGGTGAGTTCCAGTGTCTTCCTGTTGATGATTTTTCAGCAGTTAGTTGTAATTCTGGTGTTCTTGTAAGAGGGAGTGAGAGCACGTGCTTCTATTCCGCATCTTGAACCAATCTCTCTTAACATCTTTATTGGAGTATAATTGCTTTACAATGGTGTGTTAGTTTCTGCTTTATAACAAAGTGAATCAGCTATACATATACATATATCCCCATATCTCTTCCCTCTTGCATCTCCCTCCCTCCCACCCTTCCTATCCCACCTCTCTAGGTGGTCACAAAGCACCAAGCTGATCTCTCTGTGCTATGCGGCTGCTTCCCACTAGCTATCTATTTTACGTCTGATAGTGTATATATGTCCATGCCACTCTCTCACTTTGTTCCAGCTTACCCTTCCCCCTCCCCGTATCCTCAAGTCCATTCTCTAGTAGGTCTGCATCTTTATTCCCATCCTGCCCCTAGGTTCTTCATGACCATTGTTTTGTTTTGTTTTTTTTAGATTCCATATATATGTATTAGCATATGGTATTTGTTTTTCTCTTTCTGACTTACTTCACCCTTAATGACAGACTCTAGGTCCTCCACCTCACTACAAATAGCTCAATTTCGTTTCTTTTTATGGCTGAGTAATATTCCATTGTATATATGTGCCACATCTTCTTTATCCATTCATCTGTCGATGGACACTTAGGTTGCTTCCATGTCCTGGCTGTTGTAAATAGAGCTGCAGTGAACATTGTGGTACATGACTCTTTTTGAATTATGATTTTCTCAGGGTATATGCCCAGTAGTGGGATTGCTGGGCTGTATGGTAGTTCTATTTCTAATTTTTTAAGGAACCTCCATACTGTTTTCCATAGTGGCCGTATCAATTTACATTCCCACCAACAGTGCAAGAGGGTTCCCTTTTCTCCACACCCTCTCCAGCATTTATTGTTTGTAAATTTTTTGTTGATGGCCATTCTGACTGGTGTGAGATGATATCTCATTGTAGTTTTGATTTGCATTTATCTAATGATTAATGATGTTCAACATTCTTTCATGTGTTTGTTGGCCATCTGTATGTCCTCTTTGGAGGAATGTCTATTTAGGTCTTCTGCCCATTTTTGTCCACTGGTGAAAGTGGGGTGTTAAAGTCCTCTACTATGATTGTGTTACTGTCGATTTCCCCTTTTATGGCTGTTAGTATTTGCCTTATGTATTGAGGTCCTCCTATGTTGGGTGCATAAATATTTACAATTGTTATATCTTCTTCTTGGTTTGATCCCTTGATCATTATATAGTGTCCTTCTTTGTCTCTTGTAATAGTCTTTATTTTAAAGTCTATTTTGTCTGATATGAGAATTGCTACTCCAGCTTTCTTTGATTTCCATTTGCATGGAATATCTTTTTCCATCCCCTCACTTTCAGTCTGTATGTGTCCCTAAGTCTGAAGTGGGTCTCTTGTAGACAGCATATATATGGGTCTTGTTTTTGTATCCATTCAGCCAGTCTGTGTCTTTTGGTGGGAGCATTTAATCCATTTACATTTAAGGTAATAATCGATATGTATGTTCCTATTCCCATTTTCTTAAATGTTTTGGGTTTGTTATTGTAGGTGTTTTCCTTCTCTTGTGTTTCTTGCCTAGGGAAGTTCCTTTAGCATTTGTTGTAAAGCTGGTTTGGTGGTGCTGAACTCTCTCAGCTTTTGCTTGTCTGTAAAGGTTTTAATTTCTCCATCAAATCTGAATGAGATCCTTGCTGGGTAGAGTAACCTTGGTTGTAGGTTTTTCTCCTTCATCACTTCAAGTATATCCTGCCACTCCCTTCTGGCTTGCAGCGTTTCTGCTGAAAGATCAGCTGTTAACCTTATGGGGATTCCCTTGTGTGTTATTTGTTGTTTTTCCCTTGCTGCTTTAAATATGTTTTCTTTATATTTAATTTTTGATAGTTTGATTATTATGTGTCTTGGAGTGTTTCTCCTTGGATTTATCCTGTATGGGACTCTCTGTGCTTCCAGGACTTGATTAACTACTTCCTTTCCCATATTAGGGAAGTTTTCAACTATAATCTCTTCAAATATTTTCTCAGTCCCTTTCTTTTTCTCTTCTTCTTCTGGGACCCCGATAATTCGAATGTTGGTGTGTTTAATGTTGTCCCAGAGGTCTCTGAGACTGTCCTCAGTTCTTTTCATTCTTTTTTCTTTATTCTGCTCTGCAGTAGTTATTTCCACTATTTTATCTTCCAGGTCACTTACCCGTTCTTCTGCCTCAGTTATTCTGCTATTGATCCCTTCTAGAGTATTTTTAATTTCATTTATTGTGTTTTTCATCATTGCTTGGTTCCTCTTTAGTTCTTCTACGTCTTTGTTAAATGTTTCCTGCATTTTGTCTATTCTATTTCCAAGATTTTGGATCATCTTTACTGTCATTATTCTGAATTCTTTTTCAGGTAGACTGCCTATTTCCTCTTCATTTGTTAGGTCTGGTGTGTTTTGACCCTGCTCCTTCATCTGCTGTGTGTTTTTCTGTCTTCTCATTTTGCTTATCTTACTGTGTTTGGGGTCTCCTTTTCACAGGCTGCAGGTTCGTAGTTGCCGTTGTTTTTGGTATCTGTCCCCAGTGGCTAAGGTTGGTTCAGAGGGTTGTGTAGGCTTCCTGGTGGAGGGGACTAGTGCCTGTGTTCTGGTGGATGAGGCTGGATCTTGTCTTTCTGGTGGGCACATCCACATCTGGTGGTGTGTTTTGGGGTGTCTGTGACCTTATTATGATTTTAGGCAGCCTCTCTGCTAATGGATGGGGCTGTGTTCCTGTCTTGCTAGTTGTTTGGCATAGGGTGTCCAGAACTGTAGCTTGCTGGTCGTTGAGTGAAGCTGGGTCTTGATGTTGAGATGGAGATCTCTGAGAGATTTTTGCCATTTGGTATTACGTGGAGCTGGGAGGTCTCTTGTGGACCAGTGTCCTGAAGTTGGCTCTCCCACCTCAGAGGCACAGCCCTGATGCCTGGCTGGAGCACCAAGAGCCTTTCATCCACACGGCTCAGAATAAAAGGGAGAAAAAATAGAAAAAGGGAAAGAAAGAGGATAAAATAAAATTAAAAAAAAAAAATAAAGCTATTATAATAAAAAATAAGAAAAGAAATTATTAAAAAATTTATTAAGAAAAAATTTTAAAAAGTTTTTAAAATAAATTTATTAATTTTTTATAATAAAAAATAAGAAAAAATTATTAAGAAAATAATTTATTAAGAATAAAAAATTTTTAATTTTTTAAAATAAAAAATAAAAAATTATTAAAAAAAATTTTTTTAATTTTTTAAAATAAAAAAATAAGGAAAAAGTTATTAAGAAAAAATTTATTTAGAAAAAAAATTTTTAAGTAAAAAAGAAAACAAAACAAAAAAACGGACGGACCAAACCCTGGGACAAATGGTGAAGGCAAAGCTATACAGACAAAATCTCACCCAGAAGTATACACATATACACTCACAAAAAAAGGAAAAGGGGAGAAATTAATATATCCTGCTCCCAAAGTCCACCTCCTGAATTTGGGATGATTTGTTGTCTATTCAGGTATTCAACAGATGCAGGTACATCAAGTTGTTTGTGGAGCTTTAATCCGCTGCTTCTGAGGCTGCTGGGAGAAATTTCCCTTTCTCTTCTTTGTTCGTACAGCTCCTGGGGTTCACCTTTGGATTTGGACCCGCCTCTGCGTGTAGGTCGCTTGAGGGCATCTATTCTTCACTCACACAGGATGGGGTTAAAGGAGTAGCTGATTCAGGGGCTCTGGCTCACTCAGGTTGGGGGGAGGGAGTGGTACGGATGCGGGGCGAGCCTGCGGTGGCAGAGGCCGGTGTGACGTTGCAGCAGCCTGAGGCGCGCTGTGCATTCTCCTGGGGAAGTTGTTCCTGGATCACGGGTCCCTGGCGGTGGCGGGCTGCACAGGCTCCGGGGAGGGACGGTGTGGATAGTGACCTGTGCTCACACACAGGCTTCTTGGTGGCGGCAGCAGCAGCCTTAGCGTCTCATGCCCGTCTCTGGAGTCCGCGCTGATAGCCGCGGCTCGCGCCCCTCTCTGGAGCTCGTTTAGGCGGCGCTCTGAATCCCCTCTCCTTGCGCACCCCGAAACAAAGAGGCAAGAAAAAGTCTCTTGCCTCTTCGGCAGCTGCAGACTTTTTCCCGGACTCCCTCCTGGCTAGCTGTGGTGCGCTAACCCCTTCAGGCTGTGTTCACGCCAACCCCAGTCCTCTCCCTGCGATCCGACCGAAGCCCAAGCCTCAGCTCCCAGCCCCTGCCCGCCCAGGCCGGTGAGCAGACAAGCCTCTCGGGCTTGTGAGTGCTGCTCGGCACCGATCCTCTGTGCGGGAATCTCTCTGCTTTGCCCTCCGCACCCCTGTGGCTGTGCTCTCCTCCATGGCTCCGAAGCTTCCCCCCTCTGCCACCCGCAGTCTCCGCCCGTGTAGGGGCTTCCTAGTGTGTGGAAACCTTTCCTCCTTCACAGCTCCTTCCCACTGGTGCGGGTCCCGTCCCTATTCTTTTGTCTCTGTTATTTCTTTTTTCTTTTGCCCTACCCAAGTACGTGGGGAGTTTCTTGCCTTTTGGGAGGTCTGACGTCTTCAGCCAGCGTTCAGTGGGTGTTCTGTAGGAGCAGTTCCACGTGTAGATGTATTTCTAATGTATCTGTGGGAAGGAAGGTGATCTCCGTGTCTTACTCTTCCACCATCTTGCCCAGACCCCCCTTCTGCCCATTTTTGGATTGGGTTTTTTGTTTTTTTGATATTGAGCTGCATGTACTGCTTGTAAATTTTGGAGGTTATATTTGTCATTGCTTCATTTGCAAATATTTTCTCCCAGTCTGTGGGTTGTCTTTTCGTCTTGTTTATGGTTTTCTTTGCTGTTCAAAAGCTTTTAAGTTTAATTAGGTCCCATTTGTTTATTTTTGTTTTTATTTCCATTTCTCTAGGAGGTGGGTCAAAAAGGATCTTGCTGTGATTTATGTCATACAGTGTTCTGCCTATGTTTTCCTCTAAGAGTTTGATAGTGTCTGGCCTTACATTTAGGTCTTTAATCCATTTGGAGTTTATTTTTGTGTATGGGGTTAGGGAGTGTTCTAATTTCATTCTTTTACATGTAGCTGTCCATTTTTCCCAGCACCACTTATTGAAGGGGCTGTCTTTTCTCCATTGTATATTCTTGCCTCCTTTATCAAAAATAAGGTGACCATGTGTGTGTGGGTTTATCTCTGGGTTTTTGATCCTGTTCCATTGATCTATATTTCTGTTTTTGTGCCAGTACCATACTGTCTTGATGACTGTAGCTTTGTAGTATAGTCTGAAGTCAGGGAGCCTGATTCCTCCAGCTCGTTTTTTCTTTCTCAAGATTGCTTTGGCTATTTGGGGTCTTTTGTGTTTCCATAAAAATTGTGCAATTTTTTGTTCTAGTTCTGTCAAAAATGCTAGTGGTAGTTTGATAGGTATTGCATTGAATCTGTAGATTGCTTTGGGTAGTATAGTCATTTTCACAATGTTGATTCTTTCAATCCAAGAACATGGTATATCTCTCCCTCTATTTGTATCATCTTTAATTTCTTTCATCAGTGTCTTATAGTTTTCTGCATACAGGTTTTTTGTCTCCTTAGGTAGGTTTATTCCTAGATATTTTATTCTTTTTGTTGCAATCGTAAATGGGAGTGTTTCCTTAATTTCATTTTCAGATTTTTCATCATTAGTGTATAGGAATGCAAGAGATTTCTGTGCATTAGTTTTGTATGCTGCTACTTTACCAAATTCATTGATTAGCTCTAGTAGTTTTCTGGTAGCATCTTTAGGATTCTCTATTTATAGTATCATGTCATCTGCAAACAGTGACTGCTTTACTTCTTCTTTTCCGATTTGGATTCTTTTTATTTGTTTTTCTTCTCTGATTGCTGTGGCTAAAGCTTCCAAAACAGTGTTGAATAATAGTGGTGACAGTGGGCAACCTTGTCTTGTTCCTGATCTTAGTGGGAATTGTTTCAGTTTTTCACCATTGAGGATGATGTTGGCTGTGGGTTTGTCATATATGGCCTTCACTATATTGAGGAGAGTTCCCTCTATGCCTACTTTCAGATTGGCTGTTTTTGAAAAATTCTTCCTTGTTTAGTTGACTGACTTCCTAGGATATTTCCTAGGCAGTGATATGAATCGAAAATAAAGTGATTAAGAATACATTTTTACAAGGTTCCCAGGAAGACCACTGGGATGGAAAAAAGCAGTACATAAAATGCAGTGCTGCGGCTTCCCTGGTGGCGTAATGGTTAAGAATACGCCTGCCAATGCGGGGGACATGGGTTCTAGCCCTGGTCCCAGAAGATCCCACATGCCGTTGAGCAACTAAGCCCGTGCGCCACAACCACTGAGCCTGCGCTGTGGAGCCCATGAGCGACAACTACTGAAGCCCATGAGCTTAGAGCACATGCTCCGCAACAAAGAGAAGCCACCGCAATAAGAAGCCCGTGCACCGCAACGAAGAGTGGCCCCGGGTAGAGAAAGCCCATGCACAGCAACGAAGACCCAATGCAGCCAAAAATAAATAAATAAAATAAATAAATTTATTTAAAAAAATTCAGTGCTTAAAGTTAGAGAAATAATTTGTGTAAATTTTAGCAGGAAAAGTTAGTCTGTCACTTATTTCTGTGGGATCTCAAAGCAAATTTTTACTTGCTTGGAGATATAAATTATAACTGGAATCATAATAAAATACAGTATCAATTTTGAAATATCTGAAACTGTAATTTGATGATGTATCTTTAGGTTACTCATTAGTTATAGAAACATTAAACAGAAACTTAAGGAACTTTAAGCAAGGTAATTATCATATAATGATAGACATAGTCCAACTCTATCTGGGAATACTCATTGACAGAATTTTGAGGGAACAGGAAACATTAACAGATTCCCTAATTAAAGGAATAAAAATGATCTGACTTTCTTGTTTGTATGTACAGGATTGGAAACCATGTTGGAATTTTAAAAAATATCGATGAATATAGTTGCCTTCTTTTCCCATGTTTAAACTTTTATTTCTCTTTTATTAGTCTGCAAAAAATGGTGAAGTTTTACAAAGTAATGAGGAGATGGAAAGTACAAAAAACTTTCTAGCTTTGACTGCTGCATCAGAAGAAACTGTTGGTGAGTAAAATTGATTCATCTTTATTTTTATCTCAGAGTCATGGAACATTTGGATTAAAGTAAAAATCCCAATTCATTTATCTTTTCTTTTTCTTTGTGAGTTTAATTCTTCTTTAGAGGAAATGATCATGTTGGATAGGACTATATGGAACTACTCTGAAGTTAGGTATGTTTCAGAGTCTTCTAGTGTTTGTGTCTGCTCAAGGGTGAGGAGGACAGGGCAGTGAAAAATCAGGAAATAGACAAAGTGTGTCTTTGCCTTTACTTCCTGTGACTCTTTGATGCCTCTATACACCCAGTTTGTGCAGTCCCCTAACGGCCTGCAATTGTCCCATGAGGTGTCTCACTCAGGCCTCTGCAACCTTTCATAAAAATCCATTACTGATTTGTCCTTTCCCTGTTCTCTCATAGTCCTGGTTTATGAGACCAGCCAGTTAATTCTGTGCATGTGTTTCTACTTCCCCCACTTGTGTGTATGTAACAGCTGACCCTTGAACAACATGGTGGTTAGGGGCACTGCCCCTGTGCAGTTGAAAATCCAGGTGTAACTTTATAGTTGGCCCTCTGTACCTGCAGTTCTGCATCCATGGATTCAACCAACCAAGGATTGTGTAGTACTATAGTACGCATTTATTGAAAAATATCCGTGTATAAGTGAACCTGTGCAATTCAAACATATGTTGTTCAAGGGTCAACTGTATATTTATATTTGTGATTCGCCTCCTCCTCTTCCTTCTTCTTTTCCTTCTTCCTTCTTTTCTTTTTTTTCTTCTTCTACAGAAGTGCTGTGGAATCATATAACTTATTTTAACTTACTTACTTAGTAATGAATGTTTTAGTGATTGGGAAGAGTTGGATTTTTTGGCAGGACACTTCTGAAATCCTTTAACTAACATCATCTAAGTGGTCATATAGTATTGCTTGGGCATTAGACTGGCTCTAAGTAGGGGTCCCAGGAGTGGGATTGCTGGATCATATGGTAGCTCTGTTTTTAGTTTTTTAAGGAACCTCCATACTGTTCTCCATAGTGGCTGCACCAATTTACATCCCCACCAACAGTGTAGGAGAGTTCCCTTTTCTCCACACCCTCTCCAGCATTTATTATTTGTAGACTTTTTGATGATGGCCATTCTGAATGGTGTGAGGTGATACGTTGTTGTGGTTTTGATTTGCATTTCCCTAATAATTAGCTATGTGGAGCATCTTTTCATGTGCCTATTGGCCATCTGTATGTCTTCTTCAGAGAAATGTCTATTTAGGTCTTCTGCCCATTTTTTGATTGGTTTGTTTGTTTTTTTGTTATTGAGTTGTATGAGCTATTCGTTTATTTTGGAAATTAAGCCCTTGTTGGTTACATTATTTGCAAATATGTTCTCCTAGTCTGTAGGTTGTCTTTTCGTTTTGTTGATGGTTTCCTTTGCCGTTCAGCATCTGTATTTTAGAATGCAGGAGCTAAATGCTGATTTCACCACTGAGGCATTTCTAAGAGGCCACACTTGCTGTGCTTGACTCTGGAGCAAGGACTGTAAAACAGGCCACTCTGTAAAGGGATCCATGGTGGCCTTTTGACATTAGCCTTTTTGGTCACAGAGTTCACTACTGAGTGAACTTTCAGCCTTAGAGGGCAAGACTTGTTTTCAGCTGGCCTTTCTTCATGAACAAATCTGAACTATCAGATACATTTAATTTTAAAAGCCCATGGCAGGTCCATTTGGTTAAATCTATGGAGCTCACAGTTGTATCTCTGGAGTCATGTGACTACTGTAGGCCCTGTAGACATTTACAGTCATACTAGATTAGTACTAATATTCTAACATGGAAACTTGCTAGACTTCATGATCTGAAAGCTGGAGTTACCAGAGGCTTGGAAGCTATGGCCAGAGAGAGTCATTGTTTTAAACATTACCATGTCAGAGTTTCAATTTTTAGATTTCGAATTCTTAGTCAGTTATTGTGTACTGGCAGTGTTTATTGTGTGCAGAGCAGATAAGATGTGAGAGTAGGGTCAGTGTGAAAGGAAATGGGGATCAAAGATGCTTTTGGGTAAATCAAGGGTCTGTCGCCCTTCATTCTTGCTGCCGTCTGTCTTGATTAGCTCACACTTGACTAGTTCACCAGAATGAAGAGACAACACTATTGTACTCCTGGTTCTTCAGATTTAATTAGACTTTTTTGGTGGCTGGCCTTTCATAGAAGATGGGTTCCTTAATGGAGTGTCTTGCTGGCTCTTCACATCCTAGGCATGTCAGCAGTCACATATATCTGGTCTTTAAAAATCTTAAAACCCAAAAGAGATAGCATTTACTATAAACTACATTATTAGCCTAATTATACATTTTTTTTTACATTTGACATAACATAATTATTACCTTATTCCAAAAGAGGTAACTTTTGGAATCTTCAGTTTATGAAATGTGTTATTAACAAGTATGAAAGAAATGTATAAAAGAAATGCATAGAAATGAAAGAGTCCAATTTTACCACCTAGCACTGATTTTTGATAGTCTCATATTTCTACTATTACAACATAGCCGCATATCATGAAATGGTGTGACACTGCTTATATCTGTTCCTTCCTGAGATTAGTTTCTTTCCCAGGTTATTCACTGAACTTCAACTACCCCTCTTAATTAAAAATGTAAAAATTTTAAAAATTAAAAAATTATTTTGATCAAGCCTATGGATAGCCATAAATTTTAAAGTAAAGTGTTTCTTATAAGGCTTATTATGAAGACAGAAATCTTTTGCTCTCTTTTCCTCCATGATCATTTTTTTCTTTGTTCCCTGGAAAGCTCAAAAGTCCTTGTAAACTGTCCAGTAGGTGGCGGCATCTAGTTAAAATAGTACTTTAAAAGCATCTCTTGAAGAATTTAGAGCCAGGCTTATTTGGACTTGAACTTTAAACACAAATCTATAAATACCCAAACCTACTTTTTGCTGTTCTTATTTTTTCCCTTTAAACAAAGGGAGAAATCTTAGGATGAGTATTCTTCTTTATTTCTCCCAGTCATTTCCTTAACTTCTTTCTTAAGAGTAACTCGAGGGACTTTGGGCTAGTGGCAGAATGGCAATTTCCAACCTGTTTTCCTACCCCCTAAACACAAAATGCATCCTTTGGGAATGTTATAGTACTTTTATAACATCACAAATAAACAATAGCAAGAAAAAAGAAAAGATACTTGTTGTGTATTTAGTTTTATTTATAGGAACTAAACACAAATGGGGTGTTGACTCTAAGAGAAAGATAAATACCACATTAAATTGATTTCTTTTTAAACCACATTTTGACTTTATAAACCAGAGATAATATCCTCAAGTACTGAGGTTTCAAAGTGGACAGTATTGCACTTGCTAGAGATTTCAGAAGTGTTTTAAAAGTCTGTCTCACCACATTTTTGAGGGATCACTTTAAAGCTTTTCTAGAGAAATGTGAAAATCATTTACCATACCAGGAGTTTTCCCTTAGTTTTTAGCATTTATCTGATGGATAGAGATAGAATTCACTACTCTCTGAGACAAATATATCTAGTGATAGGATTGCTTGTTATCGGTGTTTTGGATAGAGGTTATTCTTTTTTGCCTTTGTCACTTTTGCCCTTGTGTTTACAGCTCCAATGTATAAGTACATGTAAGCACAAAACAGTGGCACTTTAATCAATCAGATTTCTCAAAATTTGCAAATACCTCTTTCAAAATGATTTTCTGTGAAATTCAGGAAAATGTTGCTTCTTCTCTTGCATGTTAAGATTAAATATTCCAAGAAAATTTGGTAGTCTCTTTCTGCTCTGATTTGCAGAGGACTTGGGGAGAAAATCACGTAATTGTGCTGACTGGTACAGCTAAGGATTTTCGGTTTTTAACCTCTGTTATAGTCTCAGTATTGCTTAGCAATTTCTCTTACATTCTCCGAAGTGGCTCTTCCAAAATGTTACTGTGTATTTAACCTCCCATCCTCTCATGCAAGTCCTTTACCCTGGCAGTCTTAGGGTTCAGAGAAAATGCACCAACTGGTTGGCAGTCCCTTCCACATTCTTGCTTTCTGTCTCCAAATTGCACTCTGACTGTGCTCCTCTACCCTCTTCCCTCTTCCCTTAGATGGAGGGCAGGTGCTCTTCTTCTCCAAGGCCAAAGTCAATAATGTCCCATCCTTTTCACTCTGCTCCTGCCTCCTGATCCATCAATTTTTCTGTCTCTTACCTAGAGCTTCATCTCTCTTGTCTCCTCTGGGTCCTTCCCTTCAGCTAACCAGGCTTAAATGTTCTGGCCCTAAAACAGAATCAAAGAGCCATCAAACCAACCAAACATACAAATAAAACCTCCTCCCTCGGTTCTTCACCCTACTCCCAAACAGGTACCATTCGGTTTCCCTCCTCTCCTTGAAGGTCAGACTCCTTGAGAGAATAGTCCACACCTACTAGTGCTACTTGGTCAACTTCCATTTACTTCCCAACTGTATTTTCTCCTATCACACTACAGAAACTACTTCATCAGTGGTCCTCCTAAATTCTAAATCTAGCGACATCCTCCCAATTTTCATCCTATTTGATATCTCTGTCGCATCTGACACAGTTGACCACTCATAGAATAGTAACATTTTTTTTTTTTTTTTTTTTTTACTGGACTCATTATTTCCTGCTGGTTCTCCTCTCCCCCTCCTTATTTCCCATGGTTGAAACCTATTTCTTCTTTTGTATATTTTCGCTATCTTGGTTAATGGTTTCATCATCCATCCAGTCTTTGTGATGGCTAATTGTATGTGTCAATTTGACTGGATCACAGGATGCCCAGATGTCTGGTTAAGCATTATTTCTGGCTGTATCTGTGAGGGTGTTTCTGGAAGAGACTAGCATTTGAATTGGTAGACTGAGTGAAGTGAATACTGTCCTGATTGTGGGTGGGCATCATCCAATCCTTTGAAGGCTTGAATAGAACTAAAATGTAGAGAGGGGGGTGATTTGCCCTCTCTCTGCCTGACTGTTTGAGTTGGGACATTGATCTCCTCTGGCCCTCAGTGATAATTATTTTATTTATTCTAATTATCTTTAGTTGTTTGCTTTCAGTCTTGTTAGTTTATGATCACCTGGAAATAATATTAATTTTCAACACTTATTCCTATTCTGAGAACTTTATAAGGACATAGTGTTGAAATTTATTCAATGTATTTCAATATCTATTTAAAGTATTGTAAAGCTTTTTCTTATTGACAAACTTATTTAATGTTTCAAAGTTAATAGATTTAAATACTAAGTTAGTCTTTTATTCCGAGGTCAATGTATTTCTTGGTTATGGAGGATTATTATTTTAATTTAGTACCAGATTTGAATGGCTGAATTTATTCAGAATTTTTGCATCTGTATTTATAAGTGAAATTAGCTGTGTGTGTGTGTTCATGCGCCCATGTGCATGTATGTCATGGTGTAGCAGGTAGAGGTGGGATTGGTGGTGGTTGTGTGTATGCTTTGTCAGTCTATGTTAGCTTCATAAAATGAATGGGGCTAGCTGTCCATTTATTTCTATGCTTTGAAACAGTTTATATAACATGGGGATTATCTGTTCCCTAAAAATTTGAAAGATTTCACTGGAAAAACCATCTGGTTCAAATAATTTCTTGGAGGCGAGTCTCTGATTCTTTTCTCAGCTTCTTTCATATTTACTATTGTATTACAGTTTACTAGTCTTCTGGAGTCAATTTTGGCAATATGTCCATGTCACTGAGATTTTAAAGTATCCATTTCACTGAGATTTAAAATTTTACTAATAAAACTTCATATAGCATTTAAAAATGATAATTCTCCTTCTTATTGTTTATATGTCCCATTTCTAATTTCTAATTTTGTTGTTTGTTTCTCTTTTTAATCTGGAATTTTTGTAAAGTTAATTTTTAATTTTAGCACAGTTTTAGATTTACAGGAAAAATATGAAGAAAGTACAGAGATTTTCCATATACCTGCAACGAGTTTCCCTTTTATTAAGATTAGTATGGTACATTTGTTACAGTTAATGAACCAATATTGATACAGTATTATTAACTAAAGTCCATACTTTATTCAGGCTTTTAGTTTTTACCTAGTGTCCTTTTCCTGTTCCAAGATCCCATCCAGTATACCACATTACGTTTACTCATGTCTCCTTAAGCTACTCTTGGCTACGCACATTCTCAGACTTCCCTTGTCTTTGATGACCTTGGCAGTTTTGAGGAGTACTGGTCAGGTATTTTGTAGAATTTCCAGCAGTTATGACTTATGTCATGGTTTTCACATGATTAGATTTGTATTGTGTGTTCTTGGGAGGAAGACCATAGAGTTAAAGTGCCATTTTCATTACATCCCATCATACTATCAATATAACTTATCACTGATGGTGTTAACTTTGATCACCTGGCTGAGGAAATATTTGTCAGGTTTCTCCACTGTAAATTTTCTCAATAGTTCACCTTTTCCATACTGTCTTCTTCAGAAGAAAGTTATTATGCGCAGCCCATACTTAAGGAGTGGGGAGTTATGCATCAGTTCCTTGATGGCAGAGTATTTACATAAGTTATTATGAATTATTCTTTCTTTTTATTTTTAAATTTTATTTATTTTTAAAATTTGGCTGCTCTGGGTCTTCGTTGTGGCTCGTGGGCTTCTCTAGCTGTGGTGCAGGCTCAGTAGTTGCAGCACGCAAGCTTAGTTGCCCCGCGGCATGTGGGATCTTAGTTCCCTGACCAGAGATTGAACCCCTGTCCCGTGCATTGGAAGGCGGATTCTTAACCACTGGACCACCAGGGAAGTCCCATTGTGAATTATTCCGCATGGGAGATTCATCTAGTCTCCGTATTTATTTATTTATTTATTTCACTATTGACTTGTGGATATTTGTTTATACTTTGGATTATTCTATTGCTCAAAATTTTACAGCTTTGACCATTGGGAGCTTGTTCAGTTGACTCTTGTGTCCTTTTGTCATATTTCCTCCATTGTGAGTTTTGTTTTGCTGTTGTTGTGAGCACTTCCTCACTTTCTGGCTTCAGACTCATCTTCTATGTTTCTTACCTGAGTCCTAGAATCAGCCATTTCTCCAATCAGCTGGTTCCTCTTATTGGAGAATGATCCTAGAAACCAGATCTGGATGCTAGGTGTGCTTGCTGTTATTGGGGAGTTGTTGAGTCTAGGCCTTCTGAGAAAGGAAGTATTTGTGTGTATGCTAACCTGTTACACACTTATCTATAGATATTCCTATGTGTAACCATCTGTATCGGTATCAGGCTAAACATAGGTTCATACTTATGTCTCTGACTTTATTACCCCATGGATCATTCTAGCCTTTTCTCTTGCTTATCTGTAACCACCACTCCAACAGTGAAAAACCTGGCTGTCATCATAGGCCATCCATTTACTTAATTGTTCAGTTCTACTGTATGTGTGTAGTGATATCAGGATTGCTGAGCTGTACCCCACAGGACATAACCTCATCAACCGGAGTACAGAGCTCACGTGCAGTTTCTGTTGCCTTTAGTCTTGCAGACTCTACTCATTTCCACAGTTACTTAAAGTGAGCATTTTTGCCTTCACCCCCTTCAGTGAAATTATTTCATACATTGATAACACAGTTAGATTGTTTGATCAAATTCTGTATTTTATCCTGGGATTCTGTGACATCCTAAATAATCTTTTGAAAATTGCATACATTAAGGTTCACTCGCTGTGCTGTGAAGTTATAGGTTTCCAGAAATGTACAGTGTCATGTAACCACTGTTACGGTATAATACAGAATAGTTTTACCACGCTTAAAGATCCCCTGTGTGGATGAATGGATAAAGAAGATGTGGCACATACATACAATGGAATATTACTCAGCCATAAAAAGAAACGAAATTGAGTTATCTGTAGTGAGGTGGATGGACCTAGAGTCTGTCATACAGAGTGAAGTAAGTCAGAAAGAGAAAAACAAATACTGTATGCTAACACATATATATGGAATCTAAAAAAAAAAAAAAAATGGTCATGAAGAACCTAGGGGCAGGACGGGAATAAAGACGCAGATCTACTAGAGAATGGACTTGAGGACACGGGGAGGGGGAATGGTAAGGGTAAGCTGGGACGAAGTGAGAGAGTGGCATGGACATATATACACTACCAAATGTAAAACAGATAGCTAGTGGAAAGCAGCCGCATAGCACAGGGAGATCAGCTCGGTGCATTGTGACCACCTAGAGGGGTGGGATAGCGAGGGTGGGAGGGAGGGAGATGCAAGAGGGAAGAGATATGGGGATATATGTATATGTATAGCTGACTCACTTTGTTATAAAGCAGAAACTAACACACCATTGTAAAGCAATTATACTCCTGTAAAGATGTTAAAACAAACAAACAAACAAAACAAACAAAGGTCCCCTGTGTGAATCACCATTCAACTCTCCCTTCTTCCCCCAAACCTCTAGCCACCACTGATTTTTTTACTGTCTCTCTAGTTTTGCCTTTTCCAAATGTTGTATAGTTGGAATCATTCCGTATGTAGCCTTTTTCAGAGTGAGTTCTTTAACTTAGCAATATACAGTTAAGATTCATCCATGTGTTTTTGTGACTTGATGGCTGATTTCTTTTTGTTACTAAATATTTCATTCTATGGATATACCACTGTTTGTTTTTCCCTTCATCTATTGAAAGATATCTTGATTGCTTCCAGTTTTTGATGATTATGAATAAAGCTGCTTTAAACATTAGTGTGCAGATTTTGGTGTGGACATAAAATTTCCGTTTTGGGGGGTAAATATATAGGAGCAGGATTGCTGGATCATACAATAAGTGTTTAACTTTGTAAGAAACTGCCTGTCTTCCAAAATGGCCGTACCATTTCATATTCCCACCAGCAAAAATGAAAGTTCCTATTGTTCTGCATCCTTGCCAGCAATTGGTATTGTCAGTTTTTTGGATTTTAGCCATTCTAATAGGTATATATTGATATCTCATTGTTGTTTTAATTTGCATTTACATTTCCCTAATGACAAAACATGTTGAGTATCTTTTCAGGTGCTTGTTTGTGTTATATATATTTTCTTTACTGAGTTGTCTGTTTAGATCTTTTGCCCATTTAAAAAAATTATATTGGTTGTTTTCTTGTTGAGTTTTAAGAGTTCTTTGTATATTTTGGATACATCTCCTTTCTCAGATATGTGTTTTGCAAATATTTTCTCCCAGCCTGTGGCTTGTAATTTCCTTCTCCTAACAGTATCTTTTGCAGAGCAGATGTTTTAAATTTTAATAAGCTTAACTTACCAATTTTTTCTTTCATGGATCGTGCTTGTGGTGTTGTATACAAAAACTCATCACTAAATTGAAGCTCATATAGATTTTTATCCTGTGTTTTCTTTTAGAAGTTTTATAGTTGTGCATTTTACATTTAGGTTTATAATCCAGTTTGATTTAATTTTTGTGAAAAGTATAAGGTCTGTATCTATGTTATTCTTTTTTTATTTTTATTTTTTGCATATGGACATCCAGTTGTTCCAGCACCATTTGTTTAAGAGATTATCCTCTCTCTATTCAATTGTTTTGCTCTTTTGCTAAAGATTAGTTGACTGTATTTTTGCAGGTCTATTTCTGAACCCTCTATTCTGTTGCAGTGATCTATGTGGCTGTTCTTTTGCCAATACCATGCTATCTTGATTACAGTGAGTGTTTTCTCTTTTTAAAATTATACTTGAGGATTTTTCTTTTTATACCTTTGTGAACCAGTTTTGAATTTCTTTGCTAATTCTAGCAATTACCTTTCTTTCTTTTCTTGAACTTGTTATTGTTTTCTCTAGCTTCTTCAGTTAAACTAGTTAAGCTCATTTTATTTTCTCTTAAAATATGTGTCTGCTAGGGCTGCCATAAAAAAAATACCACAGCCTGGGTGGCTTAAACAGCAGAAACTTATTTTCTTACAGCTTTGGAGGCTAGAAGTCTAAGATCAAGGTACTGGAAAATTCGTTTTTGGGGGAGGTCTCTCTTCCTGGCTTACAGACGGCCACGTTCTCACTGTGTCCTCACATGACCTTTTCTCTGTGCACAAGGGAAGAGGAGGAGCGGGGTGAAGATATCTCTGGTGCCTCTTCCTCTTCTTGTAAGGATACCAGTTCTATCGGATTAGTACCCCACCTAATAACCTCATTTAACTTTAATTACCTCCTTAAAATACAGCCACACTGGGGGTTAGGGCTTTAACGTATGAGTTTAGGGGGGTTACAGTTCAGTCCATAACAATATGATAAAAGCACCATTGCTATGAATTTGTTTCTGCATATAGATTTAGCTCTGTACTACATTCTTTGGTGTATGGTATCATCATTATTCTCTACAGGTTGTTATCGTACTCTTATTTCTTCATTGACCTTATAGTTAATTAGAAAATGGTGCTTTTCCCTTGTTCTCCAGGATTTTTTTTAAGCCCTCTGTTTTAAAAGCCAATGTGGAAATCTATAACACTGTGGGCATTGTTTTGATATTTTGAGTTTATTGAAATTTTCTCTGTAGGCTAATAGGGTGGTTCTTAATTGTAGGGGACATTTGGATGTGTGCATTTTTGGTTGGTGTCATGATGTGCAGTGGGAAGAGGTCTGTTTCTACCTAATCGGGGCAAGTGAGAACTTCTAGTTCTCTTCTATGCCACAGGCCAGCCATGCCATTGTGTGTCATATGTTTCTCTGTGTGTGTGTGTGTTGGGGTCGGGAGGAGAGAGAGAGAGGGAGAAAGAAAAGGTGAATATATTAGGCCCTGTCTTCCTCTAAATGTGCCACACTGCCATTGCTGCTTTGGAGCTGTCAAGGGTAGGTGTGGAGTACTGTGTGTGGACTCTCCTCCCAAGTTCCAGGTATGCAGTGAGGCAGAGCCCACAGGGCTCTGGTTTTCCCATTCTCTTTGGTGATCTCTATCCAACTCCAAGATTTCACCTCCAATGGGATGAGTGCCAGGGAGCAGCCTCACGTGTGTGTCACTTGTGTCTTCTGCAAACTCATCCCCTCTGATGTTCTTCTAGGTCCTTCCCATTGTCTGGCATGGGCTTTCTTCCCTAGGTGGCAGGAAGCAACTTAAATCAATTCTGCAATCTTCCTCTTTTAAGACTCTTGTTAAAAATTGCGCTCAAAACTTTTGAAAATTGTAAAGCACTATAAAATTGAAAGAGTCTTTCATTCAATAAAAAAAACTTAATAAAAAAATTGTGCTCAGTCTTTCAAGGTCTGGCCCTTGATCTCTCAAGGGAGATTTTTTTCCCCCCAGATGAATGTTTGTAGTGAGGAAATTTGAAAATTTTCCTATTAACTTCTAATTTTGATATAATTTCAGACTTAAAGTCTGAAAAGTGTGAAGAATTCTCAAATACCCTTTACTCAGATTCTCCAAGTGTTAACATTTACCACATCCTCTGTCTTCCGGTCCAGAAGAGGACACACACATGCACACAAATCAGGAAATTAGTATCAATACAATACTATTATCCAATTGACAGGCTTTCTTCATGTTTTGCCAGTTGTCACACTAAAATCCTTTCTAGCAAAAGAAAATTCAAGATAAAGCATTGTATTTAATTGTCATGTCTCTTTAGTCATTCTTTGTGTTTTATGACATTAGCATTTTGGAAGATTATAGGCCTGTTATTTTGTAGACTGTTGCCCAGTTTGGGTTTGTTTATGTTTCCATATATTGGGTTCAAGTTATGCATTTTTGGCAGAAATCCCACAGAAGTGGTACTGTGTTTTTCTCAATGAATCATATCAGGAAACGCATGATGTTGATTGTTCCATCACTGGTGATGTTAACTTTGATCATTTGGTTAAGGTGGTGTCTGCCAGGTTTCTGCACTGTAAAGTTACCATTTTTCTTTTTGTACTGAATAAGTTATCTCATGGAAGGATACTCTGAGGCTATTATCCTGTTATTCTTCAAACTTTCACCCATGAGTTTTATTATCCATTGATGATTCCTACCTGAATCAATTATTATTATGATGTTTACCAAATGGTTATTTTCTAATTTCATCATTTCTTCTACATTAATTAGAATTTTTTTTTTACTATAAGGAAGAGCTTTCTAATGGAGGACTTTTGGAATTTAGAAAATGCTTTTTCTCTCTCAAGGAGTTGAGCTCCTGCAGTTGAATGTCTGCCTTTTACAACTGTTGTCTTTTAAACTCAAGACTGAGCTATGAGGCTTTGTTCTAGGCTGTACCCATCTTCTGTCTGAGGCAATGACTACCCTGGGACTATGGGTGAAGAGCCACAGGGTCACACGAATGATTTCAGCCTAGGAAAAACCCCTGGGTTTAAAAGCTTCAGTATCACCTTGCTATAATAGTTTTTAGTATTGCAAGTTTTCATATTTTTGTGTCTTTATAGGTACTTTAGTATAAAATTGAGTGAACCTGCTATTAAAGAGGGATTATGTGATCAAAAATAAATATATTACCACTTTGGGTATGTGATGCAACTTAAACCAGTAACAGAATGTTGCCAAATTGCTGACTTGAAGAGCCTGCTTTAATGAATATTTTAAGACCTCTAATAGTAGTGGTTGCAAAACAATTAAAGTTTGAAAAGAACTTTAAACCTTTTTGCTTTTTGAGTAGCTTACCCCTGGCTTATACCGCTAATTTGCTAGATTAACTCATCAAAGATTGTATAAGGATTATGGTTGTAATGTCAATCCTGGTGATGCTAGATTATTATGAATTCCAAATTAGGGAATTGGATTGATGAATTTGTTTTTACTGTCAGAAGTTGTATGTTATGAATTTGGTGGTGTTTGTGTGTTAGGGTGAATGTATCTTGCCTGTATTGTCTCCGAGTAGATGCTTGAATCAGGTTTGTTTTAGAGGTAGGTGATGAATCCTGTAATGTCTTCAAGACTTGTCATGTTTTCTTAAGCAAAAACATTTCTGTGCCATAACCTGGCAGATTCTCTCATATTAAGGCAAAGTGATATTTATTTATGTTAGCAGTTTCTTGTAAATATACAGTGTCTAAAGTAGCTAGTAGAACATAAAACAAATTACATTAAACAAAAAGAGTTAAAAAACACAATTTCCTAATTTCTTTATGGGTATTATACTAAGAGAATAAATAAAAGAAAAGAAAGCTAACTGCTAAGTGTCTCCCCAGTTTTCTCTCTCAAACACATTCTGTTATTTTAATGACTGACCATATATCTGAAATCTTCACCTTGGGGATCTAAGATAAAAAATAAAAACACAAAGTTATGCAGTGTGCACATTCTCCATATTAAGAATGTTAGACTTTGGGTACATTATCTCCAGATAATTAATGTGATATTTTAGTGTGCCCTTGTACATCCTCTTTGCACGGAAGTTCTAGGGAAATTCTGTTGATTATCTTGATTGCTCTGTTTTGAGTGGCTCATGTGTAAAAAGATGATTATCATTTCTACCTGAAATTGACATTGTCTTAAGAAACATGTGTGGAGGGAATTGAGGAATATTGCAGAGAACATTAGATCTTATCTTTTTTAAAACAACTGTTCACATAAACAATTCCGTATTTTGTGTGTATTGAACACATGATTTTTAAATCAATAGATCCTTCTTGTTACGAGCACGAAGATACCTTCTTCTCTGTGTTTCACACTCAAGTCCCTCCAGAAGACTATGAAAACTGTATACAGAATGTCAATAAAGGTATGTGATTTTACATACTGTCCCAAGAAGATACTAGCAGTATGTAGAAATATTCACAGATGAAATGATTTGATGTGATTTAATTCAGTGGTGAGTCGAAGTAGGTGAGGTTCTAGATGAAACAAGATTGGTCGTTATTGAAGTTAGTTGTTGAGGGTTCATTATACCAGTCTTTCTACTTTTGGATTGACATTTTGTATAATAAAGAGCTAAAGAAGATCTGGCTGCAAGTAATGGAAACCTAGCTTTAAGTGAAAAAGAAAATTTATGGAAAGAATCCTGCTGGTAGACGGCTTCTTTGATTCCCAAGAGCATATCCTGTAGCTAGTCATTGAGAGGGCAATTCAATTCCAAAATCCTAGAGAAGAGACCAACTGATCTATCTTGGGTTAGGTGCCCACCCTTGGTTCAACCAACTCATCCAACCCAGCAAGGGTTGGGGTCACTATAGGAACATGGCAGCTTCTACCCTGGATCACTACCAGGATGGAGAGGAGAAGAGGACATTTCTAGGGAGATAATTCCTACCAGACAATCTAAGGTTTTCTCCTGTAATTTATTAAAAGTATATTTTAAAGAAACTGTTATAAATGTAGACAGAGATGCATTTAATTTGATTTATTTTAATGTTGTATTGTTTAAGAGAATATGAAACTTCAGCTGAATGAATAGACTTCATATTTCAACTTAAAAGACTATAAACGATTTGGATTATGGGAAAAAGTTATATATTTTATATCTAAGAAGGCCACTCACCAAAAAAGTAACTCATACTTTAACTATTGATAGTTCATTAAAAAAAAAATCATGTTATTGATTAAAGAATAAAACCCCAATTATAAAGGATAGAAAAGTAAAACTTTTCTTTTGTCTGAAAAGAAATTAAATCCAGAGATCTCACCCTTTTCCTTGTTCTTTCCAGCTAGTGTTATCAAAATTTATTCTTTAATTATTAACTTTGTACTGAATCTTTGATAATAAGCTGTAAATACACCAATTGACTAGCTCCCTTAATCCTATTTATTGAGGTAACCTCTCTTACAAAACAAAGGTAACTTTTAAGTAAGCCTTGTCTGCATTGAGCTACTGGCTAGTGTTTTTTTTCTGTTGGACTTTAATATGGCAATTTATCCTATTTTGTAAGGTGGACTCCATTTGTCATTTAAGCAGACTCTTCTTTATGTGTATTTTTAGAGCTTTAATGAAGGATTCACATAATTTTTTAAAAAATGCTTTAAATGTGACTACAATGAAAACAAGATATTTTATAAAGGGGATAAGAGTCCACAAGTATTTTTCTTCCTCTTGTCTTGAGTACTCAGGGTCTGAACAACTCAGAGGCTGACTCAAATCTCTTTTCAAAGGTTGAGAAAAACTGATAAACTGAAATGGGTTTTAGGGGTTTGTGCAGATAGGATGTGGAACACCCAGGACACTTATGCCCAGACTTTGCTTAAAAGACAGGTTTGAACAAAAAGTTTATTGTTCTGAGAGGGTGATGGCAAATTAATAGAGTAACGGGTGATGACTCTAGTCTTTAGGGAAAGTTTTATTTCATATAAAGACTAAAATAAAATATATTTTAAAATTCCCATGACATCAGAGATTTCTCCTTTACATATATCACTTGAAGTTCTTTTCGTGTTTCCCATGATTCCAAAGGAATCAGCATAAGAAGTTTGATACAGGATAATGAATAACAAAAGAAGTTTTATGAGAACTTCATGGCAAATTATGGGAGCACATTTATCTTTTTAAGAATAAATCTCTGGGGAATTCCCTGGTGGTCCAGTGGTTAGGGCTCTGCGCTTCCACTCCAGGGAGTGGGTTCGATCCCTGGTTGGGGAACTAAGATCCTGCAAGGCATGTGGTGCAGCCAAAAAAAAAAAGAAAAAAGAAAAAAAATCTCTGTATGTATTAAGTTTCTGGATCTGGAATTTAGAAGTACTTCTCTGTGTGTTTTATTTCTTGTATATTCTAGTATATGCTTAAGGTAAAATTTTAGCATAATGGACAATTATAATTCTGAAAAAATTTTGAACTTTCTTAATATTAGATTTTACGTATGGTGTGGAAAGAAATGAGTCATTGATCAAAGCAGAAAAGAAACCTTTCTCAAATACAGAAAAGATTGAGCTCAGGGGTAAACACAGCCAGGATTTTATTAAGCGAAACATTGAGGTATGTACTTAGAAATTTAGAAGCCAGAATGTGGGATGAAATGAGCTGCAAGCATGGAAATAGTTGTGTTCATTGTCTTTAAATATTTTTTTTGACCATGATGCACGTGTATGTAATTGAAACACTATATATAACTGATAGAAAAGTTTTATGAGCCAGTACTTAACTTCACTATTTTCTACTCCATCCTATCCTATTCTATCCCATCCTACCCCTTTTACAATTGCTAGCTGCAACTTATTACATTTGTTTCATTATGCAGAAATGAATCTGGTTCCTGCAGTTTGAAAAACACTTATTTAGAAAATAGTTTTGGACAGTGTTTCCCAGATTTTAAATTGCATATTTAAAATCAATTTAAAATTGTTTTATTAAAATAATGAGACTGATTTTATAACTGGTGCATTTAGAAATTTGAATGGAAAATTCTCCTGGCAGAGTTGGAGAGGCCAGCTGGTTGTCTGCCCACTGTCCCTGCCCCTTCCGCCCAACTCCAGCTGAGCTTCCTGGCAGCCCCTCACTTGTCTCTTGCTCTGATTAGCTCCCTGATTTAGGGGCTCAACCTTGGTCTTACAGGCCCTGCGGTCTCACTTGGTTTGTCCTTAAGGCAGACTTCGACTAACTAAGGGCACAGGAACTCCTGTGTTAGACCAGAATGCGAATTAATTTATAGCAAGAAATGTAAATATGGTGGACAGAAGGCTCATGGCAAACCACTCAGGCAGTTAAGTCACTAGAAAGCTACACTGGTGAATATGAAGTATTAAGAGGAGAGAGTTAAATAATTCTTCATAGTTCAAGCCTGATGCTTTTTCCACAATTAGCACATCTTTTCTAGGCAGACTGGATTCATGGGTCAGCCTGCTGCTGTCAGGACTGACCTCTGGGACTCTCGATTTTTCTGTGCTCCATTTTCGTATGATCTGAAGGAGACCTTCTCCAGCTTGCTCTGTCTCTTTGCGCTGGCTCATTGTATGTTGATTTAGTGTTTAATTTTCCAAGAGCAGTAAGGTTTTCCTCATATCCAAGTTCTTGCTGACACAGACAGCAGCTCCACCATATATTTCCCTTTTTCCCTTTTAACAATAGTAACTGAATCTTATTTAAACTCCTGATGTGATATTCTTGAAATTTAAAAGCAGTTTCATTTAGTGAATATATGCCACAAAGGAAGTGGTAACATTCCTTCCAAATGTCTCAGCAAATATGTTTTTGCATTGATACATATTATATAAAGAGAGGTTTGCAAACTGCCCATGTTTTATTTTTTAAATAAAATGTTTGTTGAAATGGTTGAATATCTTTGCTTGGAGAATGGACCTCTATCAAAAATTTGGCATAAAGTAAAATTACCTAGCAAATGAAAATGCCTAATCTCACAAATTTTACCTTAGTGTTTCTGTATTGTAGAAGCCTCAGGTCCCATTTTAATTTTTCCTGAACTGTGAATTGCTTTGAGTATTTAATATTTTCCATTCATACATTCTGTAGTTGGCCAAGAATTCAGGACAACCAGTGGTTATGATTGACAGAGAGAAGAAAAGGCTGGTTGAACTTTTGAAGGACTTGGATAACAGTGATTCGGGGCTGTCCAGTTCTGAGGTAAGTAAACTCCGATATTCCACAAGCTCTACACTTCTTAATTTTTATTTCTTTAATCATGTTATTGACCCATTAGCCTAAATTTATAGTAATTTTTCAAATTATGGAGCAATATTTCTGACTTTAAAAAATCCCGTTTTACAAATTTATTTTTATCTAAATTTTCCAGTTTATTCTTGCCGATTCATTATTGACTCTCCTATGTCATTATAAGAGTGACTGCAATTGGCTTTCACAATAATAACCACTGCCTGTGATGTGATGGGCTTGGTCATTGATGACATAGAATTGTGTTTCTCTGGATCCTTTTATTTTGGATATTTCTTATTATCCCTAAACTGGTTGCATGATATTTTAGCATAGTCTTCAGTAATCCTGAAGAGCACCATCCTGCTCCTGCCCAGGTAACGCTGGGCATCTAGTTCCCTGAAGAGTCTGGGGCGAGCACAGACTGAGTCTAAGGAGGGGAAAAGCATGAATCCAGGGTGCGAATGCAGGTATTTATAGGGCCCAGACAGGTCACATAAGGAGTGCAGTGGCTCAGCGTTTGCACTTGTTTGCATACTAAACTTACAGCCATATTCTTTTTCTTTCTTTCTTTCTTTCTTTCTTTCTTTCTTTCTTTCTTTCTTTCTTTCTCCCTCCCTCCCTCTCTCTCTCTCTTTCTTTCTTTCTTTCTTTCTTTCTTTCTTTCTTTCTTTCTTTCTTTCTTTCTTGATATACATTTTAAAGTAATAACTAGAATTATGACTTATACCATTATATCAGAACATATAAGAGTTTTAGGAATTTCATGTAATGTCTGAAACATTTATATTAACATATTTCCATACAAATAACCCCAAAAAAGTTTAGTATTAGTTGTTTTTTTGTTTGTTTGTTTGTTTTTTTATACTGCAAGTTCTTATTAGTCATCAATTTTATACATATCAGTGTATACATGTCAATACCAATTGCCCAATTCAGCACACCACCATCCCCACCCCACCGCGGTGTTCCCCCCTTGGTGTCCATATGTTTGTTCTCTACATCTGTGTCTCAACTTCTGCCCTGCAAACCGGTTCATCTGTACCATTTTTCTAGGTTCCACATACATGCGTTAATATACGATATTTGTTTTTCTCTTTCTGACTTTCTTCACTCTGTATGACAGTCTCTAGGTCCATCCATGTCTCAACAAATGGCTCAATTTCGTTCCTTTTTATGGCTGAGTAATATTCCATTGTATATATGTACCACAATTCTTTATCCATTTGTCTGTCGATGGGCATTTAGGTTGCTTCCATGACCTGGCTACTGTAATATTCTTACTTCTACAAAGAAATACATTTTCCTGTGTGCCTTGAAGCTCTAGCCTTGTCGTCTAGTTTTTATTCCCCTATGTTTAATAGAGATGATGTAGTAAATGCTGCTGGCACCCTGCCCAGATACCTTTTACCTGGCACATGTGTGCATCCATCCCCCTGCCCTGTGCCAAGGGTGCACAGCTGCCTCCTTCCCTGGAGAATTGCCCTGGGCTAAATGGGAGCTGACCAGCCCAGGACAGCAGCCCCTGCCTCCCCTCATGTCCCCTCACCTTGAGATGGGATTAGCTGTGCCGTGCAGTTTGTCCTCCACCTCTTCCCCAGGGGTCACCCAGTCTTCAGCTGAGACCACATCCTCGCCTAGCTTTGTTCCCTCGTCCTGGCCTGCTCCCCTCACACCCCTAATCCTGAAAGCATCCCCCCACTAAGTCACTTAAACAAGAATCTCTGCCTCACGTTCCAGATCTAGGGAACCCAGCCTAAGACATGTAGGTTCAGAGGGTAGTTTTTGCTCTGGGTAAAAAGCAGAGCATGTGCAGCAATATCTGTAGCCAGTGGGGTAGAGCGTGCCGGTCCGTGGCTGCTGCTGCGTGGAAATCCCGCCCAGGGCTGCCTGGATCCTCCAGTTTGTCAAGAGAAGCTAGAAATTCAGATTAAAAGAAAAAAAATAACAGTCCTCCATCATTCCCACTCCAGGAAAGGCCAGTGTTGTACTGGTATATGTTCCTCCAGGTTATGTATTCACAGCTGACACTGTGGTCTGTAGAAATGGAGTCTCCAGACACTGCAGGTGGTAGCGGAGAGTGGTTGTGTGTGCTGGCTTTGGCAGTCTGTTGTCACCCGGGCTAGAACGCAGGATCCATCATTTCTCAGTTCTGTCACCTTGGGAAGTTATTTCTCTTCACCTCAGTTTCCCCCTAGTTCTGGAGAGAAACCTGAAGTGGTCTCACTGGCCTAGGATCAGTGTTGGCAGGGGGCTGCATTCCTCTCTGGAGGTTCTTCAATAATTAATTAGTCTCTAAAATCTTATATCTTGGGCTTCCCTGGTGGCACAGTGGTTGAGAGTCTGCCTGCCGATGCAGGGGACACGGGTTCGAGCCCTGGTCTGGGAAGATCCCACATGCCGCGGAGCAACTAGGCCCATGAGCCACAACTACTGAGCCTGCGCGACTGGAGCCTGTGCTCCGCAACAAGAGAGGCCACGGTAGTGAGAGGCCCGCGCACCCCGATGAAGAGTGGCCCCCACTTGCCACAACTAGAGAAAGCCCTCGCACAGAAACGAAGACCCAACACAGCCATAAACAAATAAATAAATAAATAAAATTAAAAATCTTGTATCTTAACAGGACAGGATCTTTGGTATGCTTTTATTTCCCTCTTCTTCCATTTCCTCTCCTCCAGAATGTATTGAAATCACCTAGAATTTTAGTTCCAGGATGTTAGAAGTTTTTCCCTTTATTTATTTAATAAATTTATTTATTTATTTATTTATGCCTGTGTTGGGTCTTCGTTGCTGCGTGTGGGCTTTCTCTAGCTGTGGTGAGCGGGGGCTACTCTTTGTTGTGATGCATGGGCTTCTCATTGCGGTGGCTTCTCTTGTTGCGGAGCACGGGCTCTAGGCGCACAGGTTTCAGTAGTTGTGGCATGTGGGCTCAGTAGTTGTGGCTTGTGGGCTCTAGAGCTCAGGTGCAGCAGCTGTGGTGCACGGGCTTAGTTGCTCCATGGCATGTGGGATCCTCCCGGGCCAGGGCTCGAACCTGTGTCCCTTGCATTGACAGGCAGATTCCTAACCACTGCACCACCAGGGAAGCCCAGAAGTTTTTCCTTTTAAAAACAGTATGCTTCTTATATTTTAGGAATCTTTCTGAATAGTAGCCAAATTTTTAAATCACGTCATTACCTGTGTATTTAAGCTCAACTAATTGTTTATTTGTACAAATCATTTTTCCTGAGTTATTCTTCTGGAGTTAAAAAAAAATTTCCCTGAAATAATGATGGTGTGTAGATAAGTTTTTGAGTGTTTGCCTATTCAAAAATTTATTTTTCCCTCATTTGAATGATAGCTTCAAATGGTGGTAGCTAAATCCTACATGCAAAATCCTTTCTTTCTGGAAGCATATAGGATTTTCTCTTTATTTTTTAGTTCACAAATTTTATCAGAACGTATTTTATGTGTGTCTTTAAAAACATTTTTGTTCCTGCATGGTACCTTGTAGGTAGGCCCTTTTTATCTGAAGGTTCAAGTCTTTCTTCTGTGCAGAAAATTATCTTATTTCTTCCCTTCTATCCTCTCTTTTTCTTTCCTTTTGGGCTTCCTATAAAGTGGGATATCAGTTGGGAATGGGATTGACTTCAGGTAACAGAAAACTTTATAAACAGTGACTTCAGCAAGAAGTTTATTTATTTTTTTCAGTAACAAGAAATCCAGGTATAAGTAGCTAATGTCTTTTGGTCTTCTTGACCTATGTTTGTAGTGTGGTTTTGTTTTTAGGTGTGCAGGATTGCTGCTATATCTGTATGTAATGTGTTAATTTTCCAGGCAGAAAGAAAGGGGGAAGGGGAAGGAGAAAAGAGACTCCTCTGAAGTTTTGCCTTTTCCTTTGGGAAGATGTGGTGTCCCCACGACTTCCACCTGCATCTCACTGGCCAAGCTGTCACGTAGTCATTTGTTTCATACAGCTCTGCAAGCGAGACTGGGGATTCGAGTATTTCATTTTCTCTTTTTTTGTAGCAGAGGAAGGCAAGAAAGGAAGAGATTGGAAAAGGACTAGGTCAGTCAGTGTACCAGCCCATAGGTGGGTATAGAATCTCCTGGATCTCTCCTCCAGGTCTTAAAATGTTTTTCTCATAATCTTTATCTTTTTTGTCATTTTGCTCATGTAAGTTCATTTTACGGTTTTCCTAGTTGGGTTTCAAACATCTCTATTCTGCTACTTAGCTATGCAGCCCTCTTTTGAGATTGTTGTTATTTTTACAGTTACTATTGTTTTTAAACTAATATTTGCTGAGAGTTCTTTCTGTAAGTTCTCTGAGGAGAAAGTGTCCTTTCTTATTACCTGATGTGGGAGATTTTATACGGAGATTCTATGAAGCCAATAGGTGGTGGCACATGTTGGAATAGAGATTTAGTGGAGGAAGATGTGAATGTGGCAGGAAGCATTTAGGAACACTTTGAGGAAGGGACCGATCTACTGTTTTTCTCAAACTGTACGAAACTTCTTGCCTCGCTTCACATTTGCTGTAGTCTTTCAAGCGTCTGTGTGCCCATTTCTTTATGGAGTGGTCCGCCACTTCTTCTCTGACAGATCCAACGTAAAGAGGATGACTAACATGATAATTATGTTTGAATTCCACAGAACTCATGCCCGCTGGTTGTTCCTTACAGTGGTACGTTTGACTGTATGGATGTAATATTCTCTTAAATTTCTCTAAGATAGGTAGAATTTTTAAAAGATTTCCTTCTAGGTAGGGAACTCATACTTGCAACTAATGGCTCTCCCCAACGCTGGAAGCCTCTACTGTCACCCTTCCCAACAAAATGGATTTTGCATCAGATCTTAAATTACTCACGTCTAAATCAGTATTGAATGGGTGAGTCTGATTGTGGACCCTCATTACTGGTGTGAACCCTAGCTGTAAAGCAGGGTGGTGCAGAGCATTTCCTGGGTTCTGTCTTAGGGAGACAAGACTCCTACACATTGCAAGTCTAGCCAGAAACACGCCATCTACTACATGTTACACATAATTTCCTTCTGTAACAGCATAAAGCGTGAAACATTTAAATTTCTGTTGAATTTAATCTGCCATGTTCTTTTACCTCCAGTGTCATTAAAAAAGAATTCCATTCAAACAAGAATTTAAAATTTATTAACCAATATTTAGTCATTGATTCCATAGTTTTTTTTTTTTTGTCTGATTCTTTATTTCTCTTTTAGGTCATACAGTATTTATATCACTTTTATTTAGGGAAAATTAATCAGAGTTTCGTATTTGTGAGTAGTTAGGTATTTTAAAAAATAATTATATATAACTTTCATATGCCAACTTGCAAGTATATTTAAAATGTTTATTACTGTATCATATCCTTATATGGATATAGTATAGTCTCACTTTCTCCCTATTTTCAGACATTTGGGCTTTTTGCAGTTACTCTTTTTTGTAAGTAACATGGCAAAAAACATTTTAGTCAGGGTTCTAGGTTGCAAGAAACAGAGGCAGATTTTGGTTAAAAAAACAGAAAACAAATTTATTGGAAGACTTGAGTAGCTCACAGACACAGTGGGAAGTTCGGAGGACCAGGCTTGTAAACCACGCAGATATCAAGGTAGGCAGAAAAATGGCCCTAGAAACTCCTGAGAATCAGTCTGTTTAGGGGCTGCACCGAGGCCACCAGACACTCCTGATAATGATCACTGCTGCCACCTTCACTGCTATCAACACTGGATCCTTACTGCTACTGCTGTCACCATTAATCACTTCCCCACTTTCCCTGCATCTTTGAATCTCTCTCTCTCTCTCTCTCTCTCCCCCTCAAGAGTCAAAGTCCAGGGTGTTCCCTTCTGATTGGCTGAATCTAGGTCATTTGCTTGTCTTCTTGATGCCAGTAGGTAGGGAGAAGGAGTGTCTCGTGGGTACCTGTTCCCTAGAGAGACTCATGCAGTATTTGGTTTCACTGAAGCAGAAAGGGAGATTGGATGCTGGGGCCAGGAAGAGACAGTGTAAGTCTTTCTGCATAAGTTTTTGCACGTACTTCTTCTGGTTACCACTTAGGGTTTGATCCCTGGTATTAGAGTCATGAAACCAAAGTGTGTGTTGCCCTCCATCTGCCCCTTTATTCTTAGTGTTCTTCATGATTCTTCTGTCCTTGTGCTACATGCTTCCCTTTGTGACCTCACCCATTCCCATGGTCTAAGGGTTTGAACCATTATAGAATGATGGGTGAGTCCAAAATACTTATTTCCAATCCAGGTCTCTATCTTGAACTTCAGACAAACATATTTAACTACCTCACATAATCTATGGATATCCTAGGGACATCTGTGAATATCAGAAGGCCTCAAACAGAATTCATCATCATTTTCCTCCTCAAACCTAGCACATCTCTGGTATTCGCTAGTTTGGTCCTTATGACCACCATCCCCCTAGCTGATAAAATCAGGAATTTGGTTTTTATCCTCGATCCTTACTCCTCCCTTCATTCTTCCATCAAATTGTCTCCAGATTCTGTAAACTCTGCTTCCTAAGTATCTCTGGAATTGGTCCTGTGTGCTTCATTCCCAGGAAACATTCCGAGTTCAGGCACTCATCACTTTTCTTGTAGGCTACGGCTTTTGCTTTTTAACTGGATTTTCTGCCTCCAGTCTCACCCTCACCTGCTCCAGTTTTAAAGTGCACAGCCGATTGTGTTGTTTCTCTAAGATGCTACTAAGATTATTTCCTTTAGGAAGCACTCTCCAAACACGTTTTCTCCTTGCCCCTTCCTGTTAACAGAGGTTAGTTGACCCTCCCTGGTCCCCATGGAGCCCTGGGTTTACCAACACTTTTCACACCTTGTTAAAATCTTTGCTGTCAAGAGACTGAGAACTCCTGAGGGCAGGAACGTGTGAGATTCATATTGAATCACCAGTGCTCAGGGTAATGCCTCCCCATAGCGGGCACTCAGTACGAGGTTTTTGAATGAATGTTATGAATGGCTTTTAACCTGTTAAGGAACTAATGTTAGTTCAATAATGAGTTAGATGACCAGTTTTTTTTTCAAATATTATTTATTCGGCTGCATCGGGTCTAAGTTGTGGCACGTGGGATCTTTAGTTGCGGCATGTGGGATCTAGTTCCCTGACCAGAGATTGAACCTGGGCCCCCTGCATTGGGAGTGTGGAGTCTTAGCCACAGGACCACCAGGGAAGTCCCTAGATGACCATTTATGATCATGAAACCCAAACAACCGAGTCTATGTTACTTTTCAGGGACAAATTTTGAAAATAACATGTCTGTTATAGGGTAAACATGATTTCTTCCTTATTCAGCATGTCACAAACCACTTTTTTCAGAGTGGAGAAATGAGAATGTTATGAGACCCAGACTGTGAGGCTAAGAGAGTTATTCCGTAGGGTAGAACGCCCACAAAATGTAAGCAGATACTTTACGCAGAGTTGGCAGATAATGAATCCTTAAACTATTTAACTTTTTTTCTTGCACTATCCCAAGTTAATTCTGTTCTTTTTTTATATTTGTTTTGTTTTGCTTTTTATTTGTTTTTGTGAGGAGCACTGATGTAGTGGTCTGAAAGGTATATTTTGGAAAAAAAATGTAGCATAAGAATGACCTGGTGACCCTTGTTTCCTTTTAGGGAGATCAGTCTGGCTGGCTGGTCCCGGGAGAAGGATACACACCTGCAGTCACCCAGCATCAGCAGCTTGCTGAAATTGATACAAAACTCCAAGAACTTTCTGCCATTTACCCAACAATTTCCAGCTCTTCTCCAAGACCTGAACATCAGAATGATGATGTATGTTTAACTCAAGAGCCCATAGGCTGTTCAGGTTTATGTGTGCTAAAGCTAGTTCACATAATATGGCAATCTGCTTGTTAACTAAAGAGGTTTCTTCCCAATTGCCTTTTCCGTGACTGCAACTGCAGTGATAGTGATTTCTACAACAGTGTCTATTTTCCTTTGCTGATTTCCACTTTCTATTCATTTTTTTTTTCAGTTGGTAACTTGCTGAGATGGGGTGAAATACTTATTTTAATATTGTTATATCTTTATGGTATAAGCTAATTCTTGATCGTGATCAGGAGAGAGGAGAGGGAAGAGAATAGATACAGCACTGCTTAGTCCTTTGAGAGCTTTACTTCTCTTTGTTCCTTTGGTTCTAGGTGTTAGCAATGGCAGTCACCTGTCCCTTACTCTGGCACATTCTTCTAGCTCCTTTGATTTACTAGCAAGCAGTGAAGCTCACTCTGTTGATAACTTGTCTCCTGTGAGAACTTTGAAATGAGTATGTTTCCTTTCTTGACAGTTGCCTCAAATATTCTTTTACAAAGCTAACAGAGAGTGAAGAAAAACGGAAGGGTAACTACAGCTTTGGAGCAGTAAAATTCCTTTCTCCCCCTTATATTTCAGTACTTCGTGGGATCTAGTTTGGGGTTGGGTGGTAGTTTTTGCCTGAAGAGAAAATGGCTGGTCTTTTGTTATTCCACTAACCCTCTACCAGTTTTGTAAACATATCACCAAATCATTTTCTGTACAATATTAGATGCATGTGATTTTCCTGGTTTTTAAGAAGATTTAAATAATATCAGTAGTCTATAGGTAATAATTCCGCTTTATAGTCAGTCTTTTCTCCAACCTGTCAATTGAAGATTAGGGATCTGGCTTTGGGTCAGTTGAAGGTACTTCAGGGGAAAGGAGCAGTGTTAAGATGTTCCAAAGAAAGTTTGGTCGTGATGGAACCTTACGGAGCCATCGCAGCTTCCTTAAATTATGTTCCTAAGGGCCAGGCAGAGCTGCCTCTGAGCCCTTTACACAGCAATATGGTGGTAGTGGGAACCACCATTTTCTGGATTGGGATCAGAGTTCTTGGAAGACAGAGAATTGGAATTTCCGTCCCTACCCAAATATACCCCAGGACTTGGACACATCAACAGGTATGCTGCTAGTTTATTTATGTTACTGGGTGCCACTTCCCAAAAGGAGGAAGCGAAGATGGGGGAGTAAAATTGTTCAGGGATATTCTTTGTTCTTTTTGTGTTACAGCTGATTTTTGTTGTTGTTGTTGTTATTGTTGTTAGATATCAAGGGTCGCTGAGATCTCAAAGCTGGATAATGGTCCTAAAGATAGAAAATGTCTTTTTCATGACCATCAAATGTTATTCCTGAAAGAGAGACTGAGAATTTAGAGATTTGTTTAGCCATTAGGACTTCAGATGAAGTATGACTGTGGTCATTGTCATCTACGTCACATTTTCAGAGTTCACATTTATGGTTTAAATAAAATATTTAAAAAATAATAAAAGGGAAAACCAGTACATTACTTAGTTGTTGTTACATACTGATATTATATATTTTTGTGTGAAACAGTATATTTAGAGAAAAGAGAAAACTGCATTTTGGGACTCCCACTGGCTGCAGAAACAGAAATGTAACATCATAGTTGTTGAAAAGAAATAATTAGTGCTTCTTGTATGCAAAAAAGAGTATATTTTGAGGTTTCATTCAATTTCCTGTTGGCATTTCCTCATTTCTAACTAAAACCAGCATTGCACATTGAATTTTCAAGCCAAAAATGAAAACATGGCAAATTATTTTACGGATATTATTATTATTATTTTTTAACATCTTTATTGGAGTATATTGCTTTACAATGGTGTGTTAGTTTCTGCTGTATAACAAAGTGAATCAGCTATACAAAAACATATATTCCCATATCTCCTCCCTCTTGCATCTCCCTCCCACCCTTCCTATCCCACCCCTCTAGGTGGTCACAAAGCACCGAGCTGATCTCCCTATGCTATGTGGCTGCTTCCTACTAGCTATCTATTTTACATTTGGTAGTGTATATATGTCCATGCCACTCTCTCACTTCGTCCCAGCTTACCCTTCCCCCTTCCCGAGTCCTCAAGTCCATTCTGTACATCTGCGTCTTTATTCCTGTCCTGCCCCTAGGTTCTTCAGAACCATTTTTTTTAGATTCCATATATTTGTGTTAGCATACAGTATTTGTTTTTCTCTTTCTGACTTACTTCAATCTGTATGACAGACTCTAGATCCACCCACCTCACTACAAATAACTCAATTTTGTTTCTTTTTATGGCTGAGTAATATTCCATTGTATATATGTGCCACATCTTCTTTATCCATTCATCTGTCGATGAACAGTTAGGTTGCTTCCATGTCCTGGCTATTGTAAATAGAGTGGCAATGAACATTGTGGTACATGACTCTTTTTGAATTATGGTTTTCTCCGGGTATATGCCCAGTAGTGGGATTGCTGGGTCGTATGAGTTCTATTTTTAGTTTTTAAGGGAACCTCCATACTGTACTCCATAGTGGCTGTATCAATTTACATTCCCACCAACAGTGCAAGAGGGTTCCCTTTTCTCCACACCCTCTCCAGCATTAATTGTTTGTAAATTTTTTGATGATGGCCATTGTGACCGGTGTGAGGTGATACCTCACTGTAGTTTTGATTTGCATTTCTCTAATGATTAGTGATGTTGAGCATCCTTTCATGTGTTTGTTGGCAATCTGTATATCTTCTTTGGAGAAATGTCTATTTAGGTCTTCTGCCCGTTTTTGAATTGGGTTGTTTGTTTTTTGGATATTGAGCTGCATGAGCTGCTTGTAAATTTTGGAGATTAATCCTTTGTCAGTTGCTTCATTTGCAAATATTTTCTCCCATTCTGAGGGTTGTCTTTTCGTCTTGTTTATAGTTTCCTTTCCTGTGCAAAAGCTTTTAAGTTTCCTTAGGTCCCATTTGTTTATTTTTGTTTTTATTTCCATTTCTCCAGGAGGTGGGTCAAAAAGGATCTTGCTGTGATTTATGTCATAGAGTGTTCTGCCTGAGTTTTCCTCTAAGAGTTTGATAGTGTCTGGCGTACATTTAGGTCTTTAATCCATTTTGAGTTTACTTTTGTGTATGGTGTTAAGGAGTGTTCTAATTTCATTCTTTTACATGTAGCTGTCCAGCTTTCCCAGTGCCACTTATTGAAGAGGCTGTCTTTTCTCCATTGTATATTCTTGCCTCCTTTATCAAAGATAAGGTGACCATATGTGTGTGTCTTTTTTTGTGCCAGTACCATACTGTCTTGATTACTGTAGCTTTGTAGTATAGTCTGAAGTCAGGGAGCCTGATTCCTCCAGCTCCATTTTTCTTTCTCAAGATTGCTTTGGCTATTCGGGGTCTTTTGTGTTTCCATACAAACTGTGAAATTTTTTGTTCTAGTTCTGTGAAAAATGCCATTGGTAGTTTGATAGGGACTGCATTGAATCTGTAGATTGCTTTGGGTAGTATAGTCATTTTCACAGTGTTGACTTTTCCAATCCAAGAACATGGTATATCTCTCCATCTATTTGTATCCTCTCTCTTTCATCAGTGTCTTATAATTTTCTGCATACAGGTCTTTTGTCTCCTTAGGTAAGTTTATTCCTAGGTATTTTATTCTTTTTGTTGCAATGGTTTCAGATTTTTGAAACTATTGCAAGAAATGGTTTCAAAAGTGATCTGAAAAATCACTTTCAGATTTTTCATCATTAGTGTACAGGAATGCAAGAGATTTCTGTGCATTAATTTTGTATCCTGCTACTTTACCAAATTCATTGATTAGCTCTAATAGTTTTCTGGTAGCATCTTTAGGATTCTCTATGTATAGTATCATGTCATCTGCAAACAGTGACAACTTTACTTCTTCTTTTCCGATTTGGATTCCTTTTATTTCTTTTTCTTCTCTGATTGATGTGGCTAAAACTTCCAAAACTATGTTGAATAATAATGGTGAGAGTGGGCAACCTTGTCTTGTTCCTGATCTTACTGGAAATGGTTTCAGTTTTTCACCATTGAGGACGATGTTGGCTGTGGATTTGTAATATATGGCCTTTATTATGTTGAGGTAAGTTCCCTCTATGCCTACTTTCTGGAGGGTTTTTATCATAAATGGGTGTTGAATTTTGTTGAAAGCTTTCTCTGCATCTATTGAGATGATCATATGGTTTTTCTCCTTCAATTTGTTAATATGGTGTATCACATTAATTGATTTGTGTATATTGAAGAATCCTTGCATTCCTGGGATAAACCCCACTCGATTATGGTGTATGGTCCTTTAAATGTGCTGTTAGATTCTGTTTGCTAGTATTTTGTTGAGGATTTTTGCATCTATATTCATCAGTGATATTGGTCTGTAATTTTCTTTTTTTGTAGTATCTTTGTCTGGTTTTGGTATCAGGGTGATGGTGGCCTCATAGAATGAGTTTGGGAGTGTTCCTCCCTCTGCTATATTTTGGAAGAGTTTGAGAAGGATAGGTGTTAGCTCTTCTCTAAATGTTTGATAGAATTCACCTGTGAAGCCATCTGGTCCTGGGCTTTTGTTTGTTGGAAGATTTTTAACCACAGTTTCAATTTCAGTGCTTGTGATTGGTCTGTTCATAATTTCTATTTCTTCCTGGTTCAGTCTCAGAAGGTTGTGCATTTCTAAGAATTTGTCCATTTCTTCCAGGTTGTCCATTTTATTGGCATAGAGTTGCTTGTAGTAATCTCTCATGATCCTTTGTATTTCTGCAGTGTCAGTTGTTACTTCTCCTTTTTCATTTCTAATTCTGTTGATTTGAGTCTTCTCCCTTTTTTTCTTGATGAGTCTGGCTAATGGTTTATCAATTTTGTTTATCTTCTCAAAGAACCAGCTTTTAGTTTTATTGGTTGTTGCTATCGTTTCCTTCATTTCTTTTTCATTTATTTCTGATCTGATCTTTATGATTTCTTTCCTTCTGCTAACTTTGGGGTTATTTTGTTCTTCTTTCTCTAATTGCTTTAGGTGTAAGGTTAGGTTGTTTATTTGAGATGTTTCTTGTTTCTTGAGGTAGGATTGTATTACTATAAACTTCCCTCTTAGAACTGCTTTTGCTGCATGCCATAGGTTTTGGGTCATCGTGTTTTCATTGTCATTTGTTTCTAGGTATCTTTTGATTTCCTCAGTGATCTCTTGGTTATTAAGTAGTGTATTGTTTATCCTCCATGTGTTTGTATTCTTTACAGATTTTTTCCTGTAATTGATATCTAGTTGCATAGCATTGTGGTCAGAAAAGATACGTGATACGATTTCAATTTTCTTAAATTTACCAAGGCTTGACTTGTGACCCAAGATATGATCTATCCTGGAGAATGTTCCATGAGCACTTGAGAAAAAAGTGTATTCTGTTGTTTTTGGATGGAATGTCCTATAAATATCAATTAAGTCCATCTTGTTTAATGTATCATTTAAAGCTTGTGTTTCCTTATTTATTTTCATTTTGGATGATCTGTCCATTGGTGGAAGTGGGGTGTTAAAGTCCCCTACCATGATTGTGTTACTGTCGATTTCCCCTTTTATGGCTGTTAGTATTTGCCTTTCCTATTGAGGTGCTCCTGTGTGGGGTGCATAAATATTTACAATTGTTATATCTTCTTCTTGAATTGATCCCTTGATCATTGTGTAGTGTCCTTCTTTGTCTCTTGTAATGGTCTTTGTTTTAAAGTCTATTTTGTCTGATATGAGAATTGCTACTCCAACTTTCTTTTGATTTCCATTTGCATGGAATATCTTTTTCCATCCCCTCACTTTCAGTGTGTATGTGTCCCTAGGTCTGAAGTGGGTCTCCTGTAAAGAGCATATATACGGGTCTTGTTTTTGTATCCATTCAGCCAGTCTATGTCTATTGGTTGGAGCATTTAATCCATTTACATTTAAGGTAATTATCGATATGTAGGTTCCTATTACCATCTTCTTAATTGTTTTGGGTTTGTTATTGTAGGTCTTTTCCTTCTCTTTTGTTTCCTGCCTAGAGAATTTCCTTTAGCATTTGTTGTAAAGCTGGTTTGGTGGTACTGAATTCTCTTAGCTTTTGCTTGTCTGTAAAGGTTTTAATTTCTCTGTCAAATCTGAATGAGATCTTTGCTGGATAGAGTAATCTTGGCTGTAGGTTTTTCTCTTTTGTCACTTTAAATATGTCCTGCCACTCCCTTCTGGTTGCAGAGTTTCTGCTGAAAGATCAGCTGTTAACCTTGTGGGGATTCCGTTGTATGTTATTTGTTGTTTTTCCCTTGCTGCTTTTAATATTTTTTCTTTGTATTAAATTTTTGATAGTTTGATTAATATGTGTCTTGGCGTGTTTCTCCTTGAATTTATCCTGTATGGGACGGTCTGCGCTTCCTGGACTTGATTGACTATTTCCTTTCCCATAATAGGGAAGTTTTCAACTATAATCTCAGTCCCTTTCTTTTTCTCTTCTTCTCCTGGGACCCCTATAATTCGAATGTTGGTGCATTTAATGTTGTCCCAGAAGTCTCTGAGACTGTCCTCCATTCTTTTCATTCTTTTTTCTTTATTTTGCTCTGTGGTAGTTACTTCCACTATTTTATCTTCCAGGTCACTTATCCGTTCTTCTGCCTCAGTTATTCTGCTATTGATCCCTTCTAGAGTATTTTTAATTTCATTTATTGTGTTGTTCATCATTGTTTGTTTGCTCTTTAGTTCTTCTAGGTCCTTGTTAAACATTTCTTGTATTTTCTCCATTCTATTTCCAAGATTTTGGATCATCTTTACTATCATTACTCTGAATTCTTTTTCAGGTAGACTGCCTATTTCCTCTTCATTTGTTTGGTCTGGTGGGTTTTTCCTTGCTCCGTCATCTGCTGTGTATTTCTCTGTCTTCTCATTTTGCTTAACTTACTGTGTTTGGGGTCTCCTTTTCGCAGGCTTCAGGTTTGTAGTTCCCGTTGTTTTTGGTGTCTGCGCCCAGTGGGTAAGGTTGGTTCAGTGGGTTGTGTAGGCTTACTGGTGGAGGGTACTCGTGCCTGTGTTCTGGTGGATGAGGCTGGATCTTGTTTTTCTGGTGGGCAGGACCGTGTCTGGTGGTGTGTTTTGAGGTGTCTGTGAACTTAGTTTGATTTTAGGCAGCCTCTCTGCTAATGGGTGGGGTAGTGTTCCTGTCTTGCTACTTGTTTGACGTAGGGCGTCCAGCACTGTAGCTTGCTGGTCGTTGAGTGAAGCTGGGTCTTAGCATGGAGATGGAGATCTCTGAGAAAGCTTTTGCCGTTTGATATTACGTGGGACTGGGAGGTCTCTGGTGGACCAATGTCCTGAAGTTGCCTCTCCCACCTCAGAGGCTCAGGCCTGACACCTGGCTGGAGCACCAGACTCTGTCAGCCACACGGCTCAAAAGAAAAGGGAGAAAAAGAAAGAAAGAAAGAAAGAGAAAAATAAAAAATAAAGTTATTAAAATAAAAAATAAAAAAATTATTAAAAATAAAGAATAAAAAGTAATTTAAAAAAAAAGGAAGAGAGAGCAACCAAACCAAGAAATAAATCCACCAATGATTACAAGTGCTAAAAACTATAGTAAAACAAGCAAACAAACAAACAAAACAGACAGACAGAACCCTAGGACAAATGGTAAAGGCAAAGCTATACAGACAAAATCACACAAAGAAGCGTACAGATACACATTCACAACAGGAGAAAAAGGAAAAAAATATATATATTAAAAAAAAAGGAAGAGAGCAGCCAAATCAATAAACTAATGTACCAGTGATAGTAAGCTGTAAATACTAAACTAAGATAAACATAAAACCAGAAAGAAATTAGATGCAGAAAGCCAACCGCAAGTCTACAGTTGCCCCCAAAGTCCACCGCCTCAGTTTTGGGATGATTTGTTATCTCTTCAGGTATTCCACAGAAGCAGGGTACGTCAATTTGATTGTGGAGATTTAATCCGCTGCCCCTGAGGCTGCCAGGAGAGATTTCCCCTTCTCTTCTTTGTTCGCCCAGCTCCTGGGATTCAGCTTTGGATTTGGCCCCGCCTGTGAGTGTAGGTCGCCTGAAGGCATCTGTTCTCTGCCCAGACAGGACGGGGTTAAAGTAGCAGCTGATTAGGGGGCTCTGGCTCACTCAGGCGTGGGGGGAGGGAGGGGTATTGAATGCGGGGTGAGCCTGAGGCAGCAGAGGGCCAGCATGACGTTGCAACAATCTGAGGCGTACCGTGTGTTCTCCTGGGGAAGTTGTCCCTGGATCACGGGACTCTGGCAGTGGCGGGCTGCACAGGCTCCCGGGAGGGGGAAGTGTGCATAGTGAGCTGTGCTTGCACACAGGCTTCTTGGTGGCTGCAGCAGCAGCCTTAGCGTCTCCTGCCCGTCTCTGGAGTCCTCGCTGATAGCTGCGGCTCACATCGGTCTCTGGAGCTCGTTTAGGCGGTGCTCTGAATCCCCTCTCCTCGTGCACCCTGAAACAATGGTCTCTTGCCTCTTAGGCAGTTCCAGAGATTTTCCTGGACTCCCTCCCAGCTAGCTGGGGTGCACTAGCCCCCTTCAGGCTGTATTCACGCAGCCAACCCCAGTCCTCTCCCTGGGGTCTGACCTCCGAAGCCCAAGCCTCAGCTCTCAGACGCTGCCTGCCCCAGCGGGTGAGCAGACAAGCCTCTCAGGCTGGTGAGTGCTGGTCAGCAGCGATCCCCTGTGTGGTAATCTCTCCACTTCGCCCTCTGCACCCCTGTTGCTGCATTCTTCTCCATGGCTCTGAGGCTTCCCCCCCGCCACCCCCCGTCTCTGCCAGTGAAGGGGCTTCCTAGTGTGTGAAAACTTTTCCTCCTTAACAGCTCCTTCCCAGAGGTGCAGGTCCCGTCCCTATTCTTTTGTCTCTGTTTTTTCTTTTTTCTTTTGCCCTACCCAGGCACGCAGGGAATTTCTTGCCTTTTGGCAAGTCTGAGGTCTTCTGCCAGCATTCAGTAGGTGTTCTGTAGGAGCTGTTCCACATGTAGATGTATTTTTGATGCATTTTTGGGGAGGAAGGTGATCTCCACGTCTTACTCCTCTGCCATCTTGAAGCTATCCCCTGATATTATTTTTGGATTGGAATTCTTTTTGAATAATACACTGAAAGTATCTCGGATAAACCCTGCATATCTATTCAGTTGACAAATGGCCTCCAGTCTATTGCTGAACCACAAATATTCATAATGCATAGTCATGTTATTTTTATTTTTAACCTTTCTGCAAACCATTAACTCACCAGTAGCTTTTCTCCATGCTCCCTTAGAAAGAATGTCTTTTAAATGGAATATAAATTTTTGTTTTTCAGCAGCCAATTCCACAAATATTAATCAAGTGCTCACTGCATGCAGGGAATTGTAGGGCTTTTAAAGACGAGTCAGTGGCTTCACAGGCGAATTCTATCAAACATTTAGAGAAGAGCTAACACCTATCCTTCTCAAACTCTTCCACAATATAGCAGAGTTCCTCCCAAACTCATTCTACGAGGCCACCATCACCCTGATACCAAAACCAGACAAAGATGTCACAAAGAAAGAAAACTACAGACCAATACCACTGATGAATATAGATGCAAAATTTCTCAACAAAATACTAGCAAACAGAATCCAACAGCACATTTAAAGGTTCATACACCATGATCGAGTGGGGTTTATCCCAGGAATGCAAGGATTCTTCAATATATGCAGATCAATCAATGTGATACACCATATTAACAAATTGAAAGAGAAAAATCATATGATCATCTCAATAGATGCAGAGAAAGCTTTCAACAAAATTCAACACCCATTTATGATAAAAACTCCCCAGAAAGTAGGCATAGAGGGAACTTACCTCAACGTAATAAAGGCCATATATGACAAACCCACAGCCAGCATCATTCTCAATGGTGAAGAATTGAAACCATTTCCTCAAAGATCAGGAACAAGAGAAGGTTGCCCACTCTTGCCACTATTATTCAACATAGTTTTGGAAGTTTTAGCCACATCAATCAGAGAGAAAAAGAAATAAAAGGAATCCAAATTGGAAAAGAAGAAATAAAACTGTCACTGTTTGCAGATGACATGATACTATACATAGAGAATCCTAAAGATGCTACCAGAAAACTACTAGAGCTAATCAATGAATTTGGTAAAGTAGCAGGATACAAAGTTAATGCACAGAAATATCTTGCATTCCTGTACACTAATGATGAAAAACTTGAAAGAGAAATTAAGGAAACACTCCCATTTACCACTGCACAAAAAGAATAAAATACCAAGGAATAAACCTACCTAAGGAGACAAAAGACCTGTATGCAGAAAACTATAATACACTGATGAAAGAAATTAAAGATGATACAAACAGATGGAGAGATATACCATGTTCTTGGATTGGAAGAATCAACATTGTGAAAATGACTACCCAAAGCAATCTATAGATTCAATGCAATCCCTATCAAACTACCAATGGCATTTTCCACAGAACTAGAACAAAAATTTCACAAGTTGTATGGAAACACAAAAGATCCCGAATAGCCAAAGCAATCTTGAGAAAGAAAAGCGGAGCTGGAGGAATCAAGCTCCCGGACTTCAGACTGTACTACAAAGCTGCAGTAATCAAGACAGTATGGTACTGGCACAAAAACAGAAATGTAGATCAATGGAACAGGATAGAAAGCCCAGAGATAAACCCACGCACATATGGTCACCTTATCTTTGATAAAGGAGGCAAGAATATACAATGGAGAAAAGACAGCCTCTTGAATAAGTGGTGCTGGGAAAATTGGACAGCTACATGTAAAAGAATGAAATTAGAACACTCCCTAACCCCGTACACAAAAATAACCTCAAAATGGATTAAGGACCTAAATGTAAGGCCAGACACTGTCAAACTCTTAGAGGAAAACATAGGCAGAATACTCTATGACATAAATCACAGCAAGATCCTTTTTGACCCACCTCCTAGAGAAATGGAAATAAAAACAGAAATAAACAAATGAAACCTAATGAAACTTAAAAGCTTTTGCACAGCAAAGGAGACCATAAACAAGGCGATAATACAACCCTCAGAATGGGAGAAAATATTTGCAAATGAAGCAACTGACAAAGGATTAATCTCCAAAATTTACAAGCAGCTCATGCAGCTCAATATCAAAAAAACAAACAACCCAATCCAAAAACGGGCAGAAGACGTAAATAGACATTTCTCCAAAGAAGATATACCGATTGCCAACAAACACATGAAAGGATGCTCAACATCACTAATCATTAGAGAAATGCAAATCAAAACTACAATGAGGTATCACCTCTCACCAGTCAGAATGACCATCATCAAAAAATCTACAGACAGTAAATGCTGGAGAAGGTGTGGAGAAAAGGGAAACCTCTTGCACTGTTGGTGGTAATATAAATTGATACAGCCACTATGGAGAACAGTATGGAGGTTCCTTAAAAAACTAAAAATGGAACTACCATACGACCCAGCAATCCCACTACGGGGCATATACCCGGAGTAAACCATAATTCAAAAAGAGTCATGTACCACAATGTTCATTGCAGCTGTATTTACAATAGCCAGGACATAGTAGCAACCTAAGTGTCCATCAACAGATGAATGGATAAAGAAGATGTGGCACATATATGCAATGGAATATTACTGAGCCATAAAAAGAAATGAAATTGAGTTATTTGTAGTGAGGTGGATAGACCTAGAGTCTGTCATACAGAGTGAAGTAAGTCAGAAAGAGAAAAACAAATACCATATGCTAACACATATGTATGGAATCTAAAAAAAAAAAAAAAAAGAAGGTTCTGAAGAACCTAGGGGCAGGACAGGAATAAAGATGCAGGTGCAGTGAGTGGACTTGAGGACACGGGGAGTGGGAAGGGTAAGCTGGGACGAAGTGAGAGAGTGACATGGCCGTATATACACTACCAAATGTAAAATAGATAGCTAGTGGGAAGCAGCCACATAGCACAGGGAGATCAGCTCCGTGCTTTGTGATAACCTAGAGGGGTGGGATAGGGAGGGTGGGAGGGAGACACAAGAGGGAGGAGATATGGGGATATATGTATACGTATAGCTGATTCACTTTGTTATAAAGCAGAAACTAACACACCATTGTAAAGCAATTATACTCCAATAAAGATGTTAAAAAAATAAATAACGACGTGTCAGGCACATATAGAACTGTGGAGTCAGACAGCCTCGCTTCAGGTTCTGACCCTTCCACTTATTGGCTCTGAGGACTTGGGCATTAATTAGAAGCACTCCAAACCCCAGTTGCCGCATCTGTAAAACAGTAATGATAATATTATTCATTAGTGTTCTTTTAAAGTGTAGATGAGTTAATATGTGTAAAGTACTTAGCATGGTATCTGACTCCAAACTCAACCCAAGACGTTATTATAATAAGTGACTTAAGGAACTTATTTCTTTATGAGAGACACAGAATACACATAGATAACTGTGGTACAAGACATTATAGGTAAGAACAGTAGAAGGCTATGAGCAAAGTGCTGTGCTGGTTCAGAGGAGAGAGAGAAAGCACATCCAGAAGGAATATCAAGAAAGTTCATTTCTACAAGTGAGGGATAGGAGGAGGAAGAGAAACCAGCGAGTGAGGCAGAGGGGGTCAGAGACCCTGAGAAGGCTACCATCACACAGCATGAGGTTGAAAACTGGCGGTCTGCAGGGCAAATTGGGTTCACAGTTAGGGTTCCTTTAGACCACTTAGGGTTTACAGTTTTTTTTTTAGCAAACATTTAAAAATTGGGTGAACTCATATAAAAATCCAAATTTCTAGTTTTTTTTGAAAAATTAGAACATCTGGCAAATTAGGCTTGAAGCCTTGCTTGGCAAACTACAGGATTGAGCTAAGTAGCAACTGCTGCTTTCTTTGGAGCACAAATTCTCCAGCTTGCTATGCCATCCTTCACACCATATTGTATTGCCTACAATACATGGGCCTACTTCATGCATTTATGTAAGTTGCCCAGCCCCTGCACAGGTCATCAGAATATCTTTGAATGCCTGCTTATTTCACAAGAGATGGTGTGGTGGTTGATGTCGAGTATCCAGATTAATATGTGGCTTCACCTCTGACCTGAAAGCAGCTCATAGGATACTGGAGGATAGGATGTAAACATAGACCAGCTTGTGCCATGACCGACCATACCAGGAAACCAGAAGTACCACAATATGGGAACTGATTTTATGAGAAGTACAGAAAACATATGCTGGGGGAGCACAGAGAAAGGAAAGGTTATATAATGAAGGAGTGATATTTTAAATATTCCTTTGGAAGTTTTAAAATTTTGGTCAAGAAAATAGTTTCCCAAACAAGTGGAAATGTGTAGGCTTTCTGACTTACCTGACTATGGCAACTGTAAGATGATAAACTAGTAGGCACGTAAGCCTGGGATGATAAACGTACCTGAGTCAGAATAATTTGAGGGACTCCAGAGAGGTGACTCAGATTAAGGAAGTATTGGTTGTTGTGAAAGCGGCAGATAAGAAGTCTTTTCCTTATGAGCTTGCTGATTACAATGTTCTTATGAGGTGCCCTCGCTCTTAACTTCATAGCGATGTTTCAAAAGCAGCATTTGGCTTTTACATATCTGATTTCTTTAGCGTAAAACAAAGCATGTGGTCACATTCAGAAGAAAGAATGGCATGTTACTGCTATTGCTGTAATGTGAGTAATGTCATGTGGTTGCAGTTTTACATCTGCTTTTTATTTTCATTTCATCTTAGCGAAAGAGAACTAATTGAAGCAATTTTTTCCTTAGGATCTGTGGTTTAACTGTGCATACCTTTCTGTATCCATCCCCTAACCCTCCAACAAATCAGGTAGTTCTTTCCGCGTATTGTAAATCCCACCATAAAATTGAGTGATGTTCTATAATTTAGTTACCGTATTTCTTATTTGCAGCTGTGTTAGATTCCAGCTTTCGCCAGAAATATCCAAGATATAGGAGTTATGTAAGCACTCAGTTTCTTAAATCCTTAGCAACTGGATTCAATAATACATTCTATTCAGTTTGGCTCTTATAAAGAAATGTAATTTATTCATCTTTCATGCAATCAGTCTTACTAAATCTAGAATTCCAGTTCATCATTAGATGTTGTTTTCCTGGTTGGGAGAGAGTCTTCAGAAATGGCTCTTATCGTCATGAGGCATTTCTTTGTTAAGTCAACTAGTTTAATTGACTATAAAAATCCTTCTCACTTGGTGTATTTTCTTGTTCTTAAAATATTGATTCAGTTGTATACTATTTGGTAAGACCAACAAAAATTAACAAACATTTGAGGAAAATTGTAGGTGTATTCATCTCTTTTCTTGCCAAGAGAATACCAACCAACAATTAACTGTGTTTTGGTCTCTTGTTTCAACGTTAGCTAAACTTGAGGAAACATAAAACATGGTTTGACATGTAATCTTGAAAGATGTTTTACTATTGAGTTCAGGGGTTTGTAGAGTTCCAATAATGGCCATTCCGTTCACTTGACCTCAGATTACTTACTATGCTGGTCAAGGGCAGGAACTGAGGCCTCTTTTATGTATGCTAGTCACAAGCACAGAAATCTTCTTGACCATCTGTTGATTTCAAAAAACTATAGAAGTATGCCACAAGAGCATGGATTTCTGAATTGAGGAACAGACAGGAAGTTACTTCAGACGTCCTTGCCTCTGATGCTAACCTGGCAAACGTTCCCAACTAAATCTGGGGAATTCTTCTTGCCACCTATTTTTTACAGATTACTCTGAAGTTTTTGTTTATATTTCTTGGTTTTTCTATGTTAAGCCTCCTGTGTAGTCAATGTTTCTTTCATTTCATGGAAGTATTTCAAAATGATAAAAACAATCTGGCTGAAAGATTTTTTTCTTTACTTTTAGTACCGCCAGGCAGATGATGAATCTGATGACAGGAAATAGCAGTAGCCTATGGAGAAGTATACCGTTAGCTTGAAAACACAGGGCACGCTGGCTTTATTTAGGCAGGTTTGTGTTTTTCTGGCCCTTAACTCATGCCTTATTTTCATATCAGACAACTTATGGAAGCATGAGTAATTTCCTCTGTATTTGGCTTTTAGAAATGAGTTTACTTAGCTTCAAAGACACCTGTTGGCTCAGTCAACACCACAGATATTTTTTTAAGGATGAACTTAGAATCCCTCGGCAATCAATTAGTCAAATCAACAAATACCTCTTGACCTCAAGGTCTGTTCTCTTCTTGTCGCTCCTTAGATATTCTATGCATATCATGGAGAGCTTTTACTGAACTGAATTTTACTTTAACTGAATGAAAGCATTTCTGTATGACTCAGAAATATATAAACAATATGGATGGTCAGAGAATCTGCTCAGAACTTCCTACCAGAGGAAATCAAGATTCTTCTGCTGATCAGGAAAACAGATGGTACTGATTGGCACTTTGACGTGACAATACAACCTCTCCTGGCACCACGGAGCTTCTTGAATGTACCAATGAGCAATCTTTGCCAGAACCAGTGATTGCCTTTTCTTGCTCCCTCTTGGCCTCTATTTTCATCACATGCTGTCCTTCAAATATTTGTACTATATGGTTATGCTATCAGAGACTGAGATTGAGGAAAGACGTTATATATCCTTGGATTTAATTGTGGAGAATTGCAGACTCATAAGCTTTCAGAGTTGACAGAAACTTTCTTAGAAGAAATTGAGACCCAGAAAGAAAAAGTGACTTGCTCAAAAGTACCCAGCTGCTTATACCAGCAGAACTGGGGCTAAAATCTAACCTTTAGGCCAGTATCTTTTGGGTACAGAGAGTCACATTGTCAAAGCAGAATGAAAATAGCCTTGGTAGAATAATTTTTTTTTTTTTAAGATTTTATTGATTGATTGATTACTATGTTGGGTCTTCGTTTCTGTGCTAGGGCTTTCTCTAGTTGCAGCAAGCGGGGGCCACTCTTCATCGCGGTGTGCGGGCCTCTCACTGTCGTGGCCTCTCTTGTTGCGGAGCACAGGCTCCAGACACGCAGGCTCAGTAGTTGTGGCTCACGGGCCTAGTTGCTCTGCGGCATGTGGGATCTTCCCAGACCAGGGCTCGAACCCGTGTCCCCTGCATTAGCAGGCAGATTCTCAACCACTGCGCCACCAGGGAAGCCCAGAATAATTTTTTGTTTTCTTAAATATAAGAAATGACCTTCTATGTTTATGAAATCATTACATGTTTACTGTAGAAATTCAGGAAATACCAAAACATCTAAGAAAAATAAGATAAAATCATCAAGGTTTTTACCATCAGGTTAAATTTCCTTCCAGTCTATTTCTGTACAGGTGCATGAACATACACACATACATACACAGTATACCAGTTGGAGTTCTGGGCAAGGAACAGAAAAAACACCCAACTTGGATTTTGAAGATAATGAGATGAAGGAACTATTTACAGATTTAAAGGAGCCAGTAAGAGATGTTGGGACACTTAGGACTAGCAACAGTGGGTAGGGAGAAGAAAAAGTGTATTGGAGCTTAGGGAGAGCTAGAGCTGTGGTAGAAGAATCTTCCAGGGTAGCTTCCTTGCCCCTTGTACCTATACAGTTATGACATGGACTGCAACAAAAACTACCACTGAAGAGGGATACCTGACACTGCTCTGCTGTGTTTCCTGTCTTACATCCTTCTGAGTAGACTGGCTCCAAGTGTGGCCTCTGTTTGCCTTTGAACATGAATATTCAGTTGAATCTAAGAAAAATCCCCTTAATGGGCACCTCAGGGATACATTGTTGCCCAAACCATAATGCCAAAGCAGTGAGGGGAAGGGGAAGATACCCCAAACTCTTCTTCTTCCTGCGCTCCAATCTCCTAACACTCCTCCCCTCTCATTGACTAAACCTAACCACAAGACAGAGGTCAAGGAGAAAGAGTAATTGTCCCAGCTTGCATCAGATGTTCATGACAGTTTATCATTCTTGTCTCGGTGGGCATTTGCCTCTGTGCATGAAGCTGCTCTGAACATTCATATACAAAGTTTGAGTCGTACATTTTCATTTCTCTTGGATAGATTCACAGGAGTGGAACTGCTGAGTCATAGGATAGACAAGCATTTAACTTTTTTTTTTTTCATTTTTATTTCTTTTTATTAAGACTAAGACAATGAAATGAATAGGAAACATTGACACCCAGGAACGTGAAGGCTTTGGCTGGTGTTTTTGTTTTTGTTTTTTAAACATCTTTATTGGAGTATAATTGCTTTACAATGTTGTGTTAGTTTCTGCTGTATAACAAAGTGAATCAGCTATACGTATACATATATCCCCATATCCCCTCCCTCTTGCGTCTCCCTCCCTATCCCACCCCTCTAGGTGGTCACAAAGCACTTAGCTGATCTCCCTGTGCTATGCGGCTGCTTCCCACTAGCTATCTAATTTACATTTGGTAGTGTACATACGGCCATGCCACTCCCTCACTTCGTCCCAGCTTACCCTTCCCACTCCCCGTGTCCTCAAGTCCATTCTCTATGTCTGTGTCTTTATTCTTGTCCTGCCCCTAGGTTCTTCAGAACCATTTTTTTTTTTTTTTTAGATTCCGTATATATGTGTTAGCATATGGTATTTGTTTTTCTCTTTCTGTCTTACTTCACTCTGTATGACAGACTCTAGGTCCATCCACCTCACTACAAATAACTCAATTTCATTCCTATTTTATGGCTGAGTAATATTCCATTGCATGTATGTGCCACATCTTCTTTATCCATTCATCTGTCAATGGACACTTTGGTTGCTTCCATGTCCTGGCTATTGTAAATAGTGCTGCAGTGAACACTGTGGTACATGACTCTTTTTGAGTTATGGTTTTCTCAGGATATATGCCCAGTAGTGGGATTGCTGGGTCGTATGGGAGTTCTAGTTTTAGTTTTTTAAAGAACTTCCATGCTGTTCTCTATAGTGGCTGTATAAATTTACATTCCCACCAACAGTGCAAGAGGGTTCCCTTTTCTCCACATCCTCTCCAGCATTTATTGTCTGTAGATTTTTTGATGATGGTCATTCTGACTGGTGTGAGGTGATACCTCATTGTAGTTTTGATTTGCATTTCTCTAATGATTAGTGATGTTGAGCATCCTTTCATGTGTTTGTTGGCAATCGGTATATCTTCTTTGGAGAAATGTCTATTTAGGTCTTCTGCCCGTTTTTGGATTGGGTTGTTTGTTTTTTTTTGATATTGAGCTACATGAACAAACATTTAACTTTTTAAGAAACTGTCAAACAGTTTTCCAAAGTGGTTGTGCCATTGTATACTGACACCAACAACGTGTAAGAGTTTGCTTGTTCCATACTTCTCCAACGTTTAGTTTTAACAAACATTTTCATGTGGGTCATTCTAGTGGCTAGTGATACCTCATTGGGATTTTAATTTGTATTTCCCTGATGACTTAATGATGTTGAGGACTTTTTCATGGGCTTATTTATCACTTACGTTATCTTCTTTTATAAAATATCTGTTCAAGTCATTTTAGAACTGGATTTTTAAATATTATTGATTCTTAGTGAACTAAGTGAACTGTGTGAGTTCCTTGTATATACTGGATACAAGTCCTGTGTCAGATTTGTGTGTTATATTTTTCTCTCTGTCTGTGGCTTTTGTATTTTCTTAGTGGTGGCTTTGGATAAGTAAAATTAAAAAATATTGATGAAGTCTGGTTTACAAATTTTTTCTTTCTGTTTTTCTTTTTTTTGCCTAGCCAACGATTTAAAAATACATAGTTGTAGATTATTTAAAATGTCCTTTTTTTAAAAAAAAGATTTCTATTTAAAAATGAAATACAATTTGAGTGTTTTTCAGGTCACTATATTCTATAGACTGAATGTGTGCTTACCAAATTCATATGTTGGAATCTAATCCCCAGTGTGATTGTGTTTGGAGGGGAGGCCTTTGGGAATAATTTGGTCATGGGGATGGAGCCCTCATAAATGGGTTAAGTGCCCTTATAAAAGAGACCCAAAGAGCTTCTTTGTCCATTTTATTATGTGAGGGCACAGCCAGAAGATGGCCGTTTAGGAACTAGGAAGCAGGCCTTCACTAGATACGGGATCAGCCTGAGCCTTGATCTTGGACTTGCAAGCCTTCAGAACTGTCAGAAATACATATCTGTTGTTTATAAGCCACCCAGTCTGTGGTATTCTGTAATAGCAGCTCAAACAGACTGAGACAATGTGTATCCTACTTCAAAGTGGGCCATAAAATACTGGATGCTTAGAGCTCCAAGGAGACCTTGATACCATCTCTTCCAAACTCCTCCCTAACATTAGGTTTCCTTCTTAAAGATATTGCCAATCATAATTCACCCTCTGGATGCTTCTAGAGATTGAGAGCTACCAGAAATGAGTTCCCTTTTGGGGAAAATAAGATGTAGAAGAGTCACTTCTTGAAATTGAGATACTCTTTTAATAGTCTCCTCAGTAGAATTTTATACAATATGAATTTAATTGGTGTGATCACTGAGAACCAAAATTACAGTCTATTGGCCAGTGCTTATCCAGCTTCAGGATTGTAGTTTGTATTGGGATACAGGGTGGGACCAGTCCGGGTCCATGTCTGGGCCGTGACAGTGTGGTAAGTGCAGTGAGGGAACATGCGGCATGACTGCAGAATAATTGCCCTTCCTGGGTATGTCAGGGAATATTTTATAGTGAAAACGTGTTTGTGCTGAGCTCAAAAAGAGTAGGAGTCTCTATGAGGAGTTGGAAGGAGGAGGCACAGAGGTTGGAGAACTAGCAGTGGTGAATATTGCCGAGGCTTTGGGTCAGAGACCCAAGGAATGGGAGATGAGCCTGAAGGGCCGGGAAGGGGTGAGAACTTTGCACTTTAAGTTGATTGTTCTCAAATTTTCGAGCAGCTGTGGTTCAGGTGGTCAGTCCTCAGTCCTTACCTATTGAGTCAGAGTCTCCAGGGTGGAGGCTGGGCCTTTGAATATTTTCACAGACTCTGTATGTGAGACTGAAGCCCACTGGAGTTTGAAAACTACTAGTTGAAGTGAATGATGAAGCAGTGAGAAAGAGAGAAGGGCCTTGATTAAAGAGGTATTAAAAGTGAAACGGTGACTATTCTTGATCAACTCTATGTAAGGAATGAGAATGTGGGAGGATTCTGCTTAAGCAACTTAAAAATGTCATTTATACCAGTTACCTCATGGCAACACAGAGTAGGAAATCTGTGGAGGAAATGTAGGAAGTTTAGTTATAGATACAGGGCCAGCTTACTGTCAAGAAATACCCATTTAAATCACCTAGAAATGATACTAACTTTGGGAGGATATGGTTCTGTCAATTCAAATATTGCTGATAATAATGAGATGCTTTCCTTATATAGTGCTTATTCTTTTCAAAGGACATATTCAGCTCATATTTGTTTTTTTTTTTTAAATTAATTAATTAATTTGGCTGTGTTGGGTCTCCGTTGCTGCATGCAGGCTTTCTCTAGTTGCAGCGAGCGGGGGCTACTCTTCGTTGTGGTGTGCGGGCTTCTCATTGCGGTGGCTTCTCTTGTTGTGGAGCACAGGCTCTAGGCGTGCGAGCTTCAGTAGTTGTGGCATGCGGGCTCAGTAGTTGCGGCTTGCGGGCTCTAGAGCGCAGGCTCAGTAGCTGTGGCATGCGGGCTTAGTTGCTCCACGGCATGTGAGACCTTCCCAGACCAGGGCTCGAACCTGTGTGCCCTGCATTGGCAGGCGGATTCTTAACCACTGCGCCACCAGGGGAGTCCCTCATATTTGTTAGGTACTAAGATTTGCTGCATGCCTGCAATGTACTGTGATGACTTTTGGGCTAGATATTATTATTATCATTTTGCAGATGATGAAACTGAAGTTCAGAGAGGTTCATTGATTCCCCTAAGGCCATCTCAGTCAGGAACCAGGTAGAGCCAGGGTTCAAAACTCTTGACTTTGCCAAGCTCATTTCTCTTTTCACTGTTACACAGCTGCCTCTCATAACATAGATGGACATTTTTTTTTTTAAATTTATGTATGATGAACTTGAAGTCCAGAAAAACTGATTTGCCCAAGATTCCAAGCTGATAAGCACAGAGCAGGGATCAGAGCCGAGGTCCCTGCTTCCTGGCCACTGCTCTTTTCACTCTAACTTCCTGCTTTCCAGGTGATTGAGTTTATTTCCTTACTTGTTTAGTATAGTTGGACCTTTCCTCCCTCAAGTAGGAAGAGTTTAGAGAATTATAAATATTGAAGGGAAGAAATATTGTTTGAGAAGCAAAGCCAACATTCAGGGCTCAGTTGCTCTGGAACAATGTGTGAATGGTACAGTTTCAGCCTGTGCATGAAATTTTTTTTGTTTTTAATTAGGAACCTGACCTTAATGGTGATGATAGAAACACAGAAGTAACTCCAGGAGAAAAGGTACTTCGGAATACCAAAGAGCAACGGGATCAGCAGAATCGGTTGAGAGAGATAGATGAAAAGCTAAGAAAGATGAAGGAAAATGTGGTAAATCTTTTTTTATTTAAAGTAACCAGTGATTGCGTTACAAATGTTCCAATTTTCTTTGACTGATTTATGACTGTTTTTATGTGTTAACCTCAGGCAGGAAAGCTAACATGGGTATTTGTCAGTAAAGATTTGAATAAAGGCTAAAAGTAGAACTCATAGAACTTAAAGTAGTATTATAATTAATTTATATGACATAATAAACCTGTGAAAGGTGATCTGAAGTCAGAATAATCATCCATATGCCTAATATTCTGTGTCTGAAAGATATATGTTCTTTGTGTGGAAAAATTTGGTAGTTTTTCTCTATAAAATCATCTTTATATGTTGGTCTTAAAGCTTAAATACTCCCATTTTTGGTTCATAATTCATAATATATTATTACTCAATATTAATACATTCTAAATCCATCTTGAGCCTATTTCATGTTTTAATTGCTTGCCATTTAAAGACGTATTATTGCTGATGAGAGAAAACTCTCAAATCAACTAAATTGTGAGCTGGTTGATATTCTGAACCTATTAGAAATGCTCTATAATATTATGATTTTCCAGCTACCCAGAGAATGTTTCTAGATTTTGGCTACATGTTTAACTTTGGCATTTACCTAAAATTAAACATGATGAGGCTGACCTTGTGATTCTACCTACATACTGGTCTTATCATAAGTGCAGTCCCTACTTTCTGTCTCCTACTAAATCCTGTTCTCTTGCGTGATCTTCAGGCCTCATGAAGTTTTAACCAGTACTTCTGATTTGTGGCCATATCTTACCACTGTTCCTTATGACTCTTTGAAAAGCTTTTCTTTCTTGTCCCTACTTGTATCACCCTTCTCTCAGCATTGTCACCTCCTGTCCAGCTGCTTATAACCTGGTCACTCTCTCCTCTCATTATTCCTTTTTGTATGCTGCCCCATGAGAGTTAGCATCAGGTAAGTGCTTTTGATTAAATTCTGGTCTCCTCAGAGCTCTCTGCGAGCGTCCATCATTCCTGACTGAGGTTCTTCACCCCTCATGGTCACGTTCAGCTGAATTGCTCTTCCCATTTGCCAGCCACGGACAGCAGCACTGACTCGGACCTAAAGGGTATCTAGGTCTACCTAATGAGAGTCAGGCAACAGATCTAGAGGGAATAAAGGCATGGTGCTTCTCTTTATCATTCATTTTTGCTTACTTTTCATGGGAAATTTAATGGAATTCTATTTCAGGGAGACCTCTATTCTTATTTTCTCAGGGTTTTTTTTTTTTTTTTTCTCCTTGAGTGTGATGATATGGGGAAGAAGTAAAAGAAGTAGGAATGGTTAGGAAGTGCATAGGGGTTCTTTGCACTTGGCCGGTAGTTGTGGGGTGGTTGATGAGGCATTGAAAACTTGATGTGGTAAATAAAATGTTTGTAGTTTGACTGGTTTTGAAAACTGTTGGCACTTCTCATCCCAAACCTACCAATCCCAGGTAGGCAAAGCCTGTCATTCTCCATAATTCAGTTCTCCTGATTTCTGATCATTTGTCCTATGCCTTGGACATGTATCCATTCTTTTCTACTGTGTCTCTATAAATTATTTAATTTTTGACTCAAAAGCTGGGTCCTTTAGAAAATCTTACATTTTATTCCAGTGTCATATGATGGTTGGCTAGACTTACAGAGATATGATAAATATCAAGAGTTGGTTGTTGTCTAAGTGGAAAAGAATAATATAAATACAGAAGAGCAAAAAAAAAAAGTAGAGAAGAACAATTATTGTGTATCTACTATGTGCCAGGCACTGTTGCAAATAGTTTACAATTTATTGACTTACCTGATCTTTACAACCACTCTGTGAGGTAAACACTACTATCCTCATTTTATGGATGAGGAGATGGAGACACAGAGAGGCTGAGTAACTTCCTCAGGGTTGCAGAGCTAGTGAGAGGAAGAGATAGGGGTTAAATGATTAGCTTTTAACAGCCATGCTATACTGCCTTTCTGGTACTTACTGGGTTTTCTTTTCTGATTAATATTGTCTTTTCGTTAAAGTGTGGTAAATTTGTTATAACCAGTAATATTCATTGGCAAATGTTTGGAATCCCTTGTATAAATGATAATTCCACATTTTTGTGTGTCAACACTTTCAGAAACCGGTATCTGGTAGATACAGGCCCATGAGTAATGATCTGTATTGTCTTTATGTTTTAATTGCTTATTGTTTCATAATGGCCTATGGAATAGACTGTGTACTGTGTGTGTACTTTTGAGGGACGATCCTGTGTCTGCTTCAAACTCTGTAAAGCCCTTTGTACCTCATAGAATTCTAGGTACTTTGTGGATGGGAAATCTGGAGACCCCAGTCTTTGTTTCAGTGGTGTCAGTAGCCTGCTCTGTTACCTTGAATAAGTCCCTCAGTCTCTTAGACACTTAGTTTTATAACTTTAAAATCAAGGGAGTGAGGCTAGATGACCTCTGTCCTTTTGCTTGTGATTCTTGGCGTACTTATTTTTGGTGAGAGATGGTGTTACTTATAGTATCTAAGGCTCAGTTTGTGTGCTTCCTAAATATTTAGTATTAATTGGTTTAAATCTTCTGTTGAAAGTTACTTTTGGAAATTTAGTAACACTTTTCAGGAGAATATGACATTGTCTTTTATATATATAGAAAAATAAGCCTGTTGCCTACAGACCAAAGACTATGTTTTCTGAATGATATAGCTTCTAGAAATGGCTAATTTTGTCTTATTCTCCCTATTGCAATGGAACATTGTTTCCAGATCAATGATTTGGGTGAAAGAAGTAATCTGTGACCATTGAATTGGTGATTAAAGGATCAAATCTAAATACAACTACTCTTAGGGATAGAAAGAGGAAAGAGTGAGCTAAGGGGCAATGCAGGAGCCCGGTGGGGTGCTCCTGGCACCACCTGGATCCCAGCATTGATTTGTGAGTAAAGGCTGGAAAAGTGACTTAATCCTGTGTTTCCGATGGTGGCCTGAGGCTGCAGATGCACATTTGCGTTGGTCAAGATTGGTGGAGGAAGTGGGATTTGATTTAATCTGGAGGTGGTGATGGTATTGGTATCAGTGGATCCTGCTTTTAGGAGCTAGGGGAAGTAGGCACAATGAAATGCGGGTGAGGCTCAAAATATACCATGAAATTCAGTGGGCATGCAGGGGCCTGAGCACCAGCTGCATAAGTAGAGGCAAAATGAGTAATGGCTACTAGAAGCAGCATATGTGAAACAAATCTTTTGGATTCACTCAGAATGAGTCAGCACTATAATGTAGCTGCTGTGCTACACATGAAGGAAGAGGTGAGCAAAGCTGGTCATACTTGGATAGTAGAGGGACAAGGATAAAGAAGATATGAAAACCAGCTCATGTGAAGGGTTGTTGAGGAGGCTGAGTGTGTTTATTCAGCCTGGTGAAGAAAAGACATGCGTGTGTGTATGTGTGAGTGTGTGTGTGTGTGTGTGTATGTGTGTGTGTGTTGTGGGGAGGGAGGGGATGGATGGTTTGGTAGAAAAATCACTCATGAAAACTTCCTGAAGAGATTTGAAGGACTAACATTTGAAGTATTATTTTTATTCTTTATAGTATAGGGGAAAAAGCATGGTGATTAGGAAGCCACAAAGCAACAGATTTCTGCTAAATACTAAGGAAGAAAGTTAGAATGATCCCAGTGGGAGTGATCTTTCAGGGGCAAGGATTTCACATTAGGCTGGAGTGACACTTGCTAGGTAGCTGTAGGGAGGGTTTAAGTATTAAGTCCCATTCCTGGGCACATGTCTGGAAAAGATGAAAACTCTAATTTGAAAAGATACACGCACCCCAAAGTTCATAGCGCACTATTTACAATAGCCAAGACATGGAAGCAGCTTAAATGTCCATCAACAGACGAATAGGTAAAGAAGATGCAGTACATATATACAATGGAATATTACTCAGCTGTTAAAAAGAATGAAATAATGCCATTTGGAACAACATGGATGGACCTAGAGATTATCATCCTAAATAAGTATTAGTCAGAAGTAATATTAGTTAATATTAATTCATAATATTAGTAATTAAGAAGTATTAGTCTGAAGTAAGTCAGACAGAGAAAGACAAATATCATATGATATTACTTACATGTGGAATCTAAAAAATGATACAAAGGAACTTATTTACAAAACAGAACTAGACTCACAGACAGAGAAAACAAACTATGGGGAAAGGGAGGGGGGAGGGAGGTATAAATCAGGAGTTTGGGATTAACGTATACACACTACTATATATAAAACAGATAAACAACAAGGACCTACTGTATAGCACAGGGAACTATATTCAATATCTTGTAATAAGCTATAATGTAAAAGAATCTGAAAAAGAATATATATATATATATATATATATATATATATATATATATGAATCATTTTGTTGTATACCTGAAACTAACACAACATTGTAAACCAACTATACTCCAATAAAAAAAAAAAGAGGCTGGATGGTAGGTCAGTTTCTCCAGCACAAGTAGGCAGCTTGTGTATGGTGAGCATGTGAAGGTGCTGTGCTTTGAGCTGTTTTTCACATGTTGGGGGAGGATTTGTGCTGAGCCATTCACCTCTCACCTAGTTGGTTCCCACGGGGTTAGGAGTATTGGCTTTGACCATGATCTGTCAGGCTAACTACTTGTGTGGAGATAATTTGAGATAATAGAATCAGGAGAAAATGGAAGTAGCCATATTCATAGAGTAGGCAACAAACCCCACAAATACTCTCTCCATCATCTGCCATACAGCACCCTCTGGTACCTCTAATCCCATCTAGCTCTGAGAGTCACTTTCCCTTGTTTTGGGCTCTATAGGCTTCTCTGCCCACTCAGTCTTCTAACCCCACTCTGCTTTTTATTACCTCCCTGGGTTATAGTTCCGTTATGTAAGCTTCTATACATGGGACATAGTGGTTAACAGCCAAACTGCTTGGGTTTGAATCTCAACTCTGTACTTACTATCTGTGTGACCTTGGGCAGGTCTCCTGACCTCTCTGTGCTTCAGTTCCTAGATCTGAAAAATGGGGAGAGTTGTAATTAATACCTACCTCATAGGCTGATATGAAGATTAAATTAGTTAACATACGTAAAGTGTTTTGAACAGGGTCTGACACATTTTAAGTGCTATGTAAATTGCACTTAAATTGTTATTATTGTTGTTATTAACGTTATTAATATGGCATTTACATAAGCTTGTTTCTATGATAAGGAAGGGGAAGGGTATAGTATAGAGGATGAAATTGAAGACAGAGGGATAAGCCTTGGAGAAGAATCAAGATGCCCTTTTCCTGACTCAGGATGAAAGAAAGGAAGGATGGCCTAGAGGGGCAGGTTCAGAGATGAAGAGAAGGTGAGAGAGGTCATGCCTGAATGTTCTCTTTTACTCTGTAAATTAGAGGTCAAGCCATATGATCAGAATGAGAGGTAGAGTGGGGATGGGGCCTTGAAGCAGGGTAGGAAAGGACGAGAATAGACCTTGTGAGGGTGAGAAAGAAACAGTGGTAAACAATGAAGACTGCCCAGCTGAGGCTGGAAACCCCTGCTATAAAATGGTGCCAGCCAAATAAGGCTTGGAGTCTTCTCTGACGGCCCTCAGCAGTCCACCAAAAATGGAGAAAATGGGTTGTGAGTTGAGGCAGGGATGAGAAGAGGTTGGGTGATTGCAGTGGAAGATCAAAGAGGCAAGGGAATTGGTGGTACGTATGAGACCGTAACTAAAATTAAAAAAAGAATAAATGTGATATGTATACCCCAGATAGCAGCTGGGACCCCTTTGCCCTTCTTTGACCTGGTTTCATAACATATATACCATAATAGAATCCCATACTGCCATCAAAAGAATGAGGTAGATCTGTGTAACTTGGAAAGATGTCTGTGATATATTAAGGAAAAAGTGCCTTTTGCATAAGACAATGATCAGTATTACACCGTTTTTATAAACAAAAAAAGTCATAGAAAAATCCTGGAACATATGTACCAAATGCTTAAGAGTGCTTACTTTTAGTGGGGATAGGATGGATGGGGAGGTGAAAAAGGAAATTCACTTTTTATAACATACTCTATTTAAAGGGAAAAGTGTGTTGGGATTATGGGTGATTTTTATATTATTTCTCAAACTTTTCTTTATCTTCTAACTTTCAGTAATATACATGTATTGCATTTGTAAACAGAATTAATGTTTAAAAATAGGGAATGCATTGATGCATACAAAAGATTGCTACTTATTGTCTCTCAGTAAGTGGTGTTTATGCATTTAGAAAAATAGAGTGGGTCATCACAAGGAATAATGTTCAGCTTCACCAGACCAGTGATTAAAATTCATATTCAAGCAACGTTTAGGCACCATGTACACTTACCAGACCAGCAAAAACAATGATAAATGTGATATAATTATATGTTAGTAGGAGAGGTGTGGACAGTGATATGTGAACATTATTGGTAGCTCTTTAAATTGGTTATCATTCCCTCTGGAAAGCAACTGGTTATAGCAACAGCTCTTACGCTTTTTATATTTTTGACCTGCTTAATTCCAAAGAATATTTTAGGAATATTTCCAAAGAAATAACACCCAAGCAAAACCAAACCAAACCAAACCAAACCAAACCAAACAAGAAACAACTTAAATGCTCTCAAATAGAATGTCAAAGCATTTATAGCGTCTTAACCCATTTAATACTATGATGGGATAATAAAAATGACAAGTATATGAATTTTGCCAAGAAAGGACTTTTAATTGGGAATGAGTGATACAAAACATAAAAATAAAAATTCTAGATCGATTCTAAGTATCAGCTATAACTATGTAATATATTTATGTATATATACTGACAACAACCTGAAGGGAAATAGAATATGTATTAATAGCTTAGCTTTATTTTTCTACTTTCTATTAAAATTCCTTTATTCCTAAAGAAAGGGGAGTCATAATTGAGGCAATTCTATTTTTTCCTTGTTTTATTTATACACATTTTAATCCTTTAGTGTAATGATGAACTTTTTGGGTAATGTAAAGAAATAATAATTCATGTTTGGTCTAATTTTTCTGAGTTATTGAGTATTCCATTGCGATAATAAAACTGAGGGGATTTTTAAAAAAACAAAAAACATCTTTAACTTCTAGGATTAGGTAAAAATGCCATTAATGAAGTTGCATAATAATTCTAGCTTTCACAAATCAAAAGAATTCAATTTTAGTTTATGCATTTTCCAAGAAAGAATCGTCAATATGATCTATCTCATTGACTCCTCTAATGATAAAATATTCTCAAAGATGTTTTGTTAGTATTGGTGGGAAAAGCTTTCCACGGTTCCATTCATTCTAAATGCACTGACCGTACTTTTTAGGTCTTTATTGATTCTCTTCTCTCTTTTTGATTCTCTGTTTGAACTTAATTCATTTTTTTTCATCATTTGAAGTCTCTACTATTTCTTTCTACATTCTTTCCCTTTTCGGTTTCCAGGAAACCACTGAGCTTGGCCTTGTTTGGTGAACTGCATTGTCATGATTGCATCAAAATGTTTAGCACTCGAAGCCTGTTGCTGAGCATTGTGGATAAGAATGTGGTTCACAAAGGATGATAAATCCTTGTGTTCTGATTCTTATTTTGACATGCTCTTGCCATTTAACCTAGTATAAGAATACATGGACCCCAATCAGAAGACTGGAGGGTTTCTTCTGCTCAGTGAATGGATGGAGGGTCTACCTTCAATTGCTAAACATACCATGGAATTGGAATTATAGAATGTGAGAGCTGAAGGGGCCTTAGAGGTCACCTGAGCCAGTTCCATGGATCAGAAACCAAAGTCTTGAACAGCTAAATGATTTTTCAAGGACTCACAATTAGTTATTGATAGACTTGGGCCAATCCCCAATTCTTTTGACACTTCAACCTGTGGATGTTTCATTAAATCCAACCTCTCTAGGTCACACCTGTATAGTTCAGCCAATTTTCAGCTAAGATTTGGGGCTACTCACAAATGTGGGCTTTATTCTAAAACTGTTAAGCTGTTACTAACTGTTATACATCTTTTCCAAATTCAACAGAACTCCAAACAAACCTGACATGTTTGTGGTTAAACTGGAAGACTAACTAGTATCCTTTAGTTTTCACACATTAACTAAGGCCCGAGTTGGAAAAGTAATTGTACTCTTTCTTTGGTGCCATTGTTCAGAACTGTAGGAGTTATTTAATCTTATTTTTTCATTTGTAACAGCTTTTAGGAAGCTGGATAAAATAACATTGACACCTAAAATTGGTATTTTTTTATAGAGTATACAAAGACCTCTTTGTTTTGCTTCTGTAGGTGATGGCAGGTGTGTGCAATAATGATGAAAAATATTTGGTTGTGAAATTTTGAGAGTGAGATTTACACATTGATAGGTAAACAGACCTTACAAAATTTGTTCTCTTAGTCATAGGCAAAGAAACACATTTTGAAACAAGTAAGTAGAACATTAAAATTTCACATGTATGTATATATATGCAGAATTTGATGCAGAAATTTGACAAAACTTCTTGCAACTGAATAGTATCATTTAATGGTTGAGAAACAGCCTGTAGCAGTTACAGGCACATGGCTGGTGTTCAGGAGTTATTGTGGAATGAATAAAGGAGCCAGTAACCTTTTAAAAGTTATTGGTTACATGTGACATTTGAATATAGTGTAGGATAAATTGAAAACATAGCTAGCTATAGTGCTTTGGAAATAAGATGTTAAGGATAATTAGATGTTTCTTCATTGACTTATTTTGTTTCCACTATCATTTTTAATCCATTTATAAAATATGTTAGTAGATTTCAGTTTTAAATCCAATTTGGAACAAAAGGAGATATAAATATACCTTGTATTCTGCTTACACAATAAAAATGCTTTTATGAGTATTAAGGATATTTTCTTCTGGATTATGATTCTTCACATGTATTATGATAATGCGGACCTGATATTGTTATAGCCTGCGGTATTGGGCTGTTTCTGAATGATAATGTGCCATATCTTGAAAGTCATCTTCAAAATGAAAATTTTGATGGCAATTTTGTTTCATAATACTACTTGTTTTTCCTTAAAGCTTTATTGTTGAGCAGAGGCTCTAGAAATATGTATTAAAGCTAGTTAGATTTTAGCATAACTCAAATTTTGCTCTTTGAATTGATTTTCAGAGTTCGTTGGTTGAGGCCATGTGCCATGGATGTGATTACCTGGAACAAGTGCATGGACATGCTTCAAGAAATAAGCAAATAATAGCACATTGAAGAATATAATTAATATAATTATATAAAGTAAAAGAAGTATTATAAAACATTATAATGCATATACATAAAACACATTTAACCATTATAGCATTTATCAACATAAAATTAGAATGCATAGGTAAAAATTATGACAGTTTTAGAGGTTGAAATTCAGCCTATTATTTGGATGTTAACATGGGGTAGGAATACTGTTTAATTTCTTTTTCAACACCTAAGGTCATTGTTAGCATCATTCTTTTAGTATACTAAATTCTTGAATGATTCTTTCCCAGTGGAAATGTTAGTTATTAATATTCATATGTAGTCTTTAATCCTTTTATTACCTCTTCAACCAGCTATAGCCAGTTTTTTTTAACTAGACCTTCAGATCCTATATCTACTTCTGGTTACCATCTCAGGCTCTCTCTGGCCAAAGCAGGGATTATCTAAAGCAGTGATATCAGCGTAGACGGTCAGAGAACTGTTTGTTACCGGTGGCGTAAGGAAATGTGACCAAAACGCAAATCCATACACTCTTTACTTCATCAAGAAAAGCTTGCTTAATGATGTGGCTGATTTAAATTCTGGCACGGCTCTTTATCTCATAGCAGACCAGTAACAATCAGTTTGAGGCCTGGCATTGCCAGCAGGCCACTCCTGGAGGAGCACTGAGTGCAGGTCCATTCCTCACCTCTGCTGCTGAGGCCAGAGTGACTCATGTCAGGTTGGGGACCAGACCACATTCATTGTGTGGAACTGGGGCCAGAGTGGGACCAGTTGGGCCATGTGGAGCATGGCCATGGAAGGAAGTTGAAAAAGCTGAAACAAAATGAAAAATACTACCTGGAATTATGAACTATATAAAGTTTCATACTTAGAAATAAGAGAAAACAGTGGCCTTGCAGCCAGCCCTTGTGCCAGGTCTCTAAGTAGGTGGGTTCTACTTCTAGCTATAGGGCCAACTAGAGTTTAGAGAAACTTCTCTTGGTAAGGAAAACCTAAATAGGCTGGATAAAATGTGTTTTTTGAAAAGTAATTTTTAAAGCATGGCTGAGCTGGCAGAAACATAAGGGAATCTCTTGGAGGACAGAGATGAAAAGGCAGTATGAATCAGGAGGGGTAAGTAGCCACTGGAGCCAGCTTTTGTCCCTGAGGTATCTAATGATCTCCAGTGGCCCCAAGCCTGGGTTTTAACAGGCCGTGTGTAGGGGGCTCAGGCGATAGAGCCTGAGGCTGAAGAGTTGGCAACCATATGATTAAAACCTCAGTGGATGAGGAAAAACCTGCTCTGGAGAGGGAGTGGTAGAAACCTTGTGCTCTCATGTATGTATGTATGTATATATGTATGTATGTATATGTGTGTATATGTGTATGTATGTTCCTATGTATGCATTTATGTAAATATGTGTATGTCTATCTATCTATGTATCTATCTATCTATCTCTGCTTTGGTTGTGGGTGAAATGGGAAAAACAGTCTCCCATGAGAATTTCTAACTACAAGCCTGCATGAAGGTAGGTTTTGGGTTTGAATTCACACTCCTTGCAGAGCCTGAGAACCCCCAAGTTGAATGTTTAGTTGAACGTGGTCTTAGAGAACTTAGAGTACTCCTGACTCCTGATAGAAGGAAAGGGAAAACTCTTCTAGAAGAACACAATTTAAATCCTTATAGAATTCCCACAAATAAAGTTTAAGGACCATGAATTCACAGTAAAGATCCCCTTTCCCCCTCAAAACAACCATAAGAAAATAAGCCACCATAAGAAAGAGTTAATAGAAAAAACACACTGCAGAATCAGTTCCACATAGACTGCAGTTTGGAACAGTATATTTCAGAGTGTAAAATAAGTCTGCCTAATATATTTAAAGAAATCAAAGGGGCTTTTGAGATTTGAAATGGAACCAATTAGAACTCATAGAAATCAAAATATAATGAAAGTGGAAATTCTTGGAATTAGACCTTCCTTGATCTCCTCACAGGATCCTGGAACTTACACTTATTTTCCCCACATCTTTCTGTAACTTTTCTAAATCTTTGCATCATCCTTCTAGTGAGAACACCAGTATTTTCAAATCAGCCAGAGAAAAGTTATGTAGCTTTTCTAGAATAGCACATCAGTCTCTGAACTCCAGGGCAGAAGAAGGAAAAAGGTATATTATAATCACACACAACCTACATTTGTAAGAATACACCACTGTTATTTTTTTTTCCCCAGTAAAATGGATTTTTTCCAATTGCTTATCTGCCTTTCTTACTGCCTCTCTTAGCTTTAGCTTTTACAGTGTTAGCTCTTTATACTCGAACTTTTTACATTGAACAGTTTTAATTGGAACATGCACCAGATTTAATAAAGAAAAGAACTCCCTGATTCATTAAAACATTTAAAAATAGACTTTATTTTTCAGGACAGTTTTAGGTTTACAGAAAATTGTGCAGAAAGTGTACTCATATACCCACTCACAGTTTTTTCCCTTTTACTATCATCTGGCTTTCGTGTGGTACATTTACTACAACTGATGAACAAATATCGATGCATTATTAATGTTCATATTTTACATTAGGGTTCATGCTTTGTGTTGTACAGTCTATAGATTTTTTTTTTATAAACTTATTTATTTTTGGCTGCATTGGGTCTTTGTTGCTGTGCATGGGCTTTCTCTAGTTGCGGAGAGCCGGGGCTACTCTTTGTTGTGGTGCGCGGGCTTTTCATTGCAGTGGCTTCTCTTGTTGTGGAGCACAGGCTCTAGGTGCGCAGGCTTCAGTAGTTGTGGCACATGGGCTCAGTAGTTGTGGCTCGTGGGCTCTAGAGAACAGGCTCAGTAGTTGTGGCGCACGGGCTTCGTTGCTCTGCGGCATGTGGGATCTTCCCAGACCAGGGATTGAACCCGTGTCCCCTGCATTGGCAGGCAGATTTTTAACCACTGTGCCACTAGGGAAGTCCCTAGATTTTTTAAAAAGATTTTTTGATGTGGACCATTTTTAAAGTCTTTATTGAATTTGTTACAATATCGCTTTTGTTTTATGTTTTGGTTTTTTGTTCCTGAGGCATGTGGGATCTTATCTCCCTGACCAGGGATCGAACCTTCACCCCCTGCACTGGAAGGCGAAGTCTTAACCACTGGACCACCAGGGAAGTCTCCAGTCTATAGATTTTAATAAACGCATAAAGTCGTATTTCTACCATTACAATATCATGCAGAATAATTTCACTCCCTAAAAATCCTGTGTTCTTCTGATTCATTCCTCCTCCTATTCCTCTGAACCCCTCGCAACCACTGTTCTTTCTTCTATGGTTTTGCCTTTTCCAGAATGTCATGTACTTGGAATCACGTGGTATATAGACTTTAAAACATAATAGATTATTTTTTGAGCAGTTTATGTTTACAGAAAAAAAGTGAGCAAAAAGCACAGAGTTCCCATGTATCTTTTCACCACTATTGGGGCCCCGAAATTTCCCCTATTATTAATGTCTTGCATTAGTGTGGTGTGTTTCTTACAATTGATAAGACAATATTGAACATTATTTTTTTTTTAAATAAATTTATTTTATTTATTTATTTTTGGCTGCGTGGGGTCTTTGTTGCTGTGCGCGGGCTTTCTCTAGTTGCGGCGAGCGGGGGCTACTCTTCATTGTGGTACGTGGGCTTCTCATTGCGGTGGCTTCTCTTGTTGTGGTGCAGGGGCTCTAGGTGCGTGGGCTTCAGTAGTTGTGGTGCGTGGGCTCAGTAGTTGTGGCTCGTGGGCTCTAGAACGCAGGCTCAGTAGTTGTGGCGCACGGACTTAGTTGCTCCATGGCATGTGGGATCCTCCCGGACCAGGGCTCGAACCCATGTCCCCTGCATTGGCAGGTGAATTCTCAACCACTGCACCACCAGGGAAGCCCCCTGATACATTATGATTAACTAAAGTCCATAGTTGTGTTGTACATTCTGTGGGTTTTAACAAGTGTGTTACATGTACCCATCATTACAGTATCATACAGAATAGTTGCTTCATTGCCCTAAAAATCCCATGTGTACCACCTATTCATCCCTCCCTCTCCCCCCATGAATCCCTGGCCCCCTATCTTTTTACTGTCTTCATAGTTTTCCAAAATGTCATATATTTACTGTCATATAGTTTTCAGAATGTCATATAGTTGGAATAATACAGTGTATAGAATTTTCAGATTGATCACTTTCACTTAGCAATGTGTATTTAAAATTTATTCATGTCTTTTTTGTGGATGGACCTAGAGACTGTTATACAGAGTGAAGTAAGTTAGAAAGAGAAAAACAAATATTGTATATTAACGCATATATGTGGAATCTGAAAAAATGGTACAGATGAACCGGTTTGCAAGGCAGAAATAGAGGCACAGATGTAGAGAACAAACGTATGGACACCAAGGGGGGAAAGCGGGGGTGGGGTGTGGTGTGATGAATTGGGAGATTGGGATTAACATGTATGCACGGATGTGTATAAAATAGATAACTAATAAGGACCTGCTGTATAAAAAACCATAAATAAAATTCAAAAAAAATTTATTCATATCTTTTTGTGGCTTAATAGCTCATTTCTTTTTAATCGATGAAAAATATTCCATTCTGTGGATCTACCACATTCATCTACCAAAGCACATTTTGCTTGCTTCCAAGTTTTGGCAATTACGAATAAAGCTACTACAAACATTTGGATGCAGGTTTTTGTGTGGCCATAAAATTTCAGCTTATTTAGGTAAATACCAGGAGAGCGATTATTGAGTCTTATGGCAACCTATGTTTAACTTTTTAAGAAATTGTCAAACTGTCTTCCAAAGTGGCTATAGCATTGCATTTCCACCACCGAGGAATGAGAGTTCTTATTGGTCCACATCCTTGTCAGCATTTGGTGGAGTGTAGATTCAAGCTTTCGACCTAGTGGGAGAGGATAGGACTGGTAAACAAATATGATAATATAAAGCAGAAAAAACAAGGGACATGAGAGAAGTGCAAAGAAAGTGCTATAATTTGTTCAAAATAGAGAAGGATTATAACGGAGGGATCTGGAAAGGCTATGTGGAAAATGTGAAATCTGAGTTGAATCTTGGGAAATGTGTAGGGCTTTCCTTTGTGCAGATGGGAGTGGGTATTATAGAAAGAAGATACTTTGTAGAAAAGGGCTAGTTACGGGAAAGCTTGGGCCATTTTAGGGAATAGTAGGCAAGATCAGTGGCTTTTATAGATTAATACAAAGGTTTGACTTCATGCTAATGACACAGAGATACATGACATTTTGGAAATGTGAACTTTTCTGAAGCAAGAATGTGAACCAGGCTTTCTGCAGCGCTCTTGTTTGGGAGAGGGTCACTTAGTGAGTGTGCACCCTAGCTGCCAGCCCAGCATCTACCGCCAACACAGCTCTCCTAGTCTCAACTTGACATCACATGGACCTTAACACTTGTGGGTATTAAAAGCTATGTTCTATGGGTTTCTTTTTATTATTATTAAAAAAACTCTTCTAGTGGTGGTGATTGAGATTTGCAAAGAGGGCAAAGACATTGGTGCTTAGTAACAATGACAGTTGCTTCAGATAAATGTAGAAGTGGAATGCTGAATTTGTTATTCGATCAGATTGGTGACAGGAGTTTGGAATTTTGCAAATGACGTGGGACAAAGCCTTTCTATGATCAAGGGTCTGCTTGTATCCAGTTTGACTGGAAGGGAACACAGGAAAATAAAATTGTAAAAGTAGAATAGGGCCATATTTAATGGCAGGATATGGCAGACTGATAAAGTTGTATGAGCAGCTGTTTGATATGACCTGAACTGAATTTAGAGAAAAGTTTTTTGGTGTGTTAATTAAACTTATCCTATCAACAAAGGCGATGCTGAAAGTTACTATAAGGACTATTCAAACAAGTAGAAGTTCAGTAAAATGAAATGATTCACATAATAGATGTTTTATTCTCAAGGCTTCTGTTCTCCCAGTTTTGCACCCTGCATGAAGATTGTAGGTTGTGTTGGATTTTTCTGTAGTCTCCATCTCTCTAGGTAGTTTTTCTATCTCTCTAGAAGAACTGCAATCATATTTGTTATAAAATGATTATAACATGTCTTTGGTAGACATTACCAGTTGCCTACCCCGTTTACCCTTCTTCCTTACTGATAAAACTCTGGGACAGCCATATGCCTAGTTAACAATACTCACGGTCTCAGATTCCCTTATATCTAGGGGTGGCCCTGTGCACCAGTTCTGGCCAATGGGGTAGAAGCAGGCACGTTCTGATAAAAAGAGAAAGACTCAGCTGACATATGCCCTTTGCCCTTCGTCCTTTCTCTTCTTCTTGGTTGGAGCATAGAAATATTTCTTGAACCTTCAGGAGGCATCTTGAGAACACGAGGGCAGAGCAGAAAGATGAAGGAGGATGGGGCAGTGATGCCATCATGAAGCCACTGCATCACCCCTTATCTGCTGACCTGTGACCTATCTCTTTTTTTAAATTAATTAATTTATTTTTGGCTGCGTTTTGTCTTCATTGCTGCGTGCGGGCTTTCTCTAGTTGTGGCGAGCTGGGGCTACTCTTCGTTGCGTTGCATGGGCTTCTCATTGCAGTGGCTTCTCTTGTTACGGAGCATGGGCTCTAGGAGCGCGGGCTTCAGTAGTTGTGGCATGCGGGCTTCCGTAGTTGTGGCTCTCGGGCTCTAGAGCACAGGCTCAGTAGTTGTGGTGCACAGGCTTAGTTGCTCCATGGCACGTGGGATCTTCCTGGACCAGGGCTCGATCCTGTGCTCCCTGCATTGGCAGGCGGATTCTTAACCACTGCACCACCAGGGAAGCCCTGACCTATCTCTTAAGTTAGAAAAACCAACCTTGGCTATGTCAGGCAGGTCTTGTAGGTTTTTTTTTTTTTTTTTAACGAAAGTAATACTCATTGATACGGTAGCCTACTTCCAGTCAGATATAAAATGTTTAACATTTCATGTTAGTGCATCAGTGGGATTAAGGGAATTAATGAGTCTTGCAGGGGAATTCTGTGGCACTTCAGTGTGTCTGCCTTGTGGGATGTGAGTTTCAACCCCATACTGAAAGTTACACCTTCCCCCGGTGGAAGCAGGTTATAACCTCTCCCCGTTGCTAAAGTGAATAGAGATGGCACAGAGGGCGAACATCAAGGGGAAGAACTCTGATCACAAGGAGCACAGAGTGCTCAAAGTAGTGCAGGAGCTTCCAGTAGACACAGAAGTCACTTTGCGGGTAAGCGAGTGATTAGCGACAGGCATTTCGCAGGATGTAGTGGAGGGAGCAAGCCTCCTGCAAAATGCCACTGGTGATGGCCCAGAGAGTATTTGCAGAGTAAATAGAAATGGTGATAAGAATCCTGGCACGATGGACTAACATTCTAGATCAGCACCATCCAAAGAAATACAGTACAACCAACATATATATCAATAACTTCAAGTCTTGTAATAGTAATAGTAATAGTCACTTTAAAAAGGTAAAAACAAACAGGTGAAGTTTTATTTAACCCAACACATTGCCTATTATTGTTTTAATGTGTAATCAATATAAAATAAAATAAAATTAAATTAAATATAAAATAAAATTAAAATTATTAATGAACTAATATATATACGTATCACATCTTGGTCTGGACTAGTCACATTTTAGGTGCTCAGTATCTACATGTGGCTAGTGACTACTGTATTGGACAGGGCAGTTTTAGAGAACAAAGTGATTTATATGCTATACAGATACATTGGTTTATTCTAAAAAAAAAAAAGTAAAAATTTTCACCAAAATTCTAATTGTCTAGGGTTGTAGAAGAAATATGCATAAGTTAACTTCTAGGAGAATCTAACAATGGTGAGGAAAACGTCCTATGGAAAATGTCCAGCCATCTTTTCAAAGAGTCACTTTTTAAAGTGAGCCTGACCTGGGTTGTTAGATATGACCTAAAAAAAAAAAGATGACCAAGAAATGAAAATTAAAAGATTTATTGAAACCACATGTGTAATCTTGGAAACAGAAAAAATACTCTCCATTTCACCTCTTGAGTATATTAAGAAGTAAGAAACTATTTGTGTCTTTTGGGGATTATTCACAATGTCTAGCTAAAATGTTGGGAATTTATTTAACTTGTTTTACCATTCTGCTGTTACAGCCTTTTCCTTCCTTAAATTGGGAGGGTTGAGAGAAGACAAATTTGAGGAACACAGAAAAGGCTTTATTACTTCATTGTTATAGTCATTGAGAGTCATATCAACTCAGTTTGTATTTGATTCCTGAAGTTAGAGTATCTCAACCATTTTTGTTTGGGCTTAATATTTGCTCATGTAATTGTTATTTATCTCAGTTCATTTAATGAATCAGATATTCCAAAGGGTATTTAACTCTACTTTCTTTTTGGTCAACCAGCATCAGATACTCTGTTTACCAGTAGCAAAGAGTCTGATGTCTCAGCAGGTCCCACCTTCACCCAAGTGCCTCCTGCTGGTAGTACTAGAGAACATTTAAAAAGATTTCTGCAGACATGCATGAAGTTTTTTAGTTTGTTTCGTTTTGGTATGACTAGAGACACCCTTTGTGAAGACAAAGTATTCTCTTGTGCCCAACTAGAAACAATAGATGACTGCTTCTGTTTTATTTTTATTTTTTTAATTGACGTATAGTTGATTTACCATGTTGTGTTACTTTCTGCTGTACAGCAGAGTGATTCAGTTATATACATATATATATTCTTTTTTAATATTCTTTTCCATTATGGTTTATCACAAGATATTGAATATAGCTCCTTGTGCTATACAGTAGGACCGTGTTGTTTATCCATTCTATATATAACAGTTTACATCTGCTAATCCCAAACTCCCAATCCACCCCTCCCCCAGCCGCTTTCCCCCTTGGCAACCATAAGGCTGTTCTCTATGTCTGTGAGAGATGACTGCTTCTAAAGATAAAGAAGGAGACTTCGTTGAAAGAGTTTTTATTTTAAAGTAATTATGTAAACCTGGTTAGCAAAAATGACTTTTTAGAGAATTCAAGGCAACCCAGAAGAATATAAAGAAGAAAGGAAAAACCACCCATAATGTCACTTCTTGGAAAGGTGACCTGTAATACAGCCATAGTTAACCTGTGGCCATTATCCTTCTGGACATTTTTCCTGTTCACATGCTTCTCTCTACCACCACACACATCCCCTCCCCTCTTGTCTCCTCCCTTTCCTTCTGGTTTTCTTTGTCTTTTTACAAAACTGAGACCGTATTCTACAGATATTTCATAGTCTGCTCTTTCCTTTAACATTCATTATGGGCACATTCCTATGTTAATAAAGTATATACCCACCTCATCATTTTAAATAGTATGCTACTATGATGAGTATATGAGTGTGTCTATTGAGCCAGTCCTGTAACTGTTCATGTCTAGTTATGGTCAGTATTTTTGTTGTTGTAAACCATGACGGAGTGAGCATCCTTGTCTATGCATTTGTTGAATTATTTTCTTAGGATAAAGTCCTAAGTGGAATTGCTGAGTCAGAGTATATGTAGAAAGAGTTTGGCTCTCGGTCGCCAAATTACCCTCCAAAGATGATGTTTAATTTATACATGCACTAACAGTGTTCTGGAGTGCTAGATCTATGCCTATAGTGTTATCATTAAAAAAATTTGTTGCCAGTCTGTTAGTTTAAAGCGGTATCATTGCTTTAGTTTGCATTTTTTGGTTACTAGTGAATTTGGACATGTTTTCAAATATTTATTGGCAGTTTGTATTTCTTCTTTGGTGAATTTTCTATTTATATATTCATTTTTAAGGATTAAGGTGTTTTTCTTTTCTTTTTAATATGTTGCTATCTTTATATATTTAGAACACATACTCTTTGTTACATGTTATAGACCTATTTCCAAAATGTTAAATTATACTTACTGTTTTCCAGTTTTTAAAAAAGTTTGCAAGGTGCTGTTTTTCTAGCTTATTATCGTGTGGAGTCATCTGTGAGAAGTATATGTGGGTTGTTGCAACTTGCTTTGTGTTTCTTGAAATGATACATCAAAAGTATTTATATCCTTTCATGTTGAAGCCCTGCATCTTTTCTAGAGTATGTTTTGAGTACATTGTGTCAAGGAAATCACCATCTAATTATGTTCCTGCTAAAGCGTCTGTTATTGACTTTGAAGTTTGCTGCTAATCTCTTCTTAGCTACATTTCTTTGGATCTAAGTTTTAGATAAGCAGTGGCAAGTGAAAACATAGAAGAATGTAATTTCTTTTCTTGAGGGAGTGTACTTTTAATATTTTAATTTAATGTTAAAAACAGAATTAGCCAACACCATTTTTATTTTTATTTATTCTATCTCTACATTATATGAAAACGCACATAATCAACATCAATGGTCTGAGATTATCCTTCAGAATATTTTCTGAGCTGGTTATTCAAGCAATGTACAGGCGTTAGTAAAGTCTTTAACAACGTATTAAGATTTGACAGACCTGTTAACTGATACTGTATCACGTACTTGAATGTTGAATGGTCTTATGCAAAAAAGATATGGTAACTAGGTGATGGGATGGAGATGGTAGCTAATGCTATGGTTGGAACCATTTTGCAACATATATCAATCAACACATTTGTGTACCTTAAACATATACAACGTTATATGTCAATTATATCTCAGTAAAGCTGGGGAACCAAAAACTTTTGAAATACTTAGTAAAAAGTAGGGCTTTTCATAGTTTGGAAAGTCTACCCCCTAATTGCTGTTTTTAGCTACTGTTACACTTTTGGGTATGAAAGTAACACGGTAACATTAAATTTGACTATGAAAGCTACTAATATATTAATATATTAAATTCATGTCCTAAGAATTTTAAATAGGGGACACAAGGCAAATAAATACATAAATAGTGGGAGAGTATAAACAATAATTTCAAGATTTTGAAGAATACAGTATAGAAGGTGGTATTTGATACTTTGGCAAATAGGAAAGAAAACTTTATAGGTAGGGCTTGAGTTCCTCAGAGAGAAGGAGGGGAATGGGACAAGTGGAGGAGGAACGATTGGATGCCACAAGGATACGGATGAGGATTGGCAGCCACGGAGGGCAGGCTCCAGGAATGGATCCTGATGTGGGGGTCAAGGACTAACCCTAGGCAGTCAGCTAGAACCTTATCAAAGTAGTGGGCTTGCATGACAAGATTGCATGCAATCTTTTTTCTTAGATTGCAGGCAATCTAAGAAAATGGGTAAAATGCTGAGATGTGCAAACATGAGAGGGGACAACATATGTGAAAGCAAGACAGAGAGCTCTAAAACCCTATGGTTCTATGAGTCTGTATGCTGGGAAAATGTAACCCTCACTGACCATGAATCTCTACTACAAATTTAAGGGAGAAGAATTGGGCTAAGGAAGAGAGATCGTGTAATTCATTATGATTTTTCTATGGTACCTAACTCACATTATGTATATTTTTAATTATTTGATTAGTTGACTAAAAATACCTTTGGAAACTGGGTCATAGTGTAATTCAAACTTTGTACATAATGTATTAAGACATAAACTTATGTAGTTTTTGAGAATTTTGTGTATATAATTTGGATCTTTTAAAAGTTGGCTTTGTTTTATAATGCTTGCTGGGTTTTAGCCATCCATTTTTAACCACATATTCCATTTAGACAAATTTCATAATTCTTAGAACTTTGATATTCTGACTTCTATATTCTTGACGCTGGATTGGGGAAGTCATGATGGTAACTCAGAGGAAATAGGGTGAGATCACAAGGGCTCAGTGGTCAAGATGGCTACATATTAAAATCTTTGAATCAGAGTGAAAAACAAGAAGACCACTCAGTGTCATTTGCAGAGCATCATTAGTCCCCTTGTTTTTGTAGTGCATTGTAGTTTGGAAAGTATTACTTTCCAAGGGACAAATAATACTTGTCCCTGTTGTTTGACTTGATCTTCATGACAGCCTTGCAGGTAGGTATAGTCATCACTACCTCTACTGTTGCAGGTGAGGACACCAAGACATGGGGCTTAGGTGACTTGCTTGTAACCCATATCTCCTGACTTCCGGGAAAGTTCTTTGAACATATATAGCCTCTGTCATCATTATTTGATCATAGCTCCCTAATTGGATGGTATCGGAAGGCAGTACTTTTGATTTTCTTCTTCTTTGTATGTGCCATACTATTTCAGGCTTAGTGGAATAGGTATTCAAATATTTGAATGAATCCTTTTTCCCAAGAAAGGTAATAATACAGCCCTACCTTAAATAGATTGTTAAAATCTGCCTTACTCTGGCAGATGTTTTGAAAAAAATTAGATACAGGGGTAGATCAACAGCCACACACTTAGCTCGATTCCTTTGGAGAGATTTATTGCAGCGGTTAAGCGTGCAGAATCAAGTGGGCAGACAAATCTTTTAATTAGCCCTTGATCATGGAGCTTACCTCATTCATTTCCTAGATCTGCAAGGGCACAAAGAGAGGTTGTTTCAAATAATTTTCATACTGTTTTTGTGGCTCATATACTTGACTGTTCAGGAGCTACTAGACCATAAAATCCAGCCAGTGAGAGCATTGGAAGTCCCAGAGCTCAAAGGTTTATTAAGTGGTGTGAAGCTCTATTGTTTTGTGCATGTGTTAAATAATTGCTGTCAGTGCAAGACTGTTAAAAATTCCCAGCTAGTAATAACACGAATAGTACTTTATGGCTTCAAAAGGAGATAAAAGAAATTTCTTATTCAGCATTTTGGCGGCATCACAGCAGATGTCAGTTTTGTTATTGTGAGGACTTTACTTTTGGCAGATGCTCTCCCTTCTGGCAACAGAGCTCTAATTACCATATAAATTAAGCTGGGAAATGAGCGGAGGGCACAAAGCCCGGCCCCTTCTGCTTATACCCACTTTGTGAGGGCTGCAGTGCCAAGCAGGCAGAACGGGGGCCCATGTGGTGGAGAGGGCTCCACCTCCCCTTTCTTTCCATTCAGATTGATTAGAGGAACATTAAGCTGCTTAGCTGCTGTGCAAACACAAGGATCATTCTTTCTTTTTCTCTCTCTCTTTTTTTTTTTTAACCCAGGGTCGTCTCTCCAACAGTATTCCATGAATTAGCCTAATCCATCCTGCTTTAATTCAGAGGCACTAATTATATTTCAGCATACATTCTTACACACTAAATTATAAGTATCCTTACTTTAATCAGTTGTAACTAGTCCTTAAATTGAGGGTTTAGTACTTTCCTTTTATGGGATAACAGGCTTTGCTGTTTTATGTGATGGGGTTAGACCCTTTAGGACTTAAGATGTGGATGATGCATTATTATTATTATTCTTTTTTCCTAAAGAGCTCGGTATTTTCTTCTAGCCAGAGTGTAATTCAAAACTTTATAATGTCCTTTTAAAATCTGTAAAATGGTGTTTGATGCTTAGGTAGATTTGGGATGTGAACAAATAACCACAATTTGTAGGGACATAATTATAATACAGATGAATAATGGTTTATAGTTGCAAAGCATTTCCCATGTAAATTATCTTGTTTGTTGTTTAAATAACCCTCAACATGGGCGATATAGGGATTCATATGTGGTGAGTGCTGCGGGCCACACAGTTAGTTGGTAGCATAGAATGGAAGGCTCATCTCACTTTGGGATGTTCTTTCCTCCCACTGTATGCTGCTTATTGACTGGAGGTTCCCCCCACTGTTAAGCTTACATACTTACAAAGTTCCTGATGAAATGACCCTTCCTATCAGCGTTCTTTATTTGTATTTTTATTAGGCTTGGTAGAAAATCATCACAATTTGTACCACTTAAAGAGAACCACCTGTGAACATTCAGCAAAATTTTACATTTTACTCACACCATAAAGTAAGAAACCGTAGTTTTTATTCTTCGGCTATTCTGGTTTCTTAAAACAATTATGCTTTAAAAAATATGTATCATAGGGTTTTAAGCGTCATTAGAAAATTATAAAGAAGACAGTCTGATGACTATCCCCTTGAGAACCGGCTATTCAGAGTGGTTAAGAGAACTACAGCGACTTCCTGTCTTCACAATAGGGCTGGGTAAGAACCACATCAGTTGAGAGATATATCAATTTCCTGTCCAGTGTCCCCCCCTCCCCCCATGAAAAAACTGTACACCCATTGATCCTTTCTGCTATCTTACCTCATTGGGATTTCTCCTCTTTAATAGATGAGACTGGGTGGAAATGACCTTGACTTGTCAAGGTCAGAGACTCATCCTGGAACTTAACTTCTTGAAGGAGAGTATTCAGCCATGGCAATCTCAGGCAGAGCTACTTGGTCACTGGACACTGCTCAGAGATCACTGGCTAAGGGACAAGAAGGGGCTGAAATCCACTGGGCTCCATTTGCTAAGTCCTGCTCATTGGCACCTGCTGAGTTCACTTGGAGGAAGGGGAGACTTTCTCTCTCTCTCTTTTTCTTCCAGTTTTATTGAGATATAATTGACATACAGCACTGTATAAGTTTAAGGTGTGCAGCATAGTGATTTGGTTTGCATACATCGTGAAATGATGACCACAGTAAGTTTAGTGAACATTCATCATCGCATATAGACACAAAATAAAAAGAAAAAATATTGTTTCCTTGTGATGAAAACTCTTAGGATTTACTCACTTAAAAACATTCATATATAATATGCAGCAGTGTTAATTGTATTTGTCATGTTGTTACATCCCTAGTACTTCTTTATCTCATAACTGGAAGTTTGTACCTTTTGTCTGCCTTCATCCAATCCCCCCTCTCCCCGCAGTACACCTCTGGTAACTACAAATCTGATCTCTTTTTCTGTGAGTTTGTTTGTTTGTTTTTGAAGTATAATTGATCTACAACACTATGTTAGCTCCTGGTGCACAAGATAGTGTTTCAATATTTCCATACATCACACAATGATCACCATGATAAGGGAGCGACTTTCTCTTTACGTGAAAGGCTCTAGTCGGTGACCAAGCACCTCAGTGAGGTTGCTTCTACCTGGAGGGGCACCTTTTCCAATTTGTCCAAAGGCATCCTGTGTAGGTGCTGCTTGTTGATGAGACTCAGGGCAGGGGCAATTGAACACCGTCTACCTAGTCACCAAGGCTAGACACTTCACATCTTCTACTCTCTCTTTTCTTTTTTAACTTGGGTGAATTGTTCAGGCACATTGCTCTTTAAGTGGACATAGAAAGTCTCCCTTTCCTAAACACTTGACTGGACCCTATTAATTATGCAAATATAAGGCAAATAAGTAACCACTATTCTGGGAGAAGAGTGACAGGAAATTTGTGGCCGGACAACATCGCCACTGTTAGTATCCCTTCGTGTGCGCTGCAGTTTGCCGGCACAGGGACCAGCGAGTGTCCGGGAGGGAAGGGAACCAGACTCTAGCCCCTTTCTCTTTCGATTCACTTTTACCAAAACCTCTCTGATGGATTGATGTTGCCCCAGGTGAGGTCCCTCGGAAGGAAAGAATTCCACCGCGGAGGAAGGAGGAGGTTGACTTGGTGACCCAGGCTTAACGTTAGGGCTTTTGGAAGCTCGTGGGGGAGGTTCTGATGGCTGAGCTTGGGTCCGTGGCACAGCACTGGTCCTTGGACAGAGTATGTGAGTGAAGGTAAAACAGCAACGCCCTGGGGTCCCTTGTGTGAGGCACTGCTGTACTCTGTGCAGGGATCTACATCAGGGTTCATGGCAGCAGTGAACAAAAATGGCCCATTTGTGGCTTTACCAGCAGCCATGGCAGCTAGAAATCTGGACCCATCTTAGACTGATTAGACTTTCCAGTTTCTTTCAGGCTGACGTTTGGAAGCAGGACAGGCCACAGACGTTCTGAACAATTTGGGGTTAGGGATTGGGGAGTAGCTTCTAGAGGGAGATAGTGAAGTTGCTGCTAATACTGTGGCTGATGGGGTATCAGAAACAATGAACGGAAAAATAAGAGATGGGACTCTATTCTTTACCCACAGTTGTGAAGGGAGCCATATCAGGAGATTCTTCCACCTCGTTGTCTTTCCAGTCCTTCTTCTCTGCTTCACCACATTAAATGGCCAGTCTCTCCAGGCCATTTCCACACTGCTACAAGAATGATCTTTCTAGAGTGCAAATATGGTATGTTACATTCCTGCTTAACATCTTTTTTTAAAAAAATTTATTTATTTATTTATTTGGCTGCACCAGGTCTTAGTTGTGGCACGTGGGATCTAGTTCCCCTACCAGGTATTGAACCCGGACCCCCTGCATTGGGAGCTCGGAGTCTTAACACTGGACCACAAGGGAAGTCCCCTGCTTAACATCTTATAGTGGCCCTGTAACCTTTAGGATAAAATCCAGATTCTTTGGCTGGGTGTGAATGGACCTTCACTCCCTGGTCAGAGCCTCTCTTCCGGCCCATCTCTTGCAGTAGCTTCCTGTCTTCCCCGTGTACCCACTGCTATGAACGACTAGCCATTTTCCAAACATACAAAGCTTTTTCATGTGAGTCTTAGCACAGTTTATTCTTCCCCCTGCTTTTCACTTTCTCGTCCTTAAAGGCTTATTCAGATGTCACATCCCTTGTCAAGCTTTTCTCTCCACACGTCTGTTTTTCCCGTGAGGCTGTGGACAGGGACTATGTCTTACTTATTCATTTCAGAATGAATTTACCTGATACCTGGCCCACGCCCGGCAATGGTGGAGTCTATTAATTTTGTGAAATGAAGAATGAATATGGAGGCTAAGTGTTTGGTACGAATGGAACCCTCCCCAAGGACCTCTGAAATCATGCTAGATAGATTTGTCCTCAAGGCCCAATTCAAGGCCTCTTGCCTGCTCCATCTTGCAATCTAGGGCAAGTTACTCCATTCCCAAAGAGGAGGAATGCTGTTTTACTTTGAAACCCTGACTAGGCCACATTTTCTAGGGCTGAAGCTTTCATGTGCGACTGTATGCCGTTTTTCTCTTTCTTTTTTCCACTGGCAGGAGTTGTGTGGGAGTGACTTATTTGGCATGGGAAGAGGCCTGGCCTGGTCCCTCCTCCTTCCTCTTTCTCTCTGTTTCATCCATCTTTCTCATCAGGAGGCAGGTAGATTCAGGGGCTGTGCTCTCTCCAGAGGTGGCCTGGAGTAAGTGGCAGTGGGCTTTGGATAGCTCTTCTCTTGCCTGTGGTCTGGCTCTATGGTGCCCTTTCCTGCCCTGCTGATGAACATTTCCTTCTGTCCCCATGCAGTGGTCAGCTCTCCTGGGGCTTGGATTAGGGCATGGCAGAATCATAGGGCAGGACTGTGCCCTGTTCTGTTTAGAAAAAGGCCTTTTTCATGGATCCATTCAGGTCTCAGCTAACATGAAATTGTGCAATTTGCACACGGTAACTTCCTCCAAGGATCTCTTAGATTGGGCCAAGACAGGATTTTCTAAATCATCGGAAAAACTCTACTGCGAACCATCTGAATCCAACCCTGAGAGCCTAATGTAATGCTGGGTTTTTTGTTTTTTGTTTTTTTTGGGTGAAGTAGAAAAGGATAGCTTTATCGCTTTGCCAGGCAAAAGGGGAAACAGCAGGCTCCTGCCTTGAAAAACTATGTGTCCCAACCAGGGAGGATTTTTTTTTTTTGCATATTAAATTTGTTTATTTCTTATCGTACTTGACATCTCATACTATATACCAAAACTGTCAGACTAAAATGTCTTTTGTAAATCATTGTGCTCTTTTGGAGTTAAGATACCTAAAGTAAGAAATATTAATCTGGAATGGGTCAGGTCCTGACAGCCTAAGTAAATGATCTTTTTTTTTTTTGAATTTTTGAATTTTATTTTATTTATTTTTTTATACAGCAGGTTCTTATTAGTTGTCCATTTTATACATATTAGTGTATATATGTCAATCCCAATCTCCCAATTCATCCCACAAACACCCCCCCGCCACTTTCCCCCCTTGGTGTCCATACATTTGTTCTCTACATCTGTGTCTCAATTTCTGCCCTGCAAACCGGTTCATCTGTACCATTTTCTAGGTCCCACATATATGCGTTAATATACGATATTTGTTTTTCTCTTTCTGACTTACTTTACTCTGTATGACAGTCTCTAGATCCATCCATGTCTCTACAAATGACCCAATTTCGTTCCTTTTTATGGCTGAGTCATATTCCTTTGTATATATGTGCCACATCTTCTTTATCCATTTGTCTGTCGATGGGCATTTAAGTTGCTTCCATGACCTGGCTGTTGTAAATAGTGCTGCAGTGAACATTGGGGTGCATGTGTCTTTTTGAATTATGGTTTTCTCTGGGTATATGCCCAGTAGTGAGTGGGATTGCTGGGTCTTATGGTACTTCTATGTTTAGTTTTTTAAGGAACCTCCATGCTGTTCTCCATAGTGGCTGTATCAATTTACATTCCCACCAACAGTGCAAGAGGGTTCCCTTTTCTCCACACCCTCTCCAGCATTTGTTGTTTGTAGATTTTCTGATGATGCCCATTCTAACTGGTGTGAGGTGATACCTCATTGCAGTTTTGATTTGCATTTCTCTAATAATTAGTGATGTTGAGCAGCTTTTCATGTGCTTCTTGGCCATCTGTACGTCCTCTTTGGAGAAATGTCTATTTAGGTCTTCTGTCCATTTTTGGATTGGGTTGTTGTTTTTTTAATATTGAGCTGCATGAGCTGTTTATACATTTTGGAGATTAATCCTTTGTCCACTGATTCATTTGCAAATATTTTCTCCCATTCTGATGGTTGTCTTTTCGTCTTGTTTGTAGTTTCCTTTGCTGTGCAAAAGATTTTAAGTTTCATTAGGTCCCATTTGTTTATTTTTGTTTTTATTTCCATTACTCTAAGAGGTGGATCAAAAAAGATCTTGCTGTGATTTATGTCAAAGAGTGTTCTTCCTATGTTTTCCTCTAAGGGTTTGATAGTGTCCGGTCTTACATTTAGGTCTCTAATACATTTTGAGTTTATTTTTGTGTATGGTGTTAGGGAGTGTTCTAATTTCATTCTTTTACATGTAGCTGTCCAGTTTTCCCAGCACCATTTATTGAAGAAACTGTCTTTTCTGCATTGTATATCCTTGCCTCCTTTGTCATGGATTAGTTGACCGTAGGTGTGTGGGTTTATCTCTGGGCTTTCTATCCTGTTCCATTGATCTATATTTCTGTTTTTGTGCCAGTACTATATTGTCTTGATTACTGTAGCTTTGTAGCATAGTCTGAAGTCAGGGAGTCTGATTCCTCCAGCTCTGCTTTTTTCCCTCAAGACTGCTTTGGCTATTTGGGGTCTTTTGTGTCTCCATTCAAATTTTAAGATTTTTTTGTTCTAGTTCTGTAAAAAATGCCATTGGCAATTTGATAGGGGTTAAATTGAATCCGTATATTGCGTTGGGTAGTATAGTCATTTTCACAATGTTGATTCTTCCAAGCCAAGAACATGGTTTATCTCTCCATCTATTTGTATCATCTTTAATTTCTTTCATCAGTGTCTTATAGTTTTCTGCATACAGGTCTTTTGTCTCCCTAGGTAGGTTTATTCCTAGGTATTTTATTCTTTTTGTTGCCATGGTAAATGGGAGTGTTTCCTTAATTTCTCTTTCAGATTTTTCATCATTTGTATTTAGGAATGCAAGATTTCTGTGCATTAATTTTGTATCCTGCAACTTTACCAAATTCATTGATTAGCTCTAGTAGTTTTCTGGTGGCATCTTTAGGATTCTCTGTGTGTAGTATCATATCATCTGCAAACAGTGACAGTTTTACTTCTTCTTTTCCATTTTGTTTTCCTTTTATTTCTTTTTCTTCTCTGATTGCTGTGGCTAGACTTCCAAAACTATATTGAATAATAGTGGTGAGAGTGGACATCCTTGTCTTGTTCCTGATCTTAGAGGAAATGCTTTCAGTTTTTCACTGTTGAGAATGATATTTGCTGTGGGTTTGTCGTATATGGCCTTTATTATGTTGAGGTCGGTTCCCTCTATGCCGACTTTCTGGGGAGTTTTTATCATAAATGGGTGTTGAATTTTGTCAAAAGCTTTTTCTGCATCTGTTGAGAGGATCATATGGTTTTTGTTCTTCAGTTTGTTAATATGGTGTATCACAATGATTGATTTGCATATTTTGAAGAATCCTTGCATCCCTGGGATAAATCCCACTTGATCATGGTGTATGATCCTTTTAATGTGTTGTTGGACTCTGTTTGCTAGTATTTTGTTGAGGATTTTTGCATCTATATTCATCAGTGATATTGGTCTGTAATTTTCTTTTTTTGTAGTATCTTTGTCTGGTTTTGGTATCAGGGTGATGGTGGCCTCATAGAATGAGTTTGGGGGTTTTCCTTCCTCTGCAATTTTTGGAAGAGTTTGAGAAGGATGGGTGTTAGCTCTTCTCTAAATGTTTGATGGAATTCACCTGTGAAGCCATCTGGTCCTGGGCTTTTGTTTGTTGGAAGATTTTTAGTCACAGTTTCAATTTCATTACTTGTGATTGGTCTGTTCATATTTTCTATTTCTTCCTGGTTCAGTCTTGGAAGGTTATACCTTTCTAAGAACTTGTCCATTTCTTCCAGGTTGTCCATTTTATTGGCATAGAGTTGCTTGTAGTAGTCTCCTAGGATGCTTTGTATTTCTTCACTGTCTGTTGTAACTTCCCTTTTTCATTTCTAATTTTATTGATTAGAGTCCTCTCCCTCTTTTTCTTGATGAGTCTGGCTAATGGTTTATCAATTTTGTTTATGTTCTCAAAGATCCAGCTTTTGCTTTTATTGATCTTTGCTATTGTTTTCTTTGTTTCTATTTCATTTATTTCTGCTCTGATCTTTATGATTTCTTTCCTTCTACTAACTTTGGATTTTGTTTGTTCTTCTTTCTCTAGTTCCTTTAGGTGTAAGTTTCGATTGTTTATTCGAGATTTTTCTTGTTTCTTGAGGTAGGCTTGTATTGCTATAAATTTCCCTCTTAGAACTGCTTTTGCTGCATCCCATAGGTTTTGGATCGTCATGTTTTCTTTGTCAGTTGTCTCTAGGTATTTTTTGATTTCCTGTTTGATTTTTTCATGATCTCTTGGTTATTTAGTAACATATTGTTTAGCTTCCATGTGTTTGTGTTTTTTATGGTTTTTTTCCCTGTAACTGATTTCTAATCTCATAGCGTTGTGGTCAGAAAAGATGCTAGATATGATTTCAACTTTCTTAAATTTACTGAGGCTTGATTTATGACCCACGATGTGATCTGTCCTGGAGAATGTTCCATGTGCACTTGAGAAGAAAGTGTGATCTGGTGTTTTTTGGATGGAATGTCCTAAAAATATCAATTAAATCTATCTGGTCTGTTGTGTCATTTAAAGCTTGGGTTTCCTTATTAATTTTCTTTTTGAGTGATCTGTCCATTGGTGTAAGTGAGGTGTTAAGGTCCCCCACTATTATTGTGTTGCTGTCGATTTCCTCTTTTAGAGCTGTTAGCAGTTGCCTTATGTATTGAGGTGCTCCTATGTTGGGTGCATATATATTTGCAATTGTTATATCTTCTTGGATTGATCCCTTGATCATTATGTATTGTCCTTCCTTGTCTCTTGTAACATTCTTTATTTTAAAGTCTATTTTATCTGATAGGAGTATTGCTACTCCAGCTTTCTTTTGATTTCCATTTGCCTGGAATATCTTTTTCCATCCCCTCACTTTCAGTGTGTATGTGTCCCTAGGTCTGAAGTGGGTCTCTTGTAGACAGCATATATATGGGTCTTGTTTTTTGTTTGTTTTTTAAAAAATTAATTAATTAATTAATTTGTTTTTGGCTGCGTTGGGTGTTCGTTGCTGCGCGCGGGCTTTCTGTAGTTGTGGCAAGCGAGGGCTACTCTTCATTGCAGTGCATGGGCTTCTCATTGCGGTGGCTTCTCCTGTTGCAGAGCACAGGCTCTAGGCACGCGGGCTTCAGTAGTTGTGGCACGTGGGCTCAGTATTTGTGGCTCGCGGACTCCAGAGCACAGGCTCAGTAGTTGTGGCACATGGGCTTAGTTGCTCTGCGGCATGTGGGATCTTCCTGGACCAGGGCTCGAACCCGTGTCCCCTGCATTGGCAGGCGGATTCTTAACCACTGCACCACCAAGGAAGTCCCTAGGTCTTGTTTTTGTATCCATTCAGCAAGCCGGTGTCTTTTGGTTGGAGCATTTAATCCATTCACATTTAACGAAATTATCGATATGTATGTTCCTATTACCAGTTTCTTAATTGTTATGGGTTTGTTTTTGTAGGTCCTTTTCTTCTCTTGTGTTTCCCACTTAGAGAAGTTCCTTTAACATTTGTTGTAGAGCTGGTTTGGTGGTGCTGAATTCTCTTAGCTTTTGATTGGCTGTAAAGCTTTTGATTTCTCCATCAAATCTGAATGAGATCCTTGCCGGCTCGAGTAATCTTGGTTGTAGGTTCTTCCCTTTCATCACTTTAAATGTCATGCCACTCCCTTCCGGCTTGCAGAGTTTCTGCTGAGAAAGCAGCTGTTAACCTTATGGGAGTTCCCTTGTATGTTATTTGTTGTTTTTCCCTTGTTGCTTTCAATAATTTTTCTTCTTCTTTAATTTTTGTCAATTTGATTACTATGTGTATTGGCATGTTTCTCCTTGGATTTATCCTGCCTCGGACTGTCTGCGCTTCCTGGACTTGGGTGGCTATTTCCTTTCACATGTTAGGAAAGTTTTCAACTATAATCTTTTCATATATTTTCTCGGGTCCTTTCTCTCTCTCTTCTCCTTCTGGGACCCCTATAATGTGAATGTTCTTATGTTTAATGTTGTCCCAGAGGTCTCTTATGCTGTCTTCATTTCTTTTCATTCTTTTTTCTTTATTCGATTCCACGGCAGAGAATTGCACCATTCTGTCTTCCAGGTCACTTACCCGTTCTTCTGCCTCAGTTATTCTTCTGTGGATTCCTTCTAGTGTATTTTTCAATTCATTTATTATTGTTCATCTGTTTGTTTGTTCTTTAATTCTTCTAGGTGTTTGTCCTTTAATTCTTCTAGGTCTTTGTTAAATATTTCTTGCATCTTCTCGATCTTTGCCTCCCTTCTTTTTCCGAGGTCCTGGATCATCTTCACTATCATTATTCTGAATTCTTTTTCTGGAAGATTACCTATCTCCATTTCATTTAGTTGTTTTTCTGGGGTTTTATCTTGTTCCTTCATCTGGTACATAGCCCTCTGCCTTTTCATGTTGTGTATCTTTCTGTGAATGTGGTTTTTGTTCCACAGGCTGCAGGATTGTAGTTCTTGCTTCTGCTGTCTGCCCTCTGGTGGATGAGGCTATCTAAGAGGCTTGTGCACGTTTCCTGATTGGAGGGACTGGTGGTGGGTAGAGCTGGGTGTTGCTGTGGTGGGCAGAGCTCAGTAAAACTTTAATCTGCTTGTCTGCTGATGGGTGGGGCTGGGTTCCCTCCCTGTTGGTTGTTTGGCCTGAGGCAACCCAACACTGGAGCCTACCTGGGCTCTTTGGTGGGGCTAATGGCGGACTCTGGGAGGGCTCACGCCAAGGAGTACTTCCCAGAACTTCTGCTGCCAGTGTCCTTGTCCTCACGGTGAGCCACAGCCACCTCCATCTCTTCAGGAGACACTCCAACACTAGCAGGTAGGTCTGGTTCGGTCTCCTATGGGGTCACTGCTCCTTCCCCTGGGTCCTGATGTGCACACTACTTTGTGTGTGCCCTCCAAGAGTGGAGTCTCTGTTTCCCCCAGTCCTGTCAAAGTCCTGGAGTCAATCCTGCTAGGCTTCAAAGTCTGATTCTCTAGGAATTCCTCCTCTTGCTGCCGGACCCTCAGGTTGGGAAGCCTGACGTGAGGCTCAGAACCTTCACTCCAGTGGGTGGACTTCTGTGGTATAAGTGTTCTCCAGTTTGTAAGTCACCCACCCAGCAGTTATGGGATTTGATTTTATTGTGAATGCGCCCCTCCTACCATCTCATTGTGGCTTCTCCTTCATCTTTGGATGTGGGGTATCTTTTTTGGTGAGTTCCAGTGTCTTCCTGTCAATGATTGTTCAGCAGTTAGTTGTGATTCTGGTGCTCTCACAAGAGGGAGTGAGCGCACATCTTTCTACTCCACCATATTGAACCGGTAATCTCCCACACAGGGATTTTTATGCAGAAGTTTGCCTTAAAAGATATTTATGACAAAAAAGAAAAGAAATTCCTCCCAATTCTATATTGTGATGTTGGAATGATACGTTACCAAAGAGAGAAGGATACAGAATACGATTTCATATTTACAGTTTGGTGAGATAGTCTTTGATGACTGTAAACCAAAGCGTTATCTGTAGGAAGTTACAGGAAGCATTTTTAATTAAAAATATGCTTTCTAAATTTGTTTTTGTCTGTTTTCTTTATTGAAGTGAGGCAACTGGTTTTGTATTTTGCACTGCTAATATTTTGGGAAAGCCATAATAAAGGAGGAAATAAGGTTTTGAGATGAAAGAAACGGTGTGGAGGTGCCACCTAGTGGTCACATCATCGTGTCTGTATTCTCCTTCTTGCCAGTGGTAATTGGAAGTCAGTGGAGGGTTGCTTGGTAGAGTTGGGGTTTCCTGGAGGATCTCTTTAAGATATAAGTGGTGAATCGATTAGCATATTGTTGTCTTGATAGGATAATGTTTTTCCCTTCGTTTTATGGTCACTAAAATTATCCTGCTCCAAATTCATTATTTAAAATAACTTGTATTAGCTGGATGGTTTTTGTTATCCTTTTTGCTAGTGTTAACTAATTATGCCAGCAAGATTTGAGTTATACTTGAAAATCATAGCTTCGTGACTTTTTCACCATTTCGTTGAAATGATCTGACATGTGAACATACAGAAGACATGTCGTGTGTCTGGAGTGTATTGCGGGACCTAACCGAAGTCTGGATGATGGCCAAGTGCTGTGAAATTTCATTAAAAGTCTTTCTTCTTCTTTTAGGATTAATCTGTCTTTAGAATAATTCCATAGAAGAAAAAGATCAATGGGAAAACTCATCTTTTAGAATTTTTTTTTCAGATTAGCTGTGTTCAGCAAGCACATACCTCATTAGAAAGATAGCCTCTACTGTTAGACAGTTGACTGTACTAATTTCTTTTCTTTACCCTTAAACCACGTGTAATCCAGAATCATGTCAAATATTGAAGTTTTTCAAAACAAACTGCTAGTGATAGAGATCTTAAGAGTGATCAAAATTCCCAGAGATGTATTTTATCTCCTCAGTGACGAGTAATCTTTGAAAGTTCCTCTGTTCGTGTGTATGATAGGGGGAGGGAGTTAGGGGTTGGGGAGGAATGTTTGCAGTAAAGGACTGTTACTGGGTTATAAAACAAATTTTCTCAGGATGATTTTTACTTTATTAGTATTGTTTTGGTATCTATTTTGGGCAGTATTTGCACAAAGAATCTTAACATCTGATTAGGTACTAACATTTTGTCTTTTACACATGAATAGTGGTTGTGGTTTTTTTGTCAAGGAAATTCTCATGGTGGAATTAAATAAAACATTAAAGAAACAACAGGAGAGCTCTTCAGAACAACGTAGACTTTAGCTAAAAACTTCCCGAAAGATGCTCTCTGAGATTTGCAAAGACAGCCCAGATAACACACCAGTCACTTAGATTGTAAAATGTCTACTGCATGGGGGTCATTGCTGAGAAGAATACAAAAGTATGTATGATGGAGTCTGTGTTCTCAAGGTCCTAGTAAGAGGCAGTATTGAGACAAGTGTGGAGCCAAATTGTCTGTGTTTGAGTCCCTGCTCTGTCCCTTACTAGTAGTGTGACTTTTGAGAAGTTACTTGACCTCTCTCTGCCTCAGTTTCTTCCTCTGTGAGTGGAGATAATAAGAACTGACCTTGTAGGGTTGAATGGAAAGTTCTTAGGACAGTGCCTGGATATATGGGGACTCAGTCCACATCGGGTGTTCTCATCTCATCATCTGGTGAGGAAGCCAAAGCGTAGGCATCATACACAAGAGGACACTTCAACACTGTATTTGATCAAGTAGGAAATTGTTAGGACCATTTACTAGAATGGTTCACAAAAGACAAACCAGTATGAGCTAGGATATTTTAGAAAGGGAGGAAATAGGAATAGAACTGAGTTTTGAACACTTCAAAAAAAAAAAGATCTGAAGCCAGTTTTTCCTATTCAGATTTCAGTTGTGGAGAATTATGATTCTTTTTTTTTTTTAACATCTTTATTGGAGTATAATTGCTTTACAATGGTGTGTTAGTTTCTGCTTTATAACAAAGTGAATCAGTTATACATATACATATATCCCCCTATATCTTCCCTCTTGCGTTTCCCTCCCTCCCACCCTCCCTATCCCACCCTTCTAGGTGGTTACAAAGCACTGAGCTGATCTCCCTCTGCTATGCGGCTGCTTCCCACTAGCTATCTATTTTACATTTGGTAGTGTATATATGTCCATGACACTCTTTCACTTTGTCCCAGCTTACACTTACCATTCCCCCTCCCCGTGTCCTCAAGTCCATTCTCTAGTAGGTCTGTGTCTTTATTTCTGTCCTGCCCCTAGGTTCTTCATGACCATTTTTTTTTTTTTTTTAGATTCCATATATATGTATTAGCATACGGTATTTGTTTTTCTCTTTCTGACTTACTTCACTCTGTATGACAGACTCTAGGTCCATCCACCTCACTACAAATAACTCAATTTCGTTTCTTTTTATGGCTCAGTAATATTCCATTGTATATATGTGCCACATCTTCTTTATCCATTCATCTGTCGATAGACACTTAGATTGTTTCCATGCCCTGGCTATTGTAAATAGAGCTGCAATGAGCATTGTGGTACATGACTCTTTTTGAATTATGGTTTTCTCAGGGTATACGCCCAGTAGTGGGATTGCTGGGTTGTATGGTATTTCTATGTTTAGTTTTTTAAGGAACCTCCATGCTGTTCTCCATAGTGGCTGTATCAATTTACATTCCCACCAACAATGCAAGAGGGTTCCCTTTTCTCCACACCCTCTCCAGCATTTATTGTTTGTAGATTTTTTGATGATGGCCATTCTGACTGGTGTGAGATGATATCTCATTGTAGTTTTGATTTGCATTTCTCTAATGATTAGTGATGTTGAGCATCCTTTCATGTGTTTGTTGGCAATCTGTATATCTTCTTTGGAGAAATGTCTATTTAGGTCTTCTGCCCGTTTTTGGATTGGGTTGTTTGTTTTTTTGATATTGAGCTGCATGAGCTGCTTGTAAATTTTGGAGATTAATCCTTTGTCAGTTGCTTCATTTGCAAATATTTTCTCCCATTCTGAGGGTTGTCTTATCGCCTTGTTTAAGTTTTCCTTTGCTGTACAAAAGCTTTTAAGTTTCCTTAGGTCCCATTTGTTTATTTTTGTTTTTATTTCCATTTCTTAGGAAGTGGGTCAAAAAGGATCTTGCTGTGATTTATGTCAAAGAGTGTTCTGCCTATGTTTTCCTCTAAGAGTTTGATAGTGTCTGGCCTTACATTTAGGTCTTTAATCCATTTTGAGTTTATTTTTGTGTATAGTGTTAGGGAGTGTTCTAATTTCATTCTTTTATATGTAGCTGTCCAGTTTTCCCAGCACCACTTATTGAAGGGGCTGTCTTTTCTCCACTATATATTCTTGCCTCCTTTATCAAGGATAAGGTGACCGTATGTGCATGGGCTTATCTCTGGGCTTTATATCCTGTTCCATTGATCTATATTTCTGTTTTTGTGCCAGTACCATACTGTCTTGATTACTGTAGCTTTGTAGTATAGTCTGAAGTCAGGGAGCCTGATTCCTCCAGCTCGTTTTTTCTTCTCAAGATTGCTTTGGCTATTTGGGGTCTTTTGTGTTTCCATACAAATTGTGAAATTTTTTGTTCTAGTTCTGTGAAAAATGCCATTGGTAGTTTGATAGTGATTGCATTGAATCTGTAGATTGCTTTGGGTAGTAGAGTCATTTTCACAATGTTGATTCTTTCAATCCAAGAACATGGTATATCTCTCCATCTGTTTGTATCATCTTTAATTTCTTTCATCAGTGTCTTATAATTTTCTGCATCAGTGGGAGGGATCTGTGAAGGAGGAAAGGTTTCCACACACTAGGAAGCCCCTTTGCGGGCAGAGACTGCGGGTGGCAGAGGGGGGAAGCTTCAGAGCCATGGAGGAGAGCGCGGCAACTGGTGTGCGGAGGGCAAAGCAGAGAGATTCCCGCACAGAGGATCTGTCCTGACCAGCACTCACCAGCCGGAGAGGCTTGTCTGCTCACCCGCCAGGATGGGCGGGGCCTGGGAGCTGAGGCTCGGGCTTCAGAGGTTGGATCCCAGGCAGAGGACTGGGATTGGCTGAGAGAACACAGCCTGAAGGGACTAGTGCGCCACAGCTAGCTGGGAGGGAGTCCGGGAAAAAGTCTGGAGCTGCGGAAGAGGCAAGAGACATTTTCTTGCCTCTTTGTTTCCTGGTGTGTGAGGAGAGGGGATTAAGAGCGCCACTTAAAAGAGCTCCAGAGATGGGCACGAGCCGCGGCTATCAGTGCCGACCCCAGAGATGGGCATGAGATGCTAAGACTGCTGCTGCTGCAGCCACCAAGAAGCCTGTGAGCAAGCACAGATCACTATCCACACCTCCCCTTCCGGGAACCTGTGCAGCCCACCACTGCCAGGGTCCCGTGACCCAGGGACAACTTCCCCGGGAGAACGCATGGCGCGCCTCAGGCTGTTGCAATGTCATGCCGGCTTCTGCCGCCGCAGACTCACCCCACACTCTGCACCCCTCCCTCCCCTCGGCCTGAGTGAGCCAGAGCCCTCGAATCAGCTGCTCCTTTAACCCCGTCCTGTTTGAGTGAAGAACAGACACCCTCAGGCGACCTACACGCAGAGGTGGGGCCAAATCCAAAGCTGAACCCCAGGAGCTGTGCGAACAAAGAAGAGAAAGGGAAACCTCTCCCAGCAGCCTCAGGAGCAGCGGATTAATCTCCACAATCATTTTGATGTACCCTCCATCTGTGGAATACCTGAATAGACAGCGAATCATCCCAAATTGAGGAGGTGGACTTTGGGAGCAACAATATATATATATTTTTTCCTTTTTCTCTTTTTGTGAGTGTGTATGTGTATGCTTCTGTGTGTGATAGCTCTGCTTTTACCATTTGTCCTAGGGTTCTGTCTGTCCTTTTTTTTTTTTTTTTTTTTGTATAGTTTTTAGCGCTTGTTATCATTGGTGGAATTGTTTTTTGGTTTGGTTGCTCTCTTCTTTATTTTTTTTAATTACTTAAAAAAATTTTTCTTTAATAATTATTTTTTATTTTAATAACTTTATTTTATTTTATCTTCTTCTTTCTTTCTTTGTTTCTTTTTTTTTTCTCCCTTTTATTCTGAGCCGTGTGGATGACAGGCTCTTGGTGCTCCAGCCAGGCGTCAGGGCTGTGCCTCTGAGGTGGGAGAGCCAACTTCAGGACACTGGTCCACAAGAGACCTCCCAGCTCCACGTAATATCAAACAGTGAAAATCTTCCAGAGATGTCCATCTCAACGCCAAGACCCAGCTCCACTCAACGACCAGCAAGCTTCAGTGCTGGACATCCTATGCCAAACAATTAGCAAGGCAGGAACACAACCCCACCCATTAGCAGAGAAGCTGCCTAAAATCATAATAAGGCCACAGACACCCCAAAACACACCACCAGACGTGGACGTGCCCACCAGAAAGACAAGATCCAGCCTCATCCACCAGAACACAGGCACTAGTCCCCTCCACCAGGAAACCTACACAACCCACTGGACCAACCTTAGCCACTGGGGGGCAGACACCAAAAACAACGGGAACTACGAACCTGCAGCCTGGGAAAAGGAGACCCCAAACACAGTAAGATAAGCAAAATGAGAAGACAGAGAAACACACAGCAGATGAAGGAGCAAGGTAAAAACCCACCTGACCTAACAAATGAAGAGGAAATAGGCAGTCTACCTGAAAAAGAATTCAGAATAATGATAGTAAAGATCTTCCAAAATCTTGGAAATAGAATGGAGAAAATACAAGAAATGTTTAACAAGGGCCTAGAAGAACTAAAGAGCAAACAAACAATGATGAACAACACAGTAAATGAAATTAAAAATTCTCTAGAAGGGATCAATAGCAGAATAACTGAGATAGAAAAATGGAGAAGTGACCTGGAAGATAAAGTAGTGGAAATAACTACTGCAGAGCAGAATAAAGAAAAAAGAATGAAAAGAATTGAGGACAGTCTCAGAGACCTCTGGGACAACATTAAATGCACCAACATTCGAATGATAGGGGTCCCAGAAGAAGAAGAGAAAAAGAAAGGGACTGAGAAAATATTTGAAGAGATTATAGTTGAAAACTTCCCTAATATGGGAAAGGAAATAGTTAATCAAGTCCAGGAAGCACAGAGAGTCCCATACAGGATAAATCCAAGGAGAAATACGCCAAGACACATATTAATCAAACTATCAAAGATTAGATACAAAGAATTATGATTCTTGATGCTGTGTCCTTCTGTAGGGCTAAGGACAAAAAGTAAGCTCTCCCCTTGTTTCTTCATCATTCATTTTTCATTCATTGAGCAACGATTTATGGACTATGTCCTATGTGCCAGGCACTGTGCTTGGCACTGGGGAATCCAGTGGGGAGGAAGGCAGACAAGAATCACTGCTGTAGTTTTTGTTCTCCAACCTTTTAAATAATTTTTCCCATGTGCCTCAGTGTGCTCTCTGGATTCCTCACGCTCAACTTTAAAAAATTTTTATGTTATAAAACCATTGACTGTGAAAATTTTCAAACACATACAAGATAGTCAGAGGAGTCTAATGAAAACCCAGGTACCCATTACCCATCCTCAGCTTCAACGTTTATCATATCTATGACCCCCTTCCTGACCCTATGCCTGTAGGAGTTATTTTAAAGCAAATCCAAGACATCATGTCATTTCACCCATAAATACTCAGTATGAGTCTCTAATTGATAAGGGTTATTAAGAAATATAACCACTGTGCCATTATCCACCTAACAAAATTAAGAATAATTTCTTAATATTAAATTATCTCAAAGATATTTAAATTTTTTTAAAGTTTAAATTAACATACAGAAAAATGGACATTTTTGGTGTAAGGTCCCATGAATTTTAACACATGTAAGAATACAGAACAGTTCCATTGCTTCCCCAAACTCTCCATGCTATCCGTTTGTAGTTACACTCTTCCCACATCTGTAGGAGAACACCATATAAATGGAATAATGTGGCATATATTCTTGTGTCTGGTTTCTTTTGCTCAGCATAACGCCTTTGAAATTCATTCAAGTTGCATGTATCTATAGTTTTTTCCCTTTTATTGCTATATTCCATTGTATGAAATACAATGAATAGTTTTCCATTGTATGGATGTACCATAGTTTGTCCATTTATCTGTTGAAGGATATTTGGGCTATTTCCAATTTTTGGCAGTAATCAATAGAACTATTATAAACTTCGTATCCAGGTTTTTGTGTGAACATCAATTTTCATTTCTCTGAGATAAATGCTCAAAAGTGAATTGCTGAGTTGTTTGGTAAGTATATGTTTACATTTAGAAGAAACTGCAAAAACTGTTTTCCACAGTGGCTATACATTTTGCATTTCCCTTCAGTCATATATGATTGTTTGAATTGTTCCATAGTCTTTCCAGCACTTGGCATTGTTAGAATTTAAAATTTTAGCCATTCTAGTAGGTGTGTAGTGGTATATCATCATTGTTTTAATTTGCATTTTCCTGTGGCTAATGATGTTGAATGTATTTTCATGAGCCTGTTTACCATGTATACATCCCCTTTGGTGAAATGTTTGTCTTTTGCCCATTTTTTTAAGTTGGGCTGTTTATTTTCTTACTGTTGAGGTTTGAGAGTTCTTTAAATATTCTGTTTCCAAGTCCATTATCAGATAAAGGACTGATTTATCTTTTTTGCAAAATATTTTCTTCTACTTTGTTGGCTTGTCTTTTCATTCTCTTAACAGTGTCTTTTGCAGAGCAGAAAATTTTAATTTTGAGGTAGTTTTAATTTATCACTTTCTTCTTTTGGTGTCATGTCTAGAAATCTTTGCCTATCCCCAGGTCATGAAGATTTTCTTTTATGTTTTCTTTTAAAAGTTTTATAGTTTTACATTTTAACACTAGATATATGATCCATTTTGAGTTAATTTTGTTTTGTTTTGTTTTGTTGTTTTTCCTGTATAAAAAAGGATCCCAATATCAAGGTATAGGGAAGGGGAAGAACAAGGGACATACCCCTTGGTGTAAGGACACAGAAGGGGCAGGAGAAGGATAAGCCTCAAAAGGAGGGGTGGGAGGGGAATGTCATTAAGGCAGCAAAATATTCTCTGTAAAACATTGGGGGAGTCTCCAGAGCCTCAGGGATGAAGGCAGAGGTTGCCTTCTTAGTGGGGGACTCTCCACTCAAATGTTCAAAGGAAGGGAATGTTGGCTTCTCTTCTCTTGGTTCTGTTGCAACTATTCCGTCCGTGGCTCACTCTGGGTTACCTTCTGCCTTATGTAGATTAGAGTGCTGCAAGACTCGGAAGGCAGAGATTCACTTGTGTGGGTTAAAAGTCAGCATCTCCAGCAGCAGCTGTGCTCCAGACTCCTCCATCTCAGGTACCACCGACTGCACTGCGTGGGGCCCTCTGAGGGAAAAGGCTCCTGGGGGTAGAGACACATCTCGGGGCCAGTCATCCTCCGGGGGGCAGTTCAGTCAGGTCAAAGATTTTGCCTAACTGGTCAGCTTCAGAGTTTCCACAGAAGAGAGGCTTTCGACGAAACATCTCTGTGAAGGTACAGCCAACGCTCCACATGTCCACAGGGGTTGCATACGTAGACTGCAAAAGAACTTCTGGAGCACAGTACCAGAGTGTAACAACCACAGGTGTTAAGTGCCATCTGGTAGCTATAGATTCTGGCCAGGCCAAAGTCAGCCAGCTTGACTGTTCCACCACTTGTCACCAGAATGTTCTCTGGCTTCAGGTCTTGGTGAATGATGCAGTTGGCATGAAGGAAATCTAGGCCTCTTAGAAACTGGTGCATCAGACCCTTGATGGTCTCCACTGGCAAGCCTGGTGGGGGTGCCTTGTCTAGATATGTCCTTAGGTCTTCGTCCACATGCTCAAACACCAGGGTCACTTTGGTCTCCCGGTCAGTTCAGGCTGTGGCACAGACATCCATCAGCCAGACAACATTGGGATGCTCAAAAGCCTCCAGTCGCCACAATAAGCCACCCCACGAACTGTGCTGATGGGAAGGCCCCCTCCAGCACCTCCTCCACTGGGGACTCTTACACTCTTGAGGGCCACAGAGAAGCCACTGTGGCGATCATGGGCCTTATACACCGTCCCATAGGCACCAACACCAGTCTCAGCCACTGGCTCATATCGAGGGGTAGCCATTCTCAGACCAGAGGAGACCCTACAATCACAGAGACTCCTACCACCGAAATTCCTTCCACAGTTCGGATGGTAGGAGCCTCACCCCGTGTCTGGAGCTGCGGGGGCGGCCTGTTATTGGGGCCTCGGAGCTGGTTCCTGGCACCATACACTTGAGCTTGGTCCGGGGCGTCTGGCCGCTACGGGGCCGACCATAGACCTTGAATTAAATTTTATAAAAGGTACAAGGATTAGGTCAAGGTTCTTTTGCTTTTGCATATGGATGTCCATTTGTTCCAACACCATTTGCTGAGGACTGTTTTTTTTCCATTGAATTATTTTTACACTCTTTTCAAATATAACCTGGCCATATATGTGTGGATCTATTACTGGACTCTTTATTCTGTTCTATTGCTCTATTGTGTCTATCCCTTTGCCGGTACTGCACTGTCTTAATTACTGCAGCTTTATTGTAAGTCTTCAAATCAGGTCATGTGATTTCCCTAATTTTATTTTTCTTTTATCAAAATTATTTTGGCTATCCTAGTTCTTTTTTGTCTTTTCATATAAATTTTAGAATCAGCTTGTCTATATGTATAGAGAATCATGCTAGGATTTTGATTGAGGTTGCACAAATTTATAGATAAGTTTGGTGAGAACAGACATCTTTATTATGTTGAATCTTCCAATCCATCAACATGGTACACCTTTCTATTTATTTAAGTCTTTGATTTCTTTCAGCAGCATTTTGTAGTTTCAGTATATAGATCCTATACATACGTTTTTAGATTTATACTTAAGTATTCAGTTTTTTGGAACTATTATAAATGGTATGTTTTTTGGGATCTAGTTGTACCATGCTAGTATATATATAAATATGATTAATTTTTGTGTGTTGACTTTTATCTGGTGAACTTGCTAAACATCACTTATTAGTTCCAGGAGGGTTTTTTTGTTTCCTTCCTGGTACCATGGGGCTTTCTCCATAGTCAGTCATCCTGTCTGTGAATAGGAATAGTTTTATTTTTTAATTTCCAATCTTGTATACCTTTTATTTCTTCTTCTTGCCTTTTTTTCTTACACTGGCAAAAACTTCCAGTACAGTTTTGAATAGGGGTGGTGGACATTTCTGCTTTGTTTTTAATTTTGGGATTAAAGCATTCAATCTTTTACCATTAAATATGATTTTAGCTGCAGGTTTTATCTGGTTGAAGAAGTTCCCTTTTATTCCTGCTTTGCTGAGAGAGTTTTAAAATCAAGAATGGATGTTAAATTTTTCAAATGCTTGTCTATATCAATTGATGTGATTGTTATTATTATTTTTCCAGTAGACTGCTACTCTGGTAGATTACATTGGTTGGTTTTCGCCTATTGAACTAGTCTTGCATTCCCATGATAAACCTACTTGGTTGAGGTTCACGTCAAGTTTTGAAGTTCCAGCTGGAGATGTCTAATAAGGGATCAACTAGCAGAGAACATGTAGATAGACTTGTCTTTGGGCTGATATTTATACTGGAAATCAGTTGGCTATTTGGGCTGTTAACCACCCGATTAACTTCTGTTGACCTGCTCCCTGAGAACCCACCCAGTGAGCAACCATGCCTCTGCTGCTTATATACTTTACTTCTACCCCCATCTATGTACATATATTTGGTGTTGTTCTTTTTCCTTGCCGGTACTGGACCAGGACCTTTTATTTATTGGCCACTTCTAGGCATCTACTTCCTCCGTCTGTGCTTGGCATATCTAATTTATAGCAGAAGAGTTTGGGGATAAATTGTATTTTAAGAAACAAACATTTATTTTAATATAAACACATCTGTGATTAGAGTATTCAAATTTAAATGATATTAAGTAACTGTTTTCACTAATTTGGTCCTTTCATGAGGCAAGAAAACAATATGGATGTCTTGTCATATGTAGTCCTCTAAGATCTGATTTTAACTTGCAATTTATTTTGGAAGGTCATGGAAACAAACCAGAGCGTAATATAAATGTTTGCATGTGGTTAACATAGTTTGCTCGCCTCCCTGGGGGCTAAATTCCAAAGAATTTGTTTCTGTATTCTTGAATCTGGAGACAGTACAGCGATGCAGAGATCCTGTGAAAGCAAGCCCTCATCCAGGGAGCCTCGGAGTGCGTGGCCCCCCTGCTTGCCCCCTTCCTGGGAAGCAGTGAGGATGCCGTGGGTTGTGGTGTGAGCTCAGAGTGCTGCTTTCTGTTAGAACATAGTCTCAGTTTCTTTGAGCAAACCATTAATAGATGTCAAATTCACATCATAGGTTTTAGTTCCCAAGCAGTGTTAAAAGCAAACGTGTGGGGTTTTATATTTCCAGCTGCCTTTTTTTTTTTTCCGAAGTAAAATATGTAGGTTTTGGTTTTCAGCAGGCCACATTTCTAACAAAAACAGTTGGAACAAAATATGTTTTATAAGCATATAAAAATGTCAGACCGTAATGATTTTAGTGCTGCATATTTAAAAAATGGGTCACTAATATTTAAGATGTTAGTATCTGCAAAGAAAGTAAATTATGGAAAGTAAATGACAATATATCATTTATATAAAGGAGAAGGTGGTTGGAAACTAGTTCAGCAACCATATTGAGACCATTTTATTTCAGCTTCTATATAATATGCATGTCTTTCAGCTTTAAGTTATTTAAATTTTGGCCTTAAAATTATTAAACCTTTGTACTTGAAACTGGGCCCCAAAGTTTCAAAATCCCATCTGTGTTTGGAGACATAATTCATTATGTGAAAAAGTACCTTCTTTCCATGGTCTCACCAGAGAAAGCGTCTCAGTAGGTTCTGGTCCCCAAATCAGTTGTGTTTCCTTCTCATAGGTCCATTTCTATCATCTGATTGACATGTTGAGCTCCTTTTGCCCTGTCTGCTAGGAAGCTCAGAAAAAGATTCTTCAGCCCATTTCTAACAAGGCTACAGAACTTTTAGCCTATGCATTTGGCACACTGTCATTTTCATCTTATTTCTTTCACCTTTATTTTTCTTTTGCCTAATTTTTTTCACTTAACTCTCTTCCCTTGTTATGCTGTAGTTAGTGTTACAAGTTACTGTATATCCATATTGGAATTATATAGTTGGAAGTAGATTTTTATAAATCTGATTTCTTTTTCTTTGATCACTTCATCCATACATTACATTTTCCTAGCAGTTTGCCTTTTTTTTTTTTTTATGTAACTTAGACAATTACATATTCTTAAATGATAAAATTCCAAACAGGAAAATTCCTGGGACATATTTTAAGAAATCTTTACTGCCTTTTCAGATAATAAAAGTAATGCTAACTGGTTATAAAAACTTCAAACATCATAGAAATATACAATGTAGCAAATAAAGGTCTTCTATAATCTCCTCCTTCCAAAACAAAAACAAAAACAAAACTCAAAAAGCAAAACCCCAAACTGTTAACTATTTGGTGTATAGCTGTATGGCATGACTTTAAGTTGTATTATATTCGAGTGGCAGTGGGAACATTTTTTCCTCTGTGAATCTTGGCTATATAACTTTTTCTCATTTCTATGCTGATAACATATATATTTTTCCTTCTTC